>NC_072481.1:71963680-72644394 GCF_027574615.1 Eptesicus fuscus
TAAATTTATAGCTGCTATTCCAGTGGTAAACAATTGCTGAATGATGGCATGTGTTTTACCAAGTTTTATAATTTTGTGTGTTTCGCAGCTTGGGCAGCACTTAAAGCACTTGGTTTTATGTAAAGTTTGGTTCAAACAATTTTAAATCTCTAAACCTTTTGTTCTGTCTTAATTGCTTCATGTCTCTAATATTCTTATTGCTACAAACAACACTTTTGTGTGGTTCTATTTTAACTTTTTTCTAGCTCAGCTTAAGTTTTTTAACTTTTTAGTAGTTGTATCAAAATTGGACTATTGATTTTTATACCAGTCTAAAGTAACATTTCCCAAAGTATGTTCTGTGGAATGCTAGTTTTGACAGAGGAAATGCTACATGCTACAAAGTCCTCTCAGAGAGTTACAATGCACATATACATTAAGTGCTTTGAGAAGGTTTTCAGTAAAGATTTGTTAGCTTTGTTTAACCCAGGTTTTTCTGAATTTATTTGACCATGGAATTATTTTTTTTCTCCCTCTAAAAGATCAGCTAACATAACTTGGCATTATTCACCTAATCCTTCATTTAAAGCAAATTATTTCTCCATCATATACCCATCCTGTGTATGTGTGTGTATGTATGTGTGTGTGTGTTTGTATGTGTGTGTGTAGTTAGGTTTAAATAATTTAATGCAGTATTTTTCAAAATATATTTTATTTATACTTGAAGTATTAATGTTATTTGATGAAAGTGTATGATCAAATAAATTCTATCTCTTTACTAGATCATAGATGTACAATACTCAAATATTCTTTACTTCTATGATATTAATGGCTTTCAAACTTTTTAACAAAGTAGTGGAACCCTTACATTAAAAGTTCTTAATGGATACTTTACAAACAAATAAGTATGTAAGATTGATCAAAAACAGATTTAAAAAAGAGGAGCTGGTTTAGTTGAAGTATGTTAACAGACCTTGAGACTGAGGAACCCTATTGATTTACTGAGTTATTTAGTCTCAGGGTCAGCAAAGTAGACCTGTAGGTCAAAGTCCAATGCCGTCTGTTCTGGTAACATTTTATTAGGATAGTGCCAGTTCATTCTTGGAAGTTTTTGTTCTATAATAGCAAAAGTGAGTGTTTGCAACAGAGACCCTGTGGCCCATAAACTTTAAAATAAGAATTTTATAGTAAGAGTTTGCTGATCTCTCATTAGTCTATGTGTTCATACAAGGCAGAATCAGAATGTTAAAACATTTTACAAACAAATATTAGTTTGTTTTATCCATAGTAACCCATTCCTGAGTCTGTAGAGTTAATTGTTTTGCCATCTAAACCCTTTTTGTGGCGCCTAAGCCTTTAAAAAAAAAATAACATTTTTACTAAGGAAAGAACTAGTTACTCTTATTTAATGTTGCCTTTTATATAGAGTGATTTTCAAGAAAGCTGTTTAAAACGATAAAATTTCAAAAGTTGGAAACATGTTTTTGTAAGAAAATATTTAGCATATTTTTTTCTTATTCTTTTGATTCAATACAAATTTGCAAGAGTAATTTTACAGCTGTTTTCAGAAGTTTTCTTAGTGTAAAATATTGCTTCTTTTGCAACTAATGCATTGCATGTGGTGGTTTGCAGTGGTATCATTGGTCGTAGCAGAAAAGATTTCAAGAGATACTTATTCAACTTCATCGCTGCCATGCCTCTCGTAAGTGGAATTCTTTAAATTTATACAGGGAAAAAAATTGCATCTTCCAAAAATCTTTAAGGATATTTACTTATTAACTTCTTTAAAGATTTATGATAGTAAGTTCCTATTTTGAATTTAGTTTTATAACTGTTGTAGAACATTTCAATGTAAACCTTTACACTAGATTGAAAAATTAAAAGAATGTCTACATATGTGGATTTTTTTAACCTTTAAGCCAAGGTTTCTTGAATATTTATAGCATCCCACTAAATGGCAGTAGTATCCCCCTCCCCAATCCCCCCCCCAGTGTGAGAATCAAAAATGTCCCAAAGGGCTGAGGTTGGGGGGACACAGTCATCCTGATTTAGATTTATTGCTTCAGGCCACAATATTATAGTAACTTAAACCACTGATATAGTTTAAGTTAAACTGGAATTTATTATCTGAATTTATTAAAAATAAAGGTGAGTATTTATTCTACATTATAAGTGATTTTCTTAGCTTTGATTTTTGTTCCATTTTATTGGCACTATAAGAATTTTAGTATTTTAAATGTAGGAGTTAAAAGGAGGAACTTGATTGTAAAATGCATTAATTATATTATATTCTAGGTTTAATAAAGCTGAGATAAGAAGCTTAGCTATCAGTCAAAAATTGAGATTCCGCAGAAAATCAGCGTTTTTTTTTTGGATAAAAATTTTATTTAAATATGGCTCAAACTATGGAAAAATTAATCTATATATATAAAAGGCTAATATGCGAAGTGTCCCCTCGGGAGTTCGACTGGGAGACCGGGAGTTCTATCGTTTGCTATGACGTGTGCTGACCACCATGGAACAAAGGAAGGCCCCGGCCAGCAGCCAGAGGCCCCAATTGGCCCTGATCGCCAGCCAGGCCTAGGGACTTTACCCATGCATGAATTTCATGCACTGGGCCTCTACTTTTAATATAATGATGGAAAAAAGTAGTAAATGTGACTCTAGAAATAATCTGTAGGTATAAGACTTTTTTAAAAAAATATTTTTTATTGATTTCAGAGAAGAAGGGAAAGGAGAGAGAGAGAGAAACACCAGTGATGAGAGAGAATCATTATTGGGTGCCTCCTACACGCCCCACACTGGGGATCAAGCCTGCAACTTGGGCATGTACCCCGACTGGGAATCAAACCATGATCTCCTGGTTTATAGGTTGATGCTCAACCACTGATCCATACTGGTCGATTTATACTACTTTTAAAAACAAATGCAGATGCAATATGTATAGAATTCCATTGTCTGGGGTTGTAACATTGGTAGTAGGAAGAAGAAAGTATACACATACATGTCAGTACTTCTAAAAGCAAGTCCTTTACATTAGATAGGAAAGTGACATATTTGGCTTTTTTTCTACCAAAATAAAAGGTAGCAAGAAACTTCTCAGAATTAATGATATTAACATACTCTAAAATTAAGTTCCAAGTAAAGTTTAACATATCAGGATAATAGAGCCTTTGGTTTAGCATGTTCTTTTTGTATCTTTGTAAATTTTAAGTAAAACAGAACTGAATTACATAAATTTGGACTATTAATTATAAAAATCATAGGATTTGGGGACATAGCCAATGACAGAGAAATACATTATGATTTAGTAAGTAGAAATTAAGCAAAATCAGTAATATGTGTTTGTTTGTTTTAGATCTCTCTGGTTAATAACTTCTTGAAGTTTGGGTTAAATGAGCTCAAACTGTGCTTCCGAGTAAGGCTAACTAAATACCTCTATGAGGAGTATCTCCAGTAAGTAGTAACATATTTTTATATTAAAATACTTAAATTGAATGGTAATACTTATGATGTTGAGATGTAGATTTTCTTTTTTGTTGGCTATGTTTTCAAGAACATTGCTTATAGACCCAGAAACATGTAGGGAAAGACTCAGTATTTAGAATCTATAATTCTGGCTCTTCCATTAATTGGCAAGTCATCCTTCTCTAGACTTGTTTCCTTACCTTTAAAGTAAATTAGGACAATCTCTGGGGTCTCGTCCAGCTCCAAACTTTTCTGTTTCTATTAATATGAACTAAGTAGTATAATGTGAGTTTTTAAATATTATTTGTTTTAAAGTCATTTTCTTATTGCTATTTTAGAGCTTTCACATATTACAAAATGGGAAATCTGGACAACAGAATAGCTAACCCAGACCAGCTGCTTACACAAGATGTAGAAAAGTTTTGTAACAGTGTAGTTGATCTGTATTCAAATCTTAGTAAGGTAAGTTTCTTAATTTTTTATTATTACTTGTTAATTTATTGAATTTTGAATCTCAGCAAATTTATGTAGGATTGTTTTGATTAATATAAGAGCATCCTGTAAATATTTAATACTTTTATAAGAAAATTTGAGTTGTAATAGTTTTAACTATAATTATTTAATTTTTTAATGTTATTTTTATAATGTGCTTTAGCTAAGAACTGAGAATTTAGTGTCTTATAAAGATTTCATAAGAATATTCAGGCTTATTTCAGTAAAACAACAAAAATTTACATTTTTATCTTTTGACCTATTTTCTGCAATTGTTAAGAGATCTGCGGTCAATTTATGCTTCTAGTTCTACATCCATTACCATTAGGCTAGCACTTCCTTCTGCCCACTTCTCTCCTTCAGTATCTCTAATTCTATTGGATTATTTAAATAATAGTTAAAAAGCTTTCATAAGATACTAATTTATTTCAGTTTTCTAATTACTGTTTCTCCCCCTTCCCAGAATATTGCCAAAGTTCTTTTAGATGATAGGCCTTAACCAGTTTTTCCTTCTAATTCCTCAGTTCTTACCTCATTCATGTTATCTCACCACCCTTAGCTTTTGCTCTAGTCTTCTCGTGAAGCTATCTTCTTGGCCGTTACCTCTTATATGAACTTGGACATGTAGTGGGTACCTGTGAGACTATCTACACAGCATTTCCTCCCCTCTTCATTTTAGATGATGCTCCATTTCCCACTTGGATGCACATGCAGCTCTTGGTCTGGGGTGGGAGCTTGTCTCAGACTGGACCATTTACAGTACCTTTGCCTCTGGCGACAATTGATCCAGATATCCATATGCAAGGGGCTTGGTCACAGTGTAAAAACAGGAATGCTGTGCTTCAACCAGGTGGATGGAGGGAGGATAGGCAATTCTTAGAAAAGTAATATGTATCCACAAGAGATTCACTCCTCATGATAGGCCCACTGCTAAGATACCTTTTCACTTCATGCCAAACCTTGTCTTTATTCTGCTCTCTAGAAGCCTTTGCTAACTGACTCCAAATCTAGGAACTCTGACAAAACTATGTTGTTCAGTAATTCAGCTTTCTTTTCACCCATTACCACATTTATTTATTTATTGTTTAAATTTATCTTTATTGTTGGAAGTATTACAGATGTCCCCTCTTTCCCCGCCTGCTCGCCACCCCCATCCCACCCCACTCCCCCGGGCCTACCACACTATGGTCTGGGACCATGGGTTATGCATATATGCATGTAAGTTCCTTGGTTAATCTTTTCCTGTCTCCCCCTTCCCTCTGAGATTTATCAGTCCATTACCATATTTTAAAGTTTGTTCTATATGTGTGTGTGGGGTAATTATGTAAAGTTTTTCGACTTCTAGTCTTTACATCTTGGCACTTGAGCAAGTCTACAGCTCAGGTGTTGTCACATTTGCTATAGAATAAAATACCAAATTAATTGCTATGCATTACAGTATATCTACTTTTAATATTATTTTATTGTTTGAACTCTGACTTAAATTATGAGTCATTTTTATCAACTTTTAAATATACTTGAATTTCACAAGTATGATAATTTATAAAGGCAAAAAGAAATTAGTACAAGCCAATTAATAAACCAAGTCCCTGATCCTTGTAATGTATATATTAGTTAAAAAGGGGTGGCTATAAACTTAAGTGAATGAATACAATTTGGATTTCTTGAGAAACACTTCAAAAAACACTTTTAGCATGTCAGTTGAGCTGTCTCTGTGTGAGGTTCTTAATGTATTGTTTTAGTTATAGAAATTTTAATTTTATATCAGAAGATTATATTCATAAATAGGCTTACTATGTTATTTCAACATATAGATGTTCTGACAAAATAATAGAATCAAACAATAATAAGAGCAATTAAGAGCCTCTCATTTTATAGGTGAAGATATATAGAAACCAGAAAAGCTAGTACCACATTTGGAGCTACAACTTGGGTCATTTTATTTATGTCTTTGCACTACCTTGAGAAATTGCTTAGTTACTAATGGTCAGTTATCACAGTAGAGCTATCTTAGTTGATGAAAAGTGATAAGGTTTTTCCCACCAGTCAGTAGACATTGGTCAGGCTTTTCCATTTTCTATTTTTTGACAATAAGAACTGCCTTTTATCTAATAATTGATCAACATGTTGTTACAGTATATTATACACAGTGGGAACTCTACATGTTAACAATTACATGTTATATGTTAAATAGCATTTTGTATTTAATGTTTTATTAGCTATCAATCTAGGTAACCTAGTTCTTTTTAATGATATACCTTCTTATATTTATTTTACAGCCATTTTTAGACATAGTTTTGTATATCTTCAAGTTAACGAGTGCAATAGGAGCTCAGGTGAGTTTATTTTATTCTGGTTTTTTTTTTAATTACTATAATGCTGTATTGTGAATAGCTAGATGGTTATAAGAATATATTTTATATTTCAAGAACATGTTTTTATAAGATTTACCTAATAAAGTCTAGTTATAAAATAATGCTACACTAGAGCTTTAACATTTTTTCTAATATGGCTTTTAAATTTTCCTTAAATCAGATACTTGGAAAACTTTTGTGGTATTAATAACCATAAGTGCAGTGTTTAACATTGAACATACATGTACTTATTGTTGCAAAGTAATGTCTAAGAAGAGATTTGGAGACAATAACTTAAATAAGAAATCTGAGTGTTAAAATATCAGAAATACTATTAGAATGGCTATACCAGTTTCAAGGATATTTTATGATAATATAAATGGTTGTTCCATGAGCCTAATTACCCTGTCTCTG
The DNA here is from genome assembly GCF_027574615.1 of Eptesicus fuscus. Lineage (NCBI taxonomy): Eukaryota > Metazoa > Chordata > Mammalia > Chiroptera > Vespertilionidae > Eptesicus > Eptesicus fuscus. Next base: position 71,970,388 of record NC_072481.1, read on the forward strand.
ATATTTGTGTTGGTAAGAATGACCTTTAATTTTGTCCTGAGTATTCTTATTAAAGTTTAACTTTAGTCATTTAATATGTAATGTTATTGTTATCTATACTAATAAAAGGGTAATATGCTAATTAGAAAGGGAGACCTTACGGGAGACCTTCCAGACGTCCTTCTGGACAAAGCCATGGTGACAGGGCTGAGGCAGAGGCAGTTAGGGACGATCAGGCCAGGAGGGGAGGGCAGCTGGGGGTGATCAGGCCGGTAGTGGGGGGGGGGGCAGTTGGGGGAGAGCAGGCCAGCAGTGGGGGGCAGCTGGGGGCAGCTGGGGGCAATCGGGCCGGCAGTGGGGGCAGTTGGAGGCAAGCAGGCTGGTGGGGGGGACAGTTGGGGGTGAGCAGGCCAGCAGGGAGGCAGTTGGGAGCAAGCAGGCTGGCGGTGGGGGCCATTGGGTCGATCAGGCTGGCAGTGGGGGCTGTTGGGGGTGAGCATGCTAGCAGGGGGGCAGTTGAGGGTGATCAGGATGGCAAGGGGGGGCAGTTGGGGGCGAGAAGGCCAGTGGGGGAGCAGTTGGGGGCAAGCAGGCTGGCAGGCAGAGTGGTTAGGGGCAATCAGGCAGGCAGGCAGGTGAGCGGTTAGGAGCCAGTGGTCCCAGATTGCAAGGGGGATGTCCAACTGCTGGTTTAAGCCTGATCCCTGAGAGGTCCCAGATTTGAGAGGGTGCAGGCTGAGCTGAGGGACACCCCTCTCCCCCGTGCATGAATTTCGTGCACCGGACCACTAGTCTATATATAAAAGCCTAAGCAACCGGCCCACCGGCCAGTAGCTATGACGCACACTGACCACCAGTGAGCAGATGCTCAACACACAGGCATGGAAACTGGAACAGACTGATGAATCTCAGAGGGAAGGGGGGAGGGTAGGAAGAGATTAACCAAAGATCTTATATGTATACTAGGGGACCAGTGCATTGGTGGGGTCCCTCAGCCTGGCCTGTGGTATTGGGCTGAAACCGGCTCTCCAACATCCCCCAAGGGGTCCCAGATTGTGAGAGGGTGCAGGCCAGGCCGAGGAACCCCACCTGTGCATGATTGGGGCCAGGGAGGGACGCGGGAGGTTGGCCAATCTGGGAGGGGCCGTGGGAGGGCTCCAGGGTGTGTCAGGCCCATCTCACTCAGTCCCGATAAGCCAGACCCCAGCAGCAAGCTATCCTACTGGTCGGAGCGTCTGCCCCCTGGTGGTCAGTGCATGTCATAGTGACTGGTCGACTGATCTTCCATCGCCCCCTGGTGGTCAGTGCATGTCATAGTGAGCGGTTGAGCAGCCTTAGCATATCATTAGATATCATTAGCGTATTATGCTTTGATTGGTTGAACAGATGACAGGACACTTAGCATATTAAGCTTTTATTATATAGGATATATTATAAAAGCCTAAGCAACTGAACGACCAGTCATCTGGTCGCTATAACGTGCACTGAGCACCAGGGGGCAGACGCTCAATGCAGGAGCTGCCCCCTGGTGGTCAGTGCACTCCCACAGCCAACATCCTGCAGTCGGCCAACATCCCATGGTCCTTCCCCCTGGCCGCCCGTCCCGATCACCGGCCAGGCTGGGGGACCCCACCTGTGCACAATTTCGTGCACTAGGCCTCTAGTAACTATATAATAATGTAGTTGGTGTGTGTGTGTGTGTGTGTGTGTGTGTGTGTGTGTGTGTGTATGTGTAAATACTAGAGCAGTGATGGGCAATCTTTTGAGCTTGGTGTGTCAAACTTCGCCAAAAAACTGAGCATAACTTGGGTAGTGTGTCACTTTGAGGAAAAAACTAACTCCAAGACTCTAGTTGCAAATGTTTCATCCTCAGGAGCAGCAAATGTTTCATCCTCAGCATGCGGCCGCGTGTCATCAGAAATGGCTATGCGTGTCAGTGCTGACACGCGTGTCATAGGTTCACCATCACTGTACTAGAGGCTCAGCAGCACTGATTGAAATCATGCGAGGAGGCACCCCACAGGGGGCTGGGATCTGCGCCTGACCTGTGTAGTGCCAGCTGCTGTGTTGTGTTGGCTGGGGTGGGGGCGTGCTCCGAGCCACGCAGCAGCTGCTCAGAGTACACCCCCGGCGCCATGTTGTGTCCACTGGGGTGGGGGCAGGCGCTCCTGAGTGTTGTGTCTCTGCTCTGGCCCGCCCCAGCCCCAGCCTCTCTGTGTGTTGTGTCTCCACTCCCGTGAGAGGAGGCACCCCGCGGAGGGCCGGGACTCGTGCCTGACCCGTGTAGCACCGGCCGCTGCATTGTGTCTGCTGGGGTGGGGCAGGCGCTCCTGTGTGTTGTGCCTCTGCTCCGGCCCGCCCCCAGCCCCAGCCCCAGCCTCCCCCCGGTCTCTGGGGCTGGGGGCGGCACGCAGTCCCCTCCCGCCCATCTGCACATGCAGCTCCTCCTGAGTGGTCATGATGCAGCCTACTCCTGAGCGGTCGTGACACCCAGTTAATTAGCATATCCCCTGTTTATATATATAGATATACTAATAGCCCATCGCGCGATATCACGCGCAGTAGGCTGCCTGCCGCTTCTGCGGGAGCCGGCGGGAGCCACGCTGCTTCTGTGGGAGGCGGGCCTGCTGTCTCCTCTCCGGTCCTGCGCTTGGCCGCGGAGGCTGCGGGCTGGCACCCCTGTACCCAGAGGCCCTCTGCGGCTGGGGCGTCACCACAGCGATGAAGCAAGCGTCCCACCCCAGCCACTCCGCACCCGCTGCCCAGAGGCCCTCTGTTGCCATGGCGACGAAGCAAGCATTCCTCCATGCTGCTCACGCTGCCCGCTCTCAGCGGCAGCCCCACCAGGACTGGGGGACTCTGGTGAGGATGGAGGGGACTGGGTGCCACCATCTTGTGGCTATGGGTGCCGCCATCTTTGTGATGGAGTGATGGTTAATTTGCATATTACCCTTTTATTAGATAGGATATTTTGTAGTTGATTAGTAAATAATTTATACAGTGGTTTTTCCAAAAAACTGGGAAAAGCAGTTTTCTATTTGAGTTTTATTGTCTACTTTTCTTACTTTTTGCTATTTCATGATCCAGACTTATTCTTATAGCATGTTTTCATTATTAGAAGTGAATAGACCTAATCCCTCTTGTCTCTATGCTGTAATATTTTTATGGTTCTTTTTACATTTTATCTGATTCTTCATTTTTTGAAGGTAAAAACTATGTTTTAGTAATATTTTTGCCCATACTTATTGCAATGCATTGAATCAGTCGTATTTAATTTTAAAAATCTTGAATACACACTGTATTCTACACATATTGTGCTGAGTAGTAGGAATCAAAACATGAGTAAGACAGGAACTACTGTGGAGGGATTATGATCTGGTAAAAGAGGTATTTAAGCAATTATAATGCAGAGTGATAAGTCCAATAATAGAAGTTTGAATAAAGTATTTACTCTTGGAAGAATTGGAGGTGATATTTGAGCTGCTTTGAGGAGGATGAGTATACATCCCTAAATGTCAGGCTTGCCAGACCTAAGAACAACTTCATTGATGGCATGTTCAGGAAACAGTTATTTTAGTATGGCAGAACATAGCATATATATGGGAATGGGGGAAGTGTCGTGATGAGCTTGGAAAGGTCAGCTTGAAGATTCTTTCTTGGAATGGTCAGTGGGCGATGAGGTCCCTTACCAAGTTAGAAAATGTAGAGCTGGAAGCAAGATGTATGAGAATGGAAAGGCAGATGGAGTTTGTTTGGAGGAGCTAAGCTTGAGGCTCTACAGAGCAGTGAGGTGTTGAAGAGTGCTTGGAAATAATGCCTTGGATTTTTAGGAGTGATGGGACTAGAGATATAAATTTGGGAGAAGAAAGCTAAGAAAGAAACCTCAGAGAATATTAACATTCAAAGAGAAGGTAAAAAGGAGATCTGAATTATTGTGGAATCTTGAGTAAATATCAAGAAGAGTTCCATTGGAAGAGTTTTAGATGCCATAAAGAGTGATGGTGACTGACTGCAATTAGGAGTTCTTAGGTGAGCATATTTGGGAGAGCTGGAGATGAACTGCCAGAGGTGGGAGGAGTAGATGAGTAGTAAAAGCTTAGAGGTCCAGTGTGTGTGTGTGTGTGTGTGTGTGTGTGTGTGTGTGTGTGTGTATATATATATATATATTTTTTTTTTTTTTTCAGAAAAGAAGGGAAGAATTAATCAAAAGTTCAACTTCTCTCAAAGTCAGAACTTAATTATAGAAATTGTATACGTTGTGTTCAGTAAATTTATTAGATATCCTTGAACTTTGTATCTTTCTCTTGCAATAATAATAGGGTCCAGCGAGCATGATGGCCTATTTGCTTGTTTCTGGGCTGTTCCTAACTCGACTTAGAAGACCCATTGGTAAGATGACAATAACTGAGCAAAAGTATGAAGGAGAGTATAGATATGTTAATTCCCGGCTCATCACAAACAGGTAAGGAGAAATGTATTAAATGTATTTAGCTGTACTAAAAAATTATTTTTATGGATATTGATATCATGTAAGTTGACTTCAAAAATCAGTAACACTGTTACTGAAATTAGGGGTGTATGTGTATTTACCTCTTTTGAAAATATACATTTTGAAGGATATCAGTTTTATAACCTTTTTTCTAGTTAACTATGTATTATCTCTGATTCACCTCTTTATGTTATTGACTAATTTTCTGTTAATTTTACTTTAAACATAGTCAAAATACAATTCAAATTTATGTATAATACTTCAAAGAAAATTTTGTCTCAATTTATCCCAAAATATTTTTGAGACTGTGTTTGTAATACTCAGTAATTCAGTCTTACTGCATGTGCCTCTACCTATTTTCCACAAAAATCCAAAATAGGGAGAAAAAGTATTGAGCTTTGGAGCCAGCCTGATTAGTTTCAAAATCTACCTCTTCTACTCATCCATTATACATATTCAGTGACTTTTGGCATGTTGTTTATAGCTTCACTTGTTTTGTTTATAATAGGTAGATAACATAGGCCTATTTTGAGGATTAAATATGAAATATATATAGCTTATAGGACAGTTTTTCCCCCCAAAAAATACATTTTTATTGATTTCAGAGAGGAAGGGAGAGAGAGAGAGATAGAAACATCATTGATGAAAGAGAATCACTGATAGGCTGCCTCCTGCATGTCCCCACTGGGATCGAACCTGCAACCCAGGCATGTGCCATTGACCAGAACCAAACCTGGGTCTCTTTAGTCCGCAGGCTGATGCTGTATCCACTGAGCCAAACCAGCCAGGGCTATAGGACAGATTTTTAAATTTTTCTTTTATTTTTTAATATTTATTATTGAGAGCATTATAAATATCTACCCCTTCCCCCGTCCCTCCCCCCCCATTTCCCCGTTTACCCAGATCCCAATCCTCTCCCACCACTCTCTACCACTCTATTATTTGTGTCCATGGGTCATGCATATCCTATCTAATAAAAGAGTAATATACAAATTGACCGTCACTCCAACACGCAAGATGGCTGCCCCCATTTGGACACAAGATGGCCACCACAAGATGGCCAGCAGGGGAGGGCAGTTGGGAGGAACCAGTTCTGCAAAGGAGGGCAGTTGTGGGTGATCAGGCCAGCAGGGGAGGGCAGTTGGGAGGGACCAGGCCTGCAAGGGAGGGCAGTTGGGGGCGATCAAGCCTGCAGGGGAGGGAAGTTAGAGGTGACCAGGCAGGCAGAGGAGGGAAGTTGGGGGCAACTGGGCCTGCAGGGAAGGGCAGTTGGGGGGGTCCCAGGCCTGCAGGGAAGAGCAGTTGGGGGGACCAGGCCTACAGGGGAGGGCAGTTAGGGGCAAACAGGCTGGCAGGGGAGCAGTTAGGCATCAATCAGGCTGGCAGGGGAGTGGTTAGGGGGTGATCAGGCTGGCAGGCAGAAGTGGTTAGGGGCATTCAGGAAGGCAGGTAGGCAAGCAGTTGGGAGCCAGCAGTCCTGGATTGTGAGAGGGATGTCCGACTGCCCGTGTAGGCCCGATCCCGGGCCTACACGGGCAGTCGGACATCCCTCAAGGGGGACACCCCCCGCCCCCACCCCGTGCATGAATTTGCACCGGGCCTCTAGTATGCATATAAGTGCTTTGGTTAATCTCTTTCCACCTTCCCTCCCCCCTTCCCTCAGATTCCTCAGTCTGTTTATAGGACAGTTTTTGATACGTAGCGGTGCTTAGTAAATTTTCTCATATTTTGACTTGTCAACTGTATGTTATTTTTAGGGTAATAACATTTATTATTATCCTATAGACATTTAAAAAATTACTCTTTTAATAGTTCCCTCTTCCTTTACTTCCTTAGATTGCTAAAATGGTACTGGTTTTAAATAAGGTTTTATGCTCCAGGGAGGCAGAGACTAGATGGTTGCATAGAGAGGTGATTTGCCAAGTGACTGAAAGATGGTATCAGCTAGGATTCTTTCTGTTGTAAGGAACAGAAAACCCTGACTCAGAGGGCTCCAACCTAAGGACATTTACTACTTCACATAAGAACTCTTAAGGTAGAGCAGTTCCTGACTCTTCTTTGATGTTCTCTTTGTTCTGCCTCCTTTTATGTTGCCCCTTTCTTCAGCCTGGTTCTTCTTGTGATAACAAGATTTCAAAAGTAGTTCCAAATCTCATTAAGCTTCTTCCCTTGCAAAAAGTCTGGAAACAAAAATGGAGCCATCTCTTCTGCTATATGAGAGCAAGGCAGCTTCCCCAAAAGCCCTACTGCCGACCTTTTTTCACATCTCATTGGCCAGAATTGTGATTTGCTTAGTCATGCCTCAAGCATTTACAGCAAAATGATTGGCTAAGAACATAGAAACTCATCCCCTGTAGATGGTGTTGAGGCCATTACCAAACCTTTTGGATAACATGAAAAGGTTAGGTAACTTTAAGAAAATTGGGGTTCTCTTAGGAAAAAGGATGAGGATGAGAATAGATGTTGGAAAGGCAGCCATCAGTACTCTGGGATGTCTTGTCCTTTCAGGTTTTAGAGGGGGTCTAAGCTGACTCAGTTCAGGGGAAGTAGAATTCTTATCCCATCTTCCTCCATCAGCTTAAATATGAAGAGGAGATCGAAGGAAGTAAGAAAACTCAATTACAGGTGCAGAATTATATTTCTGTTTCTGATGCTTTGGGGCTCTATCATTGTATCAAGGGAACCATGAAACAGGTCAAATATGATGAGTCTTTATGGAAAGTTAATTTTACTTGAAGGAGTTGAAATAGAAGTTGCCTTATTCTTATGATGGAGAAATACAGGCATATTTTGGAATAGAATATGTAATTCACATAAATTATTAAGGGAGAAAAGAAACTTGAAATAATTATTAAGTGTTTATTGAAGGCTGTTTTAACTGTGCCTTCAGGACTCCTACGTAAATCTTTACTTTCCTTTGCTGTAAGAGGTGCTTTGCTGGGAAAGTTTATATCATACTGAATAAAATGGAAAGACTGAAACATGAGGTCAGATATGGTCATTTTTAATATCAGCTGCTTGACTTGCTAGCTGTATGACTTTAGCAAATTTACTTAATTACACTGAACCTTTCTTCATCTGTAAACACACCCTATCATTTCTAGTCAAGACCCTTGTGGCCCTGTGGGCCCATTCTAACCAGCTCAAGAAAACACAAGTTGTGAGGATATGGTGGGGTTCCCAGAAGAAGAACAATTATGAACTAGGCCCCCTGGGAGCTGGCACTGTGAGGCCGTGAAGTCTGAGTTTGCTTTTCTGTCTTTCAAAGGCTGTATGTCATGGCGTCACTACCTGTCTCTAGCTGTTGTTTTCCCCTTTCCTTCCTATCTTGGTCTGTACTCAGTTTGTAGTTTATGATGGCTGTCCCTGTCCTGCCTTCTGTATATCATGGCAGCTTCCTTCTCACTTCTTATTTCTTCATTCTGATTTCTGAGGGTTAGCTCAGCACACTTTTCCCAGCCAGTTACATATGGCCCATACAACACATGGTTGCAGTCCAGTCTAGGATCTAGTCAGGTATGTATTCCTATGCTCTGATCAACTGAGCCTGGAGCTGGGTCTCAAGTGCAGACCACTGCTTGAGATGTACTTGGTAAGCTCTTAGTCACAAAATGCCCATTTAAAAAAAAATTTCAGTCATAAATTACTGTTTTGCAATTTTTCAGGCTTGGTTAACATAAAAATTAATTGCTAAATTATTTTTTTAATAGTGAAGAAATTGCCTTTTATGATGGGAATAAAAGAGAAAAGCAGACAATCCATGCAGTCTTCCAAAAACTGGTAAGAAAACATGCTTGAGGCTCATGTATTTGGGAAAGGTTTTTTTTTTTTTTTTTTTGCTTATGTAAAAATACAAATATATTGTTTTCATTAAACAATATGAGAATAAAAACTATCATATCAATATATTAAGTTGCCTAAATATAAAATGGTAGATTTATTAAAATAATTGTCAGCATATTTTTAAAGAGGTTGCATAGGAGTCTTATTTAGTCAGAAATTTAGTGATTTGTACAGAAAATTTGTTTTAATAGCATTCATGAAAATACTGTGAAGATTATTTAGAGCAAGTGCCAGCCAATATTTTCTGTAAAGAACAAGATAATACATACATAGTTTAGGCTTTTCAGGCCTTATGGTCTCTATTAAAGGTATTCAACTCTGCAACTCAAATGTAGCCATCTATAATCTATAATAATAAAAGCATAATATGCTAACTAGACCAGAAGACCTTCTGGACAAAGCCAGGGCTGCGAGGGAAGCCCAGGTCCTGGGTGCCAGAGGGAAGCTGGTGCCGGCAGCTGGGGGAAGGAAGGCCTACTCTTGCACGAATTTCGTGTATTGGGCCTCTAGTAGCCTATATAATAAAAGGCTAACATGCAAATTGATCAAACGGTGGAATGACTGGTCACTATGCCACTCACTGACCACCAGGGGGCAGACACTCAACCCAGGAGGAGCTGCCCCTTTGGTAGTTAGTGCGTTCCTAACCCAGGGGGAGCACCGCTTAGCCAAAGCCAGGCTCCGCAGCAGTACTAAGGACCCCTAGGGATGTCCGTCTGCCGGCAGACATCAGTTGGACATCCATCAGTTGGACATCCCTCGAGGGCTCCCATACAGAGAGAGTGTGGGCAGGGCTGAAAAACCCCCTCCCCCGCCAAGTGCATGAATTGCGTGCACCGGGTCTCTAATACTATATATATATATATATATATATATATATATATATATATATATATATACACACATGAATGAGTGTGGCTGTGTTCTAATAAAGGCTGGATTTGGACTGTGGGCCATAGTTCGTTGGCCCTTGATTTAGAATATAAACATTGTTTCTTTTGAAAACTATATTTCAGTTTTTATTTACTTGCCACTTGGAAAATTTGAATTCAAGTAATTTTATTTATTATTTATTCAGAAGATATTGAATGCCATCTAGTTGCCTGAGTCTGTTCTAGGTGCTAATGTGTTAACAGCAGTGAATGTGATGGCAAAATCCTGCCTTTATGGAGCTTACATTTTAGTGGAAGCTGGTGAAATTTAATACATATTTGAAGTGACTTAAGAAGATTAAAATGGTTGCCATTTAAAATTATTTCATAAATTGGATTTTTGCCTTATGTATATTTAACATGACAACTTTGATAGTGCTCACTAAATTGCATTTAAGGTAATTTTCCAGGACACTGTTGTTCACCAGCCCACTCTTCACATGGCTTGTTTATCCTTTACATTTCATCCCAGAAGTTTACATCTTATTGATGCCTTGCTTTCTCTGATTAGTCTGTCTGAAATGGCCTCCACCAGTTACTTTCCATTTTAATGATCTGTGTCCTTAAATGCATATATTGCAATTTATAATTACCTGGTTTGTTTGTTTATTAGTTTGTCTGTTTCATTAGAATGTAAACTCCATGAGCTCAGGAACTTTATCTGTTCTATTCATTGTTGTATCTTCCGTATTGAGCACAGGAAGTAGCACACAGCATTCATTGAATAAATGTTCCAGCCATTGTTCTTTTGCAGAAGGTAGTAAGAGCAAGCTAGCCAGTACTTAGGAAAGCCACATTTTAGTGGAGGAGTCAATAAACATGTAAACAACTGGGTATTTTCTATGATTTCAGATGGTAATGAACTCTGTGACCAAAGATATAATAAGATAAAGTGGTAGAGTATGATGGAGACTGTTTATTAGGTATTTTAGCTAGGAAGGCAAGAAGATCTTTTTTGAAGAGGTGGCATTTCATCAGAAGCCCATTTGAAGTGGGGGGTGTTAGTTGCAAAATATCAGTGTCTAGGAAGCCCTATTCCTGGCAGTGAGCACGGCGAGAAGAAAGCCTGAGGCAGGAGCATGTTTTCGAAAGCTGCATTTCTGGAACTCAGTCAAAGGAGCAAAGTAGAAGCAGATGAGGTGTGACAGATCATGCAGGACCTTGAATAATCCGATAGATGAAAAATGTGAGAACACTAAAGATGCAGAATAAAAAAAATATTTTTAGAATTGTAATTTTGAGATAATGCATGCTCAGATTAAAGCTACACACTCGGACTTTGTGGCCTTAATTTAGATTGAGTAGTGATACCATTCATCACAAACCGCATGTCTCCAACTAAAGTAAAGCATTTTTAGTGCCAATCTGGACTGCTAGTGTTCAACCTAAATGCTCTCATCCTTCTGATCTTTTTGTTTTGATTATTAGCAACCAATAATCAAAACAAAGCAAAGCATATATGTATCTGATAGTATTGTGAATAAATATCATTGTACTATTACATGTAAAGGATCCCACATTAACATTCTTTATGAAATTTTTTCATTCTGTTTGTATAAAAATGGTTTCATGAAGTGTTTGTTTGGCACCTGCTGTGAGATCATCATTGTGCTTGATGAAATGTGATATACAATATAATCAGAAATCATTTGCACTCAGTAAATATTTGTTGAATAAATATATTATACAGTTTCTTTTATCCTTATGGTAAATTTGTGTGTTTTTTAAACATAGAAAATAATTATATTTTTGCTTTTGCTTTCTGCCAGGTGGAACACCTGCATAATTTCATTTTGTTTCGGTTTTCTATGGGCTTCATCGATAGCATAATTGCCAAATGTACGTATGCTATAAAAGAGATAGTGGAATGAAATTTGTGGAAAAAGTGGAGTATTTTAAATCTTAATTGCTTTGTTTCAGATCTTGCCACTGTAGTTGGTTACCTAGTTGTCAGCCGCCCTTTCCTAGATTTGTCTCATCCTCGACATCTCAAGAGTTCACATTCAGAACTTCTGGAGGTAAAGTAGTAATAATAATAATGGTACATTGAAAATTTAAATTTAAAAATAAGGAAAACCTAGTTTTTGCCCTAGTTGGTTTCGCTCAGTGGATAGAGCGTCAGCTTTTGGACAGAAGGGTCCCAGGTTTGATTCCAGTCAAGGGCACATACCTTGGTTGTAGGCTCGATCCCTGGTCCCTGTCGGGGCATGAGCAGGAGGCAGCCAATCGATGTGTTTCTCTCACATCGATGTTTCTCTCTACCTGTCTCTCCCCTGCCCTTCCACTCTCTCAAAATTAATGGAAAAAATATCCTTGGGTAAGGTTTAAAAAAAAGAAAGAAAAGAAAACCTAGTTTTTAATCTTAGAAATGTAAGTGAAAACTAATATTTATTTCTATTTAAGGATTACTACCAAAGTGGAAGGATGCTTTTGCGGATGTCTCAAGCTTTGGGTCGAATAGTTTTGGCTGGCCGTGAAATGACTAGATTGGCTGGGTAAGTGAGATTAATATTGAGCAGTTGCAGAGAATTTTTAAAAATATGTTATGCTTAGTGATTGTGCTCTGTTGAGGTTAAGATCAGTGATAACTGAAGCTGGTACTGCTGGTTTTGATAAAGAATTAAGTAAGATTTATCTCTGATAGTGAAGTCTTTATGTTTTCTCTTAGGTAGTTGTTTTGAGCCTTAAACTTGGTTAGGATTTCTTAAACTGCTTCATGGACACTGGTTTTCAGTAATATGGGAAATGTTCAATCATGGCATCTTATTCATTCACAGAAAATTAAGTTAATGAATAGAATCTTCTCAGTTGAACTTTCTGTTTCCCGTAATACATTTTTTCCCCTTAAATCTTTGATACTGGCAACCTAGCAAAAGATGAACAAAGATGAAGTTGATATTAATGGGTTAAAATGAAAAGTTATCTTGTGGTATCTGTAAGTACAGTTGTAAATATGGTCATATTGTCTAAGAAAATTTTTCTTAGACCATAAAATGGAATTAAATATTTCAGTATTTCAAGCTCTTAATATAAAAGGTTGGTATAAAAAACACACTATAATGTAAAAAAGGACCATAAATTTTAGATCATCTGGAAAAATTGGATGGCTTAAGGTCTTTGCCAGGCCTGAGGTTCATTTGCGTATTTCCTCTTTATTTCTCCCCCTCCTCCTATGTCAGTTAAGTTAAAAGTCTTCAGGGCAAGACAGAAGAAGTTGTAAACTGTGTGCGGAGCCTCTGTCACTGGCAAATGCTGACATTCTTCCTACTTAACTTTCTGGTGCAGTTCATGGCATACGGGTGCTTCTGTTCCTTTAGGGGATTTCTGCTTGTTATTCACAGGAAAATCCTGTTTTGTGTCTCTGATATAGAACACTTTCTTTTTGACGATCATGTCATTCTTATATGCCTCAACCTTTTGTCATTAGTTTCAATTCCTCTCTATTGCCACAGTGATTTCTATTTAATATTAGGAACATTTTATCTTTTCCCCTCTTTATTTTTTAAAACACCTTTTAATTATTTTTTAATATATATATTTTTTTATTGATTTCAGAGAGGAAGGGAGAGGGAGATAGAAATATCAGGGATAAGAGAGAATCACTGATTGGTTGCCTCCTGCACACCCCCTACTGAGGATCGTGCCTGCAATCTGGGCATGCGCAGGAATTGAACTGGTGACCTCTTGTTTCCTGGGTCAACGCTCAACCACTGAGCCACACCAACTGGGCTCTTTTCCCCTCTTGTAGAATAAGAGAGGAATCTTCCAAATCTTCTGTTTGCAGGTTGGTAGCAGCCATTTGGGATAGCCTATATACTAAAAGCCTAATATGCTAAGTGTCTGGTTGGCCACTCAGCCAATTAAAGCATGATAGGCTAATGCTGCTCAACCACTCACTATGACGTGCACTGACCACCAGGGGGCAGATAGTTGACTGGTCAACCAGTTCCTATGACGTGCACTGACCACCAGGAGGCAGACGCTCCAACTGGTAGGTTAGCTTGCTGCTAGGGTCTGGCTGATCGGGATGGGTCGGACATGCCCTGGAGCCCTCCTGTGGTCCCTCCCCAGCTGGCCAACCTCCCACGTCCCTCCCCGGCTCCGATCGTGCACCGGTGGGGTCCCTCAGCCTGGCCTGCGCCCTCTCGCAATCCCGGCTTAGGGACAACCCCCACCCCCGAGTGCACGAATTTTGTGCACCAGGCATCTAGTGTATAATAAACACCTTCATCAGATAGAAGGCCATCTTTATACCAGGCTTTATAGCTCACTGTAGCAGGAACTCAGGGCCTATGGAATGCCCTAGTACTAGTCCTTCTATAGTATCTACTAGAAACTTCTTTAAACTTCTAGCAGCAAACACCTTTCTTGACTTACCTACTAAAGAATATCTGTTGAGATAGGAATCCTATGAAACTTCTCCCTTTATCCCATGTTTCTGCTTTCCTGCTGAAATGTAATAGTAAAACATGCATACTGTCACTAATACTTTATGTTAATGAGACTTCTTTTAGGTTATTTTATTTACACTAGATAATAATTTTAAACTTCAGTTAAGTTTGTATAAAATAAAAGATGTGGTTCAGGATGGGTGACTCAGTTGTTTGGAGCATTGTCCCATACACCAAAAGGTTGCAAGTTTGATTCCCAGACAGGGCACTTGCCTATATTGCTGGTTTGATCCTGGGTGTGGGCATGCATGGGAGGCAACCAATCGATGTTTCCCTCCATCCCTTTCTTCCTCCCTCCTTTCCTCCCCTCCTCTTTCTCTAAAACATTCTATACTAATAAAAGGGTAATACGCTAATTAGACTGGATAGACCGGACGTCCTTCTGGACAAAGCCGCAGTGTCTGCGAGGGCCGAGGAGGGCAGGCAGCCACCGTGGCTGCGAGGGCCGGCTGTGGCAGCAGCAGCGAGGTGATGGGGGTGGTGGCTTCCCCTGATTGGCCTGGTCGCCTCACACAGAGGGAGGCCAGACTACGGCTTAGGCCCATGGGGAGCAGGCCTAAGCCATCAGTAGGACATCCCCTGAGGGCTCCCAGACTATGAGAAGGGGCAGGCCGGGCTGAGGGACACCTTCCCCCTTCCCCCCCCGCCGCCCAGTGCATGAATTTTCGTGTACCGGGCCTCTAGTAAATAAATAAAAACAAATCCTCGGGTGAGAATTAAAAAATAAAATAAAACAAGATAGGAACTTGCACAATGTTATATGTCATTTTATCTCAAAAAAATAAATAATATAAAAAATATGATAACCTCTGGAGATTTGACCATAGCTTTTTTTTTTTTTTTAATTTCAGTTTTACTGCTCGGATTTCAGAATTAATGCAAGTATTAAAGGATTTAAAAAATGGAAAATATGAACGCACAATGATCTCTCAACAAGAAAGGGGTAAATATGAATGTTCTAGGTCTTATAATTTAAGTTTTTGCTTTAATACATAATGTGATTATGATACTTTAATATTTATTTTCTATTTAAGGTATTGAAGGAGCACAAAGCATTCCCTTGATACCTGGAGCTGGAGAAATCATCAATGCTGATAACATTATAAAGTACATACAGAAAAAGTCTTTTTTGGACCATAAATATATGTTAAACTACATAATACCCTTTTCTTTCAGTTATACTTGCTTAGTGTTTAATGTAAAATTATCCTTTCTTTATTAATTTCTTCTGTAGATTTGATCATGTTCCTTTAGCAACGCCAAATGGAGATATCTTGATCCGAGATCTTAATTTTGAAGTAAGTTTTAAAATTGTTGTATAAAAACTTATCTTTAAAATGTGAAATGCATAAGGGTTGAATATTTAAAATAATTTTAAGGCTTGACTTAATCTCTGAATCCACAAAATAGCTTTAACAAGTAAGTGCTTTAAATGCTCAGAAATCTATTTTTTCTTAATTGATAGGACTTTAGAGTTTCAGA
Organism: Eptesicus fuscus; assembly: GCF_027574615.1. Lineage (NCBI taxonomy): Eukaryota > Metazoa > Chordata > Mammalia > Chiroptera > Vespertilionidae > Eptesicus > Eptesicus fuscus. The sequence goes on from NC_072481.1 coordinate 71,985,564, forward strand.
TATTACTATAAAAAATCTTTTGCAGCTCTAACCGTTCTGGCTCAGTGGATAGAGCATCGGCCTGCAGACTCAAGGGTTCCAGGTTCGATTCTGGTCAAGGGCATGTACCTTGGTTGCGGGCACATCTCCAGTAGGGGGTGTGCATGAGGCAGCTGATTGATGTTTCTAACTCTCTTTCCCTCTCCCTTCCTCTCTATAAAAAATCAATAAAGTATATTTTTAAAAAAAATCTTTTGCAAATAAAGTCCTTGGCTTGTACAACTGAGGAACTGAATTTTAAATTGTATTTAATTTTAATAAATTTGATCTTAAGTAGCCATATAAATAGTAGACAGCATAGCTCTAGAATTCCTCTCTATATGCCTTTGTATGTGGCCTTTTGTAATTTGTGTTATGTGTAGGGATTCTTTTCAACTGCTTTCTGATAATTTACAAAATAAGGTATGTAATTATTGTATTTGTTTTTATTTTTTACTTTTAAAGATAGTTTTATTGATTTCAGGGAGGAAGGAAGAGTGAGAGAGATAAAATATTAATAATGAGAAAGAATAATTGATTGACTGCCTCTTTCACACCCCACACTGGGGATCGAGCCCACAAGTCAGGCATGTGCCCTGACTGGGAATCAACTGTGACCTCCTGGTTCATAGATCAACGCTCAACCACTGGATTTGTTTTTAAATTGTTATAATCTTACATGTCTTCAATTTTCCTATACTTAGTAATGTATATTTATTGATTACATCTCTACTTCCTTTTGAAATGAAAAATGTTAGTTATGCTAAGTAGTTTAACTTATTTAAATAACAATGAGTATTGTATACTATATTTTTTAAAGCCAGGGAACACAAGTGGAAGTAGAGAAAATGTAAATATAGTTGGTAAATATTGAATGCCTACAAGTATTATACAAGTGTTTTCTCATTTAGCTGTAGGTACTTTAGTCAGTCTTGATTTCAGGTATAAAACAGATCAGAACCCCATCTTTGTTAGATTTCAGTAGCCCCATTACTGCCACACCCCAAGAATCAAACGGGTCATCAGATTTCTTCATTAAAGAATCCTCTTGGCCCTTTGTTCCACTTTCCCTCACTCTGTCTTTATGCAGAAATAATTAATCCAACAATACAGATGCACACATGGCTTAAGCATGTGGGGTGGGATTTGAGACTCTGTATGCACAGATACAGATAGTAGGTAAGAGTATGATTAAGGTCTGTAATATTACTCACTTTTATCATAAAGTACCACACGAAAGCTCTCATTTGCCTTTTAGTTCAAAAGCCCTTCCCTTTAAGGCCCTTATGTTTGGATTTAATATACTTCCAGCCAGTTCTTATAACTTCACTTTTATAGTCTCAGAAAGGCCGCTACTTTCTTGCTCTTATATTGGTTTCATTTGGCAAATCCTAATTGAGTACCCAGTTATGCCCCTACTTGTTCAAGTTTTTTACTTTGTGACTATATTTCATACCCTCTGTTATCTATTCTGTGATTCTTTTGTTTTCTCCTCCACTGTTTCTTTGACTTCTGTCCTTTTGAGCTACTGTAATGAATTCCTCTTTTCTCTTCCATCTCTGACTTAAGGAATTTTAAGTTAGACTTTGCTTTTTTCATTTATTTTTGTGTTTCCATTTTATTCTTTTTGTTTGTCTATTTGGTTTTCTTTTTTCTTAATTGTTGACTCTATTGCAGATGTCTCCCATCCCTCCTCCCCCTCCACCCTGCCTCCCACCAGGCCTTTACCACTTTATTGTCCATGTCCATGGGTTATGCATATATGCATATATATTGTTTGGTTGATCTCTTCTCATTCTCCCCTCCCTTCTCCCCTCTGAGATCTGTCAGTCTGTTCCATGTATTCTTTTCATTGTTATTCTTTTTAAAAATATATATATTTTTTATTGATTTTTTACAGAGAGGAAGGGAGAGGGAGAGAGTTAGAAACATCAATGAGAGAGAAACATCAATCAGCTGTCTCCTGCACACCCCCTACTGGGGATGTGCCCACAACCAAGGTACATGCCCTTGACCAGAATCGAACCTGGGACCCTTCAATCCGCAGGCGGATGCTCTATCCACTGAGCCAAACCGGCTAGGGCTCATTGTTATTCTTAACATAGCCTTCCTTTATTCAACAAGCATCCTTCAGTTCTTTTTTACCTCAAGTTATTTTCTACCTGTCTAGCTTACTTGAAATAAGGATTCCTTTTGTCCTGATTAGAGGTATAATAAAACAGACTTGGCCCCTATCCTACTTATCCTGGCTTATTGGCATGTGTCATTTATATAACTTTCTTTCAACATTTTTCTTTACAAACATTATCCTTCCTCACAAACCTTACAACTTTCAGAACCCACTCCCACTTTTTTTCCCCTTCAAAATGACACCAAAACCATAATTTCTTTCCAATTAGAATTCTTAACCCTTAGAAACCTTAATTTTTAGGTGATATATAAGTAATTAACATTCCTTAGATTAGCAATATATTCACATTTTAAAGAGATATTTTAAATAAAATACAAGACTTATTCATAAAAAAATAAATAAACAGACTTAACCACCAAAAGTAAATGTCTTATACTTTATGATTAGTTTGTCAGATCACAAAGCAAATAACATAACATTATTTGACATAAGAGATTGTGTAGCTTATTCCTATAAAAACTCAGCACAGACATATTTATCTATCTAGGTGTAGACTGAAGAGACCCTAAGATAGCTTATAAATTATAATATGGATGTTAAAGTAGTACTTTGTAACTCAAATTTTTGCCTTTTAGTAAGGCACATTTATAATGTATAAGAAGCCTATGAGTCCTCATAAACAGCATATTTATACATAATCTCTTTTACCTAAATCATTTATGGGTAGATATTTTTCATGATTTATTATGGTAAATTAATAGAAAGGATTATAAAGAAGTTTTATTTTTCAGGGAATATTTATTAAAATATTCAAAGCATTTGAATATCCATTAAGTCAATCCAGTAGCCTCAATAATAAAGTATTATTACAAATTCAGTTTTCAGTGAAAGTTATTGTTGGCTTTTAGTCTTTTTCTGTTCTCGTTAATCCTCACTGGAGGATTCTTCTCCCCCCCATTGATTTTTAGAGAGAGTGGAAGAGAGAGAGGGAGAGAAACATTGATGTGAGAGGGACACATTGTTTGGTTGCCTCCTGCATTCACCCTGATGGGGACTGGGGATAGAACCAGCAGCCCAGGTATGTGCCCTTGACTGGGAATTGAGCCCAAGACCCTTAGGTGGGCCGGCTGGCCCTCTGTCTATTTAGCCACACCAGCCAGGGTAGCTTTTAGTCTTAATTTAATCCAGGAAAAAAAATACATTTTCATAAATCTTTAATATGGAAAAATTACCACTGTCTTTATCATGTGTCTTTATCATGACTGATGTCATAAGAGGAAGTTTTATCCCAACATTACTAAAAGCCAATGAATAAGGAAAAGTTAATGCTGAATCTAAGACAGTTGAGCATAGGAGTAACTGAAGAATGTCCTTAAGTCTAGCTATTATTTACATAATTACAAACTTGGTCTTATAGTTCCCTGGCATATTGAAACAAATAGTATGGAGAAGTATTAGATACCAGTGAAGATTATAATGAGCAGTGAGGAGTAGAAAAAAGATATGACATTACTCAAAGCATAGTAGTAGGGAACCATGTAAGTAACAGCTCTCTGAACTGCAGGAGCTCGTGAGGGCATCATTGTCCTAGAAGAGTAAAATTACTATATATAATAACTTTGTACTGTCAGGAATAGTCATTATAGTCCATTTTATAGGAAAAGGAAATAAATTGCACATAAAGAAGTTCGTCAAAATGCTTCTTAAAAATAATTTCTCAGTTCATTCCTCTGGAAAAGTCATTCAGAATAGTTTATTCTTTAACATTGATTGCATAAGATGTGGTCAGCTATGTGGTAGACCAGTAATTCTCAGCCTTTTTTTTAGACGCTCATTCTTTCTCTGTTTTTGTTGTGGTAAAATATACATAACATAAAATTTAACTGCTTTTACCATTTTTTAGGGTACAATTCAGTGGTGTTCAGTATATTTAGTGTTATGTAATCATCACCACTATCTGTAGAACTTTTTCATCATATCAGACAGAAATTGTGTACCCATTAAACATTAGCTTCTCATTTTCCTCCTCCTCCCATTTCCTGGTAACCTTTGTTCTACTTTCTGTCTCAATGAATCAGACTACTCTAGGTACTTAATATAAGCTGAATAATATAATATTGATCCTTTTGTTACTGGTTTATTTCACTTCATAATGTCTTCTGAGTTCATCCAAGTTGTAGCATGTTTCAGAATTTTCACTCCTTTTTAAGGCTAAATAATATTTTATTGTATATACTAGAGGCCCAGTGCATGATTAAATCAGGCACGTGTAGGGTCCCCTACATGCTTTCGCTTTCAATCGCGGGGGAGCTGGGTGCCTGTCTGCTGGTGCCGAGCGGACAGGCACCCAGCTCCCACGCTTTCACTTTTGATCGCAGGGGAGCTGGGTGCCTGTCCGCTGGTGCACCAGGCCTTTCAGAAGCCTCTGCCCCACCGGAGGCTTCTGAAAGGCCTGGTGCCAGAGCAGACAGGCACCCAGCTCCCCCACTTTTGATGGTCTGCGGCAGGACGTGAGTTCGCTGCCCCAGAGGCCCCTTCTGTTCCGCAGCACAGCCATGGCACAGACGCTGAGCTCGCGCTGCTACTGGCGACGCGAGCTCAGCATCCCACTGGCCCAATCAGCTACCCCGGCCACCCCGAGTCCCGCCCCCTGCGCCTCCCGCTGGCCCAATCGTGGGCATAGCAGAGTGATGGTAATTTACATATTACCATTTTATTAGGTAGGATATGCTGCATTTTGTTCATTCATTCTCTTGGGTCACTTTTGTTTTTTTTTTTTTTTTTTTTTGCTATAATAAAAGCCTTAAGTGACCATTATGGCGGAATGACCAGAACGACCAGTCGCTATGATGCACATTGACCATGGGGGTGGGGGGCAGATGCTCAACTCAGGAGCTGCCCCCTGGTAGTCAGTGCGTTCTCACAGGGGGAATCCCGCTCAGCCAGAAGCCGGGCTCATGGTGGGGTGTGCAGTGGTGGTGGCGGGAGCCTTTCCCACCTCCATGGCAGCGCTAAGGAGCAGTGAGCCGAGCGGTAAGGAGCAGCGAGCAAGCGGGTGGTAAGGAGTGAGGGGGTCCAGGACTGTGAGAGGGATGATCACCTGCCAGCTCCTGAACTGCAAGAAGGTGCAGGCCCGGCTGAGGGGACCCCGACTCTCCTCACTCCCCCAGTGCACGAATTTTGTACACTGGGCCTCTAGTTATGAATAATACAAATGGTTCTCCATTTCATCAGAGCAAAAGCCTTCAAAAATCCTTTCAATGGCTTACAATGCCCTGTAGGGTTTGCCTGCCACTATCCTGTCCTCAATGCTTATCTCTCTGAGCTCATTTCCTACTACTATTCTGCTCATTTTTCTTTAGCCAAATCAGTCTCCCTTCTTCTTTTTTAATAGAACAGGTACATTCCTGCTTCAGTGCCTTTGAATCAGCCTTTTGTGGTAGGGTTAGTACTAGAACAATCTTCCTCTAGATAAATTCCTAATCCATTCCTTCTTTCAGTATTTGCCCAGTTGCCTGCCCTGACCCCTTTAAAAATGCAACCTCCCTCACCACTCCCTAATTTCCTTACGTTCTATTTTTTCTCCATAGCACTTATTTTCGAACATTATTTAATTAGCTTATTTATTATGCACACTTATTGTATGTCTCTCCCACTAGAATGTAGGCTGGTAAGGGGAGGGTTTGGGTTTTTTGTTTGATTGTTTTGGGGGGATGGTTTTGGTCTCTCTTTTTTTAAATGTAGCTCCATTGTCTAGAACAGAGCCTGACACTGAGAATTTAGTAAATATTTATTGAATTAAATAATAGGAACCTAGAGCGTCGGCCTGCGGACTGAAAGGTCCCAGGTTCGATTCCGGTCAAAGGCATGTACATTAGTTGCGGGCACATCCCCGGTAGGGGATGTGCAGGAGGCAGCTGGTCGATGTTTCTCTCTCATCGATGTTTCTAGCTCTCTATCCCTCTCCCTTCCTCTCTGTAAAACATCAATAAAATAAAATTAAAAAAATCATAATAATAGGAACCTGAAGCTCAACATTTAAAAAAAATGTCTAAGGTAGGTGCCACAGCTCGGGTAACGCCTTCCTCTTCACCTTCGTTGTCCCCCTTCCTCCTGTGTACGTTGCTGTATGATGTTATGTGCTAGGTCAGTGGTCGGCAGACTCATTAGTCAGCAGAGCCAAATATCAACAGTACAACGATTTAAATTTCTTTTGAAAGCCAAATTTTTTAAACTTACACTTCTTCTAACGCCACTTCTTCAGAATAGACTCGCCCAGGCTGTGGTATTTTGTGGAAGAGCCACACTCAAGGGGCCCAAGAGCCGCATGTGGCTCGCGAGCCGGAGTTTGCCGACCACGGTGCTAGATTATAACCCAGGTTTTCTGAATCTTCACAGGGTTGAAGATTAACACAAGACTGCAAGCTTAGAACTTAGCCAGATTTTTACATATTCTTATTTAACTTTATGTTGTTGCAGACCAGTTTGGTGGCACTTGCAAATAGTTATAATGCATATATACTTTGATCCAACACTTATTTCTAAGAATCTGATATATAGAAACATATTTCACTAGTGCATAAATTTGCTCACTGTCTTGGAGGTTCATTGCACTATTACCTAAAAGAGTAAAATAAAATGCAGACAACCTAAGTATTTAAATAAATTATAACACATCGTTAATAAAGGATACACTGCAAGCATTAGAAAAAAGAATGGAAGGAATCTGAATATACTGACCTGGAAGAATATTTATTATATATTGTTAAATGATAACAAATGTAGGATATATATGGTACAGTTCCATTGTTTTTTTAAGAAAGATTGGATAGCATAGGAAATATAGTCAATGATATTGTAATAATTATGTGCCAGGTGGGTACTGGAAATATTGGAGAATCACATTGTGAAGTATATGATTATCTAACTACTATGCTATATACCTGAAATTAATAGAAAATAATATTGAATGTAAACTGTAATTGAAAAATAAAAATTAGAAAAAAACATACATATTGATTATTTTCAAGAATTCTCAAATTTTTAAGCTTTAGCTCTTTGTATTTGGTTGAGATTAAGTTGATAATATCAATAATGATTTTTAAATTAAAAAGTGAGTAAAATTTGAAAGTAAACAAAAATGAAGGGTCCCTTCAACCATACCCTCCACTGCTTCTATTTGGTATTACATTTGTAGATAAAACAGAAAGCTTATCGTTAGCAAAGAACGTTTGGACTCTGAGGAAATGTTCATAGTTTACAGATTCACTCTAGTTCATTTACTTCATTTAATTAAATTAAATCTGTTAAAATTATTCATTAATTCATAATTTTCTTTCAGGTTCGATCTGGGGCCAACGTTCTAATTTGTGGTCCAAATGGATGTGGGAAGAGTTCACTTTTCCGTGTTCTTGGTGAAGTAAGTACAAATTGGCCTCAAATTTTGCAGTTTTATTTTGCCATATGATCTACCACATTGTGAAATTTACTATTGCTCATTCCACTTCTTTCCTTTTATAGTTATGGCCTCTTTTTGGAGGACGTCTAACTAAACCTGAGAGAGGAAAGTTATTTTATGTTCCTCAGGTAAGACCTTGAATTATTTTTTAACCTTTAATTTAAAGATACTTTTACTTATTGCTTAAAAATTTACTTCTAATGAATTTTGATCTGTTATCAGAGACCTTATATGACCCTTGGGACCCTTCGAGACCAAGTGATATATCCAGATGGAAGAGAAGATCAAAAAAGGAAGGGGATATCTGACCTAGTATGTAATGGTTTATATCCCAGAACTGCTGAAAATAATCTGTTGAAGGTTCTTTTTCTTAACCAGTTACGTACTTTTAATGCCAGGCAGTTTAATCCCAACCTGTAGAGCTTTTAAAGCTTTGACAGTAATTATACTTTCCAAGTTGAGGTAAGATGTTAACCACTTTGCGTAAATCTGACTCTTGAGTGTTTAACCTTGTTTACAATATTGTTTATTTTCTCATTGTCCTGTCCTTTAATTATGTACAATAGTATCCTCCTTAAGCTGCTAGATATATTTTGCCAAGATTAGTATAGATAGGATTATAGTGATTTTAGTTTAAAAAATAAAGCAAGATAGAGAATGTTAGTATATTATTAGGCTTGATTTCACCTTTAATCATTTTTCTGAAAGGTACTGAAGGAATACTTAGACAATGTCCAGTTGGGTCATATCCTTGAACGCGAAGGAGGCTGGGACAGTGTTCAGGATTGGATGGATGTGCTCAGTGGTGGAGAGAAGCAAAGAATGGCAGTAAGTATACTCTGAAGACATTGCACAAAAATGCACCTATTTGATTAATCAAGGCACACATTTTTACTTTCATATTTTTAATGGCAATTTTTATAGTATAGGTTAGTTTAAATAATAATAAAGGTGCTTGAAAGTAACTTGCATGTAAATTTGAAATTCTGAAAGATTTTGAGTTTTCCTGTGAAAGTAAAAACAATTATATACCATTAATCCATTTTTTGTAAAAGTTGAGGAAACTTTGTACCATGTTGGTCTTGGGACATATAGTAATTATGGTTGGGTTATGAGATCTCGTTCAGTATCTTTTCCCTACAGACATCTCTTTGTCTTACTCAGGCTATTCTTTGAAGTAGCTGAAGATATTAGAGGTGATCAACCCTAATTTTATTATTTTATTCTTTATTCTGTTTTTGCCCTTTCCCTCTGTCATTATATATATCCTTGTGTCAGGGCTTAGTATCTGCTACCTAATGTTATTTAGATTTTAAAGTTTTGTTACTATAAAAAAGCAGTTGAGAGGAACTTATCCCTAATCAAACGTCACTATAGAACAGTAATATTAAAAGTATACTTTGAGTACTCTGTTAAGAGGGATCACTTTTAAAGAGTCATTTTCTAATGGAATATATCACAGTTTGAGCAGATACAGAAGAATTTTTCTTTCCAGAATATTAGTCTTGTGGAAGTTAGAGAAAACTGCAGCCAAGGAAAGACAACAAAAGAAATGGCTTATTGCATTCTTTCTTATTCAGTATCTTCAGGTTATATTCTACCTTCTTGTTGCCTCCTACCCCCTGACATTGTTGTTTTTTCCAAAATCATACCCATCCTATGCAAATGTAATATCAACCTAAGTTGTGATTTGTTTGGCTAGTGCTGTAATATAAGTATAATTTGGACTGAAGAATGAACTATAAACAAAAGAATAGGGAGATGACAGCGATACTCAGAATGGAAATTGGGCTGAAGGAGTGAAAATTTGAAGTGATTGGGCATTTCTTGAATCAATGGATGGCTATAGGAATAACTACAAGTCAAAACAAATTTAAATTTCTGTACTATGACTTCAAAGAAAATGGGAGGATAGTCAAGATTTATAAATGGACACAATGGAAATTCAGGGGGAAAAATGTGCATAACTAATGAATCCTGTGTGTGTGGTATAAAGGTACAGAAGGGATAGTTTTTATTGAAGACAATGCAAGGCCTCGAGTCAGAGGATATCTTACAGAGTAAATGAATGGGGCCTTAGCCAGTTTGGCTCAGTGGATAGAGCATCAGCCTGCGGACCGAAGGGTCCCAGGTTCGATTCTGATCAAGGGCACATATCTCCGTTGCCCAGGCCTGGGCCCTGGTCAGGGCACGTGCAGGAGGCAACCAATTGATGTGTTTCTCTCACATCGATATTCTGTCTTTCCTTCTCTCTTCCACACACTCTAAAAATCAGTGGAAAAATATCCTTGGGGGAGGATTAACAAAACAAACCAAACAAGTAAGGGTGTGGGGAAGGAATCCTGTAAAGCCTGTTGGACAGTGATAGAGTTGTTAGGAAAACGGAGAAAGCTCACCCTTGGCACTGCTGTATGACCGTGCCATTCACGGTATGTTCTGTGTGGGCCAATGTCTGGAGAATTGATCAGAAGTTTAAAAGACAGCATATTGTTTTACTACTTTCAAAGGGTTTGTGGCGAGAAAGAAAAGGCGAATGTAACAAATATTAATATTGATGAAGTTAGGTGAAGTATGTATATTCATTTTACTATCTTTCATTTATTTGGTAGGATTAAAAATTTTCAAAGTAAAAAGTTGAGTGAAGACAAGACAGTTTTTATAAATTATAAAAATTTACATTCATAAATTATAAAAATTATAATTTTTGGAAGAACAGACTTGAAATGTTTAACCACCTAAAATAAAATAGCGAGTTTGTAAGAGTGAAGGTTTGTGTAGAACAAATGAACCAAAGGAATTTTGGGCAAGGAGAGTTAGGGTTTGAATGTGAGGGAATGGAATAATACTATTGAATAATAGAAGGTCTGGTGACAAACTTCTAAAAGTTCCTTTAGTATAAATGTAGGGAAATGAGATTATTATCCCATTATTTTAATAGTAAGAAACCTAATTTAATAATGGTATAATTCCCACAGAGCTTGGTATTAGCCAAGTGTCTGCCCTTATAATCTAGTTAGCACATGGGTGGGGAACGTGTGGCCCTCAGGCTGTACAAGGCCTGTGAAATAATTTGTTCTGGCCTTGCCAAGGCATTAGAGGTGAGTTAATTAAATATTTGACCAAACATAGCAGGCTCTTTTAAATATATTTTTATTGACTTCAGAGAGGAAGGGAAAGGGAGAGAGAGAGAGAGAGAGATAGAGAGAGAGAGAGAGAGAGAGAGAGAGAGAGAGAGAGAGAGAGAGAGAAGAAACATCAATGATAAGAGAGAATCATTGATTGGTTGCCCTCTGTACATCCCCTACTGGGGATCGAGCCCACAACCTGGGCATGTGCCCTTGATTGGAATTGAACCTGATACCCTTCAGTCCAAAGGCCAATGCTCTATCCACTGAGCCAAACTAGCTAAGGTGAGCAGGCTAATTTTTAACCAAAACCGAAACCATCCCCACAAGCCATGATATTTTGAATTTAATTGTGTCTATAGACACTTATGGTGTACAAAGGGTTAAGTCAATGCTTTAGTATGACCTGAAAATGATGTTATAAATATCCAAATGGCCTTTGGCAGAAAAAAGGCTTCCCACTCCTATGTTAGGAGATCCAAATATTTTCAACTAACTGTAATACAAGGCAGTATATAGCTACCAAAAAAGTGGACTGGGAAAATAATGAGGAAAAGTAGATTGTGAATGGCAGATCCTGTTTAATTCTTCCAGCAGCCCTGTGAAGTAAGGTACAGGCAAGGGTAAGACTTGGCCAGCCCAAGCACCCATATATCTCCTGAATGGAGATTTGAGATTCAGGTGCAGGTGACTCTGACACCAGCACTCTTGCTCTTAACCAACATATTGTAGTTTTCATTGTGCAGGTGGGCGTCTTCCCGGTTCTCTTCTCTCATTGCCCCTTGACATGGAGAGAAATGTCTCAAGTGACATTTCCTTTCAATGAAGTGACATTTCCCTTCATTGCACCCATTTGGGCCCAGCCAGCATCAGCCAGCATTGTTCCACCTAATATTATAAATTGACTTATCTTATTTCTCTGACTGATAGTTAACCTTCCCACTCCACTATTTTTATTCTTGTTTAGTAATGGGTTTTCTTACTGTGAATTAGAAAAATATGCATATGTTAGAAAAGTTGAGCCCTAACCGGTTTGGCTCAGTGGATAGAGCGTCGGCCTTCGGACTGAAGAAAAGTTGGAACATTTATAAAATTATGAGAAGGGCAAAACCTCCTTACGAGCAATACCACTGTCATAAAAATTTTAGTGACTTTTTAATCCATTTAATTACAAAATATTTTCTTTTGCCTAATTGTAAACTATCCCCCTTCAAACTCACTGTGATTTCTTAAATATTAACCACTCCCTCCTCTTACAATTGATCAGTTCTCTCTTGACTGTCTCCTTTCCTTCCTGGTACAGACCTAATAATCCAGGGCCTGGCTTGGGGCCTAGCACATAGGTATTCAGGAGGTTTTTCTTCAAGGAATAAACAAATGACTTCTTCCCCTTAACTTCCTTCCCCACTTTTTGTTTCCTCATATTACATGAATCCCAACCCAAGAGCGGTCATCTGCCTTGGCATTTTCTGTGCATAGTTCTGAGCACAGCAGAAACAGTCAGAGTGGTATGGGTTGGTGCCACCCCACTGCCATGGTTTCCAGGCCCACAGAGGCTCGTAGCATAGCTTGGCAATCATTTTACTCTTTTTTTGCCCCCTCTCTTATTTTTTTGTGATAATTATTTAAAAACCACCAACCTCAGGCTTCCTACACTATTATCTTACTCCACCACTCTCAGCAAGATAATGCTCCTCCTGCTTTTAACAGAAAAAGAGAAGCTGCTGAGTGAAATGACAGCTAACTCTTACTGAATGCTTAATAGATGATAGGCAACATGCTAAGCACTTTACACAGGATATCTCATTTAATTCCCACAAGTCCTTCGAGATGAGAATGATTGAATGCCCCATTTTACAGAAGAAATTGAACTGTAGTACAATTAAGTAGGTTGCCAAGCAAAGACAGCTAATAAAAACTAAAGCTGGTGGGGGTGGGGTGGCTTATCAAGCTCAGGCAGCAGTGTGACTGCAGTATTCATAAGGATGGGGCAAAAGTACGTTTACAGTTGTTTGTATGGAAAATTAATACAATAATAAATAATAATACAGGAATAAACTCTGTGATTCACGTACTCACAACTGTAAACCTACTTTTTGCCCCACCCTGTATTTATTCACTTTATAGTCTTGTATTGTGGTATCAAGTAGCTGACAGCATAGTGGCAGAGACATACATGAGAAAACTTCCTTATAATGTGGTAAGTGTGGTGAGGAAAGAATGCAAAAAGTTCCATGAGAACACAGAGGAGGGGCATTTGTGCAATGCCTTCAAATAATCACTCCTCTTAATTAACTGCACTGGGCTGTCCTGACCTTCCTACTTCTACTGTCAATGGAGAGTATGCCATCCTTCATCTTGAAAAAAGCTAAATGCCTTTATCGGTGTTTTTGGACCTTTTCTCCTCTGACTTTATCACATCCCTTTCTTTCAGTTATATAGGCATCTATACACACACTATTTAATCTCTTGTAGCTTTTTCTTTCAAAAAGAAATTTTCAGGGCTCTTTGATCTAAAAAGCAAACTTGTATCTATAATATTATCAACAATCTTATCTAATAAAGAGGGAATATGCGAATTGACCCTCACACCATAGCCAAGATGGCGGCGCCCACAGCCAATAAGGAGGGAATATGCTAATTGACTGCCCCACCCTCAAAGATGGCGGTGCCCACAGCCAATAAGGAGGTATTATGCTAATTGCCACACCCTCAAAAATGGCACCCACAGCCAAGAAGAAGGGAATATGCTAATTGACTGCCACGCCTTCAAAAATGGCAGCACCCAGTCCCCTAAGCCCTGCTGGGGTAGCAGGTGCGCGGCAAGGCCGGGCCTACCCCCAGGCGGGCCTGGCTGCTCCATTCGCCTGCCTCTGGAGTCCCCCGGTTCCCTCAGGCCCCCAGCCACCCAGGGCCAGCCTGAGGCGCAAGCAAGCCTTGGATGGCGGCTGCCCAGCCACCCCAGGCAAGCTTCGAATGGTGGCTGCCCAGCCGCCCAGGACTGCCCGAGGCTCAGGTAACCAGGGCCGGCCAAGGCTTGCACTGCTGGCAGTGGCAGCAGTAGAGGTGTGATGGAGTGTCACCTTCCCCTGATCGCCGGGTCGCCTCTAGTAAAATATATATTAAATAAATAAAAAGCAAACTTTTCTTTCTCTGTACATCTGAACTTGATAATTTATACTTGCTGCTTCCCCTTCCTTACCTCATACAAATAGGTATAAACCCCAATAAATCTGTTTTATATGTTTTAGTCATTCATTTATCCACTATTTTAATGTTTCTTATATATAAAGTGTTCGGTGTACAGTATTAAATAAAATGGGGTCTCTGCTTATGTGAATATTCTAGCTTAGGGAAGTAGACAAAGAAACAGATAACATACAAGTCAGAATCTATGAAGCGCTACAGAGATGTTATAGAAGAGACCCATTTGGGTTGACAGGGTGGGTTGTTAGAGAAGATGACATTAGCACAGTGATGGCGAACCTCTGACACGCGTGTCATTGCCATTTCTGTTGACATGCGGCCGCTGAGGCGGCCGCATGCTGAGGATGAAACATTTATGTTATTTAAACTATAAATATCGCGAAATAATGTTTTTTCCTCAAAGGGACACACTACCCAAGTTATGCTCAGTTTTTTGGTGAAGTTTGAAACACTGAGCTCAAAAGGTTGCCCATCACTGCATTAGCAGAAATTTGAAGGATGCCAAAAGCTAAGTAAGACGTTTGAGACATAAGGAAAGAGACATGTGCTAAGTCTCTAAGTCTAAAGCCTGAGACTAGACCTTGTGTTCTGATAGGCAAGAGCAGTCAGTGTTGACTGGAATGTGGAGGTTAGACAGTGAGTAGGAATAAGATTGTGCAGGGCCATGTAGGCCACGGTAAGGAATTTGAGTTTTATTTTAAGTGAAATGGAAATTGTTAAATGGTTTTAAGCAGAAGTGAAATTCTTGTTTTGCATTTCTGAGATCCTCTCTGGTGACCTGGAGAATGGATTGGAGACTTATTTGTGGTCAGATGATTGTGTTCTGGGCTAAAGGTATGATTGTGGAGATGGGGGAAGAGTGAGTGGACTATACATGCACTAGGATTTACTCAAGTAGACTAAAAATGAGGGATGTGAGGAGGTAAAAGGAGGGAGGAGAGAGAGGACAGGAAGAACTCATGGCTTTCTCGCTTGAGCAACTATCTGATAGTGTCATTTTCTGAAATGTTTAAGATTGGGAGTGATGGATGAATGCATTTTAAGGGGAAAATCTAGGAAATCTATCTGAGTTTTAGATTTTTTAAGTCTAAGAGTCCTGTGAGATATCCAAGTGGAAAGATCAAATAGGTATTTTTATATATCAGTCGGGAAATGAGAAGATGAAGTATGAATGAGAGATATGTATTGGGTGTTTACAAATGTACATAATATTTGAAATCATGAGATTTGATGAGAACACTTAGGGAGATACAATATAGGAAAAAGAGAATTAGCCCAGAGGAACCCCAACATTTTTTTAAATTTTATATTATTTATTGTTTAAAGTATTACCTGTAGTATTACATATGTCTCCTTTCCCCCTTTTGAGCTCTCCCTGCTTATATGCATGTATACAAGTCCTTTGGTTGATCTCTTACCCCCACCCTCCCCTGCCTTCCCTCTGAAGTTTGATGGTCTCTTCGATGCTTCTCTGTCTCTGGATCTATTTTTGTTCATCGGTTTATGTTGTTCATTATATCCACAAATGAGTGAGATCATGTGATATTTATCTTTCTCCAACTGGCTTATTTTGCTTAGTGTAATGCTCTCCATGTCCATCCATGCTGTTGCAAATGGTAAAGAGTTATTTTTACAGCAGCGTGGTATTCCATTGTGTAGATGTACCATAGTTTTTTAATCCATTCATCTGCTGATGGGCACTTAGGCTGTTTCCAAATCTTAGCTATTATAATGCTTAAGTGGAAGATGAAATGCTGGAAAAGAAACTGAGAAAGCAGCCAAAGAAGTGTGAAAAAACTTCAGGTCATGGTTTCACTGACACTTTCTTAAGAAAGAGGGAGTGGTTACCTGAGTTGACTTTTGCAGAGAAGATAAATTGGGCAAGGATAGAAAAGTGTCCATTGGTCCAGCGACATGGAGATCATTGTTAGGGGCAAATGACGAATTGGAATATCTATTAGACAAAGGATCAGAATAAATAATTCCCAGAAAATAAAACACATATCTAAAGTAAACATGAGAAAATGTTCAGCATTTCTGCTAATCAAAGAAATGTAAGCTATAACAATCTTGATGTTAATTTTTACTTACAAAATTAGCAAAGGCTTTAAAAAATGAACAAGCCGATGAAACAGGTGCACAATTGGTGGGAATATTAATAATTAATATTGACAATGTAATATTAATGGGCATTACTTAAGCAACAGAACATTTAAAGATAGACATATTTTTGTACCTGAGCCATTTATAAGTCTAAATTCTAAGATTTGGTTAAAATAGGTATCCTTTAATCTTGTGTACAGAACTTCTTTTAATATTAGTTGAAACTATACTTCACCTCATAATCAGTCCTGATAGTTTTGTTTTACTCTGACCAGTATTTTCCATGCATTATATTTCTGTCTTTGTTCAAGAACACAATAGAAACAACTAGGTTTATTTATATAGCTTTCATTTCTGGGAAATAGATTTCTTGAGTTAGAGTAATTTTCATACTTGCTTTATAAGACTGTAAGTACATACTTAATTTAAAGTAAATCTATTTTAGCTTATTAACTTCTGCAGGTGATTATGTAAAATATTTCTTTTGCTTCAGATGGCAAGATTATTTTATCATAAACCCCAGTTTGCCATCTTGGATGAGTGCACCAGCGCAGTGAGTGTGGACGTGGAAGGCTACATCTACAATCACTGTCGAGAGGTAAGGGGACAGGTTTGCAGTGTGAGGGTCCATGTCCTCCTTTCTGCTCTACTCTGTGTCCGACCAAATAGCTACCCAAAGAGAAGATTCCAAGTCATTAAGTAACAAAATTACTATCAAAGAAGATAACTCTCTTTAGCAAGGACTTTAATGTGATTATAGATATAAGAAAAAGTAAATGAATTCTGTATATAATTCTCTTTAGCCACATCTTAGATATGACACCAAAAATATATTTAAATTTATTTTTCTTTTACTTCATTCCCTATATTAAGAGTTAATAAACTGGTATATTTTTAATTTGTTCCATGAACTTTACCTAAATATGATTTGTGGGTTTTTTTGTTTGTTTTTTTTTTAATCAAGGAAAATGCAACAGTAGTCATTTGGCAGCTTTAATTTATCTATTTTTTTCCCTCTGGCCTAGGCAGTATCTTACCAAAGCCTTTTCTGGGGCTATCTACATTGGTTCCATTCTATTCAGTAGTCTCAGTTGTTTTTTTCCTGTGAGAGATTATCACGAACATCTATACAAAATTTGGAGCAAAATCCAACAAGAATTGATATAAGTACAGAGTCTTTTAACATTTTGTAACTGTTCTTTGGGAGTTTATCCTATCTAATAAACGGGTAATATGCAAATTAACTGTCACTGCATCACAAAGATGGCAGCGCTCAGTCCTCTCAGCCCCACTGGAGTCCCCCAGTCCCAGGGGGCAGCCGCTGAGAGCTGGCAGCGTGAGCGGCCTGGCGGAATGCTTGCTTCATTGATTGACATACTGATGAAAGAATATATTTGTTACATTCATCTTTGTAGGGAGATTTTAACTACTGATTTTGTTTCTTTAATGATTTGTTTTCTATTTTTGAATAAGTTTTGGTCATTTATAATTTTTTATGCATTTGTGTATGTAGATTTTCAGATTCATAGGTATTAGAGGTGTTGGTGGTATTCTCTTACACATAAAACCAGATAGTCTCTATTTGGTCAGTGATACAGAGGTCCTTTGCTGGTAACTTTGATCATGTGATTTCCTTTGTCTAGCCATAGCCTCTAAGTCCCCACATGAGATGTAGTTCTGTTTTGTATCTTGACTTTAGTAATTCTGTTATAAACAGTGCCTTACCAAGTCAAGTTCTAACTTAATTATTGTAGAATCATGAAATGATAAATGAGCTTTCAGAAGTCAGATAATTGTTGTACTGTTGAAATTTATGCTTATTAACAACTGATATATAATATGCTTATTTTGTCCTACAGTTTCTAACCAACTTGAGAACCCTTCCATGTGGCAGCTAAACTTAAGACGTTTTAAGTGATATTACTTTATATCATCACTTCATACAGCAGACATGTAAATACAACATTAGGCACTTAAATCTCATGATTGAAGTGATCCAGAATATACTTAACGCTGATTTTTTAAAAAATTATCACATGACAATAAGATTTAGAACTTATGATGGAAGGTTCCTGGATACAAATAATGATGTACAGCAGGATTTCTCAGTCTCAGCTCTGCTGACATATTGGGCTGGATAATTTCTTAGTTGTGGGATGCACCACAGGCTGTTTGGTGGTGTCTTTGGCCTCTGCCTGTTAAATGTCAATAGCACTCTCAGTCGTGACAATCAGAAATGTTTATGGACATTGCCAATTGTCCTCTAAGAGACAAAATCACATGCAGACACCACCACCTAGTTGAGAACCACTGATCCAAAGCAATTAGTTAAATTAGTGTTGTTGTTTTTTAAATCTGAAGTTCAGATATGTGGAAGCTTATTTGCAGTCTAAATCCAGTAAGTTTTTATAAAACCAAAAGATTTTTCATTATTTTCTGGCAAGCTTACTGGGTAGCCAAACCTGGCCTGAACTAACAAAAGGTACTTAAACTCCTTTAACTATCTCACTGTCACTGTCCACATGTGTTGCAATAGAAACATTCATGTGTTTATATATAGAATTTGTCCCAGAACCCTCTGGGGCTGGTAAATACTGCATTTCCAAAATCTGAATTCCAAGACACATTCCAAAACAGCGTTTTCCAAAAAGGATGATGTCTCTGTATTTAAAAAGCAAATTGACTATGGATAGAACTATATTGCTTTAATTTTCCTGATCTTGACCTTTTGCGATTTCTATCATTCTTATACTTTTTTCATGTATTTTTCACAATACATAGAAAATGTGCTAGGATATATATTTTTCTGCCCCAAACAAAATAATACATAATGCTAGTACCTGTTAGTTTTTTTTTCCATAAAGAACTTTACTGATATCTGTTCATTTTTATTATGTGGTTGATGGCCTATGCTTTGTATTACCTTGAACATTTGGCATCGATTGTAATTATTTTCTCTTTGACATTGATTTTTTTTAACTATAGCTACTAAAGACCATCATCTTAATATCTTAAATCAGCGGTCACCAAGCGGTGGTCCGCAGACCACTGGTGGTCCGTGAAGTCCGAAAGGTTGGCGACCGCTGTCTTAAACTATATAGAGTAGTTTAAATTGTAATCTATGTTATTGGTATAAACATAAGTCATTTTCTTTATAATAGGTTGGCATCACCCTCTTCACTGTGTCTCATAGGAAGTCTCTTTGGAAACACCATGAGGTTTGTATTTCTTACATTTTCTTTCTTTTTTCTTTTTATCCTCACCCAACGATATTCTTTCCATTGATTTTTAGAGAGTAGCAGTGAGGGAAGGGGAGAGATAGAGAGACAGAGAGAGAGAAACATCAATGTGAGAGAGACACATCAATTTTTTGTCTCCCGTATGCACCCCGACCAGGACCAGGGATCAAATCTGCAACCCAGGTACGTGCCCTTGACTGGAAATCAAACCCAAAACCTTTCGGTGCACAGACCAATACTCTAACCATCGGGCCACATGGGTCAGGGCGGTTTGAGATTTCTTGGAGTATATTCCTTTATATACATAAACCTTAAGGGGAAAGGTTGATTCTGTTTCAGTCTTATAAAATGAAAGAGGATTTCCTTAAATATTATTGTAATTGTCAGTTTTGAAATCTATAATATATATAAAAAATCCCTTGTTATATACAGTGAATATTCAAAAACCAGTTAGTTGTTCTCCAGTTTTAGGTATCACTATCTACACTAATAAAAGAGTAAGATGCAAATTGACCGTACCTTTGTGACGCCCACCAGCCAATCAGGAGTGAGTATACAAATTAACCCAATAAGGATGCCGGGTTAATTTGCATACGCAGGCACCGAGTGGCCAGGGGCGGGGCAGGACACAGGTGTTCTGCTCCACCCCAGCCACTCCGGGCCTCTGTGCAGCATGGGAAGGCGGAAAGGTGACTCCGCCAGAGTGAAGGCGGTGCTGGCAGCCAAGGGAAGGAAAGCCCGTTCTTGCACGAATCTTCATGCATCAGGCCTCTAGTTATATAATAACTGACTAAAATTTGCTTAATTTTATCACAGCTGTGGCCAAGTAAACTTTTTCTTACCATCCAGTATTAGCAGAAGGGGAAAGAGTCTTCAGAAGGATTAGATCCCAAAAAGTCGAGGGACACTTTTAGTGGAGATCAGCATGACAGGAAACTGAGTGTTGTCAGCTATGTGAATCATTGCACTGTGATAAAGTAGAATTCATTAGGTAGTCACCACAATTTGCAAATGATTCACATTTGCTGATATCTACACTGTGCAGATATCTTATTCTTGCCATTCCAGCAGTGCCACTCTCAGGATGGCAGGCAGTTCTTTTCAACTCTTAGTATAAAATGCTCAAACCCTAAAAATAAACCCAGTTTAATTCACTTTATTATTATTCTTTACTATATGTTTTTATTGATTTCACAGAGAGAAAGGGAGAGGAAGAGAGAGATAGAAACATAGTGATGAGAGAGAATCATTGATTGCCTGCCTCCTGCACACCCCCTACTGGGGATTGAGCTGGCACCCTGGGCATGTGTCCTGACTGTGATCTCCTGGTTCATGGGTTAATGTTCAACCACTGAGCCACACCAACCGAGCTCATTTTATTTCCTTCTTTTTTTCTTTCCCCTTCCTGCTTTCCTTATTTTTCCTTCCTAAAAATACAGAAAATTTAAGTAAAAGAAAGGGTCTGAGAAAAGTTGGGACAATGGTAAGCATATCTTATCCTATAAAATACACTGCTGTTTGAGCACCTTTTGTGTCAAGTACTGGGCTTAGTGTCTGAGGGATACAGAGTACTATCTTTACCTGCAAGAACCTGTAGTTTAGATCAGTGGTCGCCAACCGTGAGGTCCAAAAGTTTGGCAACCACTGGTTTAGATGACAGTGTGCAAATGATAAAATGAGCATGGGACTGAAGTCAGAAAACCTGGGTTCAGACACCACTGTTTCTGGCATCAATTGCTTCCTTTGTGTAATAAAGTTATTGACTCTTACCTGCCTGTCTCATAGGTTACCTTGAGGACCAAAGAAACAGCCTATGTGAAAGTACTTCCTAAGGCGTAGTGAAATTCTGTATAGCTGTGTGACTTTTAAACATAGTTTTGCCCTGGCTGGTGTATCTCAGTAGTTGGAGCATCGGCCCTGGCAACGAAGGTCCCCGGGTTCAATTCCCTGTCAAGGGCACGTACCTGGGTTACAGGTTCAATCCTTTGTCCCAGTTGGTTTGTGTGGGAGGCAACCTATCAAAATGTCTCTCTCACTTAGGTGTTTTTCTCTCTTCTTCTCTCTCCCCCCCTTTTCTTCTCTCTCCCCCTCTCTCTTTAAAAATCAATGGAAAAAAATATCCTCAGGTGAGGTTTAACAACAACCAAAGGTAGTTTTTATCTTATGGCATTATAATTTGTCCATATTTTCATGAATTGAATGAGAGATTGAATAACTAGAAATCAAAGCAGTTTAAATGATATCCAAGCCTTTGTATTTTCTTTTTTATTCCCACCCGAGGATGTGTTTATTGATGTTAGAGAGAGAGGACGGGGGCGGGGTGGGGGAGAGAAAGAGAGAAACATCAATGAGTTGCCTCTCATATGTGCTCCAACTGGGGATTGGATCCACAACCTAGGTACCCTGATCGGTAATCGAACCCACAACCTTTTGGTACATGGGATGATGCTTCAATCAAATGAGCCACCCAGTGAGGGCAAGTCTGTGTTTTCTTAGAAGTTCATAAACTTAATAGGACAGTGAATGGTCTTGGGTTTTACCTCTCCTTGTCTTCTGGATATATGTATAGATAACTAGCAAAATAACCTTCAGGCCAGTACCATGTGAAGGAGGGGTGACAGGAAGAACAGCAAAGTTAGAGCCAGAATAGCTAAGAAATAAGTATGGAAAACAGAAGTCTTTTCTGTCAATGAAAAGCCACTAAACAGAAGGTTTTATTAACCATTGTCCTGAGTCTCTTCATTGGATGGGAAATATAGGGAGAGCTCTTTTCTTCCTCTGGCAAATAAAAAATAAACAGGAAGCCTTTGGTTAGCGGTTCCAGGATGACCTCGGAAACATCATTCCAGAAGCATGAAAGGCTGTCGGATTGAACAGACTGGCACTTGCTGCAATTTGACCTATGGTAGCTCGGGCCCTGGGTTGTAGAAACATTCTAATTTGTGGGGTGCTTCTATATTTGGTTCCTTTAAATAGTGAGGAAGTCTGGTGTTTTAATTACAAGCAGAGTTATATTGTTGCTATTTTTTAAAAGAATAGATTTCCTTGTTTAGTCTTACCTTGAGAGCTGTATGCGTTTCTGTGTATCAGCTTTTAAGAATTTAAGCTTAGTTGCTTAAAATAATCATTTCTAATCATTTACTTGTATAATTATCTCTACATAAGTTCTTGACAAGAAGGAAATTCTCTTAGTTATTGATTTTCCCCCCTTCTTTCCCACAGTACTACCTGCATATGGATGGCAGAGGCAATTATGAATTTAAACAGATAACAGAAGATACAGTTGAATTTGGCTCTTAGAATCCAGAGAACTGTACCCGCTTTGATGAAATAATTACAGAACACACTTAGAAATGCAAAGTACATTGTAAAATAAAGTTGAGCTTTTTTTAAACCAAGCAGCAAATTAACTAAATATAAAATAATCGAGAACAAGTTGTTGAAACATTTAATATTATGTAGGATATTGCTAATTGTGTATATGTTGGTTTAATTATTAATATGTACTAAGAAGGACCTTATTCTTGTGGTTGAAAAACTGCCTAAGTTAACTTGGGCTTAAATCAGTGTCACCTGATTCCTCTTGGGATATAAGCCATTGAAAGTCAGCTAATTTGACTCATGGCTTTGTCTTTTCCTTGAATGAAGAACCCTGTTTAAAACTGGGGTCATCACATGTCCTGTTCTAACAAGATAGTTTTGAGTTTAATTTTCTTGTGCCCCTGATGGGGGGAAGCAAACCAATCATAGTGTATTATCAAAATGTACAGCATCATTGCTTAAGAGCATTTATTACACGGCGGCAGATTTCTTTAGCTGCCACGGTTATACTCATTCCTTGTATATGTCCTGGGGTACATTTGACTCCAGGAAAGCCATTTGAATTACCTTTGGCCAAATCATAAATGTGTCCCTCTCAATCTTCAGTGTTGAGTTGTTTTAAGGGTTTTTACAAAAAGTATACCCAGTCTTGCTTACAAAAGGTGGTTACTATGTTTCACACTTATTCTTCCCAGTGTTTGAGATATTAAAAACACAAAGTCTTTAAATGTAAGTTTAAGGTCTTAAAAGATGTTTAGATTTTTTAAAAGAATTGGGACGAATTTGTGTACATTAAAACCCATTCATTAGAAGTGTGGTGGTTACATGGTGTGAAACTCCAAATGAGTCAGGAATGCACTACATGAACGAACACACTGAGTATGCAACATTATCACTGCCTTTGACTGTGATTTTATGTTTAAAAAATGTTATAAAAATATTATGCACATGGTTGAATTATGTTCCCTAGGTACTGTTTTATCTCCATGAATTTTTCATAGCTTTTTAATATTTGGGTTATTATGTTGAACTACCCTAAGAGAAATTGATTTCACCTTACCAGACCATCATTAATGACCACATATATTATTTGCACAGGGAGAACTGAAACTGAATATTATAAATAAGCTAGATATTAAATCAGTCTTATCAAATGGGGGTTCAGAAAGGGACATTCTTTATTCTTGTTTCTCCATAACTGGTTTTGTTTTGTTGGAGAATTAATTATAAGAATTATCAGCTACTAATGTAAAACTTGATGAACTGATTCCATAAAACATAACATTCAGTTTTTACCACTCTCTTTAACAAACTTGTATACTTAATTTCTGTTCAGATTTTTTTAAAAAATCAGATATTCTATACACCCTTTGCTTGTTCTTTTTATTCTGGTATCTAAATAATGGGTAGTTCATACAGCCTGACTTGAAAAACACACAAATAAATTAACATTCAGAAAGCCTTTTTTGCACCCAATGTCTCTTTTTTTGAAAAGTTGTGTCAAATGTGGTTTTAATGAAATTAATTTGTCTTTTAGAAAAGCCTGTTAAAACCTTTATTGTACCTGACAGATGCTACCAAATAGCCAGGAGACCTTAAAATATATTACTAGCCCTGGGAAAGATTTTAAGGCATTCGGGAAGTTTGAGATTTTCAAATTTCTAGATTGCCCCAAACCTTCTAATAGCTGCCTCCCAATTCCCTCTATAGTGGATTCTTACTATTAGGATTGTTTTCTTTCTTTTTTAATTTAACAAATTTTAAAGCACCTCACCACCTGAGTCATGGGGAGGCGCCTCCTGGAGAGTCACAGTGCACAGTAACAGAAGGTGTTTCAACCGCGTTCCCCAAGTGACGGACCACGGAGCGTTGTCTCCCCGTAATTCCTGTGAGCATTTTGTATAAATTGCACAGGAAAATGGAAGTTTAATCTGAAGGATAAACTCAAGAATAAGAACTTCCATCCTTGAGCAACACACTGCATATTATGTATTCTGTGTTGCATACCAAGCTTCTGCTTTTTATGTAATGAGAAAATCAGGATGTAAGCAACTAAGA
The DNA here is from genome assembly GCF_027574615.1 of Eptesicus fuscus. Classification (NCBI taxonomy): domain Eukaryota; kingdom Metazoa; phylum Chordata; class Mammalia; order Chiroptera; family Vespertilionidae; genus Eptesicus; species Eptesicus fuscus. Next base: position 72,010,224 of record NC_072481.1, read on the forward strand.
TTGTTTGCTATGCATTAGCGGAATAAATGTGCCTAGGGTTTGCTACTGCAGGGGAGGCAGAAGTTTACTTCTACCCTCTTCGGGTTTTTGGCTGGGCCTGCAAATTAAATTGACATAAAACAGATTAACAGGAAAAAGTCATGAAAGTTTAGTTTTATGTGAAACGAGCCCTCATGAGTATATGAAGACCCAAAGAAGTGGCAGAACCTAAAGGCTTTTTTATACTAGGTTGAACGAAGACAGGCAGTTGTGGGAAAGTAAACTGTGAGGAGGCTGAAGAAAGGTAAGAATTCTTTTAATCAGGTTTGTGTAGAATTCTGAGTGTCAACATCCTGTCCTTGGTGTTACGAATGTTACTTCTAGCCGAAACCGGCTTGGCTCAGTGGATAGAGCGTCAGCCTGCGGACTCAAGGGTCCCAGGGTTCGATTCCGGTCAAGGCATGTACCTTGGTTGCGGGCACATCCCCAGTAGGGGGTGTGCAAGAGGCAGCTGATCGATGTTTCTCTCTCATTGATGTTTCTGGCTCTCTATCCCTCTCTCTTCCTCTCTGTAAACAATCAATAAAAAATAATAAAAAAAAAAGAATGTTACTTCTGGTGCAGGAGGGCATCTTCCCTGTGGGGGTTTTATTTCCTGTTTTCAGGAAGAAAAAGGAAAGTCGGAGTGCTCCTCTTTCACCTGCTGTTTTTATTTTATTTTAAGTGCCTTTAGCTCAAGTAAGCCAAGGTGGCATATTTTGGGGTGGCATATTCTGCCACCCTTCACCTCCTTCCTCATTTCTTAATGATTAACATTTGGCTTTAAACTGTGGAGATATAGCATCTATCATTTTCTTATATAATTTTTTAATTTTAAACTTAGTGTTTAAAACTGTAATTTGCCTAAAAACAATGAATTTTCTTCTATCAGAAAGACTTTAGCATCATTAGTTGTAGGAAACTTTACATTTTTACCTACATCGGTAATTTTTTCCTTTGTGAAGAATTGAAATGTTTTGATCTATAAACATATGCATGTCACTTAAAAAATATCTAATACCAAAAATTACTGAAAAGCAATCCTTTCCCACTCACCAGGACAACCATTCTTAACTTTTAATTGTTTTGTGGTGATTACTTTTTATTTTTAAACAATATGCTAGCTATTTCTTGATTTACCAGTTTAGACATTCCTATTACCCATATTTCTGCTTCATCCCCCACATATAGTTAAGTCATTTAAAAAAATTTGCAAACACTTTTTAAAAATACATATTTTTTATTGATTTCAGAGAGGAAGGGAAAGGGGAGAGAGAGAGAGAGAAACATGAATGATGACAGAGAATCATTGATCAGCTGCCTCCTGCACACCCCACATTGGGGATCAAGCCTGCAACCCAGGCATGAGCCCTTATCAGGAATCGGACTGTGACCTCCTGGTTCATAGGTCAACGCTTAACCACTGAGCCATGCTGGCCGGGCAAAATTTGCAAACATTTTATTGTACTACTGGGGGCCCGGTGCACAAAATTCGTGCATGGGTAGGGTCCCTAAGGCCTGGCCAGCAATCGGGGCCAATCTGTGGGGTGACCGGTGGGGCGATTGGGGGGCCCCCACTGGCATCCGCCTTGGCTGGCCTGGCACAGCCCGCTCATTGGTCCCGCCCCCCGCCGCCACCGCTGGTAGGGGCCTGCAGGCTGGGGGCAGGTCCTGCTTTGAGCGTCTGCCCCCTGATGGTCAGTGCGCATCATAGCTACAGTTGTTCCGCCATTCAGTCCATTTGCATATTAGGGTTTTATTATATAGGATAATACATACGCAGAAAAGCCCATAAACCTTAAGCTAAATAAGTTTTTAGAAAGTGCACATTCTCATTACCGCCCCCCCCCCACAATCAAGAAATCACTGTCTCACCTCAAAGGCCTCCCTCTGATCGTTTTCCAATTATTAGCCCCCAAAAGCCATTCTGACTTTTATCACATAAATTAGTTTGCCTATTTTTGAACACCATGTGTACTAGACACCCTTTTGTGTATGGCTCCTTTCCCTTGACTTACCCTCAACTTATTGAGACTGATCCATGGTAGATGTGGCAAGTGTTCCTTCACTTTTATTGCTCTATCATATGATAGGCCATATGGGATTCATCTTACCAATGATGGACATTGGGTTTTCTGGAGCGATAATGAATAGTCCATATAAACGTTCTTATGCATGTCTTTGGTGCACACATATGCATTTTTGAAATGAAACATGTTCAGCTTTGTTATGTGCTGCCCAATTGTTCTCCAAAGTTAGTACTGTTTCTACACTCTACCATAAATGTATGAGAATTCCAGTCTTCCTAGTCCTTGCCAACGCTTGGTATTGTGAGTGGGTTTATTTTTTATTTTATTTTATTTTTACTTATGTATTTTTAGCTATCAACAGTAAGTTATTGTCTTCATTTTGCATTTCCCTGATCAGTAATGAGCTTGAACTCATTTCATGTTTATTGGTCATTTGTATATCCTCTTAAAAAAGAAGGTTGGGAAACTAAGGAGAAAAACAAATGGGACTACATCAAAATCAAAAGCTGTTGCACAGCAAAAGAAACCATCAACAAAATGAAAAGGGAGCCCACTGTATGGGAGAACATATTTGCCAATGACACATCTGATAAAGGGTTAGTTTCCAAAATATATAAGGAACTCATACAATTTAACAAAAGGAAGACAATCCAGTTAAAAAATGGACAAAGGACCTAAATAGACACTTCTCCAAAGTGGGCATACAGATGGCCAAGAGCATATGAAAAAATGCTCAAGTCACTGATCATCAGAGAGATGCAAATTAAGATGGCAATGAGGTATCTCCTCACACCTGTCAGAATGGCTGCCATCAACAAATGACCAGTGCTGGCAATTATGTGGAGAAAAGGGAACCCTAGTACACTACTAGTGTGAATACAGACCTGTGCAGCCATTATGGAAAAGAGTATGGAGTTTCCTCAAAAAATTAAATATGGAACTGTTATGTGACCCAGTGATCCCACTTCTAGGAATATATCCTAAGAAACCCAAAATACCAATTAGAAAGAACGTATGCACCTCTATGTTCATAGTAGCGCAATTTGCAATAGTTAAGATCTGGAAACAGACCAAGTGCCCATCAGTAGATGAGTAGATAAAAAAGCTATGGTACATTTACACCATGCAGCAGGTGTAAGGATCTGTTAACCTTTGAGATAGCATGGAAGGATCTGTTAACCTTTGAGATAGCATGGAAGGACCTGGAGAGTATTATGCTAAGTGAAATAAGCCAGTCGAGAAAGACAAGTATCACATGATCTCGCATGTGGAATCTAAAAAACTTGAACAAAATAGATCCAGAGATAGAAACATGGAACAGACTGTGAAATCTCGGAGGTCAGGAGTGGGTGGGAAGAGATCAAAGAGCTTGAATGCATATATGCATAACCCATGGACATAGACAATAGGATGGTGAAGGTCTGGGTCAGGGGTCAGGGTGGGCTAGAAGGGCTCAATGGGGGGAAAAGGACATATGTAATACTTTCAACAATAAAGATTTAAAATATAATTTAAAAATGTTTTTAAAATTTGTATCCATTTTAGAGAGGAAGGGAGAGGGAGAAACATCAATATGAGAGAGAAACATCATCCATTGGCTGTCTCCTGCACACCTCCTACTGGGGATCAATCCCGAAACCCAGGCATGTGCGCTGACTGGAAATTGAACCAACAATCTTTTGATGCATGGGACCACGCTCAACCAACTGAACCACATTGACCAGGGCTGTATATTCTCTTTTTTGAAGTGGCTATTTAAATCTTTGGGCCCCCTTTTATAAATTGTCCCAAAATATCAACATTTTTATATATTCTGGATATGAATCCTTTGTTAGATAAATGTTCTAGAATCAGACAATGATAAAAAAGATCAATCCAACAATTACACACAAAAATAGCAAAAACCCACATAAATACTTCAACATAGTAACCAACTTGATTTAATTGACCTAAGTGCCTTGTAACTACAGAATTCTTTCAATTCCCGAACATGATATGTCCCTCTGTTTAGTTAAGACTTATTTAATTTCTATCAGTAATCTTTTGTCATGTTCTGTATAGAGGTCTTATGTATCTTTCATTAGCTCTATTGCTAGGCATTTGATATTTGTTGATTCTAGTGTAAATTGTATCTAACATTTCATTTTCTAATGGTTGCTACTGAATAGAAATGTGGTTAATTATCCTATCTAATAAAAGAGTAATATGCAAATTAATCATCACTGCGCTACACCCACAAGCCACGCCCACCAGCCAATCAGGAGCAGGTATGCAAATTAACCCAACCAAAATGGCTGCAGCCACGGAGCGAGCAGGAGGCTTGGGTTTCCCCGGCGATGGAGGAAGCCAAGCTTCCCCAGCCCTGGCCTGCCTTGGCCTCCGCTCAAGGCTACAAAGTTTCAATTATAGAAGCTAAATAAATCCCAACAAAAATGGCTGCAGCCACGGAGCAAGCAGGAGGCTTGGCTCTGCTCAAGGCTACAAAGTTTCAATTATAGAAGATAAATAAATCCCAGATCCCAGGGCCTCCGCTTGGGTTGCCGGAGGGCATGGCTGGCCTGCAAACCACCACACGCCCCTTGCCCATGCTGCTCCACACCCCAAGGAAACCCCCACCATGATCCAGGACACCCTTCAGGGCAAACCAGCTGGCCCCCACCCGTGCACCAGGCCTCTATCCTATCTAATAAAAGAGTAATATGCAAATTGACCATCACTCCAACACAAAAGATGGCTGCCCCCATGTGGACACAAGATGGCCACCACAAGATGGCCAGCAGGGGAGGGCAGTTGGGAGGGACCAGGCCTGCAAGGGAGGGCAGTTGGGGGCAATCAAGCCTGCAGGGGAGGGCAGTTAGGGGTGACCAGGCTGGCATAGGAGGGAAGTTGGGGGCAACCGGGCCTGCAGGGGAGGGCAGTTAGGGGTGACCAGGTCTGCAGGGGAGAGGGCAGTTAGGGGCAAACAGGCTGACAGGGGAGCAGTTAGACATCAATCAGGCTGTCAAGGGAGTGGTTAGGGGGTGATCAGGCTGGCAGGCAGAAGCAATTTAGGAGCAATCAGGAAGGCAGGCAGGTGAGCACTTGGGAGCCAGCAGTCCTAGATTGTGAGAGGGATGTCTGACTGCCCATTTAGGCCCGATCCTACCGGGATCGAGCCTAAACAGGCAGTCGGACATCCCTTGAGGGGTCCCAGATTGGAGAGGGTGCAGGCTGGGCTGAGGGACACCCCCCCTACCATGCACGAATTTCGTGCAACGGGCCTCTAGTTGTAATAATAAAGGCCCAGTGCACAAATTCGTGCACAGGTGGGGTCCTGCGGCCCAGCCCCAATCAGAGAAGATTGGGGCTGGGCCTGTCAGGAGGAGGAGATGGTGGGAGGTTGGCTGGCTGGCCTGCTCCAATTGGGGCCCAATCAGGGCTGGGCCAGCTGGGGGTAGGGGCTGTGGGCAATTGGCCGGCAGGCCCCAACCCTGATTGGGGTGGTGGGCCCAGTTGGTGGCAGGGCCGGCCTTGGGGAGGGGCTGTGGGCAGTGGGTTGGCTGGCCCCACCCCCGAATTGGGGGGGCTGATCGGGGGCCAGCAGCCTGGGGGAGGTGCCATGGGTGATTAGCTGGCCGGCCCTGCCCTTGATTGGAGTGAGGGGTGCCGATTGGGGGCGGAGCTGGCTGAGGGAGGGGCTGCAGGCCGATTGGGGTGATGGGGGCCCATTGGGGGTGGGGCCAGCCAGGGGGAGGGACCACAGGAGGTTGGCTGGCAGGCCCCACCCCCTGATGGGGTCAGTTGGCTGGCCACAGTGGGCAACATATCGCCCGGTCTTTCCGGTTGTTTCGGGGGTCCGGTCGATGGCTTTTTATATACATAGATTGATCTTCATGACGAGTGTGTTTGCCAAGGACAGTCCTGTAAATAGCTCGCCCACATGCTCTTTATAGTGTGGTATCAGCATCCTCTGTGGGGAGGGGAGGGCTACATTTCCTCCCCTGGCACCTGCAACCCCTGTCATTTTTTGTGGTAGGTTCAGGGATCTGGGGTTTAAAGGAGGAGCTGGGATCATGAGAGGCAGTAACACAAACTTTATTTGGGTGGTACTTGGACAGGACTGCATCAGAGGGGAAGTCCAAGTAACATCGGCTCAGGACAGAACTAAGGAGATGGTGACGCGGGACACTACCCATTAGGGGAATAGGGCAAGGGGACTCCTAGGGGGAAAGGAGATATCTGAGGGGCTTGTGTCTGGGGAATGTTGCTCAGCAGCAATTGTTCCAAAGGGTAACTGTGGTTGTCTATGGTTAGCAGATGTCAGTTTCAGTTTTGTGGGCTATGTAAAGCAGGTGAGCTCTGATTGGCTAAAAATAAAGCTTTGCTGGACTATAAAGCAGTTGGGTATGTGAGGATATGGGTTTGGCTCTGGCAAGCTTTGGGCTAATGGTCCTAGCCCACTGAAGAAGTCAACACCATGGGGGTCATTAAAGGCTAATACAGAGGGGGCATCTCTGGGCCATCTATAGCATAGTTCTGCGACCAGTAGAATGCAGCGTAAGTTCTAGTTAAATCATTTGAAATGAACGATCAGTGTTTGCTTTTTGATGAATGTGCAGTAGTTCCCCCTTATCCCATTTCACCTTTAACAGTTTCAGTTATCACTGTCAGCTGCAGTCCAAAATAGTAAATGGAATGTTCCAGAAATAAACAATTCATAAGTCATTCTAAATAGCGTGGTAAAATTTTGCACCATCCCACTCCATCCCACCCAGGACTGAATCATTCGTTTGCCAGGCATCTTCACACTCTAAATTCTATCCTACTGTTAGTCAATTAGTAGCCATCTCAGTTATCAGATCGATTGTGGGGGTATTCAAGTAACCCTTATTTTACTTGATAATGGCCCCAAAGCGCAAAAGGAGCGATGCCGGCAATTCAGATATACCAAAAAGAAGACATCAAGTCCTTCCTTTAAGGGAAAAGGTATGCATGTTGAGGAAACCATATAGCGTATATTGCATGTGATATGGGACTATCCGTGGTTTTAGGCTTCCCCAGAGGAATGCTGGAAGGTATCCCCTGGGGGTAAGGCGGGGACTGTAAATAGTATTTTTCACTGCACAGCCAAGTAGAGAAGTGTGAATTCTTTTTAAACATATTTTTATTGATTTCTGAGAGGAAGGGAGAGGGAGAGAGAGATAAAAACATCAACGATGAGAGAGAATCATTGATTGGCTGCCTCCTCATGCCCCACCCTGGGGATTGAGCCCATAACCCACATATGCGCACTGACAAACTGGACCTCCTAGTTCATAGGTTGATGCTCAACCACTGAGCCATGCCAGCCAGCAAGAAGTGTGGATTCTTACTATCTTTTTCTTTTAGTCTCAGATTGCCTTCCTTTTTCCCCCTAAACTTTGCTCTGTCTGCCAGAAATCTCTTAACAGATAATAGTCCCTAATTATTCTCAGTTGTGCCATCACATCCATGTCCTTTTTCTTTCCAGGGCTGTTCTTCCTGGTCTTCTGTCCTCCTCCTCCACTCGGGCTCTGTAGGTGAGCTATCAGTCTGACACTGAGCTCCCGTGTGTTGGACCCCAGGTCTTCCTCTGCTGGGGTTTACTTCTTTATTTACTGGAACATGTCCTACAGAGCTTCCTGGAAAAGGGGACATGGCAGGGAAATTCTTTGAAGTCTTGTATGTCTGAAAATATCCTTATTCTGTGATGCCTGGTGGGGAGTTCAGCTGGAATGCTGAATTTAACAGAAAGATCATTTTCCCTTAACATTTTTTATAGTTCTTTTCCTCTTCTATTTGTTCTCTTATATCCAGTTTGTTGTTGAAAAATTCAGTATTCTGATTCCTGTTCCTATGCATGGCCTATGACTCTCTGTCTCTCTAGAGCAGTGGTTCTCAACCTTCCTAATGCTACTTCATAACTGTAATTTTGCTACTGTTATGAATCGTAATGTAAATACCTGTGTTTTCCGATGGTCTTAGGCTCTACAGCAGCGGTTCTCAATTTGTGGTTCACGACCCACAGGTTGAGAACCGCTAGCAGCGTCGCCTAAGACCATCGGAAAACACAGATATTTACATTACAATTCATTAACAGTAGCAAAATTACAGTTATGAAGTAGCAACGAAAATAATTTTGTGGTTGGTGGTCACCACAATATGAGGAACTGTATTAAAGGGTGGCGGCATTAGAAAGGTTGAGATTCACTGCTCTAGAGTATCTCCTTTGCTTTATCTGGCAGGTCCTTAACTTCCAAGAAGGCATATTAACTTTCTTCCTCCCTTTCCTCCTCTGCACACAGAGTATGGCTCCCTTTTCTATGTACACATTTATATGTCTTTGTCCATTAGTTACTGAAATCTCTACCAGGCGTCCTCAAACTACGGCCCGCGGGCCACATGCGGGTGTTTTTGCCGTTTTGTTTTTTTTACTTCAAAATAAGATATGTGCAGTGTGCATAGGAATTTGTTCATAGTTTTTTTTTTAAACTATAGTCTGGCCCTCCAACGGTCTGAGGGACAGTGAACTGGAAAAAGTTTGAGGACCCCTGCTCTAGTCCATTAATTTAATCGCTCCTTTTCTCTTTGTCCCTATGGATTGAAACCTTTTAAGTTTACTTAGTATCATGTTAGTGGGGTTTTGGGAAGGAGAGAAAAAAACGTATGTTTCATCTTTAACTGGAAGTCCATATAGACTTTTTGAAGTCTATATTTATATATTTTTTCACATAAGATTGCATATTTTAGCATTAAAGAGGATAATGTATTTAAGAAAACTCAAAATGAAGAATTGGGCCATGATTCTGAGATATTCGTTAGAGCAGTGGTCGGAAAACTCATTAGTCAACAGAGCCAAATATCAACAGTACAACGACAGAAATTTCTTTTGAGAGCCGAAAACCGACTTTTGCGCATGGGCCACGAAGTTTCAGTTGCACTGTACGTACGCGCCCACACGTGGTATTTTGTGGAAGAGCCACACTCAAGGGGCCAAAGAGCCGCATGTGGCTCGAGAGCCGCGGTTTGCCGATCACTGCGTCAGAGCATCGATTTCACAGGGATTTTGTAAAGTAGACTCACGAAGTTGACTGCCTTAGCGCTCTCTGTTGACTTGGGTGAAGCTTCTCTTGCTAGTTCTTAGAGTGGAAGGGGAAGCTCGGTAATCTGGTCATCCGGGTTCTCTGAAAATGCTTTTAAAAAATTAACAATCAACCTAAATAAAAATATAGATATTGCCCATATTTTAAACGCTGTCTTTTCTTTAAAAAAGGTAAATTAATTGGCCAAACTCTCCTTTTAGCCAAAGACATTTTGCCAAATAGCTTTCAGTTTTGGATGCTTGAGGCAACACAAAATGCCAAACTTTGCCAAACACACGTATTGTTGGCATTATTGTATGCCCAAGGCATGGGTTTAATGACGCAAGCATTCCTACTTCCTGAACACTTCCTGTACTCTCTCCTCTTCCTTTCCCCCTCTGCTCGGTTAGATCTGTGTCCTCTAGCTGGCATTTTAGATAGCCTTTCCAAGTCCAAGCTAGGTGGCCCTACATGAGTTCCCCCAAACACCCTATACTTTCTCTGTCATAATATTTATCTCCTATTATCATTACTTGTTATTTTACCCTATAAATGCATAAGCTCAAATAGAGAGCTGGGATTATGCCTGTTGTATTTTAATCAAATCCATAATACCTAGCGCATAGTACTTGCTAAGTATTAGAATAAATTAATGAATGAATGAGTGAATCCAAATGCATAAGCATTGTTCTTACTAAGGAATTTATGATCTAGTAAAGGGGCCACGGAAGGTAAAGAACTATTCTGCACAATATTAAGGACCTTAAGCAGGACTTGTGAGAGTGCAGTGATGAGGCAGGGAGAGGACACTGGGAATCCGAGAGAGGCAGGCTCCTAGGTGAGGTCCAGGAGGCATGACGAACAGCCTGGAAGGATGGGTAGGTAGAAACAGCACACATGACTCAGTGGAACTGAGGCATCAAAGCTTTTGGTCTTTGCAAAGCTGTGGATTGAGGCAGAGGTTGTCAAATAATTGTCTGTGGGAAGTGTGTAGTATTTACAAAAGGACCATGGCTCTCTCTCACCTTTGTCTTGAATTATTAACGGGCTGATAGTTCAGTCTAATAACCAGCATCTTCTCATCAAGGCTGTGCAGTTCTATCCATTGGTGTCTGTGTTCCTTCTCCATTCCCCACCCCCCCCCCACCCTGCTTTTGTGAAGTCCGGACCAGTGGGCTAAATGGTTGGGGAAAGCACAGAGAGCAAGGTGTCTCCGGTCTCTGTGAGCACACACATTGAGCACACACATCCGCTGGCCAGTGCGATTCTGCTCCAGCCGTCTTGGTGCGGCCTGAGAATTTCCATCTCTAACGAGCTCTCCTCATGCTAAGCCCCCAGACCACACTTTTTGAGGAGCAGGATCTGGGGTGGGAGTTCTAGCTGGGGACTAAAGAGACCATCACAGGCGGCTTTGCAGCAACTTGGAGAAGGTTCTCTGGTTCAGTGACTCCATGCTAAGCATTCTGGTCAAGTTTTGGATCCTCTGCAGGAACTGAAGATGGCGCCACAGCCTTGGTTATAAAGGACACTCCCAGTCTCAAATGTTACGATGCAAAGAAAGGAAAAACATTTTCCTGCCCCTCTGAGTGTTACATTTCTTATTCTCTGGCCGATATATGCTCACAGAAAACATGTTACTTTGCAGATGGAGCATAGTTATTTGGTGGTCTTTAAAAATATGGCTGAAAAAAATTTATGTCAAGAAACTTTTTAAGAGCTTTTTTAGAACCCTGTGTTTTTAAAAAAGAACATTAAATTTTAAAAATCTCTTTTTAATTTAATTTTTTAATTACAGTTTACATTCAATATTACTTCATATTAGTTTCAGGCGTACTGCACAGTAGTTAGACAATCATACTTTGTAAAGTGATCACCCCAATATCTCCAGTACCCACCTGGCACCAGACATACCGTAGTTGTTACAATATTATTGGCTATATTCCCTATGCTGTACTTCACATCCCTGTGACTATTTTGTAGCTACCAATATGTACTTCTTAATCCCTTCACCCTTTTCACCCAGCCCCCCAAAGCTCCTCCCTCTGGTCTGTATCTATGGGTCTGTTTTAATTTTATTTTTTCATTTATTTTGTTCTTTAGATTTCACAGATAAATGAAATCATATGGTATTTGTCTTTCTCTGTCAGAATTCTTTCACTTAGCATAATACCTAGGTCCATTCATGTTGTTGTAAATGGTAAGATTTCATTTTTTTCTTAATGGCTGAGTAATATTCCAACAGTATGGAGGGTTTTCAAAAAGTTAAAAATGAAACTGCCTTGTAACCCAGCAATTCCACTTTTGGGTATATATTTGAAGGACCCAAACACTGATTCAAAAGAATATATGCATACCTATGTTCACTGCAGTATTACTTACAATAGCCAAAATATGGAAGCAACCTAAATGCCCATCAATAGATAATTGAGTAAAAAAATTGTGATATATATATTGAATGGAATTTTAGAACCCTATTTTAAAGTTTATTAAATTTTGTGTATTCAAGATGAATCACAACTTCTCAGTTTCAAAATTCTTAAATTAATTTTTTTTAAAATTTTCCCTAGGGAATGTATCTATATAATAAGAGAGGAATATGCTAATTATCCATTATGACTTGAGGCATAATGACCAACCACGTAACAACCAGATCATGGATCTGCCGGAGGGTGGGGCAGCGAAATACAAGTGGATGGCAAAAAACTATAGGAGGGGACAGGGCAGCAAGCTATGGGGGGAGAGGGGGTTTGGGGGCGGGGAGAGCTACAGGAGGGTGGGGCAGCGGGTGGAGAGCTACAGGAGGGTGGCAGAGAGCTACTGGCACACGGATTCGTGCTCAGGGATACTAGTATATATATATATATATAAAAGGCTAATATGCTGTGTCTGACAGTCTGACTGGTCACTATGACATGCACTGACCACTAGGGGCCAGATGCTCAATGCAGGAGCTGTGGTGACACGCACTGGTCATTTACAGAGAAATGGCACTGTGGACCTGGTGCTGACAAAGCAACACTTGGCTTCCCCTAAGTGAGACACAGACCCTGCCACCACCCCAGAGCAACACCCCACCAAATCACAGCTGATGCTGCTGAGACCCCATGGCGCAAAATGCAGCCCGCAGCCCAGCCCAGCCCTGAAATGGTGGCTGTGGGTGTCGGGTAATGATGTCACATAGCAACACCCGGCTTCCTCTCCCTAGCGAATAGCCTCCTTCCAGTTTCTTCAGCCCAGGAACACGACTTGCTTCATAGCCAGGTGGAAACATTTCACACTGTAACCAAATGTCTGTGAAGCGTTTTCACGTGCCTCATCTCATTTGATCCTCACAGAAGTCCTGGAGTAGGTAGACAGGAGACTCGGTGGAATCCTATTTTATTTTCATTAGCCGGAAAACAGAGATTTAGAAAGTTTAGAAACTTAACCCTACTGAAAAGAAGTAAGAAATGGTGGACCTTGGCCGAAACCGGTTTGGCTCAGTGGATAGAGCGTCAGCCTGTGGACTGAAGGGTCCGAGGTTCTATTCCGGTCAAGGGCATGTACCTTGGTTGTGGGCACATCCCCAGTGGGGGGTGTGCAGGAGGCAGCTGATCAATGTTTCTAACTCTCTGTCCCTCTCCCTTCTCTCTGTAAAAAGTCAATAAAGTATATTTTTAAAAAAGAAAGAAATGGTGGATCTTGAAAATGACTTCATGTTTTCTCTCTGCACAAAATATAGTCAAACACTGCTGCAGTTAAGTATTTTACCTTTTGTTCTCCCTGCGTGACCTCCAATAATAATCTGCTTTATGTTAATATTTACTGCTGTGTTGCTGACAATTACCTAAGATTTGGGGTGCTTCACTGGGCTGGAAAAAGTTTAGCTAAATCAGAAAGCAGGTCTAATTAAGCAAGTTTATTCTCGCTATATAAAAGGCCAAGTTGACTTGCACATGCACGATACATATAAAGCTCTCTCTGGTGCCAATCGCACGCATGTGTTTCCATCTGTTATTGTCGATTGTGAATTAGATTGACATTTCTATTATAGAGAAAGGGCAAATAGTGATATTAAAATATTGCTTCTAATTAATTTCCTTTCAATGTGCACAAACAAATTTATGCACCGGGCCACTAGTTATTTGTAATTGTTCACTACTGATGCTCCAATAATGTATAATTGTGGAATTTAGGCTAAAAGGGATTGAAGAGCTTTAGAACAATTAGTGCACTTGACAACAGAGAAAACAGTCTTTAATTTTGCTTACGTTCTCTTGTGTTTCTGTTCCTCGCAATAGGACTAATCCTAACAGACCCTAATGTGACAAACCTCTGGGGAGTGTGCAGTCTAAGATGGAGATCTTGTCTGTGCTTTATGTATTCTGAATTTGATTTTGATTTCACAGAAGGCTGCCTTCTGGCTCTCCAAGGTCTAGGAATTTGGGTCTATAGCTACTCCCAGCCTCTGACTGCAGTAAGTAATAGATTAAGCCAGTGGTTCTCCAACTTTATTGTGCGCTAGAATCACTTGAAGGGCTTATTGTTAGACACAGATGGCCGATCCCCATCTTACACCACTCAAAAAATTAACTTGAAATGGATTAAAGACTTAAATGTAAGACCTGAAACCATGAAACTTCTAAAAGGAAACTCCTAAAAGCCCCTTGACATATGTCTTAGTCATGAGTTTTTGGAAAGCATACCTAAAACACAAGCAACAAGATAAAAAAAAATAAGTGGATCTACATCAAAATAATAGGCTTCTGCAGAACAAAAGAAACCATCAACAAAGTGAAAAGTTAATCTATGGAATGGGAACAAATATTTGCCAACCATATATCCAACAAGGGATTAACATCCGAAATATATAAAGAACTCATAAAACCCAATATAAAAAAAATTCAATTAAAAATGTGCATGTGTAAAAGATCCAAATAGATGTTTTTCTAAAGAAGATATACGAATAAGAAGATTCATAAACAGGTGCTCAATATCACTAGTGATTAAGGAAATGCATATTAAAACCACAATGAAATATCACCTAGCACCTGTTAGAATGGCTGTTATAAAAAAGGCAAAAGATGCCGAAACCGGTTTGGCTCAGTGGATAGAGTGTCGGTCTGTGGACTGAAAGGTCCCAGGTTCGATTCCGGTCAAGGGCATGTACATTGGTTGCGGGCACATCCCTGGTAGGGGGTGTGCAGGAGGCAGCTTGTCAATGTTTCTCTCTCATCCATGTTTCTAGCTCTCTATCCCTCTCCCTTCCCCTCTGTAAAAAATCAATAATCCTACCTAATAATAGACAAATATGCAAATTGACCATACCTCTGACACGCCCACAAGCCATGCCCACAAGCCATGGCCACTATCCAATCAGAGCAAGCATGCAAATTAACCCCAACCAAGATGGCTACAGCCACAGAGAGCAAGGTTTCCTAGGTAACAGAGGAAGCCAAGCTTTCTGCCTGCCCTTGCCAGGCCTAAGCCTCCACTCAAGCTACAAAGTTTCAATTATAGAAGGTAAACAAATTCAAACAAATGGCGGCAGAATGGAGCTTGAGAGAGCAGGCCAGGGTTGCCGCCGGCAACAGGGGAAGCAAAGCTTTCTGCACACCCTGGCCGGGCCTACCCGCTTAAGGCAACAAAGTTTCAATTATAACGCCAACAGAAATGGCTGCTGGCCTTGGAGAGAGCCCCAGGCTTGACTCCGCTCCAGGCTACAAAGTTTCAATTGTAGAAGGAAAATAAATTCCAGATACCAGGGCCTCCGCTTGGGTTGCCAGAGGGCGTGGCTGGCCTGCAAACCACCACAGACCCCTCGCTCAGGCCGCCCCACACCCCAAGGGAACCCCCATCCTGATCCGGGACACCCTTCAGAGCAAACCAGCTGGCCCCCACCCCTGTACCAGGCCTATATCCTATCTAATAAAAGAGTAATATGAAGATTGATCATCACTGCAACACACAATATAGCTGCCCCCATGTGGTCAAAGATCCTGCCCCCATGTGGACACAAGATGGCCACCACAAGATGGCCAGCAGGATAGGGCAGTTGGGAGGCACCCGGCCTGCAAGGGAGGGCATCTGAGAAGGACCAGGCCTGCAAGGGAGGGCAGTTGGAGGTGACCAGGTCGGCAGAGGAGGGAAGTTGGGGGCAAACAGGCTGGCATGGGAGTGGTTAGGGGGTGATCAGGCTGGCAGGCAGAAGCGGTTAGGGGCAATCAGGAAGGCAGGAAGGCAAGCAGTTGGGAGCCAGCAGTCCTGGATTGTGAGAGGGATCCCATATTGGAGAGGGTACAGGCTGGGCTGAGGGACAACCCCCCTCCATGCACGAATTTCGTGCACTGAGCCTCTAGTATATATATATATATACAATATTATAAAAAAAAAAAAAAGGCAAAAGATAACAAATGCTGGTGTGGATGTTGAGAAAAGGAAATCCCTGTGGTCTGTTGGTGGGATTGTAAGTTGGCACAGCCACTTCGGAAAACAGCATGGCGGTTCCTCAGAAAATTTAAAACAGAACTGCCATATGATCCAGCAACTCAACCTGTGGGAATATATTGAAAAGAAATGCAAGCACAAACTCAGAAAACTACACACTCATGTTCATAGCAGCTTTATTTACAATACCAACACATGGAAACAACCTAAGTGTCCATGGATAGCTGCATGGATAAAGAAGATGAATGGATAAAGACCACAAGGATTTCCTTTTCTCCACATCCACACCAGAATTTGTTATCTTTTGTCTTTTTGATAACAGCCATTCTAACAGCACATTTTTATGTACTTGTTGGCCATTCATATATCTTCTTTATCCATTCCAGATGAGGAATGGAAATTCTACCATTTTCAAGAACATGGATGGACCTTGAAAGCAGTAAGTGAAATAAGTCAGACACAAAAAGACAAATACTGTATGATCTCACTTATATGTGAAAACACCCCCCCCCCAAAAAAAAAAGGAAAAAAGAAACCAGATTTGTGGTTACCACAGGTGGAAGGTGAGATTGAAAGAAGATGGTCAAAAGGTACAAACTGCCCAGCCTGTGTGGCTCAGTGGTTTGGTGTTGACCTATGAACTAGGAGGTCACGGTTCATTTCCTGGTTGGGCACATGCCCAAGTTTCTGGCTCAATTCCCAGTGTGGGGCATGTGGACTATTCTAGAAATGTTCCATGGATACTTTAAAATAATGTATATTCTGCTGTTTGAAGGTGACATGCTCTGAAAGTATTAAATTCATCTGGTCCAGTGTGTTATTTAAGGCTGCTGTTTCCTCAACCATTTCCTACCTGGAAGATCTATGCATTGGTGCCAATGGGGTGTTAAAATCTCCTGCCATCATTGACGTTTCTATCTCTCCCTCTCTGAAATCAATAAAAACATATTTTTAAAAAAAGGTACAAACTTCCAGTTAGAAGATAAATAAGTACGAGGGATGCGATGTACCATATGATGACTATAGCGAACACTGCTCTATGATATAGGAAAGGTGTTAAGAAAGAGAGAGTAGATCCTGAGTTCTCATCAAAGGAGAATTTTTCTTTTCTTTTTATTGTATTTATATGAGATGATGGATGTTAAATTAACCTCTTGTGGCAATCACCTGACAATATGTGTACATCAAACCATCATGCGCACACCTGAGACAGTGATGTATGTCAACTATGTCTAAAAAAAACCACCTTGGAAAAAAACCACACAGATCGCTAATCCAGTGGGTCTGAGGTCAGGGTCACAACTTTGCTTCTGTAAGGAGCTCTAAGGGGATGCTAATGCTGCTAGTCTGGGGAAACACCAAGAACCAGTGGGTAAAGCTAACAGTGGAACCAGCAACAGCTTGGAAGTATCCAGGGAAATGAACAAATTTCTTCAGGGAATCAGATACGCACACAAGATTTAATCTTTGCCACCATGCAGACAGTTTCCCTTTCAAAGAAAGAGCGTGACTTAGCCGTTCTTAGAGGGAAAGTAAGAGGCTACTAAAGATGTGGACAAGTGGGAACCCAAACATGGAGTGAAGTGTAGGAAGGGTAAGTGGGTGTGTCAGGAAGGCATGGGGCCTACCCTACAGCATGAGGTCGGATTTAGGAAAGAGAAGACTCCTTTTCTGTCTTCCCGCCACACCCTCTCACAACAACTGCTGAGTGAAATTCCACCATTACTCTCTGATTCTTTTTATTTAAAGAGTATGACTCTTGGTTAAATATTATTGAAAGGAGTTTTAGGGGCAAAATAGGCAGGTTTAGGGAGTTTTAAAAATAAAGAGGGTCCATGGGGGAGGGAGACAGTTGGCAGGGGACTTGGAGCTGGCGAAAGGCATACATTCACAAAGAACTAAAGGCGCCACAGCCTCTGGGGAGAGGACGACACCCATTCATAGAAGACAGGGGAAAGCCACAGGGAACAGAGAAACAAAAGAGAGAAAGAGGAAAACAGATTTTCACGGGGAATGGAGAATTCTGCCACAGAAGGGGGAGAAAAAGAGAGGGGCCCCACGTGGGGTTTGAGCTTTGAAGCGGCTATAGTGACCAATAAGAAGGGAGTATCAAAAGACAAAGAACTGCAGCCTTTATAAATCTTAGGAAAAAGGGGCTTAGGGGCTACCCCTTTGGGACCCCCTCCCCATGTGGGAGTCTGTACTTGTTTCCAATAAATTTCCACCTTTCCATATACCACCTTTTGTCCGTGGCTTCATTCTTCAAATCCACCTGGACAAGAACCAGGAAAGAAACCACCTTTGCATCCTGCCCAGAGAAGAAACCACACATTTCAGTTTGGTTTCTGCGTTTCATTATTATGAGCCATTGACATTTTAATGTGAGTGGATTTTCAATCTTTTCTTTAGTTGGAATGGTGAAATGATGTCCTTTGAAATATCTACCTGTGCTTTTCCCGGGTGTGTTCTTTATCCTTGACCCTTCTGATTCAATCAGTCACAGTTCTGTGATCGTTATCTCAGGAGGAGAAGCAGCAGGTGAAAGCAGAGAAAAGCAGAATCTCCTCTGGTTCAGGATAGGATTAGAGCACAGATAACAGACTTAAAAGAGAACATGGAGAGAAAACATTTATACAGGTTTCTGTCAAGGTGGCAGACTAGGTGGATGCTGGACTTGTCTCCCCCACCAAAATTACAACTACATTATGGGACAGTCAACCTGGATAACCATCCGAAGACTAGCTGAACAGAAGTTCTATAACTAAGCATATAAAGAGGGAACCACGAAGAGGCTAGTAAGAGGGTCAGCAGAGGTTCTCCCTGAGGAGCGGGGTCTCAACCCCACACTGGGCTCCCCAGCCTGGAACATCAGTGTGGGGAAGAGAAGCCCCCATAACATCTGGCTGAGAGATTCAGCAGGGATTCCTCTCTCTGTTCTGGTGAGATTCTGGTGAGACAGAAGGCTGCTGGAAAACCAGTCAACCTCTTTTTAAAAAAAATATATTTTATTGATTTTTTACAGAGAGGAAGGGAGAGGGATAGAGAGTTAGAAACATCGATGAGAGAGAAACATCGATTCAGCTGCCTCTTGCACACCCCCTACTGGGGATGTGCCCGCAACCAAGGCACATGCCCTTGATCGGAATCGAACCTGGGACCCTTGAGTCCGCAGGCCGACGCTCTATCCACTGAGCCAAACTGGTTTCGGCCCCAGTCACCCTCTTAAAAGGCCAGTGCTCAAACTCTCCCTCACAGGTATTCACCTTGGGCTCTGGAGGGGACAGTGGCTCAGGGATGGGAGAGGAGCACCAGAGACATGCAAGGAGGGACTGAGTTGTATGGCTTCAGTGCAGGGGCTGGAGGGAAGGCTGCCTGTCAACACTGTCCTCCTATTTGGCTGGCAGGTGCCATCTTTCCTCACCGCCGCCCCCTTCCCCCCCCCCCCCCCCCACTGGCCAAATCTGAATGTACAATAGTCTGGTGAACTCAACCTCCATGATGACTCCCTGAGACACCATCCCACCCAACTTACCAGTAATCAGCGTAGGCTCCTGCTGCAGTCTTTCTTTAAAAACTTGAGCAATTCCGGTTAAACTTGAGAGTGCTGGGAGCCTTCAGGGAATGGCTGAGTTGCATGACTTCCGGGTAGGGGTTGGAGGGATGGCTGCCATTGTCCCTGGGCTGAGCCCTCTCTCAGTGTGGCAGAAGGGTGCCGTTTTTCCTGTGTAGAGGCCTCCCCCAGTGGCCAAATCTGAACCTGCATTGGCCTGGTGAATCCCTGAGATCGCACCCTACCCAGCTCCTTCATGACCCAAGGCTCCTCTGGGGACAACCAGCCTCGGCCTGCATTGCAGTCTTTTTTAAAAAAAACCTCTGGTCAAGCTTGGAGGGTGCTGGAAACATAAAGGGAAAACTTAATTGTATGTCTGCAGGATGAGGGCCGGAGTGACAGCTACCAGCTCTGGGCTGAGCCATCCACCCATATAGACAAACCAAACTCTGTATTAGCCTGGTGAGCTCCATTAGCTCCACCCTGATGGCTCCCTGGTGGCCTTATCCAACTTGCATTTGCCTCGAGGATCTGCCAGCAACTAAGCCTTATGAGTAGCTAGCATGCGCTTAATGAGTAGCTAGCAGGTGCTCAGGTGCCTTGGGTCATTTATTGACCTGCCCAAGGCCCAGTACTGGTGGCAGCTGACCTCAGTTTGCAGCATGGCCCCTCCCATACACATCACACATCACTGCCGAGAACAGGCAGCTATAAGCCACTGATTACTTTGTAGCTCCTAATAGGCAGCCTCAGGTGGTCACAGGCAGTGTCTGACATTGACCTGAAACAGAGTCTATCGCAAGAGGCCTCAGAACCAACACACTCAATGGCCAGCTTTAGACCACAACAGAACACCACCCAATTAACGCCACAAGTGGCACACCCAGAGGGGAGTCTCAGCAGGCAACAGATCATGCTGGGGTGAATGCCCTGTAACTGTAGTGGTGACCAATCCTCACAGTAAGTTAGCCTGAGGGTTAACCCCACCCACTGACATGCAAGCAGCAATCAAGCCTCAACTGCAATAGGAGGGCACGCATAACCCACACAAAGGACACTCCGAGAGTACCCAGCTCAGGTGATCAGGGAGACTGTGTCACTGGATCTCACAGGACACCTACTATATAGGCCACCCTACCAAAACTGGGGAATGTAGCAGATCTATCTAATAAATAGAAACATAGAGAGAGACAGCCAAAAATGAGGAGACAAAAAATATGTCCCAAATGAAAGAACAGGAAAAATATCCAGAAAAAGAACTGAATTAAATGGTGGCAACAAGCCTACCAGATATAGAGTCCAAAACACTGGTTATAAGTATGCTCAAGGAACTTAGTGAGAACTTCAACAAAAAAGATAGTAAGCATAAAAAAAGGACAGAGAAACCATATGACAGAGCAGCCATCAGGAGCCCTGCACAGCTCTGCTGGTCTGACTGGCTCCGAGTCCATATATTCTTCTAAATTTTCCTATCTGACTATGCCAGGGCAGTCCTTCTTGAACCCTGCCCACTCTACTAACTGTTGGGAACTTAGTTCAAGTTCCTCCTTTATCTTCTGCTCACTAGACACAGGTCAATTCTCAGTGGTGGGCAGATGAAGAAGCCATGAGAGGTTGTGAGTGTATAAGAATGAATCTGTATTGCAGAAGCCAGTGGCCACATAGCCATCAGATAAGAACAGTCCTCACAGCAAAGTCCATACAGTCTGGCAGCCTGCCACCAGCTGGTGAATACATATGTTTCCCATAAAGCAGCATCAGTCTCTATACCCGCAGCTATTATCTGAGTAGCTGCACGCTGCTCTCCAGCTCAGCAGCTTCTCCTGTCTCCCCTGCCCAGCTGCTCTCTCTAACAGACTTCTTCACACACTCCAACCTACCTGCTCTCTCTCCAGACTCCAGCCTACTAGCTGGCCAGTAACTTACTTTTACACTATTTAGACAAAGAAGGCTTTGTGCCAATAATTCCATCGATCATACTGGCTACTGAAGGGCACAGCGCACTGTGTATCCTTGCACCCGCTCATGGTATCTTGTCCTGATTAGGATTCTCAGGCTCAGAGTCCTTAAGCATCCCATTTAGGCACATGCCCAGAGCCACCTTTGGCCATTCTGGTGTATTGATAATAAGGCCTCTGTACTTCCACCGGCTTTGACTATCCAGGGATCTGGCATGGTTCCCACACCATAAAAAAAGAACCTGTAAAAAAAAAAAAAAAAAAGAACCTGTAAGAAATGAAGCCTACAACAACTGAAATGAAGAATACACTAGAGGGAATCAACAGCAGATTAGATGAAGCAGAGCATCAAATCATAAGATAAAGTAGAAGAAGAGAAAACACCTAATCAAAACAACAACAAACATTTTTTTAAATGAGGATAGCCTAAGGGACCTCTGGGACAACATAAAATATAACAACATCTGCATCATTAGAGTACCAGAAAAAGAAAAGAGAGAATAAGGGATCAAGAACCTATTTGAAAAAAATAATGACTAAAACCTTTCCAGACCTGGCAAAGAAAATAGACACACAAGTCCCAGAATTGCAGAGAGTGCCACACAAGATGAACCCAAAGAGACCCAAACCAAGACACATCATTAAAATGGCAAAGGTTGAATACAAAGAGAAAATCTTAAAAGCATCAAGAGAAAGATAGTAGCCTGCAAGGGTGCTCCCATAAGACTGACAATTTTTCAACAGAAACTTTTAAGGGCAAAAGGAATTGGCAGGTAATATTTAAAGTGATGCAAAGCAAGGACCTACAACCAAGACTACTCTACCCAGCAAGGCTATCCTTTAAAATTGAAGGTGAAATAAACAGCTTTCCAGACCAAAAGAAAAAAAAAAAGGAGTTCATTACCACCAACGTAGTATTAACAAGAAATATTAAAGGGTCTTCTTAGGAAAAGAAAGAAAGAAAGAAAAAAAAAGAGGAACATAGTTATAAATAATGAAGTGGCGATAAATATATACCTATCAATAATCACTATAACTGTAAATGGATTAAATGCTTTAATCAAAAGATATAGAGTGCCAGAAGGTAATTCCAGCATGTCATAAATGCAAGAGTTTCATCAAAACGTTGATGGAGCCCTAACCGGTTTGGCTCAGTGGATAGAGCGTCGGCCTGCGGACTGGGGGGGTCCCGGGTTTGGTTCCAGTCAAGGGCATGTACCTTGGTTTCAGGCACATCCCCGGTGCGGGGTGTGCAGGAGGCAGCTGATCAATGTTTCTCTCTCATTGATGTTTCTAACTCTCTATCTCTCTTTCTTCCTCTCTGGAAAAATCAATAAAATATATTAAAAAATAAACTCACACCTTTATCATCCATTAATATATGACATGGAGGTAAGAATATATAATCAGGTAAAGACAGTCTATTCAATAAATGGTGTTAAGAAAGTTGGACAGATATATGCAAAAAAATAAAACTAGACCACCTTATTACACTGTATGCAAGAATAAACTCAAGATGGATTAAAGACTTAAATGTAAGACCTAAAACCATAAAACTTCTAGAAAAAAATTGACAATAAACTCTTTGACAGTGCTCTATTTTTTTCTTTTAATCTTCACCTCAGAATGTTTCCATTGACAGTGAGAGAGAGAGAGAGAAAGAGAGAGAGAGAAACATTGATATGAGAGAGAAACATTGATCGGTTGCCTTCTGTATATGCCCCGACCAAGGATTGGATCCACAACTTTTTAGGGTACAGGATGATCTCTAACCAACTGAGCTAGGGCTGACAGTGCTTTTAATAATATTTTTTCCAATATATCATCTCGGGCAAGGGAGACAAAACAAAAAACAAAAACAAATGGGACTACATCAAACTAAAAAGTTTTTGCATAGCAAAGGAAACCATCAACAAAATGGAAAGACAACCTACTGAATTGGAGAACATATTTTCCAATTATATATCTGATAAAATGTATAAAAACTCATACTACTCACCACCAAAACCAAACAAACAATCTAATTTAAAAATTGACAGAAGACCTAAATAAGATTTCTCCAAAGACGACATATAGATGGCCAACAAACATATGAAAATATGTTCACTGTCATTAATCATTAAAGAAATGCAAATTAAAACCACAATGAAATATCACTTTACACCTGCCAGAATGGCTATAGTCAATAAATCAACAAACAAGTGTTCGCGAGGATGTGGAGAAAAGGGAATCCTGTGTGCACTGTTGGTGGGATTGCAAATTGGTGCAGCCACTATGGAAAACAGTGTGGCATTTCCTAAAAAAAAAATTAAAATAGAGCTACCTTATGACCTAGTGATTCCACTTTTGGATTTCCAAAGAAATTCAAAACACTAATCTAAAAAGGCATATGCACTTCTATGTTCTTTGTGATGTTAGTTACAAGAACCAAGATACTAAAGCAACCAAAGTGCTCATGCATAGATGACTGGATAAGAAAGAGTTTTGTGCATATATACAATGAAATATTCCTCAGCTATGAAAATGAATGAAATCTTACAATTTATGACAATGTAGATGGACCTAGATGATATTATGCTAAGTAAAATAAGTCAGCTAGAGAAAGACAAATGCCATATAATTTCACTTATAAGTGAAATCTAAAAAACAAAATAAAACAGAAACAGACTAGAAAAGGAGTTCCCATGCTGGTGAGAAAGCCTAGTTAGAGGGGAAGTGGAGGGACATAGAGTGCAGGAACAGTGGCATTGAGGTGGTGGACTTGAGCATCACTCCAGGGAAAATGTGAATGTTCATGGGAATCTCCAAATTACTTGGATTTCCAAAGAAATCCAAGTTTCTATCCCCTGGTGGAAAGGGAGCCTAAATTTAAAAAATTAAATCAAGTGTTAGAAAAATGAAGGAAGTTACAATTATTGTGCTCATGGGCTATGTACTGTTACTTATTCCATATTAGTGACCCAATGCATGGATTCGTGCACATTGAAAGGAAATTAATTAGAAGGTGCTGGCAGGGCGGGACTGAACATGCCCTGGAGCTAACCTCCTGCAGTCCCTCCCAGTCCGGCCTCACCTGAGGTGGCACTGTGGCTCTAAGGGCGTCTGTAGAGTGAGCAGGGTTCCTCTGGCAGGTGGGGTCCCTCGGCCTGGCCTGGGGGATCGGACCAAAACCAGCTCTCTGACATCCCCTGAGGGGTCCCGGAGTGTGAGAGGGCACTCTGCAAAGTTGCTGTTGTACAGAGTGTGGAACGCAAATGCAAGTGTGCAGTAAACCAGATTTGGAGCCGACAGTGCCCCAGCAACAACATAACCCATGGCCGAAGGTGGAATCGTGTGGTCCCACGAGGAATCAAGCTCCCTTCTCTCTGGTTTTGGGGTGTGTCATCTGAGAACCGCCACTGCCAAGTCACTGCAGCTCAGCAGATCCTGCATTGAGCATCTGCCCCCTGGTGGTCAGTGCGCATCATAGCTACCAGTTGGATGGACACTTAGCATATTAGCCTTTTATATATATAGAAAGGGGCCTTGTGTGTGGGAGGGCATCAGGACTCTTGGCTCAGGGGTACGGAGTGAGAGCCAGATGATGAAGGGTTGGGCAGGTGGCTCCAATGCATGGACTGGCCTCTGCTCAACTGTCTTCGGTCCTCGTACTGCCAGGGCAGCCACCAAGGACCTGAGCACTCTGCTGTGAAAGCTGGGGAGACTGTGGGAGGAAGGAACAGTGTCAGTTCCACCCACCTCTTCCTCAAAGCCTTGGTGGATCCCCACAGAAGAATATGGTCATTCCCTCATTGGACTCCCAGAGAAAGACCTGGTGGAAAAGCCATGTAAAACTGTTCTCTCTGCATCTGGTGCAGGGGTCACTGGTCAGCAAGGCTAGACATCAGGAAGAAAAACTGTTACAGAGTAGGGGAGAGTGAGAGCACCCTAGAATCTGCTGGGACCTTTGCATCGGTCTAGCTCCACCTTTAACCATGCCAACCTTCCAATGTTGCTGCTTCACCTCTGTTCAAATCTGGTGCATATTTCTCTTTTGGTTAACTCTCTTCTAGAACCACACAGGGAAAAGAGTCTGGGAATCGTGGTCCAGATTAACCAAATTGACACACTATAAACCCCCCGGTAGAATCCTCTTGAAGGGTTGAGAACAGTACCCATAAAAACATAATTTACATATTTTCAAAGAATTACTCTGATTGCAGTAAGGAAAATAGACTGCAAAGGACCAAATGTAGACATAGGGAAGCCAGCTAGGATGCTACTGCAATAATCCAGTAGGAGATGAGAGTAGCTTGAAAGAATGGCAGAGAAGGAGGTGACCTTTGGAACTGGGATCTATTTTAAAGGTAGAGCTGACAGGATTTGCTGATGGGCTGGATGTGGCATGGGAGAAGAAAAGAGGTCAATGAGACACCAAGGGTGCTAGCCTGAGCCAATGGTAGTAACCTTTCTTTTTAAAATTTAATTTAATTTTAATTTTTATTTTTTGGTGATAACCTTTCTTGACATGGGAAACATTAGGGGAGAAACAGGTTTTGGGGTTGTGAGAAATAAATTCTCTTCAGCCATTTTAAAATTGAGATGCTTGCCCAGCCGTGTGACTCAGTGGTTGAGCGACGACCTATGAACCAGGAGGTCACAATTTGATTCCCAGTCAAGGCACAGGCTCAGGCTCAATCTCCAGTAGGAGGTGTGCAGGAGGCAGTCAATCAATGATTCTCTCTCATCATTGATGTTTCTCTCCTCCTCTCCCTTCCTCTCTGAAATCAATAAAAAATATATATATATTAAAAAATAAATAAAATAAAACCGAGATGCCTGTTAGACATTCTCATAAAGTGTGTAAACAATGGGATCTACAGTGTAAGCCTGGAGTGTAGGGAAGAGGTGGGGGCTGAGACATTTGGGAGTCATCAGCACAGAGATGGTATGGACAGGTAGCATGACAGAGCTGGGCTGGGATATATCACCTGGAGAGGGGTTATTGATAGAGAATAGGTTGGTGCACTAAGGTAATCCAACATTTAGAGTCAGAAAGAAGAGGATGGTATCCAAGGAGTAGGGGGTGAGAAGAAAACCCAGACGAGGGCTTTTATAGGTCAAAGGAAGATTATTTTTTAAAGAGGGAAAATAACATGGTATGTTGTGTTCTGTAGGAATGCTCCAATAGAAAAGAAGAACCTGATGATGCTGGAAAGGGGTTAATTTCCGTGTAAAGTCTTTGAGTAGTTGAGAATGGACTGTTACTTTACAATATAAGCTCTTTATATTATAAGCTGACATTTCTAGTATAGGCACCTTCTCCCTCTATGTTTATCGTCCATGGCCAATGCTTACACAGCATCAGTAAGGGTGCTTTGGATTGCAAGTCAGAAAAGTTAAGAAAACCTGAATCAAGCTTGAGGAAACAATTACTGGCTTTTATCCTGTGAAAAGCCCATGGGTAGTGACAACCTCAGGCAAGGCTTGATCCAGCAGTTTGGTGGCTTAGTTTCTTTCCATCACTCTGCATTGCTCTCCAGTGCGCCAGCTCTAGTTAAGGCTGCTCTCTTTATGGTCTCAAGATAACTACCAGCAGCTTTGGGGGCTACGTTTTTTCATTATGTTCATCAAGAAAGAGACTATTCCAATATTCCCAGAAAAAGCCCGGAGATTCACACTTCCTAGACTAGGTTAGGTCATGTGCCAACCCCTAAACCAATTTCCACAGCCTTGAGAAAGGAATGTGCTGAATGGCAAAGCCAGAGTCATCTAGACACCCGGCTGGAAAGCATGGGCTATGGGAAATAATAATCTCCACTGTATACATCTGAATGAGGGTCGTGTCATAACAGGAATAAACCTCCTCAGGCAACCCCTGGAGAAAAATAACACATGCTAAATGTGCATATCCTAAGAAGGGTAAAAATTGCATTTAGGAATGAGTTTATTTACTATTAGATGGATAGAGATCATTGTTCTTTTGTTTATTCGAGACAGGTACTTAGATTGTAAGCCATCAGCTATAACTAAGGTAAAATGTCTTTGGATTCCACAAGTATTAGTTTCTTATATGTAAGTCAAAATTGGTCAATAATTTAAGATGGTAAAAAAAAAAAATCTCTGTTCAAAACATGCAAGTTTAGTTTGGTAACAATTAGATCTATGGGATCCTTCAAGGGCTGGGGTAAGTAATGCAGCAGGATTTGGCCCAAGGATGGCGGTGGTTTCTGGGTACCAGCTAGCTGCTAGCAACTGATAGTACGGTGTAGATTTCAGCAGGCCCTGCTTCCTCTCAGCGATAAGCAGAGGTGTAGTAACCTGAGACAGGTAACATTTGCAGCATGACGCTTCCTGTCCATTGCAGTGCGGCCTCATTCGGGCCTGTAATGGATTCCTTCCCCATGAACAGCCAGACACCTCTCATTACTACCCAGACCTGCTTTCACTCTGCCAGAACTTTCTTTAGCGGGACCATTAAAATTCCTTAGATTATGAGGCCTCGGAATTGCATAACGCTGCACTGATTCCTGGCAGGGAACGCGCAGTCTGATGGAAAAGCCACGTCAGACGCCGGCTCTGGGAGCTTGTTCTCCCCCCGGGAAGTGCTGAGCTCTTTGTCCCGGGTAGCCCCACGTGAGCAAGAATTCAAGATAATGGCCAAAGCACACTTCTTTCAGGACACGTCCCATCCAACCTCTCTGCTATTGATTCTGCTGCAAATGTACCCCCTCTTTTTCTGGCACAACACACGCCCCTCCCCACCCCGCCCAAGGGTGTAAGATTCATCCTCTCCAGCATTAACACAAACTGATTATGGCAAACCAACCAACAAAACCAGCTCGACTGAACAACCACTCGCCTGTTTCTCTTAATTTCTCCAAAATGTCTACCTTTTTTTTTCTTCTTTTTTTTTCTTTTGGGCTACCATTTTTAGGGAACCTCAAAGAAAGGTTTGTTTTGCCCATTCTTCCTTAGAACATATGATATCAAACATATCATGTTTAGAGTTTTGTTGCCAACTCTTACTTAGTTCTTTAGAGCAAAGGAACAAAACGGAGTTAAAATTTATGAATGGCTGGACAGTGAACAGAGTCTTTGCTTATTTCAATGCTTGCTCAGTGTCTCCATGTGGGACCACGTCCAGGTGGTGTGCCATCTGGATGTTTTTCCTCGACTCCACTGGCCCGGCCTTCCCCGGCAGGAGGCAAATGTGGTTGTGGCCTGAGTAGGTGCCAGGGACCTCTTCTTCATCTCTGGTTAGAATCCTCTTTCAATAGAGTTGAGAGAGCAAGTCTTTGTATTTGAATGGAGGACTCACTGCTATGTTTTATTTGTATTTGAATGGAGGACTCACTGCTATGTTTTATTTGTATTTGAATGGAGGACTCACTGCTATGTTTTATTTGTATTTGAATGGAGGACTCACTGCTATGTTTTATTTGTATCTGAATGGAGGACTCACTGCTATGTTTTATTTGTATTTGAATGGAGGACTCACTGCTATGTTTTATTTGTATTTGAATGGAGGACTCACTGCTATGTTTTATTTGTATTTGAATGGAGGACTCACTGCTATGTTTTATTTGTATTTGAATGGAGGACTCACTGCTATGTTTTATTTGTATTTGAATGGAGGACTCACTGCTATGTTTTATTTGTATTTGAATGGAGGACTCACTGCTATGTTTTATTTGTATTTGATGAACATCACATCATTCTAGTGATGAACCCGACTCCACAATGACTAAGAGCCCATTGGCATGGCCACCCTCAAGGAGCAGTAAACATGAGCTTGACCCAGTCCTGCCTGCAGAGAGCTTTTAATTAATTCTAGAGACTCCACTCTACTTCTCTCTCTCCCTATCTTACATAGTCTTTTTATCCAGTTTTCTTTCAAGACAATAATCCAAAGAACTTTTTCTCCTTCTCTTCTCCAACCTTCATCTGCAACTCAAACTAATGCATATGGCAACAAATCTCTCCCTCTAAGTCTGCAGCAGATTATCTGAGTTCTACCTTCCCTGTAACACTATACGTCCCTGCCCATTGTTGTGTGCCTTGTGGAGCCTGTGGGCAGTGTTGTCAGGTGTGGTCATGTGTCTTGCTTGGGCCAGTGTCACGGGAGCTGAAGTGGCAGTGGGTCAGTCTGGAGCACAAGTTTTTAGAGGCGGCTTAAAACTTGAAAACATGGTTGCTTGTTTCTACCAGCTTTTTAGCCTTTCCTCTGCCTTGATCCAAATACAGCCTACACTTTAGTTTGGGTCTTAGAATGACAAGACATTAAGAAGAGCTGCAGCCGGCCACTGTGGCTCAGTGGTTGAGCATCGACCTATGAACCAGAAGGTCTTGGTTCGATTCCTGGTCAAGGCTCAATCCTCAGTAGAGGATGTGCAAGAGGCAGTCAATCAATGATTCTCTCTCATCATTGATGTTTCTATCTCTCTCCTTCTCCCTTGCTCTCTAATACACACACACACACACATATGTGTGTGTGTGTGTGTGTGTGTGTGTGTGTATACATATATATATATATATCTCCTATCTAATAAAGAGGTAATATGCAAATTGACTGTCACTCCAAGACACAAGATGGCTGCCCCATGTGGTCAAAGATGGCCGCCCCCATGTGGACACAAGATGGCCAACAGGGGAAGGCAGTTAGGGGTGACCAGGCCGGCAGGGGAGGGCAGTTAAGGGCAATCAGGTCAGCAGGGGAGAAGTTAGGCATTGATCAGGCTGGCAGGGGCGTGGTTAGGGGATGATCAGGCTGGCAGGCAGAAGTGGTTAGGGGCAATCAGGCAGGCAGGCAGGTGAGCGGTTGGGAGCCAGCAGTCCTGGATTGTGAGAGAGATGTCCGACTGCCCGTTTAGGCCCAATCATGTGGACATCCCTTGAGGATTGGACACCCCCCCACACCCCCCCGCTCCGTGCACGAATTTTGTGCACCAGGCCTCAAGTGTGTGTGTGTGTGTGTGTGTGTGTGTGTGTGTGTGTGTATATATATATATATATATATATATATATATATATATATATATATAAAAGAAGAGCAGCCCTGGCCAGTGTGGCTCAGTTGGTTGAAACGTCATCCCATGCACCGAAGGGCAACAGGTTCGATTCCCAGTCAGGGCACATGCCTAGGTTTTGAGTTCGATCCTCAGTCCAGGAGAGTATGGGAGGCAACAGATCAATGTTTCTTTCTCATTGATGTTTCTCTTTCTCTCTCCCTCTCTTTTCCTCTCTCTCTAAAGTCAATAAAAACATATCCTTGGGGAGGATTAAAAAAATAAAAAGAAGAGCTGAAGTTAACCCACCACCACCAAGCTGATGTGAGAAATAAAAATAATATAAAAAATGTTTTCATAATCCATTGAGAATTTTAGGATCCTTTGTTTCTGCAGTTGAGACAATACAAAAACCAAATCAAAAACAATAAATGGACCTAAATAGATACTTTTTGAAAGAGGACATACAGAAGGCCAAGAGACATATGAAAACATGCTCAAAGTCACTAATCATCTGGGAGATGCAAATCAAAACGACAATGGGGTACCATCTCACACCTGTCAGAATGGCTATCATCAACAAATCAACAAATGACAAATGCTGGCGAGGATGTGGAGAAAAAGGAACCCTCTTGCATTGCGGGTGGACTGCAGACTGGTACAGCCACTGTGGAAAACAGTATGGCATTTCCTCAAAAAATTAAAAATGGAACTTCTATTTGACCCAGTAATCCCACTTCTAGGAATATATCCCAAGAAAACAGAAACACCAATCAGAAAGGATATATACACCCGTATGTTCATAGCAGCACAATTTACAATAGCTAAGATTTGGAAACAGTCTAAGTGCCCATCAGCAGACGAGTGGATTAGAAAACTGTGGTACATCTACACAATTCTTACTACACTGCTGTAAAAAAGAAGGAATTATTACCATTTGCAACAGCATGGATGGAACTGGAGAGCATTATACTAAGTGACATAAGCCAGTCAGAGAAAGATAAATATCACATGATCTCATTTGTGGAATAGAATGAACAACATAAACTGATGAACAAAAATAGAACCAGAGACCTAGAAGCATTGAGCAGACTGTCCAACCTATGAGGGAAGGTGGCGGCTCAGGGGGTAAGAGATCAACCAAAGGACTTGTATGCATGCATATAAGCATAACCAATGGACACAGACACTATGGGGGTGAGGGCATGTGCTGGGGGGTAGGAGCGGCTGGGGAGAGGTCAATGGGGGAAAAAGGAGACTCATGTAATACTTTAAACAATAAAGAATAAAAAAAACAATAAATGGAAGATATAATAAATGAAATAGTCACAATTCCCAGTCACCTTTATTTATATAAAACTATATTAAATAAATTATATCAATATATACAAACAGAATATTACTTCTATAAATAGAAAATCCCCATATATAAAACCTTTAAAAATTTATAAAAATATACACAATGTTGACCATATAAACTTGAAGTACCTTAAATCATAAACTTTAGTTTGTTTGTATAGTAGTCTTATAAAAATATAGCTAGCTGTCAAGTGTTTAATCAATAGCATTTAAGTCAGTTAAAGTGCTAAACTGTAATGCATATGCCCAAAGTTGTCAGGCTTGGTCAGGCAAAGTAGAAGTCTTCTGCATTTAACACATGCATATGTTTTGCCAACTGTTTTGAACCTCCAAAAGAACTCTTAAGAAAAAACAAACACCTAAACTCCACATTTTAAAAGGACAGACACATGTTAGAAAAGTCCACCCAATTTCCATTTTACTCTCCCACATGGTTTGAAGTCAGCGCGTTGAAAATACTCCAAAAGTCCACCAGGACTTTTTAAGGCATTTGTTCATTTGTTTTTGCTTAGATGGCCTGGTTTCGTCTTGAGTGTAGAAAATACAGTCTAAAGCATGATATGTGCAAAAGATGCCATAGTGTTAAAAAAGAAATTTAAAAAACTTGGAATTGGTTGTACCATTCATTACATTCCAAAGTGATGAGTGCTGGTCTCAAAACCAGAATGCTAATCATGAGAACAGTCAGATAAAGAACTTTCTTTGGGCCCAAGGGTCTCCATGCTCCAAAATATTCATTTTTGTTTCCATATATTCCATTCTTTTCAAAGTTCTCTGTCACAGTGCAATACAAACTCTGCAGAAGTTGGCAGCTCCAATGTCACGTGCTTTATGCAACACCGAGCGGGGAGCTCTCCTTGCCACTTCGCCTTGTTCTGGCCTTCCTGCACTTGTATAGACACAGGGCCAGGGTGATGATGAAGATGATGGCCACAAACACCACTGCTCCGATGATGAAGAACATGTCTGAAAAATAAAAGTTACCAAGTCAATGTGGAGAGAGAGCTCGAATCCCATTT
This sequence comes from Eptesicus fuscus, assembly GCF_027574615.1. Classification (NCBI taxonomy): domain Eukaryota; kingdom Metazoa; phylum Chordata; class Mammalia; order Chiroptera; family Vespertilionidae; genus Eptesicus; species Eptesicus fuscus. Next base: position 72,042,650 of record NC_072481.1, read on the forward strand.
ATCAGTGGACAGAACTGAGGGCTTAACTCCAAATTACACCATCCTGCTTTTGCGTAATTTGAAATTTCTTTCCTCAGCTCTTTCCACCACAACGCATTTTGGTTAGGAAAGAATTTGTCAAACCCTAGATGTTGTAGGGCAATTGACAAAGGCCAAAAGCTTTAAGTAGGCCATTTAGTCAACTGGATAATGTTCATAGTCTAGAGAAGGTACACACAGATTGAAGTAAGAACAGCTGTTAGAAACAACTGGCTAAGAATAGTGCATAATGCTGAGTTTGGTGGCAATGATTACAGTAGAAGATGAACTATCAGTGCAAAGAGACACACAGAGGGCTACCAGAATTCAGCTGAGAGAGATGATAACTGGCTGGGGCAATAAGAAGGCTTCCGGGTGGAGGTGGCAACTGCAATGGTTCTCAAAGGACGCCTTTCAGCAGATACAGAAGAGGCCTGGGAAGCAGCGATCGGGATGTGCACGAAGACAGAGGCAGCGGAACTCGAGTTGGCTTTAGGAAGGTGGATGTGAGGGCTGTGGGTACGATGGCCCAGAGGGTGCAGGACCAGAGAGAAGGAGGGTCCTTCCCTTCTGTCAGTGTCAATAAATGGAGGAGAATTTATTTTAAAGTGTTTTTAAATTTTAAAATCTCTTCTTAGCAAGGAGCTAGGTCATCATTACTATCTTTTGACTTTTAATCCCTGGAAGTACTCAGAGCACTTTCTTTACACAGCCTGGAGGGAGACTCCTCGGCTTATAGCTTCGTGTACGTACGTGTGTACAGACCCACAGCAATTCCTGTTAGAAGCCTCTCCTCACCGTGTGTGGACCCCGTGTGTGCACATGCATGGACACACGTACATGGGTATATGTGACAGACTGAATCCCTTCCCTTCATGGGTTAGACTTTACAGCTCACTGTGGGTGCTCACAGCTGGTCCAGATGCTCCCCCACAAACCCCGAAGATTAGAATTTAAGTATGAAAACATGCCCAGGGAAATCTGTGATTGATACTAAACCCCAGACACGGACTATGTGCCTAGCACTCAGCAGAGAGCTTAGCGCGTGGTAGGCGCTCAAGAAAGTACTCGCTACTATAAGAAACAACAAAGAAACATTTCTAACTGCCTAAAATTAGGAGTAATTTCCAAAAAACACAAAACCAAGAAAAACCAAGACAGTTTCTCTCTGAACAAAGGACATCCTGGTTCTGCGGGTGGAGCTGGTCCTCTGGAGGGCACCTGTGCCTGCGCGCCTGCCGGGCAGAGCCACTCACCTTTGAACACGCCCTTCTCGTGGCTGGTGCACTCAATGGGGCTTTCTGGACTCTTCTGGTTAGCTTTTCGTGATGCAATCACGGCTTGAACATTGAAACAGTAGTTTTGTCCTTTATCCACATCAATCAAAAACTCATTAGTGTTTGTCTTGACCATTTTCTGTTAAAAGATAAAGAGTTCTTAATTCATCTGGGCTCCAAGTGAGTTCTTTCTCCTTTACCAGGTCACTGTGGAAGCAAAAGCCTACGTGGACACATCTGACATATACAGGACTAGAAGTGACTTGGCTAAATATTCCTCATGCTAACTGCTGAGGGTGCTTTTTCCAAGACTAGAGCTATCCAACTTAGTCCCTGTGGGACAGTGGTCGGCAAACCATGGCTCGCGAGCCACATGCGGCTCGTGAGCCGCAGTTTGTTGCTCTGTTGACTAATGAGTTTGCCGACCACTGCTGTAGGAAATGTTTGCAGTAAAGGAAAGGAAAGATGATGTATTAATTGTTGAATGGAAAACAAATTTTGTCTTTATGATCCTCAATAGAGAAAGAAATGTGAGACCTGACAGGAACTTTAGAGATGATCTGGTCCAGCCTCTTGGCTGAGGAACCTGGGTATCCAAGGGGGCCTTGCCCAAAGTCACAAGGTCGCTCAAAGTAACGGGTAGAACCAGGACAGCAAGCACCCCTCTCACCCCTCTCACCCCACCACACTGCCCTCTCAACCACCCTGTTCTGCTACTTTGGAATTGGGGCAGAAGTGGGTTGTAAAATCAAGGACCCACAATTTAAAGCAAGTCATAAAAACCAGTGCAAAAAATCCTCACCTTTCCTGTACTTGAAGCTTTCCAATAGTAAAGTGTGTAACTTAAGTCCTCGCCAAAGACATCCCGGAGGCTCAGGAATGTGCCATTCATTCTGACTAAGGTCCGTGTATCCTGTACCGTCACATTCAGTTTTGTCCCAATTTGTTCAAAACTCTGAATTGTTGGCCGTCCGAGGTTTGCTAAAACAGAAAATAAACTTCGTTGGAACCAAAGAATTCTCTACAAATAGAACCCCATTTAGTTATCACAGTTCATACCCTGGTCATCCCTCATAAAACACCTGCTTAGAACCCGCTCCCTAGCAGTAGTGAGCCAAGTGGCACCACGCCGAACCCCGAGACCTGCTATAGAAGCACTACCCATTGGATGTATAACCGGAGGCACCGGTGTCAAGTTACCTTTCCTTGTAATCACATTAGAAAATGTGAAAAGGAACAGGTGAAATGAATTCCAGTAATACATCTTATTTAACCCATTATAGTGAAAATATTATCATTTCAACAGGTAATCAATCTAAAACTTTTGGAGATATTTTTCAAAATCTAGTGTGTATTTTTACCCTTATAGCATATGCCACATTTCTAGGGCTCAATAGCCATACATGGTTAGAGGCTACTGTATTAAACAACACAGTTGCACAAGATTCCATATTTTAGGTAACATAAATGAGGGGCTGTGGGGAAGCCCAGGAGATGTCCTGGCACCTCAAGGAACCAGTGTTAAGCCGTGGGACTCTGGAGGGCTCAATGATCCCAGGTGCTTTGGTTGAATAACAATAAAATCAATCCCAATAATTTAACACAAATTATGTGCAGGCACATGCAAAATAAACATGCCAAGTATATTTTATCTTGTACCAAAAAGGGATTTGAAGTGGCTTACAAAAAAACCCAAGACCTATAACAGAAAACCAAGTGGGTGCCATCAAGGGAAGGAGGACAATCAGTGACCCGGGGCAGAGTTACCCGAGGGGACATGGATGTGGTGTCTAATGCCCCGCTGGATGCCGTGACAGATACACAAGCGAAAGACAGGTTCTGGCAGACAGGGGCTCAGGAAAGGCAGCCAGATCCACCCGGGCTAAGGCCACCTTCTATTTCCACCCTCCAAGTAGACACCAGAGGGGAAAGGTTGGCTGCCTGTCCCTCTGCCCCTTCTCACCAGTCCCGCCTCCAGAAACTCTCCTCTCTCACGGGGTGGTCAGAGGGGCAGATAGAAAAGCACCCACAGCATGACCCTTTCATTTTAACCTTTCATTCTAGGTCTTCCTCAAAGACCTCTGAGGATTTAAAGACCTTAAAAGACCTTAAAAGATTTCACCCTTCCCAGTGTGTTACAGGTTTATTTAAAATACCTAGTTGAGAGCCATAGTCAGGCCAAAAAATGTAATCTCCTACTTGGCCGGGATCCTGTGCATTCCCCTGAGAGATACTAAGGTCTGCTTACTGGGGCAAAGGCGGGGGAGGAAAGCACTCTGCACTTTCAAAACCTGCACGAAGCAGGCAGGCTGGGAGCGGCTGGGCACAGCACGGGGCTCAACCTTGGCCAGATGAGGTCAGCAAGCCTGACTCTGGATCAGAGGGAAACTGGACTTTCCCTGAGCAGTTGTGACTGTGAAGAACTGTAAACTGGGACTTCTGGTCTGAGGATGGGATGGAAATGTTGTGTGTGTGTGTGTGTGTGTGTGTGTGTGTGTGTGTGTGTGTGTGTGTGTGTGTGTGTGTGTGTGTGTGTATGTAAATAAAATTTCCAAAATATATATGGAGAAACACTGAAACCGCAGTCCTGGTGGATGTCCTAGTCCCCCAGGCCCCATCCGGCCTGTTACCGGCACGGTCTGGGGACAGGCTGGTGGAGAAAGTTACTTGATGACACTGTTATCAACTCCAAAGTCCATGCTCTGGGCACCTCCTACCACACTGGAATGAGCGAAGAGGGCTGGGGCACTTTCTGGTTCCCGAGAAAAAAGATGTGGTTCTGAAGAAATCTTGTCTTATCTCCTGGCCCCTAAGGGTCATGAGCTCACAAAAAGATTCAGGAGCTTATAAAAACGAGAGTGAAACGGATCTACTTACTCTCTAAGTAAGGAATGAACTCCGGGGAGTTTGTGTACTTGGGCTCCCCTGTGTAACCGGTGGCATTTGCCGGCATGGAAAGGACCCGCGCTGAGTACGTCTGCTTCACGTCTTTCACAATCTCATCAGTGAGGTCGCACTCTGTGTCTGTGATGGAGTAGCATTTGTTTTTCCAGTTTCCTAATCTATGGCTAAAGGAAGGAAGAGAAATGGAACATTAGGGTTTGTATCCAACAAGACAGATGGCTGTTACAATAATAGCATCCACAGCCACTCGTGAGCAGGCACTCCCATGCTAAGCACTTTAGATGCACTGGAGTCCTCACAGTAACCTGGGGTGGCTCTGTAATCATCTCTCTTTTCATAAAAAGGTAACTGAGGCAAAATGAGATTAGGTGACCAGCTCAGTCACACAACTGACCTAACTTTAAGCCAGACAACAGTTTCTGGGGTCTGTGCTCTTAACCATTTTGTTAAATATCTTTCTTAGAATGTACACGATTTTTTTTATTAAGGCCCGATTATTTATTACTTAGTATATTGTACTACATTCTATTTATTATAAACATTCTATATTGTAGACATTCTTTGTAGAATATAGTCAATGTAGTAATAATGGAATCCATATAATATATTCTACACATTACATTCTATCACGGCAATTGTTGGTGTGGTTATTTAATATTTATTGAATCTACTATATGCCAGGTACTATACTAGGCCTTTTACATGTTACTTCATTTGATATGATCCTTCCAAGAAGGTATTGGATCTTTTTTACACACAAGGATACTGAAGCTCGATACGCTAAGTAATTTGTACAAGGTCATGTAACGAGGTGAGAACTGTGTCTGTTCATCTCATTCTGCTACATGCCTCTCTCACTTTAAAAAGATGTGACTACTTCCCAATAAAGACCACAGAATAACAATAGTATCTCTCTCACAAAGCCTGAAAGACTAAGAGGCTAAAAGATCTTCCTTCATTGAAGAGGAAATTATTTAAAGAACTTCTATAAATATAAAATTATTTTAGAGGACCCAAACAATCCATAGATAAATGTCCCTGCGACTTGATCCACACACTTCAGTCCTCTCTCACTGGACAGCCTCACTGCTCTTCCCTTCTCTTCAGCATCATCCACTGCCCCAGCCCCGTCCGTCATTTAGGGCCTTTTCCAGTCCCACTTTCCCCGGGAACCCAGATCTCCTTGCTCAGATCGGATCTCTCCCCTCTCTGTTCCCCAGCACTGATATCTTCACTAGAGCACTTCATGTTCAACACAGTCTGCACGGGACCAGGGGTCCATCCATGCCCTTGTGTTTGCTGTCAAGCAGCAAGGCTGTAGGGCTTACACACAGCAGGCCTTGCTCAGTATTAGATCGTTTGCATTTACAGGTTGAATGAGGGGGAAAGCAAACTGAATTCAATTGTCCAAATCCATGCCCATGAGCCAGAAACAGGTATTTTTCAAAAATCGGAACGAAATAACACCCTTTGTCCTAAAATTCACAAACTAACATTGATACAGAAACATTTTGATTTCTGAGATTTCTCTAATTTTCTGTGATACAAGTAGAGAGGCTGCTTTAATTCTGGAGTGAAAAAGGTGAAGGAAAACATGATGATTCTTCTTCACCCTATGGCAAACACGTTGTTCAGATAAGAAGAGGAAGACTGCTGGGCTCCGAGCCTACAATCCATCAGACAGATCTGTATTTGGTTTCTCCCAGTTCACGCATAGGAATTACAGGACTCAACGTCACCGAATCTAGTGAAATGGGTAAAGCTGTGTAAACAAGTAATAAAGGGGCAATTCTGTAGTAAGCGCCTCTGAGCACTGTTACCAGCACTAACACTTTAAAAGCCTTCGAGGATCCTCTAAGTATTCATTACAAAATCTCCTGACTTGGAAATAATAAAAGTCCTGCCTCAATTACTAAAAAATTCCAACGGAATCAAGACTCATAATAAAAGTCCTGCCTCAATTACTAAAAAATTCCAACGGAATCAAGACTCATCAATGTAGGAACAGGTTGTTTTCTAGAAGCTTTGGAAGTTCCGTTTTAGAATTCAAACATCCCCGTGGAATCAGTCTTACAGGTGATGTTTCAGTGCTTGAGCCAATAGCACTTTGCAACCATCACTGAAACTATTTCCAAATGGGAAAAATACAGTTGGAGCTCCAAATAGGGGCTGCAGGCCCAGCAGTGGTGCCCCGTGGCTGGGGACAGGCCAGTGGTGGGTGCAAAGGAGCAGCAGGTGGAGAGGAGTAGCAGGTGGAGATGCTGCCGTTAGAGAAGGAAAACTGGGAGGGAAGGCGGCCCACTGAGGAGATGGAGCCTCACAGAAAAACCTGAGGAATAAGGGGAAACTCGTGTTTTGGCACCAACCCTTCTTCCTCCTCCCAGCTGGGCGGGGGCTCACATCGTCTGTGGCAGACCTGCCAGAGAGGGTGGTGGTGGTAGAATACTGGGCAGACCTTGGTTCCAGACCCAGCTGGGCACTTACCATCAAGGCACTCATGAATTAATCCCTCATCTTCCTAGGGCAATGGTTTCCTTTTCCATAAAATGACTGCTGTGGTCCTGTTCCCCAGGAATCCCGTTTACCTCACAGCGACAACACAGAAGAGTGAGGTCTGCAGCAGGGCGGAGGGACTGCTCGCAGGTCCTCGAGCACATGGGCGAGAGTATGAGGAGATCTGGGCTCCGCAAGAACCCCGTGTCCACGGGCACCCCCAACCAGCATCTCTGCACTAGGATGTTTGCACACAGGGGCTGCACTCACTTGAATAGCAGCCCTGGGAAGTCCAAGAACTGAGAGCTAACAAAGGCTTATATTTAAAAACCAGGGAAACCATAACTATGTTTCCACATGCTCACTAGACATAAGACTGAATATATTTAGGAGGTAAGCATTCCTCCTAAAATGTTATTTTCAATCTCCAGAAGAAAAGTATCTACCGAAGTCAACTTCAGCTCTGTATTCTTGACTAGTGGAATCCGAATTGACAACTTTGACCATAATCATAATTATGACCTCAGGTTATGAAATTCCTTTCTCTCCCTCTATCTACACATGCATTTGTGCGCAAGCGTGCGGACACACACAAACACACACACACACACACACTCTCTCTCTTCTCTGTTGGTTTGGCAATAGTCATCATGAAGTTCATTTTGTAAAACAAGAACATCTACCTAAATGACTGCCTCCATATGTAGGAGTTGCATTCCTAATGCTATAAAAAGGCTTGACAAGCTAAACAATACAAAACAAAAAGCAAAACACCTTAATTTTAGCCAGTGATACTTTTGTGCTTTTGCACAATGTGTTAAAATAATTTCCACAGCTGCTCTACTCTAATTAGTAAGATCTCTACCAAGCCTCCTAGAACCTTTCAGAAATGAGAAACTTACAAGAATCTAGAGAAAACCATCAAGGAAGACATGTCAACATTTAGACTGAGTATACTGGATTATGGGCTCTGGGGGAGAACTGTCAATCAGAGGAGCCCTGACAGCTGGGCGTGCAGGCAGAGGAGTATTTCTTTCCAGCGTGGTGAGTCATGAAATTGACCTCCTCCGTTAGCACGTATGCAACCGAAGTGTAAATCACGAGTCCAAGGATGAACGCATCAAACATTGCTTCAGGGCAATATATGTATCCAAACTCCTGCCCACCTCTTCCCTAACACGTTAGAGCAGGCTTACAGTCTAGACAGCACTGAAAAAGACGTGTGCGCTTAGGTGAGATGAGTTATCCATCCAGAATCATATCATCAGTGACAACAAGGCTTACTCAAGAATATTCACCTCTTCACAGCTTCTATTCCACTTAGGAATTTTCCCATCACCTCCAAAAGCAATTAAAATGTTGTAAGAGTTTAAGAGCTGGAAATGTTGCAGGCTTAGCAGAGTATGGCAAATTACCATGTCATCTATCCAATAATCTCAACCATCAATCAGCTTTAAAGACATTTAAAGTAGAACCATCAAAACAGCACAGGGAAGGAGAGACATCAGAAACCGTATTTTCCTCTTTTTGTATCTAACTTACCTTATCTGAACAGTGTAGACATGATTGATGGGCTTGGGTTCCCACTCCAAAATTGTCTTGAAATTCGTTGATTTCCATGTTAAATTATATGCCACCACCACACCTGTAGTGCCTTTAAACAAGAGGAACAGCTATTATTACATGAACTTCTCAGCACATGATTTCACGTTGAAGGTATAAAACACCTTACCCCCTAAACATCACCATAAACCTCACGGTAATATTTTTCCAACGATGAAAGCTTCATTACTGAATTATCCAGAGGGAAAAAAAAAAATCAAATTTTTCCCAAACCCAGAATTTCCTCGTGGTAGGCTCTTCCTTGTAATGTAAAGAAACAGGCAAGGATCTTGAAATTATTGTTTGAAATCATTCATGTGGGACTCCCTGTGATAGCCTGACCCGGAAGCACAGCCCAGGAACCATCAGGGCCCTAGGGCCGTGGTTGGCAAACTGCGGCTCGAGAGCCACATGCGGCTCTTGGGCCCCTTGAGTGCGGCTCTTCCACATAATACCACGGCCTGGGCGAGTCTATTTTGAAGAAGTGACGTTAGAAGAAGTTTAAGTTTAAAAAATTTGGGCTCTCAAAAGAAATTTCAATCGTGGTACTGTTGATATTTGGCTCTGTTGACTAATGAGTTTGCCGACCACTGCCCTAGGGGGTCCATGACCCAGCTGGGGGAGCCTGGGACTCTAAGGTTGAACTCTGTTAGGGAAGGCCAGCCAGGGAGGGTCTTCCACAAGTTATGGAAAAGGGCAAATCCCACATGTGTGAGAGCAGTTAGGGCTGCATCTAATGAAAAAGCCAAATCTTGATCCTTTTCATTTTTATCTAAAATGTCTCTATCCTGAAACTCCAGTAGACACGTAGGCAGATGTTGGGCCTGTCACACCAGAGGATTACACAGGTTAGGATGCTTTGTTATTATATTTTATTTTTCTAGGACATTAACATTTTTATTAATTTTTTGTTGTTAATCCTCACCGAAAAATATTTTTCCCACTGATTTTTAGAGGGAGTAGAAGAGGAGGAAGGGAAGAGGGGGGCTGGAAGAGGTTTTAATATAAAATGTCCTTGTTATAGGAATGTTTAGTCTTATTATTTCTTCTTCAGTACATTTTTGGAAGTTAAAAACAATGTATATTTAGATATCACCATATGTTCACTAATTTCTTTAATCACTAACTTCCTGTCTTTCAGACTTTTTTTTCCTAGAATAATTTTTCTTTAGGATGCTTTGTTATTAAGGTCTGCGTTGCCAATTCTGACTGGGCAGGTCAGTCACTGCCCTGCCTCGCACAGGCATACTGAGGCACGGACAATGTAATGACTGCTTCAATCCAAGAGACACTCTGCAACAGGATCGCCTCTAACTCAATCTAAACCAGGACGATCAAGACAACACCGAGGGCCGCTCTTTATTAAGTGCATAATAAAGATAATATTAAGGATAATATCCAAACCACTGCATGCGGACCCGTGCAGGTGCGGACCCAAGGACCACCTTCAAGGTCACTGGGAAGCTTTTTCCCTAAACTTGAAGCTGGAGCCACAACTTCACTTACACAAACTACGCATCTCCCAGCGAGCATCTCTAGCAGATGCAGGCGGGGTCCCAGGCACCAACCGCCCACCCTCCAACTCGGGCCCAGGTTGGTTCAAACGCGGGTGGGTGAGCCTGGCTGAGCTGGGCAGGCGCTGGGGGCACCTCCAGGCAGCAGGACGAGCCCGCGGTCAGCCAGGACTGATCCCCGCTTCGGGCAGAGCGCCCCGGGAATTCAGGGAGGCGGGTGCCACTCACCTGAGGCTCCGGCCACCTGGACCAGGACCCAGCCGAGGAGGAGTGTCCTGGAGACAGCGGCCTCGGGGCAGGTCAGCCGGGGTCCGGTGGGAGACGCCATGTCCAGGAGCTGGTGGCGAGGTCGGGAGGATTCGCTGCGCCCCGAAGGCTGGGAAGGTTGGGCCGAAAGCGCCCCTGGGGAAAGAGCGGGAAGGGGCGCGGGGAGCCGCGTCTGGAGAAGCGGGTGCCGGGCGCGCTATTAAAGGGCCGCGCGGCCGCCCGCGCCTCCGCGATCCCGGCGCCCGCCCTGCCGACTCCCCGCCCCCGCCCGTCGTCGCCGGCAGTCGCGGTGGGCGGCCCCACGAATCCACACCCCTGCCCCGCCTCCTCCGCGAGGAAACTCCGGGACCCTGAAAGGAGTGATTCACCCGTGATTCAACCGCGCCGCCGAGCTCCGAGTGGCCCTCGGTCGCTGGAGGCTCCAGGTGCCGGGGGGAACCAGGTCTCCCGCCCCCCTTTTACCCCCCCCCCACCCCACCCCGCCCCAGGTCCCCTGACCCTCAGCCCCCTGACCCCAGGCCACCGGGGCGGCGACTCCGCCGTCCAGCCCGAGCGGACAGCAGGTCTGGGGGGGGAGAGAGAGCAGGAGTTGGAAAGAGTTCTCGGGATGGAGGAGAGGGCTTCCTCCTTCCACTCGGTGACCGCGTGTGGTCCGGGCCGGGGGAGCGGCAGCATTTACCAAGTTTAATAGCAAGTCCCAGCTCCTGGCACCCGCTCAGCTCCCTCATCAAAGGGCATTTCCCCCCGCACTTTGCCCACGTGGGGGCTGGGCCTGGGAATCGGTAGCCCAGTAACCGCAGGGCGGTGAGCAGGGAGGCCCTCTGCCCGCGGCGGTTTCGTCTTCTGCCCAGAAAGCAGTGGTACCTGGCCTTCCCCCCCCCCGCCAGGCCCTTAGCGCGGTCCTTGAGGAGGTGCAGATGCAGGTGTCAGCGACAGGTCCCAAGGTCAGTTAACCCCCGAACGACCCCGGGTTGTGACCGCGGAAAAGCAGTCCCAGACCTGGCATTCTGCCCTGGGAGAGTTCCAGGGTGACATCTGCAGGCCTGTGGTTCCAGAAGGGATTGTTCTCACATTGAGGAAGACATCTGTGGAACTGAGTTCCGCTCAAGTGCGGAGAAACAAAAATGAAATTAAATTATGTAACTACATTTTCGTGCGGCTACTGTTAACTTTTGGGTTTTCTGAATTAGTTTCTGACTTCCTCTTCTGGGCTGTGCTGTGAAATGGTTAGGCAAGAGAATGTCCATTTTATTCTACTGAATGGCATTGCACGCGGGCTTTTCAAAGCACTTCCCATCATTCGTTATGACTGTGTAGTTGCCTCCAAGACAGGCTGGAGAGCTTTTAGGGGGAGAGTGGAGTCTTTTCTTTCTCACCTTCTTCCCCATCTTTTTTCCCCCTAGGGATATTAGCCTTGCATTTTAGTGCATACTGCACACACATTTCCGTATAGCCCGCTGAGCCATAGCATTGCCCGCATTTCTTAAAAAAAGAAATAAAACTTTGCAAAAGTTTTAGCTTCTCCCTTTGCCTGAACTGAAATAGCACATCCAGGTTTAGCTCTTGTAGTCCTTCCGTCCTGGAAGCTGTGAGTTGCACTTGCTGGTTTCCTCTTTGAGCTCTCTTCCAGCTCTAAAACCCACAACGTTTATATTTGCAAACCTAAGCCATGCAATCCTCCTTTTCACAGTCGCTGGCCTGAGTCATTGTCTAACAGATCTTTAGCTCCATGTGGAATGTTGATTTTTTTTTTTTTTCTTTTTACTCTGGAGTGAAGGTAACTAGGAGAAAATGTTACACATCAATCAAGTATGTTAGGGGACCCAAGGAATTGTTGCTATTCCAGTTGGAACTACCAACTGTCCTGAAATCATAAAGGGCTTTAAGCCATGTCAAGATCAGCATTTTGATAAGAAAAATATGTTTAACATTAGATTTTGATACAACCTTAAAGGTTGATAGATCACATGTATGTTTATTTTGCACACTTACTAAAATTATCAGACAGAGAAGAGAGGAATTTCTTGGGTGTTTGCATAGCTTTTGGAGTAAATATAGAATAACATTCTTCAAGATTTTAATGCTAAAAATTATTACTATTTTTAAGAAGAAGAGGGAGAAAATTGGCTATGATAAACATCTCATAGCAAATTTTTTTCTTGGTTGATCCGACTATGGCCAGATGCTCAGCACCGTTGAAAGTACATTTTTAAAATTTCACTATTGATAGTTATTGCACAGGAACAAATTGATTGTTAAAGAATTTCATTAACCTTACACAATTTTTAAAACCCCCTTCAGTAAAGTCAAGCTTAGCAGTTACCACTGTTCCTTTCAACATGATACATCTTGGAGACCCCGAGAAGTTTGAAAAATTCCTAAACTTTAATGACAATCAGGCTGGCCTGACCAAGTCCTTTATGATTAGATATTAGAATGTCAGAGGGCAGGAGGGGACCTCACAGACATCCTTTTAAGATGAGAATCCTGCGGTCACCTGGCCTGAGTGAAACTAGCTTGCCTAATCTTCTGGCCCCAGGAGATTTCTTTCCGTTGCCATGCTTTCTTTTACTCCCAATGCATGAAGTACGATTGGGCTATAAGCCCAGGTTTATTGGATTAATTTGTACATCTATAGGCACTTAACAATGCTCTTCAGTTAGTGTGTAACAAACTTGCAGTTTGGGGTACTCACTGTTCTTCAGCAGAAATTATCCTGACGGTTATTCCTTGAAACATACGTGCAGGGAGACGTGTACGTAGAAGAGGGAGGTTGCGTTGCCTTTGCATAACCAGTGATGAAATGTGGTTGATGAGGAGTTGGAAGATGACCGGGGTGATGTTGCAGCCCTTCCTCTGCACTGTTATAGCACTCACACCAACTTCACCCCCTGGACTATTGCGGGCTTCACTGCTTTCCACTGTTTGTTGTCTGTCCTCCCCACTACAGCCCCTTGGGAGAATAAGGAGGTTTTTTTCTTTAAATTTCTCAATCCTTTGCCCAATTAGCAGCACATGGTAGACTTAAAAAAAAAATATAATATATATATATATATATATTATATATATATTATTGATTTCAGAGAGGAAGGGAGAGGGAGAGAGAGATAGAAACATCAATGATGAGAGAATCATTGGTCGGCTGCCTTCTGCATGCCCCACACTGGGGATCGAGCCCACAGCCCGGGCCTGTGCCCTGACCAGGAATCGAACCTCGACCTCCTAGTTCATAGGTCGATGTTCAACCACTGAGCCATGCTGGCCGGGCCACATGGTAGACTTTTAACACATTTTGAATCAATGACTGCTTTTGGAACCATGCATGCAGCCAAATATTTTCATTGTGCCCTTGGCTGGTTTGGCTCAGTGGATAGAGTGTCGGCCTGCAGACTGAAAGGTCTCAGGTTCGATTCCGGTCAAGGGCATGTACCTTGGTTGCGGGCACATCCCCAGTAGGGAGTGTGTAGGAGGCAGCTGATCGATGTTTCTCTCCCATCAATGTTTCTGACTCTCTATCCCTCTCCCTTCCTCTCTGTAAAAAACCAATAAAAATATTTAAAAAAAATCATTTCATTAGTATTTAAGAGATGAAATTTGTCTTTGAAAATTTTCTGTCTCAGGACTGAGTGTTCCAACATGCTCAGATTGGTAAGAAAATATAAATCCATTGTGGCTTTCAAGGTATCACTTGACAGCAAACTTCAGCTGTCTAACTAGGGATTACTAATCCTTGCTACTCGGGAAAATCTAATCAGCAGGAGAGGTAGCTGAGCAGCAGAAAACAAATGCGGAAGTTTGGGAACTGTTAGCATTTTTCGTAAAGACTGGATTCTGGCATGAGTCAGAAGAACTTTCAGCCACATGATGAAGCTGTTGATAGCTCTTCTTGCATAGCAAGGCTTGGTGACTTTTCAGAATGAATTGCACAAAATGTATATCTCCCCAGGAAAGGGTGATAGCAGGTGAAATTGAGAGTAATTCATATAAAATTATTACATGCATATAAAATGGCAAAAAGAGCAATGAAATCATTTTACCCCAAATTCAGGTAAAAGGGAAAATATAAGAAAAGACCAGAGGGAATTAAGAGTGGGAACGCAGCCCAGATGGTGTGGCTTAGTGGTTGAACATGGATCCATGAACTAGGAGGTCATGGTTTCATTCTCGGTCAGGGCACATGCCCTGGTTGCTGTCTTGATCCCCAGTAGGGAGCGTGCAGGAGCCAGCTGATCAATGATTCTCATCATTGATGTTTCTATCTCTCCCTCTCCATTCCTCTCTCTGAAATCAATAAAAATATATTAAAACAAAACCAAAAACAGTCGGAACACAGAGTTCTAGGGAAAAGAAAAGTGACTCAGCAGAACCTAAAACACATCTGGCGGGGTATAGTTAGTCATGGAAAATTTGGCAGTCATGATTATGCATTTTGTAAAAATAATTATATGCTAGTCCAACTGCTAACGTTTAGGCCAAGATTAAATAGTTGAAAGCCCACACAATGAAATCTATTATCCTGGTCACTCAAAATCCTTCTATTAAAGTTTAAAGAAAGCTTTGACAAATAAGTGATCACATACACCAGTATTCTGAAAAGTATAATTTTAGAGAAAAAAATCTTCCAGGTCAAATTAGGCAAGGATTAGTATTTTCAGCACACAGCTATATAAATATAAGGCTTATCAAACTACTTGTCACTTTCATTTTGATAACAGTGAATATTATTTTTTATTCTCTACATGCAATAGTGACAAAATAAATAAAAACATAAATGTAAATTGTGGATATTGTTATTTAACAATTAATAAATTTTGTTCCATACAAATAAAAAAATAAGATGTAGGTGTGTCATGGTTAGTCCATCAACAGGTATCTTTAACTCAGAGCTTGAAGTACATGGACTTTATCAATTTGAAAGTATTGATGAACTCTCAAAGTTTTGCACATGGAAAGAAAAATTCCAATACAGAAAGATGACTCTATAAAAAGGCAAGTCTAACAAAAAGATAACTAGGCATGGGATTCCTTAGATAAAGATAAAAACATTAGTGCAATAACCAAATTAAAAGCTTTGTATAGAATGCTTCATTCTTTTTAACATTATTCATTTTTTGACATAAAATAGAATAATTCACAGATGCTCCAAATTTTAGCCTGTTACCTATTCAGTCACTTGCTACCTTTCATAGATAATAGCCCATCCTATTACACCAGTTCCTCTATCAGAGCTTTCAAGCCAGGAAGTAATTCCTGGTTAAAGGAAGTTATTTCCACACCGGAAGCATGTTAATAATGTTTGGCTAGTTGTAATTGCCATCCTAAACCATTACCATTTAAGTTATGATAACTCACAGTTTTAAATCAGCTAAAACAAGCAATAAAATGACTCATATTCTCTGTCATAAGGGAAGTAAAGGGAGATATACTATAGAGCGTGCTTGTGTTACCGCGACAGTGAGTGAGTTTTCAGAGTTTTGTAAACTTTATAGACAACTATTAAAATGACCAAATTGAAAGGATTGGTCTTTGGCCTGGACCTTAATCTTAAGAATAACATTTATTTTACAGCTCCTATCCTTTATGGATTTGTTACCCAAGGTCATGCCTTATACAGGTTAACAAATATTTATTGAGGGATTACTATGAGTATGGCAATGCACCAGGAACTATTTTATGAGTTCCTTTTCTAAAACAACTTGGAAGCTAGTCAGGGAGCTGAGACAAATATGTAAGCTTCCAGGGGAAAAGGCAGTGTAAATGAAGTGGGACATGTTGTCCAGAGACTGCCTAGCACAGTGCCTGGCACATAATAGGTCCTCCACATCCATAAAGCTTTGTTTAAAGATCTAAAAGGTATTTAGGACCTCAGAGGGGAGAGTTCACTTTTCAGTAGGGTGATGAAAGAAGGTTCTCTTGAGGAAAGCAGTGTCTGAGCCGGATCACAGAGGGTCACAGAGCAGGAAGGGGTGAGGGCTGGGTGTGAGCAGAGAGGGGCCATGGGTAATGAGTTTAGAGAGCAGGGGTCTTGTAGGTGAGAAGTGTGGCTAGAAGCTACGCTTGTGGCCAGCTTTGTGGGCGACTCTGCTAGTAAGAAGTCTGAACTGGATTTAGCAGACAGTGCCTTAAGAAGCTCACCCTTCTGGTCATGGCATGTCAGAAGAATTGAGTCAGGGGAACACTTCAAGAAGCTAGGCCTCTACCCCACATGGTGGCCGAGGAATAGAAAGGAAGGACAGCTGTAGGAAACACTATGAAAAAGCAGTACAACTAAGTGCCTGATTGAAGGTAAGGCAGGAAGGAGAGAGAGGAGTAAGGTCTTGGGACAGAGAAAACTGGCCCCACAGGTCAAGTGCAGTGATTCTCAACCTTCCTAATGCCGCGACCCTTTAATACAGTTCCTCATGTTGTGGTGACCCCCAAACCATAAAATTATTTTCGTTGCTACTTCAGAACTGTAATTTTGCTACTGTTATGAATTGTAATGTAAATATCTGTGTTTTCTGATGGTCTTAGGCAACCCTGCTAGCGGTTCCTAAGGCGACCGCTGCTGTAGAGCCTAACACCATTGGAAAACACAGATATTTACATTACTGGACACATGACTCCTGGGTCTGGGTCATGTGTCCAGGCCTGGGTCATGTGTCCACTGGCCCTAGAGGTGGTTATGAGCTGAGACTGAGCAGAAAACCAGGTACATATGCAGTCTTAATCTTACTGAAAGACCCAATTCCTAAAAATAACTGGGCTACTTATCTTGTTACGTTTATCACTTCTTTGGGTTAAAGCAAGAACGGCCTCTCCAGTTGAATAAGTAAGAGCCACGTTAGGTTTCATCAGTCATTCAGATATTTCAATAAACAATTGTGGACCCCCTACCCTATGTGATAGGCATGATGGTAGGTGCTGGGGAACACAAAAATGAAGTCTTCTTGCTCTGAAGGGTATGGGATGAAGAACAACATGAAACATACAACACAGCACATTAAGTGCCGTATCCCTAATTCCATGAATGTTTGTTGAGCATCCACTATGTGCTGACCTGTGGTGGGCACCTGGGGGTCCAGGGCTGTTGAAGAGCAGCCTTCACTTGAACAACAGCCAGAAGCCACACTTACCATCTTACCACATCCATCACCCTGTATTGAGGTTACTTACAATGTCATTCTCCTAGACCCTGGTCTAAGCATCATGCGGGTGGAGATGTGTCTGCCCTGTACTTCACCGAAGGCCGAAACCCCTAATGCTTAGATGCTACCATCAAATATTTTCCAAATGAATGGATGATAAACTAGACATAGGCCTGACAAGATGTCAGTTTCAGAGAATCCAGGAAATCCGCAAAGTGACTTTGTCCTCTCTGTTTAGTCTCTTTTGTTTCCTTTTAACTGATGTCATGATGCCAGTAGAAAAGCAAATGATCATTTGGAAATATTCAGTGGCCCTCAGTAGCAATCTATTTCTATGATTAGCAATCAGTAAATATGGCTATAAAATACTATTCTAGCATCCTCTAGGACCTAGAGTCTAGGTAGTAACTTAGTTAATCCCCAGGACCACCCTGTGAGAGGTAGGTAGAATTTTATATACATGAGTTAACCCAAAGCCCAGATCGGGTAAGTAACGTGTCCAAGGTGACACAGGGCTGGTATTCGCAAGCAGGCAGCTGAGCTCCGGGGTGCAGCTCCCTAACCACCAGTGGTAGCCACCCCCTGGATTCAAGTCCCTTTTCCCTTTTCTCTAATGTTTCTTGCCTTGTGAAGCTGGCCCTCTCTGAAGTTCCTGGCTTCAAAATGAGGGGACTTTCCAAAAGAAAGCCAAGCCAAAACCTGGTCTTATTTGAGAATAAAGGACTCCTTCTTTCGCTTTGCTTCCAATTCATGTGGTCTTTAAAGGTTTTCCACATCCAGATATTTTCCTCTCTAGAGCAGAAAAAAAGATTCTACCTGAAAATGGCTTTTTTACTTTTTGCCCTGACAACATGAAATAGATTCTACTCAGCATTTCTATTATTGATTAAGAAATATGGGTCACCATTACAATGAATAAACTAGAGTTTATATTAGACGGGCCCTTCTGATCAACTTCCTGTTCATGGCATAATTGAGCTGATAAGTCAGTTTAATCCATAGTCACCTCCACTTATCTATCAGCCTTCCACGAGCCTTTTCGCATTTAAAAACTGTGTCCCCCACTTGTTACCATAATACAAATGTCTGGGCTCAAGATGGAAGTTGTTGAGCAGCCATTCACCATCTTTGCACCCTGCCTATGGGGTCATTTCCGCATCACCTTTAGAGCATTTTAGGAAAATATTGCTGGTGTCTGAGAACTGACGACTGAGGCTGACCCCCGGGGAAATCACCTCGGCCTCTTTTCCTCCCTCCCGTCAGCAACCTTTTTATCACTTGGCCATCAGGTTCCGATGACCATTAGGGCAGTTGTGAGGAGAAAATCCCATGGCGGCAGCGGGAGTTGAGTTAGCCAGTGTGTGTGATGTTAGGGAGTTTTGGGGGAAGATGCAGAGAATTTTATTTTTATAGCGGAGAGGAGTTTGGGATTGATTGTAAGGACATGAACTACAAGTTCTTACCAGCTGCCTCTGCATATCCCAAGAGGGAAAGGCTCACCTTGTCCCCATACCTGAGAAAGTCACTTTGCCTCCACCTACACAGGGCAGAAAGGTCACACTATAACTCCAGTTCTACCAGGCAGTACTTACAGAGGCTGATTCCCAGCTGCTTTTTAGCCCAGGGGGTGGGGACGTTTACCACAACCTCATTCAGTGCTGGGTAACAGTAACAATAGGCATGCACAGGGTATCATCTCCGTGGTCCTCTTTCTCAGAGAATGCCACCCACTCTGAGTTCCCCAAGAGAGCTGATTCCTACATTGCAGGCTCAGTTCTGGCCCTGAGCCCTTTCTCATAGTATCTGGTGCCTCCCCAGATAACATCCACTTACCCCTGACTCTGCTTTGATCTCTAACCATGGTATGCTGGCTCTGACACGGGCTGTGAAGATCTGGTCCCTGGAACTTTCTGCGGCTAAGGCACTGTTGCATGCTGGTATTTTGCTTCCTTCTGTGCCTGTGACATGTTGGGCAGGGCACTGTTCTCTAAGTCAGCATTTCAAGGAGATTAAAAAGAAGTTAAGCCTTTAGTTCAAATAGTTCAGTTAATCCCAGAGAAAAGCACACTGGATTTTGAGGCCTTGTGAATAGCCAAGCCTTAAAAAAACCTAAGTAGTCATGGAAATGTGGTATACGCTCCTTCCACATTTATGTGTTGTACGTGTGTGTGTGTGCATATGTGTGCAAGCCACTTGATTTCTCAGAGTTTCAGTTCCTCTAAGGGTAAAATGGGCACAGTGAAACAGTGGGCCAGAGCTCATCTTCCAGGTTTTGTTATCTTGGAGACTTGGACATGTGGGCCAAAGCTTATTTTCATGGCTGATATACACTGAGTGGCCAGATTATTATGATCTCTGAACGCATATATATATACATATATTATGATCTCTGAATGCATATATATATATACTGAGTGGTAGAACTCCTGGTCGAGGGGACAATTTGCATATTAGCCTTTTATTATATAGGATATACACTGAGTGGCCAGATTATTATGCGTTCAAAGATCATAATAATCTGGCCACTCAGTGTATACGCATATCAAATAGTTAATATTTGTAAATTTCTTACTAAATTTTTTACTTGACAGTTGTCTTCTTCTATGGATTATAGTTCATAGTTTCTGTGAACATGCTTTCTAAATTGACTTAGTTAAAAACAAAACATTAAATGTTTCCAAATATAAACTGGTTATGAGAGTTTGAGATCAAATTCAGACCTATTATTTTTTTTGTCACTGGAATTAACTCATCTATTTAGGGTCATTTGCTTGTAAGTCCGTTTATTTTATTTCATCCTTAGCACATGCAATAATTATGGTTACAGTAGTCATAACACTGTCCATTATCATTGAGACCCAGAATGTACTGTTCTCAGAGCAGAAGAACTTAAGCAGGTACATTTGTCAGGCACATCACACATAGGGGATGGTGGGTGATGCCCTAGGGGAAGTTAGGTGGCAGCTGGTTGCATAACAGGCTCTGCACCTGCTCCTCAGTGCCCATGCCTTTCCAAGTTCAGCAGGGATGTGCTGTTCTGGGCAGTGCCATGGGAAAGAGAGAACTTGAGCGGGGCAGCTGAGAGAGTGAGGCACAGAGCAATTTTCTGGGACTCTCCTACTTGCCTATGAGACTTCCAGGTAAATTCACCAGATTCTCCCTTCAACTAAGAGCTCTTGAAACCTCAATTCTTCAAAGCCTTCTCAATGATTCTGGCCACGTAATGGTGATTTTCCTCCAGTACCCACCTCCTAACATTCCTGTCTCCTCTAAATGCTATTCTAAATGAGTAGATTTCTCCTTGCCAGTACATTTCATAAGTAATCATTTTACCAGCATTGATGAACATTTCTGTCTAGATCATTATGATTTGCTCACTAATAACATCCCTAATGTTTTGAGAGCTTACCATGTACTGGGGTTATCTAATGTACTTCTCATGAAATTCCTGGGAAGCAGATACTATAATTTCCCCCTTGAGAAAATGAGCATAGCAAAGCTAAATTAACTTGCTCAAGATCACACATTGAGATATGGCAGAGCTGGGGCTCAAAGTAGGTTGTATGGTTCCAGAGCGTGTACACTCGACCATGTTCCAGCCTGCCAGCACCTCACCCTCAGTGCTCAATCTGCGTCAAGTCTGGGTGAGGTACTGTGGGCACCAGAAGATCAAGATGTTCCTGCTGAGGCAGGATAGTAAGAAGCTGAGATAATTCCTTGGCAAATGGAATGGGGAAACTGAGACAGGTAGCTGAACAAATGGGCCAAGCAATTTACAGCCAGATACAAAAGGTCCCCTCCCTAGAGATAACATCTAGGCCTCAGTTGTATTTCAGCTCCAGGCCCAGAAAAGCAGCAAAACCAGGTGGGCCACACCAGGACCAGCTACAATGACTAGTGACTCCCCGCTCTGGTGCTGACAATCAGTGGAGACCAAGACCCTGAAAGCTCACACCTGGGAAAGCTGATGCTGATGAATATTTTACTGAGATCTCCCCTAAGACCTTCCATAAACTCCCAGCCTTTGAAAACCCTCCAAACAAAGGACCCAGCTATGCTCTCCCTTCCGGGAGCACACCTGCACTTGCCCTTCCCCCTCTTCTTCCCCCACAGGGGTGCATCTCCTAAACTCTAAGGGACCTCATGAGACTTGCAACCAGGGAAGCAATGGGCAGTGGCAGCTCATCCGGGCTAACCCCCTGAACCTGTCTCCAAGGTCCCCTTTCTCTGACTTTCCAGTGAGATGACAGCAGCCCCGCCTAGGCTCTCTCCAGTAGCTTTTTCTACCCTAGGCCCATCCTTGTTTCACTGTCCCCAGCTGTAATAGGCGTACTCCCAGAATCGCCTGGACTGGTGTTGTAAAATCTTTCCTGCATGAAGTCAAGAACTCACAAACTACCAGCCGGCCCCAGGAAGACCTGCTCAGGGCCAGGTCCCCTTTCCGGTAACACCACTGCCTTCAAGGGGGTTTAGGGCTGGAAAGGCAGAAATATGTGCTATAATATAGAAGACACTGTGTTAAGTCCATGACTCAAGTAGAACAAAAAGTACTGAGAAAGGAGACATCCATTTCGGGCGGGGGACTTGTTTATCTTTTCTTTAAAAAAATTTTTTTTAAGCTTATTGATTTTAGAGAGAGAGAGAGAGAGAGAGGTAGGAAGAGGGGTGGGTGAGAGAGATGAGAGAGAGATTTGTTGTTCCACTTTATATATTCATTGATTGTTTCTTGTATGTGCCCTGACCAGAGATCGAACCTGAAACCTTGGCATATTGGGACAAGACCCTAACCAACTGAGTTACTTTGCCAGGGCTATTTTATCTTTTCAATCTCATATGGCTAACTTGAATTCTTATATGCTATGACAACTTAGACTTTAAAACCTAGAAAAATGCCTTTACAAAAAAAGCAAAACAAAACAAAAAAATGGTTGTATGGCTTTAAATAAAATTCCAGAGCCTATTTTCTTTTGATTTTTTTAAAAAATTTTATGATTCAATTGCAGTTTACATTCAGTATTATTTTGTATTAGTTCCAGGTGTACAGCATTGTGGTTAGACAATCATACACTTTACAAAATGTTCCCCTGATATTTCAAGTACCCACCTGGCACCACACATATTGAATAATATTGTTATTACAATATTATCAACTATATTCTCTATGCTGTACTTTACATCCCTGTGACAGTTTTGTAGCTACCAATTTCTACTTCTTCATCTCTTCACCTTGCCTTTTCCACCCAGCCCCCACCCCCTCCCCTCTGGCTTCCATCAATCCATTCCACACTAAGGGGTAGGCAGGAATATTTGGATTCCCTCTGTTCATTTTTGTTTTTTCTTGCAGTGTCTGTTGTCTTATTCTCTCCAAGGGTGAATTTATCTCGCTTTAACAGCTAACTTCATTAACTCCCTTGGCACTAACCTTGACATAAAATCTTTTAAAATTAATGCTGAGGAGGGCAGGTTCTGAAGCTGATCCTGCCCTCCCATACCTGTTGAACTACTCCAGCTGCTTTAATCAACTAGCCAAAGAAGCAAACAAAACAAAAATCCACCCAACCCTCAAATTCAGCCCCAAAACAGTTGTTGGATTTCTGTGTAATGTTCTGACTTGGTCGCCTAGCCAATGACAATAGTGACACTGCTTTGATCTTGTAGAAAAAGCCTAAAACTTCACTGATGTCTCCAGGTGCTGAAACTGTGAAAAAAGCAAATTCAACTGAGTAAAACTGAGTATTTAATTAGCTTTATTCAATGATGCATGAATCAGGCAGCATCCCATCTAGGAAATAGAACGGAACTCCAAAGAGCTGCAGAAAAGGAAAAGGTTTCAAAGGTAGAAATGGGATAAAACAAGAAAGTCGTAAACAAAAGAACGGATCATTTTAGGCCGGGTCACCTACTTTTGGGGATTAGGCAGATTACTCCACCAGTGCTGGCCAGAAAATTCCAGATTGGCTGGTTAAGATTACATTCCTGGGAGACGATGAAACTGTGATTAGGTTAGATTGTTAAGTCTTGGTTTGCTGATGTGGGGCTTAGCATACCAGTAAGTGATTCCATTTTGGGACTGTTGTTTCTTTTAAACAAAAGCAACAAAAATCCTTAGACAAGTGTCGTGATCAAAATGCTGATTAAGAACAGATCTGGATAGATTAATATTTTTCTAGATAAATTCACTTAAAACGAGGCCACAGGAAGCCATGGGTCAGGGTGGGCTGAATGGGTGAGAGCGGCTTCCTGGGCGATCCCGCTGGGCTGCGGCTGGAATCTGTCCCGCCTGGAGGGTGGGGGCAGCCCAGCAGGCTCAGCAGCTCTAATCTTTTCTGGAAAACACAAGCAGCTTGAGAGCGCTGCACAAATTGCTACATGATACCCAGCATCCTGTGACTGAGTAAACAGACACCCTTGGCTAACTGAGGCCCTGACTATGCTTAAAAATTTAACTTTTCAAGGCAAACAGGGGAAGCAGAGATTCCGCTCCAAGGAAACCCAGGTTTGGACGTGACTTATTCTCTGTTATGAAACAGAAATGCATCTTTACTTTTAAGACACAACAGTACCATCCCAGGAATGCAATTCTGAGCATAACAGCAGGAGGAGAATTTTGAAAAACAAATGGAGTCTCACTTTTCCTTATGAGCCCAGAGGAAACATGGAAAAGAGGAAAGATTTACAATGTAAGAAATTAGTTCAGATCAGATGTATCTTTTCCCCTAATTATTCACAAATCAAAAATTAAATTATATTATTGGGCTGGTTAAATTACTTTGGTGTTTTTTGCAAATCTTTAATATAAAGGAGAAACTTAGACTAAAATATACTGGTGTCCAGTCCCTGCCCCTTCCAGATGGGGAGAGAGAGCCTGTGGCCTCCCTGTGGAACTGCCTCAGGCCCCCGCAGAGCGGCTCAGGGCCTGTCTCCTGTCTGTCTGGCTATTCTAGGGAGTTTACTCAGCTGCTATCCCGCCTAAACATCTTCTTCTTTTTAGTCATTCTTTTAAAATCAAGATTATTTTTTTAAAGAGCAGTTTTAGGTTTATGACAAAATTGAGTGGAAGGTACAAAGATTTCCCATATGGTTTCTGCCCCCACACATGCACAGCGTCCTCAGCCAGAGGGGTACAATAGTTGAAACTACAACAACACATCATTATGACCCCAAGTCCATAGTTTACATTACGGATCACTATTGGTGTTGTGCATTCTATGGGTTTGGACAAATGTACAATGACACATACCCATTATTAGCAGATCATACAGAGCCCTATTCACAAAAATATGAAAACTCTTCATGCCAACTTTCTTCCTATTATTCCGGTATATGTGCTGCCAAAGAGAGCACTAAATTGCTTTATATGAGGCAAACTCAAAAAGGCTTTTCTTTGTTGAAAGTTGGACATAGTCCCTGGAGGGCTGCAGAGTTGGCTCAGGTTGTCTCCGCTTGGCCCTGACCAGCATCCCCACCCTCTGCCCTGGTGGGGACCATTCTCCACCCTCTGCATGAACCTGCGCAGGATGTACCCATATTTTCTGGCGTATAAGACGACTTTTTAACCCAGGAAAATCTTCTATACGCCCAGTCGTCTTATACGCCGGAAAATACGGTAGATCTCCGGCAGCAAGTTCCAGAAGTGAAATTGCTTGAACTGGCCGTTCTTACTATGCTGAGGATAGGGTGATGCTGTTTAAAGAATTTGTTTATTGCTGTAGCTCCAGTTCCAGGCATTGAATTGGCACACAATAAATATTTGTTGAGTTGAACTAAGGGAAAACATCCATGTTCTTTATAGTAATATCTCTATGAACAAAGCAGACATGTTTCTATTGCATGTTTAACTGCCATACATGTGTCTACCAGAACTTGAAATGACAGAAGAAGGTTGAGGGTTCTTTCTACCCATACCCTGCCAGGAAACCCCTTTTCTCCCTCTCCTTCAGATGGGGTGGACTGTATTGCTTTGGCTCATACAAGGGGTTGGATGTTCCTATTACTTGTCTGTTTGTTTTTTTAAATCTGCAGTACTTAGAATAGTGCCTGGTACATTGTAGGGGTACTTCGTAGGGGTCCAATGAATCTCTGTGAAGTGAATAAGTAAATGATGGCTGTTCACCCCAGGGACAGAAGGGCCTTGCATAGCTGCAGCCCGGGCAGTGCCCTCTGCAATGCTGGACTTGGATGCATGGGGTTCAGATGTAGCACCTTCCACCCTCCACCAGAGCTGGGGCTGACTCTGTCCTGCTTTGGAGGCTCCTGCTCAATCAGCTGCTGCTTTCAGTCTGCATCCTTCTAGGCCAGCTTTGTTATAACGAATTGTGTCTATAAGAAGTTAGTTCTGTGTTGCTTGTAAATCTTCTGTTTTGCAAACCAAGCATGCATTATTCTTTCATACTTCCTTGGAGTTTATGCTTCCTGGATTTCAGCCCATTATTACGGTCTTCTTCCGCACTTTCCTAAACGTGCTTTAATATGTTTGATAATCACTTTTGGGAGGGATGAGCAGAAGAAAGTCTTTGCACGCTACCTACCCCCCTTTAATCAATGACCTGCAGAAATACTTTCAGCCTCTCCCTTCCCCACCGCATCCCACCCATAGCCACATGTGCAGCCTATTCCCAGGCTCCCTTGCCCTTCAGCTTCTAAGTTCAGTCATTGGGAGGAACTAATACAAGACTGGAGGGCAAGAGGCAAGGAGAAGCCAGGGTATTTCTCTCCATGGCCAGTCCCCACTTTGCTCAGCATGCCCACTGTTGGCCGAACCTCCTCCATGAACCCATCAAGGCAATCCTACCCCTGGAATCTGGTAGCATCACCTGTTGTCCCTCCACCCTTAGGGATAGTAGCAGGGTCTGCTTTGTTCCTCTTGAGGTTGCCTCCCTGTGTCTTCTTTGGTTTCCCGGCTCTTTTGTAACCAGTTCTCTGTATTAAATCCACTCTGTTTGAGAAACCTAGAGAGGTTCCTGATTTCTGACTAGACTCTAATAGATACAGCATGTAATGCTACTGTTGACTTCATGTGAGCTCCTCAGTTTCCTTCTGACGGCCCTGGGGAACGCAGCACCTATTAAGTCATCGAATAAAGTCATAATCAGTTGTTTGTGGAAGATCTCTGAAATCCTGGAGTGGCTGGTAAGTTATAAGTAAGTGAGTATGTCATTAATTAGCATCCACCCAAACTCTTTGCATGCTAAAGAATGTTTAATTTCTGTTCCTTTGGGTGCAATCATTTATAAAGGGCTGGCAGAAGAGACTGGAGCATTCCCTTGACAATGGTGTTGCTTGCCTTCCAAGCCTGGAGGTAGCTATGGTTCCTGACTTGTCACTCACTGGATGCTAGGCCCCCTCAGCTGTGGATGCCAGTGTGCACCGAAAGCTAGGTTCAAGGTAGATATCCCAAGGGCCCTGGCAGATGGCTCAGGCTGCAGGTTTGGGGTGATGAGGCTCACTGGGAAGAGCATGGCCTTTGTGTTTGAATCCCAGCTTTGCATCTCCTGAGCTGTGTAAGTTTGGGAAAATCACTTCACATTTTTAAATCTTAAGGGTGTTTTTTTTTTTCTGACATCAGATGAAAATAAAGCTTTATATCAGGCTTTACATTAGGTGGTTGCCTCAGAGGAAAAGGTGCACCTGTCGGCCCAGCCAGCGTTTACTAATCTAAGACTTGGCTACCGAGAGCTGGCTCTTCTCCTTTCCCATCAACTCACTGTAGGGTGACTCATGTCCTATAAGGTCTATCGAGAACCCAGCCAGCTCCCAGCCATTTCCAGGTGTGTTTAGAAGTAACTCAGAACCTAAGACCTTTGAAGGGACACAATAACTGTTTCTACTAAAACATCAACCTCCTTAATTTATTTCTTTTCTGTTTACTCATCTTGCCTGTTTATTAAACACAGATTTGATGGCTTGGTCTTTGAAAGTAGGGTATAGAAAAAAAAAAAGAGATAAGGAATACTTAACTTTGCACAGCTCTGAGCTCAGACCTGGCAAATAGTGGATGGCATTAATAGGAATATAGGTCTGAATGTCTGACCTTGAGGGGCTAGACAGGTGTTCTCCATTATGAGGTGTAGTCTAAGCTGACCAAACTCTAGGCTGGAGGACACCATTTCAGGTTATGCTTTTGCTATGAGATCTTTTGAAAGGAACTGATTCCTGCCATTTGGGGGAATGGGCAAACTACACCATTAACTTAATTGTATTTAATTATCTGGTAGATATTTTTAGCCATTGTTTTCATATTTAACAGCGAAAATGTAATCCAGTCAACTCATATTATGATCTTTCTAAAAAGCAAACCCAGGTAGATAAATGAGAAATGTGGGGAGGAGGAGTCCTGAATCTCAACCCACCCAACCAAGTGCTGATTTGCACAGATTTGAAAAGCATGATTAGGAACGAATCTGGAGCACAGCTGTATTAATGAGCGGTTGCATATAGCTCTGAGATGGAGAGGCACAGAACTTCCTAATGAGAATACAATGAGGGCCCAAGTGAAATCACCCTTACCTAGAATAGGGATAATAGCTTTCATTGCCCTGCCTGGGTTTGGGGCCCAGCCCAAGACATATACACCTTTGGGAGGCAAAAAGATGAATTAGCAAGAGGCCAAACAGAATGACCCAGAAAAGCTTGTCCTTCTGGAAAGTCACTGCTCCCATGAGCGATGTGTCCCTAAGATCTCAGCCAGGAAATTGACGGAGTTCATGTTCTCAACCAGTGAAGCCGAGGACCCCAGGCCAGGGGCCCCTCCAAGGACAGACCAGCGTGGAAGAGCCATGTTTACTATCGTCACGACCTTGAGGCTATCGCGAATGAAGCTTTAGAGATGCAGAATCACCGACACACATTAGTTGAATTCATTTACATTAACTATGCTTTGCATAACTTTGTTTATTCAAATCAGAAAATAGACAATACATTTAAAAATTTTTCAGCAAGTCGTGAAATAAAGATTTCTTTGTATAATTCAGTTTATAATACCAGTGCTGCCCAATAGAAATACAGTGTGAGCCACAAGTGTGACCAGGTATGTGATTTTAAATTCTCTAGTAGCCACATTAAAAAAAATGAAAAGTAAACAAATTTTCCTACCTACTTTGTCATGTTCTGGTAAAAAATGAAATGTGAAAAGGAAAAAGAAGTGAAAAGTAACAGGGACATTACTTTCAAGAGTCTGTTTTTCCAGTCCTGATGAGGACTATTCTCCCCATTGTGAAGGTAGACCCATGTCCTAATGTCTGGATTCCATGAGCCCTGAGGCAAGTCTTGTCTCCATCTATCAATGACAGGACTGAACTCTGTCTCAAGGAATGTGCTCAGCAGACCGTGGAGCCCAGAGGTAGCCGGAGAAAAAGGAAGAGCTTTGGACTTCATTTGGAAAATGGCCTATCTTAAAAGTGAGATTACTTTTCTTTGTCATTACTTTGCCAAATTAATTCCTTTGAGAAGAGAAGCCATATTCTTTTTATAGCAACCGGTCTCTTGGTTTCTCCATGAATGAACGTATTAAGACAAATCAGATCTCAATAATTTTTTGAGCAGCTGGCCAAAAGCTTGGCATTCACGACCTTCCTTTCAATACAAGGTCAAGCATTAACAAAGCACATATTGTGTGACTATCAGGGTACTGGGCTCTGTAATGGATAAAAAATGAAAAACAAACCTTGGTTATTTTATCGAAGTTAGGGTTTTGCTATAAAATAATACAATATTGAATAAAATGCTCAAAACATGCTATATGTAATAAAAGATCTGAGGAGAGAAAAAGAAAAGTATTGTTTTTGTTTTAAAACAAAAGTATTGTTTTACTTAACCCAATATATCAATCCATTATCATTTCAATATATAATCAGTATAAAAATTATTAATGAAATATTTGACATTCTGGGTTTTGTTTTTAGTACCATGACTTCAGATCAGTGTAATTTATACTTATAGAACACCTCAGTTAGACATTTCAAGTTCTTAAGAGACATCTATGGCTCGTGGCTATTATATTGGACAGTGCAGTCATAAGACTATTTCATCCCACAAACTTTCTGATTAATTAAAATTCTATCATTTTGAAATCTGACTCAAGGAACTCATTATTAACTCACCTTGCTCTGGACTTCCTGGTATGGGTGGAGAAGCTCATGTTAGTAATGTGCTAATGAGACTAGGGTCTACTACCTTAGTCTCCACTCTGGGTATTCCTGCTTCCACTCTACTTTGCACACACAGCCAGAGCGATCCCCTTATAGTCTAACTTAGATACCATCACCTCTCTGCTCAAAGTTTTTCTATAGCTCTCATCCAGTCCTTTTTTAGTCTGCAAGGCCCCACATCATCTCTCTCTCATTTGCTCAGGCTCGTGCTCTTGTTGCTATTCCTTGACTGTGCCAAGCATACTCCTGCGCAGGGACTTTGCACTTGCTTCTCCCCTTCTACCTGCAACCCTCTCTCCCACATCTCCCCACACTTCCTGCACTAATGTCACTTATTAGAGGGGCCTTCCTTGACCACTGTATATAATAACCCTTAAATAGGGCTTCTTTTAAGGCCCCCTTCTCATCACCTTGCAGATTCACCCCCTATTACCTGCTTCATTGTCTTTCACAGCATTTGCTTGTTTATTAGTTTATTTTCTGTTTCCCCCAGGTCCCCTTCCGCAACCAATAGAATGTGGGGTCTGTCAGGGACTTCCTCTATTTCCTTTGGAGGCACTGAAGACTCAGCAGCAATAGTACCTGGTGCTCAACACATTTTGGTGACTGAATAAAGGAAAGCAATCCAACCTTGGTGGAAAATGCTATGGGAATTACAGACTTTCATAACGACGAGATATTTATATCTGAGGTCCTACGTGGAGTTTACTCTTAGAACCCAGGGAGTATTTTCCCCAGTGGTAAATTACTTGTCTGACTAGAAATGCAATGGCCACTCATCCAGGTTATTCAGCGCCCCTGGGGGTCTCTGCCTGACGCCCTTATTGCTTTTCTTATCATTTCTCACCTGCTGCAGGCTCACATTAGGCACACTGCTTTTATTTGATACATCATAAATTAATAGTTCTCCAACAATCTTAGATGTGTTTCTTTGATAGTGGCTCCTAGCACCTCAAATTGCTTAAAACCAGATCAGCAGTTTCTGCCAAAGAACTCCTGACATGCGACTATCTGATTGTCCTGCTCTTTATTAGTATTTACACATTCCTGTCAGGGACATGGGGAGGGACGCCCTACATTTGTTTTTAGGTCACTGGAATTCACAGTAATTTCTCTGTCTGGGTGGGGTGTGCACTGATACAGCCACTACTGGCTGCTCTGTGTCTCTCATGCTCTTGTGTTTTCTTTGTTCTTCTTCTGAGAGGACTGGGGTCACTGCTTCAGAGTGAACCATTGCATTGAACTTGTAAGCACCTTCCTGTATTACCTCTGTGAGGTCGAGAAGAATATGCCCTAATTAATCTATACTTTCCCATGGTCCCCCCCACAGGACCTACAACACAAGTCTGTGAAGTCTCTAGCCCCTAACTGCCTCTGTGTGCCGGCCTGGTCACCCCTTACTGGCCCCTCCTGCTGGCCTGGTTGCCCCCCCCCCTCTGCCAGCCTGGTCACCCCTAACTGCCCCCCCTGCTGGCCTGGTTGCTCCCAACTCCCCCCCACCCCCACCCCCGCCAGCCTGGTTGCCCTTCATGGCCCCCCCACTGGCCTGGTCACCCCATTCAGCCTGCTGTTCAGTCATTTGGTTGTCCCTCACTAACCCCCCTGCCAGCCTAGTCATAGACAGCCATATTGTGAGGATGTGAGGGTTAATTTGCATATTACCTATTTATTATATAAGATTGAGTTATTAAAGTTTGTAAACTTTGCCAAGTTTTACCCAGATAGAACAGGAGCAGCAATTCCTGGCTTAATAAAATCAGGAATGTAAGTGAAGGCTGGATTACAGCTCAACAATGGATGATCTACCTGCCAGATTAGGACACGAGGAAAGGGGGCAGAAATAGGATGTTGGGGAACCAGCTAATATTGTAAGAAATATTAATCATGCTCTGTTAACCATGATTGTTTTATTCTGATTAAAGAAGGCACTTCTACCTAGGCTGGAGCTGACCTGGAGATACAGCCCTTCCTCTGCACTCACACTGACCTTCCTATGAATCCTCACAGGCATAGCTCATTCCCTCCTCCTGCAATTCTCCTTCCTTTGATCTTTGCATTTCATTTAGGGTTCTGTTCGCAGGTCACCTTCCTAGAGTTCCTCCCTGACCACCTTATCTAAAGGCACCCCACCTTCTACCCCAGTTTTGTTTTTCTTCCTGGGACATTCACCGCTGACATTACATTATCTCTACCACATGTCAGTGCCCTGAGGCCAGGAGGGCAGGGGCTGCACCTGCCTTGTTCACCAGTGTATCACCAATGAATGGCACAGCACATGTTTGCTGAATGAATATGTATATTAGATTAGGTGGGAAGACGGCTTGTGAGAGAGACTGTCAAGCGAGACCTGAGTCATTAGGAAATGAAAATGACAAAGAGAGCTTGCTAGAAGTTACAGGTCCCTGAGGGCTCTTCATTAAGACAGATTCAGCCAAACCTCTCTCTGTTTTGTAACATCACGTAATAGGCCCTCGGTTAATCCAAAGTGAACTGCTTGGAACTGCTCAGTGGGATCAATGTCATTAGGAAACACAGCCACCTTGTTTACTCTCCCAGTTACTGTGCGCAGAGAAATGAATAAAAATATCATCAAGGAAGTTTTCTTCAAAGATTTTACTGACTCCTCTGGTAAACTTTTTGCTTCAGTTATTATACTTTTCAACTCCAAAATTTCTATTTGGTTCTTTTTATTATTTATTTATTTTTAAAGTGATGAGAGAGAGAAACAGAGAGAGACACAGAGAGAGAGAAAGAGAGAGAAACATTGATTGGTTGTCTCCCATATGTTTCCGGACAGGGGGTCAAACCCTCCACCTAGGTATGTGTCCTAACCAGGAATCGAACTCAAAACCCTTTGGTGCATGGGACTATGCTCAACCAACTGAGCAATACCAGCCGAAGCTGGTTCTTTTTAAAAAATAATTTCTATTTATTTGATAAGACATCATACTCACACTTTCCTTTAGTTCTTTAAACATGGTTTTCTTTAGTTCTTTAAACACTTCTGAAACAGCAAATTTAAAGCCTTTGCCTAGTAAGTCCACATCTGGGCTTCCTCAGGGACAATTTCTAGAGACTGATTTTCTTTTCCTGAGTATGGGCCATAACTTTTTGTTTCTCTACATATTTTATGAGTTTTTGTTGAAAACATTTAAAAAAGTGTAATGTGGTAACTCTGGAATTGGATTCTCTCCAAGCCCAGGATTTGTTGCCTTTTTATTTAGTGATTTTTCTGTGGCGTCTGTATACTGTGTCACTTTTGGCCACGGAAGTCTCTGCTCATTTAGCTTAGTGGTCAGCTGATGATGCGACAGAAATTTTACTAACACATGGCACCCAGAACTCCAGAGTCTTTGCTGAGGAACTCTGTGTGAGTATTTGGGCACACTTTCAGCATTTGGGTAGGCAGTTTCCACCTCTGTCTTAGCCTTTACTTCCTGCTTGCACAGAGCCTCAAGGTCAGCCAGAGGTGAGCATTTAGGACCCTCTCAGGTCTTTCCTGAGCATTTGCACAGCTGTGGGTTTGCATGTAGCCTTCTAGATTCCCAGAAATATATCAAAGCTTCCTATTGACAGACACCGTATTCCCCAGCTTATTCTTATAAGTTTTTTAGTTAGTCTACTATTTGACTCAACTATTATCCACCACCTTAGACAGCTGTGGTTTTTAATGAGTGTCCTGGGAAAAGGCTCTTTGTTGTGGGTAAGCTCCACGTCAGTTCAAATAAAGATAGGTTTGTGAGTGGGCTCTTCCAAGAACCGCCAGATGGATCAAATAGGACAGTTCTCTGGGGAGAGGGCTTTGAAGGAACTCCTGCCCCAGTCTGCACCCTCCAATGGCTGCCAGGCACTGGTTTTCACTGAGTTTGTTGGTTATCAGGGTTACTGCTCAGTTGGGGAGAGGAATAGAGACGGAGCAAGTTGAAATGTCAACATCTTACTGCTGTTACTGAGATTCAGCCTTTTTTTCCTTGAATAAACTCTTCTCAGATTGCCACAAACCTTGATCAATTTCCAGATTCTGAAAAAGTTGATTTTGACCAGTTTTGCCAGTGTTCTCACTGCTTTAATGGAGATTTTCAGAGGTCCTTACTCTGCCATTTTTGCTAACTTCCCCCCTTTCTATGGAATTTACTCTTTCATTGACATAAACTATTATTTTCCAAACATTGACAATCTGAGGCCTCAAATAGTTTATGTTGTACATTTTCAACAAACAAGTTTTCTGAGACAAATGTTTGCTCAAATAAAACCAACCACTAAGGAAACAAGGCGATTAAAATGGGTAAGCCACAGGAAAAATTGTTCATGGCTACCTACGCCTTTCATCATTATTGATCTCTTTTCGCTTGTTTGTTTCAGCGCGAACTTGGTTAACGTGAAAATGCCTGGGGAAGGTTCAGCTCTACATGTCAGTTCCCCGTCTCCTCCCTGAGCCCAGACAAGCCCGGAGCTGAGCAAGGCTGAGGGAGAAGTGGTCCTCAGCAGACCCTCACTGTTGGCCCTCTTTGTCATATTAGTTATCTTGGGCTGCCATACAAAATACCACAGAATGGGTGGCTTAAATCAAAGAAATATATTCTCTCTCAGTCCTGGAGGTTTGAAGTCCAAGATCAAGGTGCCAGCAGGTGTACTTTTTTCCTGTGGCTCCTCTCCTTGGCTTGTAAATAGATAGCCACCTTCTTGTGTCTTCACATGGCTTTTCCTCTGTGCAGACCTACTCCTGTTGCTTCTTCCTCTTCTATGAAAACACCAGTTCTATTGGATTAGGGCCCCACCCAGCGAGTCCAACACTCAATGAGTAGGTTCTTCATAAACATTTTCATTGAGGATATGCATCCTCCTTTCCCCTTGCCCTTTACGCTTCTGCACACCATTTACCCCTCTACATCATCATTTACCCTGCTGCAGCATCATTTACCCCTCTGTAAGCACCTCCATGAAGCCTTAGTGCCTTCTGGTCCATTGGGAGAGCAGCCAGACTGATCTTGATAGAACTGCCAGACTGATCTTGATGTCAGAGTTCAGATCCCCACTCTGGTACCAAGCATCTAGATGACCTTGAGCAAATCAGTTAGCTCACCTATTATCTCCAGATTGGGCTCAATTCTCTTTCACTTCTCTCTGCTCTAGATTCTGGATTTGTCACCTACCCCTAAAACAACTTTGCCTTGCTTCTGTGTGGAACATCTATGGGTCAACTAGTAAAATACATCCTGGTAAATGCACTAATTAAATAGCTCTGAATGGTCTCCATCTCTGCCCAGGTAATATATGCATCATTGGAGATGTTGCTGCTCAGGTGAGAATGGTATAACATTATTGGCTAATTTAGTTCAGGAAGGAATGGAAGATGCAATGCAGAAGAGGGTTAATGAGAAGGTAACTCAGGATACACCAGAAGCTGGGGGTTCGCTCACATGTATTTACTCAACTAACTTTCACTGAGAATCTGCCTTGTTCCAAGCATTGTGATGGGCAGAACTCGTATCATGGGATTTTTCTGACCATGGGATTGGACTTTGCATGAACTATAGGGTTGCATAAAAATGTCTAAGTCTTGGATTTATTGTTTATTTGTTTTTGACCATGGGCAAGACACTTAACTTCTCAGTCTCAGTAATTTCATTTTTTAAAAATTTTATTGATTTTTTACAGAGAGGAAGGGAGAGGAATAGAGAGTTATAAACATCGATGAGAGAGAAACAATGATCAGCTGCCTCCTGCACACCCCTACTGGGGATATGCCTGCAACCAAGGTACATGCCCTTGACTGGAATCGAACCCGGGACCCTTCAGTCAGCAGGCCGATGCTCTATCCACTGAGCCAAACTGGTTAGGGCAGTAATTGCATTTTTTAAAAAAGAGATGAACCAGGTGTCTATATGGTTGGTTCTACCACTTTGGCTCCCACCTTCTAGAATTCTTTTTTACTGGGAGTGGAGTGTAGAGCCTGCCTGAAAAAAAAATATGTATTTTTGAGCTTGATTTCAGCACAGGCTATTCTAGCTGGGAAGAGGGGAGGGGAATTAACTCTATAGTTGACTCAGGAAAACTTGAAAATGAACCTTTCAATGAACCAAATCTTTGCATTCTTATATTGTCCTTTCATGGTGTTGTTCACAAGTACCTCATATATGGTAGTAAAGAACTCACTTTAGCACTTTAGTAAAAGAGGAGTCCACTGTGGACCCCTAAGGAGGTTGACCAGGTGTTCATTTTAAATGCAGACTCAAGGGGCAAAACTCTTATCTGCTGATGTCACAGATGCAGCAGTCCCATGTTTATGTGCTTTGATGTGGGAACCACATTTTGTTATCTTCTTTCTTCCCAGCACCTAGAGCACAGAGCAGACCCTCAATGGACATAACAGTCCTTATTCTCTAAGTGAAATTGTCTTCATGTCACCAGCTTAAAAATGAGGCAAAGCCAAAGCCAAATTTTAATACTAACATTGTCCCCTAAATTGTTGGAGAGCTAGGTTTCATTATTTTCAATAAATCCAGTGGAAGTTGTCCTCACCTTTGGAGTTAGCAATTTAGGCCTTTGGCTCTCTGGGGCCGGGTGGTGCCTCTGTGTTCAGGCTAACTTGGCCTTGGTGCCAGCCTTGATGGGCAGCTTGTGTGGCAGGGAGGCTTGGGCTACAGGCCACAGCTGGATTCAAGTGCCAGCTCTGTCACTCACAATCTTGTTACTTTGGAAAGGAGCTAACCTCTCTAAGTCCAGTTTCCTCATCTGTATGGGGAGAATACTATGTCCTACCTCAGAGAATCACTATAAAGATTAATTTTAAAAATGCATTAGTTAAAGTCCACAGTGACTGGTATGAAAGTTAAAAGCAGAAAAAATGTTGGCTTGAAGAACCAATGTCATGGGCAGGAGGGAGAACTATCTATATATGTATATATATATATTTTTTTAGGATTTGCACAGCACACTATAATTATTATATTTTTAGAATCACTTTTAATATTATGATTATTTTAAGTATTATCACCATATTTTTGTGTTTTGAGCCTCCCTATGAACTTTATCAGGAGACTAAGATGCTCCTGAACTATGGCACAGGTCATTAATTAATCTTCCAGATGTGCTTCCAGAAACCACTGTCTTATATCATTTGAGTGCTTTTGTAAGATCAAAAAGATATTTGTAGTCTAAGACATGCAGGAAAAGAAAAAATATATGATTAAAAGCCTCAATTCTTTAGATAAATATTTATAGTATCTTGTACATTTGTGTTTATTAGCAGTAGCATATTCTTTATAAAATAACTAGAGGCCTGGTGCACGAAATTTGTGCATGGGGCGGGGGGTGTCCCTCAGCCCAGCCTGCACCCTCTCCAATCTGGGACCCCTCGAGGGATGTCCGAT
The DNA here is from genome assembly GCF_027574615.1 of Eptesicus fuscus. NCBI lineage: Eukaryota > Metazoa > Chordata > Mammalia > Chiroptera > Vespertilionidae > Eptesicus > Eptesicus fuscus. Next base: position 72,079,371 of record NC_072481.1, read on the forward strand.
AGGGCCTAAACAGGCAGTCGGACATCCCTCTCACAATCCAGGACTGCTGGCTCCCAACTGCTCACTTGCCTGCCTGCCTGATTGCCCCTAACCGCTTCTGGCTGCCAGCCTGATCAACCCCTAACCACTCCCCTGCCAGCCTGATTGATGCCTAACTGCTCCCTGCCAGCCCAATTCCCCCTAACTGCCCTACCCTGCAGGCCTGGTCACCCCAACCGCTCTCCCCTGCAGGTTTGGGTCCCTCCCAACTGCCCTTCCCTGCAGGCCCAGTAGCCCCAACTTCCCTCCTCTGCCCGCCTGGTCACCCCTAACTTCCCTCCCCTGCTGGCCTGATCGCCCACAACTGCCCTCCCTTGCAGACCTGGTCCCTCCCCTGCTGGCCATCTTGTGGTGGCCATCTTGTGTCCACATGGGGGCAGCCATCTTGTGTGTTGGAGTGATGGTCAGTTTGCATATTACTATTTTATTAGATAGGATACCTAAAGTCTTTGAGGATCTATATATATTAAAGCCAAGCGACCAGAATTCCAGAACAACCAGTTGCTACATGACATACACTGCTGCAGGCCAATTGAACATGATCAGGGGCGCCCTCTCCCCCACCCCTGGCTGGCCCCACCCCCCATTGTCCCCCCCTCCGATTGGGGGTGGGGCCGGCTGGCCAACTGCCCACAACCCCTCCCCCCTGCTGGCCCAGCCTGATTGGACCCCATCAGGGCAGGCCAGCCAGACCCCACCTGTGCATAAATTCATGCACCAGGCCTCTAGTATACACATACTTTCCTCGTAGCCATGCCAAAAAATAAAACATAAATAAGTTCTCGACACTGATGAAAATATTTGAAAAGTCTTTCCAAACCAATGAATCCAAACACTACACTTCCTCCTCTTTCCCCAGCCTCCCTCCTTCAAACTAGTACTCTTGTTTTCTTTAGCTCCCAAAGGCACTTTGAATTTATGTACTGGTCATCAGAAAGTAAAATTTCAAGTGTTTCTTCTCTGAAGTATTTAGGAATATTTTAAACCATTACATCCAGATAAATAGAAACTATATGGCCCTGGTCGGTGTGGCTCAGTTGGTTGGGCATTGTCCTGTGCACTGAAAGTTTGCTGGTTCCATTCCCAGTCAGGACACAGGCCCAGGTTGGGGGGCATGCAGGCTGGATGCCAGGTGGGGGGGGCATGCAGGAGGCAGCTGATCGATGTGTCATTGATGTCTCTCTCCCCCTCTCTTCCTCTCCCTTCCTCTCTCTCTAAAACAAAAAATTAATAAAAATATCTTAACAAACAGAGACTATATGAAAATAAGCTAGCTTTGCCTCAACTTATTGGAAACCTAGTGAGCAGTTAACACTTTAAAGCTCCAAAAAGAGATCTTAAGCAGAGTCATTGCCATGTCCTTAGAGAAGGGAAAATATTATGAGCTGTGTGCTAGAGGTTTCAACCATAGTTGTATTGAAAACAGAAAGGTACATCTGCCAGATCCTGATTAAGTTTTCTTGAGAAGTGGCTGGATCGCGGCACTTGTTGAGCTGCTAGAGACTGAGGTCACAAAAACTTGGGGTTGTGTGAGGCGTCCCAGCTGCTCTGAGATATGTACAGAGGATATTGCAGTGACCTTCAGAGGTGTCTCTGAAGTTTACACACATGTGCAAATTCCTGAGTCCACACCTGCAGATCCAAGGTTCTCGTCAAGTTCTAGGGCTCCAAATCTCACTCTCTTTGTAACAATTACCTTCTCACAAGCATAACTCACATTTTTTCCTGAGTCTGGGGAGCAGGGTGGGGGAGCAGAACAGAACAAAGAAGTCTATGCAAGTGAACTGACCCTTCTATTTTCTTCATCTATATTTGAGTGTCTCTCTCAAATATGTGATTTTTTAAAACAACTTCCCAAAATACACAATAACCTTTGGACTAAATGTCCATCGGTAATACAATGAATAATGTGAGTTGTATTCAACACAGTGGAATGCATTTTGGCAGTTAGAAGGAACAGTCTACTGCTAATGAAACATTACAGTGACTCTCATAAACATGATGTTGAGTGAAGGAAGCTACAGGGTGCACACTATATGCTTCCTTTCATATCAAACATGGAAACAGGCAAATTAGTCAGGTAGTTTCCCTTTGCATGAGGAGGTATAATATTCTGGTGATATTCTGGGTTTTTTGTTTATTTGTTTTCAGTGATAGTCACACAGCTGTGTTCTTTGTAAGAATTTATTAAACTGCATACCACTACTAATATGTACCCTCTGTTTATATTTCATTTCATTAAGAAGCCTTTTAAAAATGATTTATGGAAAGCAAGAATCTCAATCTATTGGTCATAATCTTTTCTGATTTCCATCTGACACCCTCACTTAGGTTGTGGCCCTTCTGCCTCTACATCCTAGATCAGGAGAAAGCCCTTTAAGACCTTCCACAATTTTCCATGATGGTGTCTCTGGTAACACAATCAGTGTTTGTGATTTTTGGAGGCCTAATGATTTATAGCTTTCTGTATCCAATTTTTACTTTTATTGATTTGAGAGAGAGAGAGAGAGGGAGAGATGTTGTTCCACTCATTTATGCATTCATTGATTCTTCTATGTGCCTTGACTAGGAATGGAACTCATAACCTTGGTGTATCAGGACGATGCTCTAACCAACTGAGCCACCTGGACAGTGCCTTGGACACTTCTGACTGACAAGTTATTACAAACTCTTCAAGGTACTCTTGCTGGGGTCATGTGAGCTGTCAGCTAAACTATTTAGTTCACAAAGATTTCAGGAAGACACAGGTTCTTTTTTGGCAAGATTGCAGCGGTGATTATCAATGGGCATGGGTTTGTGTGTTTACTTAGCTATGTGAGATTGTGAGATTTCTTACAGAGTCACCTCATCTTAGAGGGAAAGTTCAGACGCAAGGAGGCTGGAACACAGGCCACAAAGGGCCTTCTGAGCACCGAAATGGTAGCAGTTCTTTAAGTATCATATTTCTTCTTTATTTTTGTACTGATTGGTTGATGATCAGTGTTTTCCAATAATTTTTAATAAGCAAGAAATAAAAGCAAATACATTAATTGATTCACTTTGATAATTTATTCAATGAAAGAACAAAAATGGTTTTAAAAGTTGTTTCATGCTAGAGATGATGTGGGAATCTGGATATATCTTGAGCTCATCAGAAGGAATATGGTAAGGCAGTTTTAAAATGCTTGAGTCTTTAAAAATGTCAAAATGAAGTTAGCTGTGCATTTTCTTCTTGATTAAAAATTATGTTTAACTTGTCCGGTGTGGCTCAGGGCTTATTCCCGGGTTGTAGGCTTGATCCCCAGTGTGGGGCATGCAGGAGGCAGCAGCAGTCAATTAATGATTCTTTCTCATCATTGATGTTTCTATCTCTCTTCTTCTCTGAAATCAATAAAACATATTTTAAAAATTATGTTTAAAGGAAAACTGAATCCATATTGTTTTATTAACTAATATTGAAAGTTACTAAAACATAATTTGAGACACTATTATATGTCCAAGAAACTTAGTAAAGCTTTAAAGAACACCTTTTCAAAATTCTTTCAAATAAGAAACAATATTTTGCCAAGAAGTTTCTTGAGTTTACTTTTACATCCTTAAACAGACGGCTATGTATACCCCCAGTGTACACATTCTTCAAACAGCAGAGGCCTCATGTTCTTCTATGTCAGAGGTAAGAAGCTGCTTAGTGCACTTTTTGTCTTTCTAGCCTCATTTAATGATGGGTTAGCAGCCAAAAGAAGCAATCCTTTCTTCGATATTTCAACAAAACTATTATCAGCTTTTAACTTTAACTTTATTAGACACCAAGTAAAATGGAGATAGAAGAGCAGAGTTGTATAGCCCTGGACCATAAATCAGGACCCAAACACCAATTCTGCCAGGTGCTAGATGTGAGATGATGGGGTTCAGGACACACTTCCCCATAATGGGACCCTTAGGACCATGTACCATGGCCTTCTGATTATTTTAAGCTGAAGGAATTTGAGAAAATGGCAGAAGAAGGACCGTTTCTGCCTTTTTCCCCTGAAGCAGGTCATAAACTCTCATGTGAGACTTGACCCAGAGGAAAGGAGCATCCTTATCTCTAGAGGAAAGGACACCAAGAAAAACCTGCAGGAACAGACCTTTGTTCACTTTCCCCCAACTTACTGCACTTACCCTTTGTGCCACCTCAGTTCTCCACCACGGCCCGCTCTTCATCAGACCCTGCAGGAAGCACTCAGGTTGGTTTCTTCCGGTCTTCATGTCACATGAAACTTATGTGAAGTAAAGTTGTGTGCTCTCCTCCTATTAATTTGTCTTTGTCCGTTTAATTTCAGACGCAGCCAGGAACCCTGAGAAACTCAAGGAAAACTTTGTTCCTCCCTCAGACAAGCCCTTATTCTCTCTGAGCCTCAATTTCCAAATCTGCAAAACAGGGTTAGTAACTCCGGCTGTGGCATAATGGGAGGGCTGTTCTATCAATTAGTTATGAACGTTTTAAAAATTATTTTTTGAAAAGGTTTAAAAGTTGCTACTGATGATTTTAAATAATAAAAACAGCAACAAAGCATAATAGATAGGAGCCGCTCCTAAATGAAAGGCGCTTCTGTTTCAGAGGAGTTGCCTTTCGGAGGCAGTGGACCTGTGGGTTCCCAGCTTCCCCGGACAGAGCAGTTCCTCCCTCATTGTCTCTGTCCCACGCAGGGTGGTCACTGTGATATCAGGAACTCGGTCCCCCAACAATAGTGGTCCATATGGTTTACTGATCTCTCTCTTCTGCTAAGCAGCATATGATGTTGTGATGTATGATTTATGATATTTGTCCACATATTGGTGTTTGTACACAGTTTGGCTCACAGCCCAAATCCCTTATAATTTCCTAACTGAATAGAGCAACAGAGACATCTTTTGTTGTAATATTTGTTTTTGGTCCTCTGTTTCTGAAATAGCTTTAGAGTGATAAATGTGAAATGGCTATTTTTTTGTTATTCATAACAAACCCCCTTTTACCACGTCTGAGTTTATGTTAGTGGGATGACTTTAGGAAAGCCCCTAGATAACCACAATGGGGGTGTGGCGTTGCGGGAGGAGCTAGCTGGTTTCCAAAGGAAGCAACCAGATGGTTGGGACTTTCAGTCCCTCTCCCCTCCCCACAAAAGGTAGAAGTAATCACCAAGAGCTAATGATTGTATCCATCATGTTTATGGAATGAAGCCTCCTAGAACCCCAAAAGGATGGGGTTTGGAGAGCTTCCAGGTTGGTGAACACAGGAAGGTGCTGGGCGGGTGGTGCACCTAGAGTGTTCATGGGCACGACCCTCCGTGCCCCCTCACGCATCCCTTGCCCTACACATCACTTCCATCTGGCTGTTTCTGAGTTACAGTCTCCTGTAATAAATTGTTAATATAGTAAGTAAATTCTTTTCCCGAGTTCTGTGAGCTGCTCTAGAAAATGATTGAACCCAAGGAGGGGGCTGAGGGAATCTCTGATCTATAGCCAGTTGATCAGAAGCACAATGTGATACCACAGAAAAAAATATATATTGGTCTCTGCCTCAGGGGTCCTGGAATAGAGTCCCTAGAACTCTTGTAATTTCCTCCTACGGGATAAGAGCACTAGCAGCATCTTTTGCTCTACATTTGGGTCTCTGACCCCAGTTGCTGACATAGAGTTTCTATGTCTTTTGAACTTCCTGGGTGATAGGAGCACCTTTTGTTCTAATGAGATGATTTTGGTGGCTCCGGGATGAGGGCTGTCACCAGAAAGGCTGAGCCATGATTAGAAGCTTGGAATGTTCAACACCAGTCCCCATCCGCCTAAGGGAAGAGAGGGGTTGGAATAGAGTTAATGACCCATCATGCCTACACGATGAAGCCCCCATAAACATCCCAGAAGTACAGGGTTTGGAGAGTTTTCAGGCCGGTGGACACATGGAGGTTCTGGGAGAGTGAGCTCAGGTCACGAAAGCTTAGCATCCCTTCCCACATATTTGCCCTTACACATCTCTTCCATCTGGATGTTTATCTGTATCCTTTATCATAACTTTTTATAACATACTGGTAAGCAGTCTGTAAACTGCTGTCCTGAGTTCTGTGAGCCACTCTAACAAATTGATTGAATCTGAGGAGGGGACTGTGGGAACCTCTGATTTATTGCTTGTTGGTGAGAAGCACAGGTAGCAACCTGGACTTGAGATTGGCATCTGAAGTGTGGGGCAGAGCCCTTAACCTGTGAGATCTGACACTATCTCTAAGTAGTTAGTGTCAGAATTGAGTTAAGTTGCAGGACTCCAAGAGGGTGTCTGAGAATTTCTTGTTGTGTGGGGAGAAGCCCACACACATTTGGAGGCCAGAAGTGAAGTGTCTGAGTGTCAGAAGCGCAGGATAGAGAGTCAAGTGTGGAAAGGAGAAACACAGGAGGACCTTCTCCTTTACAAAGCACAAAGGTCCTTTCTAGGGTCAGCCTGAGGATTGTGAGCATAGTTCTTACAGGGAGGCGGGGACCTAAAGTCCCCAAATGTGATTTTTCTAAAAGAACAAACTGTCATAGTCAGATCTTCCTTCAGGAACTGATGAAGTAGTCTAACGAAGGTGTGTGGCATGCAGGAATGGGGGAGTGGCAGGTAGAGAGGGCTCCAGGCCACCTCTCAGCTGGCCCCGTTGGCCAGCAGATCAGCATGTGGTGTCAGACCCCTGGCTTTGACATTCTGTCTCCGTTGATCCTGGCCCAAAGACAGCTCTTCTTTATCTTATTTTTAAATTAAATTTATTGGGGGTGACATTGGTTAATACAATTAGATGTTTCAAATATACAGTTCTGTAATACATCATCTATATACTGTATTGTCTGTCACCACCCAAAGTCAAATATCCTTCCGTCACCATACTAGTATATCTGACTCCCCATCCCCTTTTCTTCTGGGAATCATCATATTGTTGTGTGTGTCTATAAATTTTTGTTTGTTTCTCTTGTTGGTTGCTTTCAGTTTGATATCCCACATATGAGTGAAATCATATGGTTCTTAACTTTTTTCTTTGGACTTATTTCACTTAGCATGATATTCTCAAGGTCCATCCATGTTGCGCAAATAGCAGTATTTCATCTTTTCTTATGGCTGAGTAGTATCCCATTGTGTATATATACCACAATCTTTATCCAGTCATCTATCAAAGGACACTTCGGTTGTTTCCCTGTCTTGGCCACTGTGAATAATGCTACAATGAAAATGGAGGCACATATATCTTTATGAATAAATGTTTTAATTTTTTTGGGGGGGTGAGGGAGGTAGATAGCCAGAAGAGGAGTTGCTGGGTCATATGGTAACTCTATTCCCAATTTTTTGAGGTACCTCCACATTGTCTTCCATAGTGGCTATACACCAGCATTCTGTGAGGGCTCCTTTTTCTAAAGAGAGCTTTTCTTAGTTATCCAAAGTTTCTTGGATTCAAAGGATGTCTGCATTGAAAGCTGGAACCCACTAAGACTATTAGTTTTGTGTCACCTCTCAAACTAGCACCCTGCTTAGGTTTGGTCTTTCACGAAGACCTGCAATTCACTGAATACTGAAAACACTTCACAGTTTCTGTGTCTGTCCCCATGAACGTGAAGCAGAGTTTATACAAAATGAAGTAATTTCTAGGGATGCTTGCCTATTCAATACAGATTGCCAAAAACTGTTCAGCCAGAACCAAGGGGTCACCAACATTAAACACAATACCCTCAAGTACTTCTGCTGAAGGGTCTGCCTTAGCCAGACAGGATCCTCTTTCTCTCTCTCTTTTCGCAAGACCTCATCCAGCCACAGGAAATGGCCTGGGATGGGCCGTTGACCCAGGGTCATGTATAGTCTGTCCAGCAACCTCGATATAACTGAGCTAAAAATGATGAGCTCACCCAGGAGTTTCAACTAAAAATAACAAGAGAATGAGTTAGCACCAGGAGATGAACGCAAATGGGGTTCAGAAGATGAAGCGAGGACCACGCAGGGTCCATGGTCATGGCCCAAAATGAAGGGTGGGCAGGAGATAAAACCCAAAGTAAGCACAGGACAGGAGGCTAACATAAGCTGGAGCAGAGAGAAAGAACATGACAGAAGGGAGAACAGCAGAAAACAGTAACTAAGGACATTTCTTGAATATTCTGTTTCTTTTCCTGGGTTCTCTGAACTCCTGATAATAAACATCTATTCTTTCTATTTGACCTGAATACATATCTATTTCTGACTCCCTGAAACCAGAGGAGTCAGAGCAGATGCCTGCATTCTTCCCTTACTTCCCTTCCACTCAGGGATTGGGCCGGGGTTGGGGAAACCTCAGATTATTCATATTAGTATCCTGGGTGCTAGTAGGGCTTGCTAACTCATCAGTGACCCTACAAATCTTCCACGCCTCCCATTGATATGTCTCTAAATTATGGGGCTGAATAATTACACCTACCCCCCTCAATTCCAGTCCCCTTAGCCTTTTGTAAGTAGAGCTCTCCTGGCTGAGAAATGGAGAGAGAAATGTCTTTGGTCCCTATGGCTTTCCCCCTGGGATTTGCAAGGAGGGGAGGAGGGACTTCAACAAGAAGGCGTTTGGGATTTCCCTATCGTAGGAGACAGAATCTAGAAAAGCCCCATCATCCTGGGACACAGACTAGTCTTTGATTTTGTATATCAGGCTGTTGGCCATTAAAAAAAAAAAGGAAAAAAAAAAGGCTCAAGCAGTGAGCTTCAGGGCAGTTCCAGTGCTGAGTGATTAGACTAGTACCTGTCAGGGACAGTCCCAGAGGGACGGATGTGAATATCTCCTGGGTGGGAGGAGCGCAGGTGCCTGTGCCTGCTGGGGAGCAACTGCCAGGACCCGTGGACCTCCCAGTGCGCTTTCATCTTTCTGTCTTCCACGCAGGGTTGTATTGCACAATCAAATGCTTGATGGTGTTTTTGCACTTAGAAGTTCACTGCAAGTTGATTTCTTGCTAGTTGCTCTGAGAAAGCGTTATCTAATTGTAAACTTGCACTGTGATTGAATTTATTTACTTATTTATTTATTTATTTTATTATTATTTTTAATGCTTTTATTTTTATTATTTTATTTTTTTAAATTACTTTATTGATTAAGGTATCACATATTTGTCATCAACCCACCCCCCATTCCCATCCCAAACCCCCCCCACACTCATGCCTCCATCCCCCTGTTGTCTGTGATCACTGGTTAGGCTCATATGCAAGCACACAAGTCCTTTGGTTGATCTATCTCCCTTGTCCCCACCCTCCCCTACCTTCCCTCTGAGGTCTGACAGTCTGATCAATGCTGTTCTTGTTCTTCAGTCTATGTTGTTCATCATTTCCCTTAGATGAGTGAGCTCATGTGATACTAGGAATACACTTATAGGAACCGAAAATGAGACAAGCAATAATGGTTATGCTGAGAGGCGGGGGTCGACTAGAAGCCCGGGCCGGGACTTAAATGCCAAGCTGATCTGACTAGCTGTTTCTCTCATTCTTTTCTACCTTGAAGAGCATTTGAAGCTACTTATGAGGAAATCCCTTCTGAAAATATTGCAACTCATTCCTTTCATTCTTACGGAAAATCTGACTGTTGAGCCCTCACTGCAAAAGCAATTGGAATTCAGGCTGTGGGATGAAGGAACAGGCGGTGTGTCCCCTCTTCAGAGTGGAGGGGACCGGACAGCTTTGGGAGGCCAGCTCAATGGCAACAGAAATTCCTAACTCACAGGTCACTGCAGGTGTCATGCTAATTCGGAGAGCTCTGACTCATCACTCTCACCCCACTTCTGAGAGGCCCAGGAGTCAGTTCCCTGTTCTGGCGCAGCACAGTGGCTGGGACTTAGAGACTTAAAAAGAGAAAAAGAAGTCCCATGCTCTCCCTGCCAAGCAAGAAACAGAGGCTCATTTGTGTGGCTTCTCTTTGGTCATCCTGCCTCTGTTCCGGAATAATTTGCTCCATGAGAAGATTGGGCAGGAACCCCAAGTTGCTGCTCTGTGGACGCCCACCCCCCACCTCTCATGGATCTTCTTTCATCTGGGGTAATTCCCGTCAGAGGAATGTCCCCAGTTTACTTCAGAGTAAAACCCCTTTTAGGAACGAGCGTCCAAGTCTCCCCACAGACAAGAGCCTTGGCTACCACGTGTGCTGGTGTCCCTTTCCTGGTGGGAGGGGGACCCTGGGCCTGATGGCTCGCAGATGACTCAACACGGTCACTAAGCAACCATCTCTACCCGTCCCCTCTCCCCAGTCCAGGACAAGCAAGAAGAGAAGGGACAAGGCCACTTATTTCTCAGTCCTTGCTCATGGACAGTCACAGCTTTGTCTGAATAAACTGAACACATAACAATGACCTTGGACTTGCCTGACCTTGGGCTTGCTCTAGTGGAAATGGTGTCTTTCATGACAGTGAGAGATCAGCCATGGCCTTAAAGCAGGCGGGTCACTTCCTACAACCCAGGGCCCACCGTGCACAGCGTGGGTTTACACACATTACTTCACTAAGCCTCACCAGCCTGGGAGAATGCTGCTTTATAGATGTTGGACTTGAAGCTCAGAGCGGAGTGACTGGGCTGAGATCACAGAAAATGAGCAACTCAGGCAGCCTGGGTGCCAGGCTCTGGCTGGTCTAATGGGCTGGCTCGTCCCCCACATGCACTGCAGCGGCCAGACTTCTGCCTCACCGATGGGGAAGGAAGCGCGGCAGCCAGTCTGCAGGTACTGGTGTTTATTCATAGACTAAATATTTGCTGATTAAAAACTTCATTGAGTTGCTCACCAGCCCATCATGATTTGATTCCTTTCTGGCCACAGCAGTTTACTGTTTATCCACGTAGTTATGCTCTTTTGGTGTTGATGGAATAAGCTGAAGCTCCCGGCTTCACATAGAGGGGATGAAGCCAGGTCTTCGTGATGGTGAGGAGAGAATTACGTTCTCTCACCTCCTCACCTCCCCCTCAAAGCACACTCTCTCCAGTCCAACAGGTGACAGTACCCCATAGACACTGTAGCTCAAATCAACTTCCTGCCCCCAAACTCATCTCATCCTTTCAGACACTTCCTTCGTGATTCATCCCTACAGTTCCTCACTCCCCTCCCTGCTCTCAGGGCACCCTGGCTGATGTGGTGGCTACTGCAACACACCACCCAGATCCCCTAATCGAAGGACTTGTCCCAGCTGCCCCTGGTTTGCCCCTGGTGCCCAAATCATGCCCCTTTTTGACGGCCCACACCAGTAATTGGCCAGTGCAGCTTGTGACACTATCTCACCTCACTCTGAAGGGCCTTTCCATCACCCGAGCTCCATGTGCTGCTGAGGCCACCATCAGGCCCACACTGCAGCTCCACATCTCCCTCTGTCCATCCTACTTCCACCCCTCCCTTCCCCAGATGGTCCCAAGGGCACCCTGCATGCTGGGCTCTGTCTCAGAGTCTGCTTCTGGGGAAGGGGGCAACTGCCACATTCTCCCTCAGACCTTCTCTGTATATCACTGTCTTGCCCTTTAGACTATGAGCTCCTCAAGGGCAGAGCTGAAACTTATTTCCAAATCCACAGAGCCTACCCCAGGCCCTGACATGCAGGAGATGCTCAGGAGATGTTTGTGGAATGAATGGATGTAGTCACTTAAAAGCTATTGTGAGAGGAGAGGAATTGTGAGACTGGTGCCTATGGATGAGATGTCTCAGCCAGGGTCTTTCCTTTAGTATTGCCCTCCCAGAAGAGTATGCATTGCCATCATCTCCCAAGCTACACTATTGTCCAAACTGGGACTTGGCTGGACTCCTTCCTCTCCCACTCAAATTCTATCTTTCTGGACTAAAAACTGAGTTTGGGGTGTGGTCCCACAGGAGCCACTGAAGTAAATGAGAAGCTGTGTCAGCAGCCCAGCCATGTGCAGCTGGAGGCTGGCTTTTCCAGAACGATAACCTTGTGCTCTGTAGCTCCCTCCATGTGTAGATATTTTCTCTTAGTTGATTTGTATATATTTTAACTTTTGTAATTTTTGAAGATACCCTATTTCAGATAAGATAAACAAATGTGTTATGCACACCTGGCCAGGTAAGTCCCAGGGGCTGCCTGGCGGGGTGGCCACAGTGCCAGTCCAGCTGGAGGAATGTCATGGGCAGTTAGCAATCAAGGCGAGGAACTTGGGAAGAACAGCGATTCCTTTTCCTGCTCCTTCCTTGAAGGGAGTTCAGAAGCAGGGTTCTGTCTCCATTACCCCAGATGGTCAGGAGGCAGGAGCTGAGCTCCGAGAGGAAAAGCTCTCCTGAGGTTGACATGAGGGACCCTGGTGGGCACTTTGAAACTCCATAGGCCTCAAGCTACAGCCCTCGGTGACATCAGGATTATTACATCAGGGCCTTCAGGACGATTGGCCCACATCTACTTTTCAGGTAGCCCGGGCCCAGCCACCGCCCGCTGTAGAGGATGCTTGCTGGGCTCCTCAGGGAATTGGAATGAACTTGGTCCAAAGGAAAAATCAACACAGAATCCTGTTCCCTCATGGAGGACCTGCTCCCTCCCCTGAGCAGCTAGACACATTCCTCATGTCATCTCAACTCAGAATGACTCCCTCTGACAGGACACTGGGGGCCCTCCTGAGGGAGGACGGGCCTCTGGTGGGCAGCTGTATTTGTGTGGCCATTAACATATAAACAAGAGTTGCCTGCGTGCTGCACAGCAGACTCGTAGGGTAATCAAAACGCATCTTTGTTTGTGTCCTTCAGTGTTCTTTATGATCCGTTTACTCTGGGTGATCCTTCCCACCCCCCGACAAGAACTCCAGCAAGCCGCAAGAAGATTTTGCTTATTTTGAGGTAAAGGACAATCCTAGAGTCATTTAAGCAGTAGGTACTGACTCCATTCAGCAATGAGCATGTCCACTCCACGAGAGCCATCAAAACTCGGAACCTGATAAGGTGTCAGACCCTGTCTCCTTCCCCAGTGGGTCCCCTGTGGGCTGGAGGCAGCGTGGAAAACTGGGTGGTGGTCTTGTTGACTTCTCTCCAGGTGAGGAAAATCTCACTTCAATAAGCTGGTCTCACCTTGCAGGACATGCCGGTCATCTAAAGCTGGCTGTCCTTCTCTTGGGATGCTTTCCTGAGCAATTTATAGGTTCCCCTCCAGGCAGCCCTCCCTGGCAGTGCCCTTGTTCCCAAGTCAGGGCATCTCTATATGAGGGGTTACTGGCACTGCTTCAGCTCCTGGACATTTACCTCCAACTTCTCACTGCTGAGGTCTGTCCTCCAAGAAGCCCTTAGGCCAAGATCCTGGATGACCCCCATGAAATGTCGCTCCTTACAGTCCGTGGCCCCAACACTTTACAGCTCTCACCTCAACAAACTTGGAGTGTGGCCAACCCTGCCCTAGCAGCAGTCTCCTGGCTCAGCTTCCAAAACAGGCGGTCTGTCCTTTGACCCCCCCAGACAGGGGCCAGACCCTGATCATTAATTACAGGGGTAACATATGATGCTCTTTGGAAGATGAGGAGGCATAATCTTCCCTACTTCAGGGAAGAAAGGGGATGGCGCATAGCACAGCATCCTCCAAACAAAGCCTCCTAAACGAATCCTCTCTCCTCCCACCCTCTTAGCTCCTTTTATTCTCTAAGAGGAAGAAGATCGAGAATAACTCTATGACGTTGGTAGTTTTATTTGGTGTGTGTGTGTGTTTTATTTTAATCCTCACCCGAGGACATGCTAGAGAGAGGAAGGGAGAGAAACATCGACATGAGAGAGAAACATCGTTTGGTTGCCTTCCATATGTGCCCCAACTGGGGATCGAACCTGCAACCTGCATATGCGCATTGACCAGGAATTGAACAGCAACCTTTCGGTGCACAGGATGATGCTCAACCAACTGAGCCACTCCAGCTGGGCAACACATTGGTAGTTTTTATAGAAAGAAATCAAGGCTCAGAAATGTTATCCTCATTTGGTTTAGATTTTGATGCATATTGCAAAAAACCCCAAAGCAATAGTGACTTAAATAGTATAGAAGAACATTTCTCTCACATCTGAAAGAAGTTGGAAGATAGAAAAATCCAGAATTTATAAGATATTACATAGTCTCAGGATCCCAGCTCCTTCTATCTTATTGCTGTGCCATCCTCAGCATTAGCTTCTACTTCATGGTCCAAGACCGCTGCTTAAGCTGCAGCCACCCCCTCTGCATTCCAGGCAGTGGGAAGGAGGCAAAGAAGGGTGCCTCCTTCTGCTTTTGGGACTCTTCCTGGAAATTTCACACACATCACTTTCACTTACAACTCATTGACCAAAACTTAGTCTCACACAAGGAAGGTTGGGAAATGCAATCTTTATTCTGGGTGGCCATTTAAAAAACAGAGCTTCTGTTTCCAAGGGAGGATAGAATGGATATTGTGCTAAACAATTACTGCCATGGGTGTTAAATAACTTGCTCCAAGTTTTCCAGTTGAACCCTGTCTGCAGAAGGTACTGGCCATCCCAGAGGGAAGAAGCAGTAAGGACATGGAGGTGGGTGGGAGGTGGACACTTAGCATGTCTGCCCTGAGGTATGGAAAATGGCTCCAGGGTGTCCTACCTGCTTTACTGAAGTTACACTTGCTTTGCCAGGAGTCCCATGGCCTTAGCTAGTCACTGGAATCTTCACTGCTACCTCACTTCAGCGAATGGACACTGGTGAGGAAAAATGCCAGGGTCAGTATTGAAAGGGATAAAAAGTAGAGCGATTTTTTCCCCCTCAGCTTCCTGTCCCCTGGATTCTCTTTGAGAATGGTAGACTCATGGTTCCATTCTACTTGTGCTAATGTGTAGTGTGCTTCTACCCCACGCAAGACCGTGGGCAGGCCCTGGGGGGGTGCAGAGGGGACTGGGCAGGGTCCCATTCTCCAGGAGCACAGACATGTACACAGATAACTTAAGGGAAGGCCCTTGGAGAGAGAAAGTGAAATGAGAGATCAGGGTAGGGGGTTGGGGACAATGTTCAGTGAAGAGAAAGCATTTGAGTTTGACTTTGAAGATTAGTTAGAATAGTAATTAAAATAACTGGGAAGATGGTCAAAGTGCACCCCAAAGAGAAAAAACAAAATGATCAAGAAAACAGAGAGAGCCTAAGGAAAAAGAATGAATCTAGAACCATTGGAGTTTAGGGAGATGGTGAGGAAAGGAGGCTCAGGGTGTGGTGGGGTGAGGTGAAAGTAAAAACTGGGCAGGCAGGCTGGGACTAGCTTGCAGCAGACTTTACATACTACAATAGGGCTTTGTTATGGAGGAAGCTAGGAGTCATCACAAGGTTTTGATGACAGATGACACAATGGGCTTCCCTTTCTGGCCTATTTTCTTTTGATAGTATTAAACAGCAGGCATTCTCCAAGAGGCCAAAGACCAATAGAAGTCACCAACAGAGAGGGCTTAGAGGCATTTTCAATTTCCATGTGGAAACGTTTTGTAGTTTAGTGATGAAAAATCCTCATGGAAAAATTTTTTTTTAAAAATCTCAAAGTGGGGAATGAGCACTGTTCTGTTCTCTTCCAAATAGGTTGACAATGGCCAAGGTCACCAGGGGAAGAAGGCTTAAGTGATGTGTAGAGATACAGCCTCTCTGTGGGTGGAACAGTGGCTGAGCAGGTGAGTGGCCGGGGAAGGCAAGAGATTCCTCTGCTTGGGCTTAGGTGTCTGGAAAGTTGGTCTTCTCTCCTGGAGAGAGAGAGGGAAGGAGAGAGGGAGGGAGGTAGGGAGGGAAGGAGAGGAAGGGAGGGAGGGAGGGACGGCGACCGACCTGTGTGACAGACACCCAATCCCTCATCTCGCCTGCCATTTTCACCTATAGTGTTTTGGGGTCTGATGGCAGGTTAGTCAGTAGAATTTAATCCTCTGAGTGTTACTGGAAAGGGGACCTGGCCCTGAGTGGGTCTGCCTAGGACCTGCCGATAGTATGTGGGTTCTTGACTTTGTGCAGGAAAAATTTTACAACATGAGTCCAGGTGACTTTGAGGGTATGTTTGTTAAAGTTGGGACAGTGAAACAAGGGAGGGCTTAGCATAAAAGAAGCTTTGGCTCACTGGAAAATCAGAGAAAAGGGGGCAATGGAGACAGGTTCAGGGTGTTGGCCCAGGACCAGCTGCTGCTGCCCATTGTTCCCCTGGTTGCAAGTCTCATGGGGTTCCTTAGAGTTTATGAGATGCACCCCTTTGGGGGAAGAAGAGAGAGAAGATAAGGCACAGGTATGCTCCCTGGAGGGACAGCACAAGCTGGGTCCTTTGTTTTGAGGGTTTTTAAAGGCTGGGAGTTTAGGAGAGGTTTTAGGACAGATCTCAATAGAATATTCACCAACTTTTCCAGGTGTGAGCTTTCAGGGTGTGGTTTCCACGGACTGGTCAGCACCAAGGCAGGGGGTCATTAGTCATTACAGCATGTCCTGGCGTCGCCCACCTGGTTTTGCTGCTTTTCTGGGCTTGCAGCTAAAATACAGCTAAAGCCTAGATGTTATCTCTAGGGAGGTGACCTTCTGTATCTGGCTGTAAATTGCTTGGCTAGTTTGTGTAGCTGTCTGTTTCCCCATTCCACTTGCCAAGGAATTTTCTTACCTTCTTACTATCCTGCCTCATGAGGAGCCCTAAGTCTTGGAAATAGGCTTTATTTTACTCCAGAAAATACGTTTAATTCTTTGGCACTCACTGAAAGTATGGTGCATGGAGACCAAAAAAGAGTAGAATGGTGCTTTGAGCCCATGAAGCCAAACGTCATAGCAATATTTCACTTATTGCCAACGATTTGAGAATTTTGGAGGCTCGCTGGGTAAGACATTTCCCTGCTCATTTTTATAGAACGGAACACTTTCTGGGTTATGGAAAGTTTATAAATTTTTTCATTGTTTAAAGTGGCAACTTTGAACTGATATTTTAAACAAGCATTGTGCTGGGTAAGACATTTCCCTGCTCATTTTTATAGAACGGAACACTTTCTGGGTTATGGAAAGTTTATAAATTTTTTCATTGTTTAAAGTGGCAAATTTGAACTGATGTTTTAAACAAGCATTGTCTGGAACTTAGGTTTGAGATATGAGATGTATATGGTAACACCCCATTTATCTGGCATAATCAGGGACCAACACATTTCAGAGAAATAAAATATTCAAGTATTTAAGTTGAATTTCTTGGGAACTCAATACTTGTGTTAAATATTTTGATGGAAAAATTTCCCAAATGCCTTGTGTAGTCACTGTTTTTTGAAACAAGAGTGTAGTGAGTATCAGATCCCATTTGACTTGCTGACTTACGAGTGTCATTATGAAAACCACTTTCAGGATCATTCTGAACTCTGCATTGCTCCCCAGGGCTATCAGAGCATGTCTGTTTGACACGCCTCAGTGGGCCCAGTGATTGTGATCCAGTAGTGCTCCTGTTAGCCATTAGTGCCCCTGTACTGTTGCGTGGGCAAGAGCCTGAGGATGTTTTATAGACTGTAAAGTGTGGTGCCCAGGCCTGGTGTAGGCGTTAGTGGTCTCCACCCAGGGAGAGCTGAGTTTGCTTAGGTTGCTTTCATTACTCTTGCTTGCTTGTAATATGAAGTCAGAAGATCAGAATTTAAATTCCAGTCTTCTTTTTCTTGCTATGCAGCCCAGGACAAGTTATCATCTTCTTTATGCCTTGGCTCCCCCACTAACCAAAATGGTAGTAATAATACTCTGCCCTGGGTGGAGGATTAAACCGTGTGTCCTAAGCTCTAATGTGCTGTGAAAAAAAAAATGTTCTCTCATTTAACTAACACACGTCTGTTAGGCAGATATTTAATCAATTTGGAAAACCCAGGCTCCTCCTCCATAAAAACTGATGAAACAATTGATAGAGGAAATACGCAGTGTCCAGTGAGCTGAGTCAATTAATGTAAACCATGGGGGTGGGGGGTGGGGAAGGGTTCTAAAAGTTTAGTTGAAGGAACAGAGGATGCTAGAAATAAACATTTCACCTTGAAGCTATAGGAAAACAAGTAAACAGCAAATTAAATGGCCTAGAGGATTCATGAAGCTGAATCAGAAAAAAAGTAAACACAAAATCCCGTGGTTTGGGCTCCATAAAGATAAGCAATTTGGAGTCTGTTTCTTTAATAGTAGCCGCTTTCCTGTTTTAGACAGAGTGCACCAAGAAAATGATGCAAATGTGTTTCTGCCCACTATTCTCATGTTTTCTCATCAATGCTAACATACTTCTGTCACAGGATGTGAGAACTAAATGAGATGCCATGTGTTACTGAGCTGACACACAAGAAAAACTATATATGTATAGTTAAATTGGAATCTGAAAAACACTTTTATTCTCCCTCCTTCTTCCTTCTCCTTTTTCCATCTTCCTCTGTTTCGTTGGTTTCTATTGTGAACTGACTGTGTGCCCTGGATAGGTGCTAAGGTGGTCCTGTTCTCCAGAGACGGCTCATTCATTTACTCGACCAATATTTATTTATTTATTTATTATTTATTTATTTATTTATTCATTCATTCATTCATTCATTCATTCATTCATTCATTCACAATGCCCTTCCGCATCATAAATCCTAGCAGGTTGTGGAGTAGGTAGGAACAGTCACAACAGCAGCAGAGATTGTTTACCCAACTGTGAGGACATGGAAAGGTTGGGAAAATTTTGCATGAAGGTTTGCACAATGCTTCCCGTGATGGGAATAGATAAGAGAGATTTTGTGCAGTCTCTCACCTGTGGGGCTCATAAGCAGAGCCTGGGAGGCCTCCACCAGGGCCTGTACACATGTCCAACCGCTCCCAGCTTGCTCACTGCCCAGGTGACTTACTAGGGAAACAAGAGAATTGAATAAGACAGACACCTATGGCTACACTTTTTTTCTTAAATTTTGTGAATATTCTGTGGCCAGTAACCAGAGTCTCAACTCTTTGTGTCTATTCTCCTTTGTTTCAGGGTCCTGCGCTTTGAATGAGCTGAAGAAAGAAACACTAGCTTCTGCGTGTCAGTCAGTCAACCTCTCCTGCAGCAACTTTGGGACACATAATGTTGGTTCCAAATCCACCAATATTTATTGAGCTCCAACTATGTGCTAGGCTCTTCTCAAGGTCAGTGTTAAGGATGACAAAATTCCTGTTTAAAATTGAGGAATAATGAATCAGAGGAATAAATCTATGGTATAATTTCCAGTTCTGTTAAGTGCTGTGAAGAAAGACAAAGGAGGGTAATGCTTTAGAGAACAGCATGTGAGGGTCTGAGCTATGTTATGTGAAAAGATCAGGGAAGTCTCTCTGGAGCAGATGGTATTTGAGCAGAGTCCTGAATGAGGTAAGGAGTAAACCCACAGGAGAATCTGGGCAAAGTATGTGGCAGAGGCAAAAGAAACAGCACGTGCGGAGGTCCTGTAGTAGAATAACTTGTTATGACCTTAGGAAAACAACAGGCCAGTGTGGCTGCAGCAGAGTGAGTGGGGAGAGGGCTGTTGGAAATACATCTAGCGGCATGCGCAGGTGCCAGATCACATAGGGCCTTGTGGAGCCTGCTAAGGCGTTTGTTCAGATTGTATTTTAGGGGTGATGGGAGGCTATTGGAGGGTTTTGAGTCATGATAGCATTTATGTTTCTTTAAAAAGAATCACTCTGGCTACTGGAGAATGTAAAAGGGCAAGAGCAGAAGCATAGATGGCAATTAGGGTGCTAATAAAGAGATGGTGAGGTTAAATCGCTAGAGCCAGACTGCCCAGGCTTGAAGCATAATTCTGCCATTGATGAGCAAAATGAGCACGGGCAAGTTAACTTCTCTATGCCTCAGTTTCCTTGTCTGTAAAATGGAAATGATGATAGGGCTACCACCTTGTGCAGATCTAGGTGGAATCACCCCTTGGAGCCCAGTGAACACAGTGTGAATGGTACCCCTTGGAAATGTGCAAGGCAGTGGTCTTGATCATGATTCCTACCTCGTTGGGCTAAATCATTGAACACATGGAAAGTGCTTAGAACACTGCCTGGCACCCAAGAAGAGCTTAACTACTATTAGCTATTCTTTTAGTTGAGATGATGGCAGCTTTGATTAAAGTGGGGGGGGGGGGTGATAAGTACTAAGTTTGAAATAAATTTGAAGAGCCTGCACAGGCTCCTCAGGGCACAGTATTGATGATGAAACTCACTAGCACATCTTTGCAGGAACTCTAGGTGGGTTTTCTTAGTCTGATTCATTTTGGAGCTGAGTTTTTCAGCACCTCCCCCACCAGTGTGTTCCCCCCATAAAATGATGGTTGTATTTAGTATATATTTCATAGGATTGAGAGAATGAAACAAGATACTGCATGCAAATTCCCTAGCTTAGCCCTAATACATTTAAGATTTAATAAATGTTAGCTAATGTAATTATCATTATCATCACCTGAGCAGCTTGATGCTCCTGCAGAATGGATGCGCACACCTACGACTCCATGGGAGAGTGGACTCAGCGGTTTCCCGCTCTTGTGAGGAGAGCTAAAGTGCACAGATGGCATTGGCAATTACTGTCCTGAGGCCACTGTATCCCTGACATCCTGTTGGTCCTTTCTGAGAGGCCTATCCTTGTGCCTTCAGACACCTTCCATGGCCCCCTAAGGGCTCAGGTGAGAACCAGTCCAACAAGGAAAAGAATCACCAGGACATACCTAACGGCACATGATTCAAAAGGCATGATTCATCTTTATTTCATTAATTTCACCACTTATGGAAGTCTAGTCAATCTAAGATTAAGAAATTTGTGTTCTGTTCCTTTTTCTTACCCTCTTGGCTCTAATGAATCACAAGCAGGAATGTTGGAGGGGTTGGGGATGCCTGAAAGACCCAAGAGCTGTAGATACCCCAGGATGGTGGCTGAGGCAGGGAGTCCTGAGGAGCTCTGGGTAAACTTCTCTGTTCCGCTCAGGATGCAGGTCCCAGTCACATGGCTGTCTGGTTACTCATGCGCCTGAGGTAATCTCCCCATTATATTTGTTCTTGGATGTTTGAGGCATATAATTCCTTTGTCAAAAGTTGTAAAGGTGGGACTCCAGCCAATAGCTCAATATAAAAAGAGGCACCATTTTATCATTCTCGGGCTTGGTCATGAATCCTGCCATGGAGCCAGTCATTATGGAAATGACTCAGCCTTTCTCTCCCGTGTTAATAAGATTTTACTGTCTTCGGTGCTGACTCAAGGCTGGCCTAGAGCAATGCAGGGATCAGAGACGCTGTACCTAAGTGTGTCTCTATGTAACTGTTTGCTTGACTTACCCGGGTGCTAAGCAAACAGGGTCCATTCCAGCCATTGCCTTTCTTCCACGTTGGTTGCAGTCTTAGCCCAATTCACACAATGGGCGCCTCTTACCTCTGGCCTCACCTGCCAGGAAGCTGAGGCCACAGTTCTATTTACCAAGGGCTCTCAAAGATGGTTAGTGGGCAGAACTCAAAATAAGACATCTTAGCTCTCTTTGCATCCTAATATCCACAATGCTCAGTGTCTTCTTGGGGGTACCAGGACTCAACTCAAACCTCATTGTAAGGTTCCTGGGGGACTCTCTGTTTTGTTGTTGTTGTTGAAATGATCACTCTGTGGGACATCTGGGGATCTGGCAATTTAGAAGTGAGCCAGAGTTCATCCATTTATTCAGCAGACACTGTCAACCACCTACACGGTGCCCAGTGGTGCTAGGCATTAAGGATGGAGAGACAAAAGGCCCAGTTCCTAATGTCAGAGACCTCAAGGTCTAGTGTGGGGCCTGATGAGAAAATAAACAATTGGAGAATAGTGTGAGTGGTATTATAACAGATTTTTGGGTACTACAGAGGCATTTAGTGTGTATCTGACCCACACTCTGGTCAAGAAAGAACTCCTAAAGGAAGGCATGCTTAAATGACGTTGGAATGGCATACAGAAGCCATATAATCAGGGAAGGGCCAGGAGGGAGGCAGAGGGACATTCCCAGAGAGAGAGGGAACAGCATAAGATGCACATGAGGTAAAGCCAGCTAGCTGTGACCACCAACATCCACTTTCTCCTTTTTCCTGGGCACACAGTGGGATTACCATTCCCAGTCTCCCTTGCAGGTGAGTGTGGCCATATGGAAGGTGTGCAGAGGTGATGGGTGGGCCTGGCCCAGAAGACCTTCTCACATGTGCATTCCCCTGTGCTTTCCCACTTCAGCCAATTGGGAGCAGGCAGGAGTCAGGTCATGAAGGGTCCTGTTTGTTGCTTGAAGGAACTCCAAAAGTTGAGGTGCAGGTAGTAAGCACAGGGAAGCAACACAATTAGATTTTAGAATTGAGGTGGCACAATATTAGTGACAAGATTGAACTTTACCTAAGTCTTGTGCTTTTGGAAAACAGCAATACTTAAATCCCCTACCCCCTGTTTCTTCAAATCCCCCATTCTTTTGTGTTCCAAGGATAAATCTCAAAAGACCACCCACCCTCAAATATTTCAAAATAAGCCCCATCTCTATCCTTCTTCAAGGCTCCTGTAAGACTTAAGGGTGACTCCCTTGTTTACCTGCCTGTTTCAGTCCCAGGGCCCCTTCCTTTTCAATGAGACATGCTTCTTTAATGAACGCTCCCTTTATTTCAATAACGTGAATAAAAACATAGCCTTCATTGTCTGGTACATTTTGCTTTCACATAAACACAATAGTGCTGCACTAGGAGCCAGAACCTTCTGAGCGAAAGTAGCTTCTACTTGACAGTAGACCATCATCTGCTTTATTTTTCTGTAACAACTTTCAATATATATTAATTTATTTGCCATCAGTCATTCATGAGAATATAAATTTCTTGAGGAGGGAGCTTATCTTCTTGACCACTGTCTCCCCAAAGGCCTAGAACAGAACCTGGCACACAGTAGGCACTTAATTAGGACAAATTATGGCATGGCAACCCTGCCCCATCCATCTTAATATTCTGACATCCTCCCTCCTGCCCTTCTCCCTCTTCCTGGTCTCCCTTCCTTTCCCTCTGTATGTCTCTGTCTCATCTGCTCTAGTCTCCCTCTGCCAACCTTCCTGCCTCTCTCCTCTTCTTCTTTTTGGATCTTTTTCTTCAGTACCCCTTCCTTTTGCTTCCCCCTCTCTCCTCCTTGGAAGGTCCCTCTTATCCCTTCTGCCCCAATCAGGTTGCTTATTGAGAAGGGTGCAGTGCCAGGTGAGAGGACCCCAGCTGCAGGAGGAGGAGTGAGCCAACCACGCCCGTGTCTGTGCCGGCACAATTCTGGCCACTTTGGACATGCATTTGGCCAAGGGCTCCTTGAAAGTTAAAGATTCACTCGGAATTGGCCAAGTCAGTGTTTCAGAAACAATAAACAAGTGGTCACTAAACCCTGCTCTAAGCAGGGTGCTAAGATCTGGGAAGTAAAAGAACCCAGACAAGGCCCCTGCTTTCCAGGTTCTCCCTGTCTAGTTAGCCTAGAACATGGTGGGGGGACAAAGTCAGGCAGAATGTGGGCTACAGATGGTACAAGCTAGAGTTCTGGAAGGGATCAGCTTGTTACCTTTGAGGCATGTGATCTGTATGTGAATGATGGCAGCCAGCAAAAGGGAGAGATCAGGAATTCAATCGCAGAGGTGGACAGTGTCCTATCTATGACTGCCAGTCTTCTTGGCCCACTTGGGCCTAAGCTTAGCTGAGGAGGCCCCTCACCAAGACCGAGGGAAGAAGCTCAAATCCATGCCTGCAGATCTCCTCTGAGTTAGAATAAGTTAGGGGGACACCAGGGTGTGCCTGCATGAAGATGTAGTGCCCTGCAGCTAGCTGACCTACTCTAAGCTTCTGAATGGGAAACCAGTGTCTCAGCAGAGTCTGGCACCAGCCTTCCCTCTAGTTTCTTAATAATAAATGTTGGCTGAATTGATTTCAGTACTGGGAAACTGTCAGGACATTGTAACTAAGGAAACCTGCAGTTTGATGCCACTTCCTCTGCAGGCTCGGGAAATTGCACACGTTAGCATCCAATGCTCTGGAGGCCCAATGTGAGGTGGAAGCCAGCTTGAGGCAAAGAGGAAAAAAATGATGGTTAATTTGTGCTGGTACAGAAACCCCGGGCAGGTGTTGATCCAATCAGCATGAAAATTGTTTATACTGAATACAACATGAAATTGCTTTGGTGACCCCTTTTATAAATAAAATGGTCCAGACTCCTCCCAGGAGGTGCCTGGGAGAATCATGTGGACTCCTAAGGTGGGTCCTTGTTGTTCTGTAACTATGGGGAGGCAGAGAAGGGAGAGAATCTTTTCCTGAGTCCTGGCTTTTATAACTGTGGTTTGGGGAAAGGAAAAAAAAAGAGAGAGTTGTAGGAATAAGTAAAGTGAGTAAATGTTTCCTCAAGAGGAGGATCCTTGGAGCAAAAGGAATTTGCGGGCAGTAGGAAGGGGTTAGCAGAAAGGGGTGCGTGGGTGTTTTGGGAGCACCTCTTTCTCCTTCAGGAAGAAAGATCCCTTTTATAGTCTTGATGCCTCTTTCCCTCTTCGCAACCATTTGGCAGAAAATACCCACCGAAACTATCCCTAGGAAGGCTTGTTTATTTAGTCATTCCTTCCTTATCAATGACAGAATCCCTACTCACATTTCACTAAGCTGCTGACTCATAGGTTGTCTTTAAGCTGTGGTTTTTGCACCTTGGGAAGGTAGTTTGATAACATCAAAGTTGTTTGAATTGGTGTGTTAAGAGGGCAATAACCAAAGTTCACCACCAGCCCAGGTTGACAGATATTTAGGGCAAAGTCCCCAATTCTATTTCCAGATCTCCCTCCCCCATCAGGTAGGATATTTAGAAAAAGTCTAAATAGCAATGCAAAAAAAAAACAAAACAAAACAAAAACAAAACAAAAAGCAAAAAAAATAACTGACTTACTCTGTCTCTATAAAAACTAGTATCTTCCAACTTCCACATTTTAATATTAAGATGACTTAAATTATTGAAATTTCAATAGCAATAAAGCAACATGAGTCTTGGAGGCAGGGGAGAGGGAAGGGGTAAATATTAGACTACTTATTGACTCTCTGTGCTGAGCTAGGCACCATGGGCACTTTGTACACATTTTCACTCTCACAAGAATGGGGTATTAAGAAGTGTGACTATTGCCGAAACCGGTTTGGCTCAGTGGATAGAGCATCGGCCTTCGGACTGAAAGGTCCCGGGTTCGATTCCGGTCAAGGGCATGTACCTTGGTTGCAGGCACATCCCCAGTGGGGGGTGTGCAGGAGGCAGCCGATCGATGTTTCTCTCTCATCGATGTTTCTAACTCTATCCCTCTCCCTTCCTCTCTGTAAAATATCAATAAAATATATTTAAAAAAAATAATAAGAAGAAGTGTGACTACCCTCACTTCACAGTTGAAGAAAGTGTGTAAGTGCCATGTGCAAGTTCACATGGTTGATAAAAGATGTAGCCAAGACCAGAATCCACATCTGCATGACTTCAAAGCCAACGTCCTTCCCACCACACCAGACTCTCCACAAAACCCAGAATGCCTTCCTCTGCCACTGGAGTCTCCCTTGACCAACCAGCCACACAATGACTGTTGCTTTTAGTCGTAGTGTCAATGCAATCTATCAATGTATTTTGTGTGGATAAGCAGAATTATCTGTTTAATAATAAAAAAAACAAACATTTTAGCTATAGTTGCTTTATGATTTATAAACTTCTTGAATCCATATAATTTAATTCTTATCACAACCCTGTAGGGTTTGTATCATTGTTAGTAATTATAGTGAACAACTGCTGCTTTGGCCACCTCAACATTCATTTCTTTTTTTCTGGGACTGTGAGAATAAACAAATCATCTTTTCTGTCAAAGAACAGCTTAGACAGCCACCATGTTGGCCACATGGCTTGCAGCTCCCCTGGGGGCAGCCATCTTGAAATGGCAAAGGCCAACCTCTCCTTTGAATTAGCCAATGACAAAAGACTGTGTGCCTGAGCTCCAATCAAGAGCAAGGGACAGGTTATGTGCATCAGAGATTATAAAGCTGAGCAGACCACCTGCTCTGTGTGTGCATGCTTCCAGACCATGTGTGCACACCCTCTTATGTAGAAGTAAAAATATTTTCCTTGCTGCCTGTCTCCCGAGTATGTTTTGTGTTCTACCAGGACCCCTGAATTTGAGGGCTCGCCTTATTTCTAATAGGACCAACACCATGGCTTCTTTAGGGGATCATTCTTCTTCCCGCTCAGTTCATATGGTTTGTCGGGGGCTGACCCCACACCTAGCTCTAGGGCTCTAGCCAAACCTGGCCAATTAGAGCATCTCATTGCTGTGATTGGTTTAGGGGTGGACACATGACCAAGCTGAGCCCATCAGAGCAAATGGGAGTCAGCTCCTAAAATTTGGCTGGAACCATGGGAAACCGGTTCTTTTTCTTTCTTTCTGGTGGTGGTGCAGAGCTATAGGAAGAACTGGAGGTTATCTTTGCCTAACTTGGGGAAAGCCAGTCTGAGAATGAATCTGATACAGAGGAAAATAGAGCTGAAGAAGAGAGAGGGAACAGGTCCCTAATGACAGTATCTGGACACCTAGGTCCAATGGTGCTCAGAGTCCAGGGGAGCATGAACTTTTCAGTTTATTATGCTAATAAATTTGCCTTTGCTTAATGGAATTTGAATTGGGTTTCTGTTGTGTATTATTCAAGTTATTGCTCCCACCATCAAAGAAAATTTGAGGTCATGTTCATCATTGTCAACGTTATTGACTACTTATTAATTGTGGATTCTGGGAACACAGGAAGCATCTAGCTCCAGAAATGTTTCAGATCTTGTTATGGGGTGAAGGGGGTGTGGTGATGGAGGGAGTGTTGATAATGACAGTACAAGGCACTGTAGACTAAAACTGCACTTAAATCCACTCTCCCTCTTTCCTTCTTTCTTCTCATCTCTCATTAAAAGGGTGCAAGGGAGTCAGAGAAATTGACAACTGGGGAAGTAGGAGGGATAAGTGGTCTTTGGGGACATTGTCCGTTGGAAGGAAAACAGCACTTCACACAATAGGCAATATTAAATGTGACACTAGGTATCGGGTGAAATAAAAATCCTATCTAATAAAAGAGTAACATGCAAATTGACCATACCTCTGCTACACCCACAAGCCACGCCCACCAGCTAATCAGGAGCGAGTATGCAAATTAACCCAACCAAGATGGCTGTGGCCACGGAGCAAGCAGGAGGCTTGGGTTTCCCCAGCAATGGAGGAAGCTAAGCTTCCTGCACACCCTGGCTGGCCTGGACTCCACTCAAGGCTACAAAGTTTCAGTTATAGAAGATAAGTAAATCCCAACAAAAATGGCGGCAGCCATGGAGCTGGAGAGAGCAGGAGGCTTGGGTTGCCCCCAGCAATGGAGGAAGCCAAGCTTCCTGGCCTGCCTTGGCCTCCGCTGAAGGCTACAAAGTTTCAATTATAGAAGATAAATAAATCCCAGATACCAGAGCCTCTGCTTGGGTCACCGGGGGGGGAGAGGGGAGAGTGGCCGGCCTGTAAACCACCACAGGCCCCTCACTCAGGCCACCCCACACCCCAAGGGAACCCCCAACCTGATCCTGGACACCCTTCAGAGCAAACCAGACGGCCCCCACCCGTGCACCAGGCCTCTATCCTTTCTAATAAAAGAGTAATATGCAAATTAACCATCACTCCAACACACAAGATGGCTGCCCCCATGTGGACACAAGATGGCTGCCACAAGATGGCCAGCAGGGGAGGGCAGTTGGGAGGGATGAGGCCTGCAAGGGAGGGCAGTTGGGGGCAATCAAACCTGCAGGGGAGGGCAGTTAGGGGTGACCAGACCAGCAGAGGAGGGAAGTTGGGGGCGACTGGGCCTGCAGGGAAGGGCAGTTGTGGGGGACCCAGGCCTGCAGGGGAGATCAGTTAGGGGTGACCAGGCCTGCAGGGGAGGGCAGTTAGGGGTGACCAGGCCTGCAGGGGAGTGGTTAGGGGGTGATCAGGCTGGCAGGCAGAAGCAGTTAGGGGCAATCAGGAAGGCAGGCAGGTGAGCAGTTGGGAGCCAGCAGTCCTGGATTGTGAGAGGGATGTCCAACTGCCTATTTAGGCCTGATTTTACCAGGATCTGGCCTAAACGGGCAGTTGGACATCCCTCAAGGGGTCCCAGATTGGAGATGGTGCAGGCTGGGCTGAGGGACACCCCCCCCCACCCCCACGCCCCCCGTGCATGAATTTCATGCACTGGGCCTCTAGTGAGAAATAAAAATGCAGTTTCAGGAGCTGCACATGATGTGCAAAGTGAAGCTTCAGGAGCCTATGCAAGGAAAGGATGCAGGGAGCTAGCATAGGCCATGGGAAGTGTCATTTAAGGGAAAATATGTGCATAAAAGTTTACGTTAGAACACAGAGTAGGTGTGTCTTCAGGTATATACATATGTGCCAATTTTCAGAAAATACAGACTTTTGCTAAAGTCATAAAATCTATTATTCTTTCATAATACATTAATTTCTTTGGCAGTTGAAGAAAATGTGAGTATTTAGATCAAAATGCCTTCAGCGAGTTTGACCATATTAAATAGTTTTCATTTTATAAATGATTTCAGAATGTCTCAAAATTAAATATTTTTCATGTCATTTCGTACAGGCTAAATTTGGAATCAAAGCAAAACAAAATGTCTACCTAAATAATATGACTGAAATACTAATTTAGAGCAGCCTTGTCAACCTCTTACGTAAATCAAGGATCTTTTAATTATTTTGAGAAGTCTGCAGTCTTGAAAGTACATCATATGAGAAGATTGTGCACTGATTCAAACTGCAAATGGAAATTTGTATGTTAGGATTCTGTCTTTCCTGACTTTGTGGAGCAAACCCTTGTTTATCTAGAATGAGAGAGGAAAAAGAGAGGGACATATGGCATTCCTAAGTTAGATACGAACCTCCCATATAATTGTAATAGACTGAGAATTGTGTTATTGAGTTCACTTGACTTTCAAAGCGTTTCACTACTTTTCATTAGGTAGCCCCCTGCCTTCCAGGTCACAGGTTCTACACACATTTGCTTAGGATGATGCTGATGATGACATCAGCCATTTTCCGATAAAGTCCCATGAAGATAGAGCTCTGATTGCTGTGCAGATCCAGACTTGAGCACCAGTTTGAGGGCAGGAACCCAACCAGGGATCCTGTTGACATTTGAGATGGGGCATTCTGCAGGATGTTTAGCATTCCTGGCCCCTTCATTAAATACTTGCAACACTCCCCAGTCACCGTGACAACTCTGACACCATCATACTTCCAAACGGCCTCTAACAGGTTATCTTAGTTGATAACCTCTAAAGAATTGCCTCTTTGCATCTGAAGATGTTAGCTTTGGGGATCTCAGAGGGTTAAGTGTTAAAAGATAAACTGAAGCACAGTAAAAACAAAAAACGAAGAGTTTATTTGAGCAAAAATCAACTGAAATGGGGCAGCACCAAACTGGAAGTGGTTAGGAGTGCTGTAAGGACAGGAGGTGGGGAAGAGGAGGAAGATTTATATAAAAATCTATTCCATTAATTAAAGTTTACAGAGGCAAAGAAAAAATTATTTGATTGGCTAGAGCTTAAAGCCTAGTTGGCTGTTTGTTTTTGGTTATCCTTAAAGTTTTAACTTTGTACCCTTGAGGCATTTGCAGGCTTAGATTTTGGATTATTAACATAGACTGCCATGGCATTAGAGCCTTATTAACCTTATGGCCTTCTTGTTTAATTAATTGAACATAAGAAACTTAGTAGGTGTACCGGTTAATAATGAGGTGTTGTTGTTTTTTTCAATAGATGGAGTTACACATATGTTGATATATATTTGATTTGATATGTGTGCTATTTTGTTGTATTGCTCTTTCAGATTACCACTTGTTCTGATCAATGGCACACGCATTTTCTGAGCAGCACTTCAAAACATAAGAAGAGTAATCTTGGTTGTAGGTTCTTGCTATTCATCACTTTGAATATTTCTTGCCACTCCTTTCTGGCCTGCATAGTTTCTGTTGAGAAATCAGCTGATAGTTATATGGGTACTCCCTTGTAGGTAACTAACTGTTTTTCTCTTGCCACTTTTAATATTCTCTCTTTGCCTTTGTCCTCAGCATTTTAATTATGATGTGTTTTGGTGTGGTCCTCTTTGGATTCCTCTACCCAGCAAAGCTATCATTTAGAATTGAAGGTCAGATAAACAGCTTCACAGACAAGAAAAAGCTAAAGGAGTTCATCACCACTAAACCAGTATTATATAAAATGCTGAAGGGTATTCTTTAAGAAGAGAAAGAAGAAGAAAAAGGTAAAGATAAAAAATTATGAACAACAAAGTGACAACAAATACATATCTATCAACAAGTGAATCTAAAAATCAGATGAATAAAAAATCTGATGAGCAGAATAAACTGGTGAATGTAATAGAATCAGGGGCATGGAAAGAGAGTGGACTGACAATTCTCAGGGGGAAGAGGGTGAGGGGGTTGCAGGAAGAGATTGGACAAAGATCTTACACCTTTGGATGAGGACAGTGGGGAGGTGAGGGCCTGGGGTGGGTGGGAATCGGGTGGGGAGAAAAAGGAAGAACATCTGTAATAATCTGAACAATAAAGATTTAAAAAAATCAATAGAAAAAAAAGTATGAAGAAGTGGAAAATTGGGTCTCTGAATGGTCTGCCTTCAAAACAAGAAAAGTTCTATTGGGACGGTATCCACAAATTACCTGAAAGATGGGGGAAATGTGTAACTAGCGATGGACATTACTTTGAATAAAGCACTTTTGATGTTTCTCTTGAAATTATTGTGTTTTCCTGGATTACAAAATCTGTATTGACCGGTTAATAATGCGGATTGACTATTAACCAGTTAATATTGTGGATTTTGTAATCCAAAGAAAACACGATAATTTCAAGAAGTCTGCTGGCTGCTGTATTTCCTGTTAGGAAGCCTTGAGGAAGGGGGAGCCTAAGGGTTCTGCAGAATGAATGACAGACATACTGGTAATGGCTTCCCTGGGACACAGGTGCAGGTCTGATGAACATAGGCATTGGGGAGGTAAAGGACTCTTGGATCAAAGCTCACCTACCATTCATTGAGCCCCACTCTTCCTTCTCCCCTCTTAGGTCTCCAGTGCTGAGAACCAAGATCAACAGTAATTAATATAAATGCGAGAAGTCTGGTCAGTCAGAAGGCTGAATTTGGGCTCTTTGATATTCACAGGGTGAATATTTGCTGAAACTGGTTTGGCTCAGTGGATAGAACGTCGGCCTGTGGACTGAGAGGTCCCGGGTTTGATTCCGGTTAAGGGCATGTACCTTGGTTGCGGGCACATCCCTGGTGGGCGGTGTGCAGGAGGCAGCTGATCAATGTTTCTTTCTCATCGATGTTTCTAGCTCTCTATCCCTCTCCCTTCCTCTCTGTAAAAAATCAATAAAATATATTTAAAAAAGTTATAAAAAATTTGCATTTTATTACCTACTTCTGACTCAATGGCCTAAAGCAAACTCCCCCAACCTGATAATCTTACTGTTTACTAAACATTACCATTGATTGTCTGTTTGCATTCCTAAAAGGCAAATTGTGTATTCTAGTAAATAAAAGCAGATGGGAACAAAGACTCAGTGAAACTTTACTACAGTTAAGCTTTCCATGGCTTCCCCCATAATTTCCAAATTTATATTTCATGTCTTGTGTTTTAATTTGCATGTCAGCTCTTTCTCCAAGCCTTTGAACCCGAGGCCATGCTGGCTGTGGCTTTTCACACTCCAGTCTTCTAAGAGCATTATTAATTCTAGCCCATATGATAATAATGATAAGAGTATAATATTAGTAACTACAATAATTGCCATTCACATAATGCATACCAGGTGCTAGGCTCTGTGCCAGGAGCTTAAGCTATAATATCTATTTCTTAAAAACAATTCAATCCTAGGAACAATCCAACAATTACACATATTATTTCTAATTCTACAACAAGCAGACTAGGTTTGATTTTCCCTATTTCACAGACAAAGAACTGGAGAGTTATGTCTGTGCAAGGCCACACAGCCTGCTGAGCACAGAGCTAGCATTTGGGCCCTGGCCTTGAGGGCAAAGGTCTTGCTGTGTCCTTCACAACACAGCCCCCCAGCTCATGGTTCTGCGGAAGGTTCTCAGGAAGTACTAATTCAGTAAATGATTTATGTGAATATCTACCATCTACACCCAGAGGCAGCACTATGGTATGTGCCTTTCTGTGTGCATCCCGGGGGTGGAAAAAGGAATGTGGATGTGATCTCTGAGAGAACCCTGGGTATCAGCACCCACCTGCCATGAGCTGCCAGATGCCTCCCCATAACCTCACTCTTCCACAACTCAGAGGATTCCAGGGTTAGAGCTGGAGCTGGCCTCACAAACTCTCTGGCCCAACCCCTTCATTGTATGGGTGTTCCCATCTATACAGCCATAGATCTATGGCCTTTTGGAGTGATGTTCAAAGAGGCTAAGTGAGTTGACCAAGATTACACAACTAGTGAGTGGAGGGCTAGAACATGAATGCAGGCCACCTCTTAAACCCTCATCCGTCCCTTTTTTTCATTATATACCAGAAAGACAGGGGACATTAGAGCAGAATGGGCCTTGCCCTTGCTTAGCTGACCATGGTAACACCCAGTCTTGCTGTGGGTCTGAGGTAGAGCAACACAGATCACTTGTCTGCCCCTGGCAGTCTGCCTAGGCAGCACCTACCAGCAGCCTCAGGTGCATATTCCTGGCAGGCAGGCATCAGCCTGTCACGACCCTTGGTCTGCCAAGAGTCAGGCCTTGGCTGTGACAATGTGCACCAAGGGAGAAGATTTGCCTTCTAAAAGCGGACTTTGACATGCTTCCTTACAGACCGATTGTGACGAAACAAGCTCCGCATCTCATCTGTGGGGGGTTTCTCTAGATTATATTTATTTGGCCTGTCTTGCTTGTTTCAGCTTTCCTCTGATATCCCTGCCCAAATACTCCAGGAGGTACTACATATAGGAAAATCTCAGTTAATTATTTAAAAATAGGAATATATGCAGTTGAAAATACTTTTATTGGACAAAGTAAGTTTTTCAAAATCTGCACCAGACTTCACTATTTCACTGCTTTCTCCTTCCTGAAGGAAATGGACCTACACAACGGACTCTTCTCTCCTGTGCCACCCGTCCCTCACATAGATCCACACATTCTTGGGCATATATTCTGTGGAAGTCCGTGTGGGAAGAACACGGAGCTATGAAAATTAGCCCCTGTCCTCAAGAGACATACCTTTTAGTGTAGAAAAATAACAATAACTGACAGGTATTGAATTCTTCCCATGTGCCATGCACTGTGCCAAGTGCAGGCCATCTCATTTACCCCTCCTAACTCGCTTGGTGAGGGGGACTGTTGGTGAGAGACCAGGGCCCAGCCATGCTCACGCTTCTGGGAGTGGCAGAGCTGGGGTATGTGCCTGGCCTTGCACTGCAGCCAGCAGGCATCACACTTAATAGCCAGGGCTGTGCATGTGATGGGTCCCCAACAAGGGGGCAAACTCATCGTGAGCCCCAATGTCTTACATGTTTAGGATCCTAACAATCCCATTCATGGTCCAGGCTTAGTACATGTTTCTTGATTGATTGCTCAGGATAGGGGAGCCACACTGCTTTGTAGTGCTCTGAGAATCAAAATACGCCTTGTAAGTAGTAAATGCTCTATACAGCTCCGATGAAATCGAGCCCAAGAACATTTGTTAGGATGGGTCCTGGGCAAGCCTAGCACACGGGAGGGTGGGCATCTGTTCACCTAAAGCTGCTGAGTCCATAGCTTAGGCACCATTAAGGATAAACCACTGGAGGGTCAGTGTTAAGTTCTGGGATCAGGAACCCCCCACAAGGGCTCTGATTAAGAACTCTGTGGTATCATGAAGGTGAAAGAAGTTTGGAGCTGGGCCTGCCCTCCCGAGCTGAAGGTGAAGCTCTGAGCTCTCACATTGCCTTGGCCCAGGCACCAGATGTTATGTGTTGATGTTTGTATGTACTGTATGTTGGTAAGTACGTAGGTATCTTTTCTTTTGTTCTTTTGTTTATTTAATTTTTAAATTTTGATGATGAATCCATAAGGTTCCACCCTCTATTCGTGGGAGGAAAGCCTTCGTCCCGGCTCCACCACAGACATTAACATGTAAAAGTTACCCTGCTGAGGACTGGGGCTGGGAAAAGGCAAGACTCAAAACAGAGGGCCTTGCCCAGTGGGGACTGGGTCCTTCCTGGAGTGTAGCATCTGTGACATTTAAAACTGTCAGAGGCATTTCCCAGCCAACTTCACTCCTGGGCAGAGGGGCCTGGAAAATGCTGGTGTTTAGCCTCCCTCCACCTCCCCTTCCACCGTGGTGCTTCCTTTGCCAAGAACACAAGGGCGCTACCTGTGTGAGTTGGCCAGGCCGCTCTGCAGCCAGAGAATCTGGAGGCTGGCTGGGTCCCAGCGATGCCTCACCCAGGACTGCGCGGCCTCGGGGAGGCGAGGTGAGCCGCCTGCAGTGAAGTGACTCAGGACAAGGAAGTGCGAAGCCCAGACACAATTTGTTCATCAGTTCCTCCCAGGCCTGAGCCCATGCTTACTATCCTGGCAGGATAGACAGACACTGAGACCCCAGGCAATGACTGGGAGTCCCCGGGGACCAGCAGTCTAGGACCTGTGGGTGACAAATATGACTCAATGATCTGATCTTCAAGTGCCAACAGCTTTTTTTTTTTTCTTTTCTTTTCTTTTTCCTTCTTTAACTTATTAGGGACTTTTTCCATAAGGGTATATAAAAGAGCCTGCTCAAGCTTGTTTCCAAGCTCAGATGTAACCTGGATTTTTCAACACCCTCCTGGTTCCCTGCCCTCCAATTACATACAATTAATAAATGCTGCGGCCAAATAGTATTACCTCATGGGAGCAATGTCCAGGGTGAGCCTTGCAGAAACAGCATGCAAAGGAGCCTTGGACCCCCCAGGTCACAGTTCTGGGGACAGGGCAAGAGCCAGGAGAGCAGGCCCAGCTCCAGGCTTCTCTCCCCTGAGGACCACCTCTCCGTCCTGAGCAAGGAGCCCTGTGTTGGCTCATGATCCCTGCAATGAAAGTGCTAGAGGAACATGGGATGTTGTGAGGCCCACATTATTGCTCCGTTCCAGCTTCAGATGGACAGGCAGTCCGAGCCATTCCCTCTTATCCTGAGAGTCTCTGAAGAGCCGCTTCCACCCGAGCTTCCCTGGAGTGAGCTCCGCTATTTGGCATTTATTAAGGACCCTCTGAGTGCCACACCTGTGCCAGGTAACGCAGGAAGCCAGTGATAAGAGCCCACCGCTCGCAGAAAGTATTCAACAGGGTCTGCTTTTCTCTTGGATTTGAGCATGATGGGATCCTAAAGGTGGCACTTCCTTTCTAACACTTCCTACCCACTGCAGTATAACGGGCTAATAAGGGAAGGAAGCAAATAGAAAGCGTGCTGATGAGCAGGTTGCTGTGTGACCTCATTTCCACGAGGGACCTTGGGGAGAGGACATAGAGCTTGCCTGGCCTTGTCCCCCACCCTCGGGCCCAGGAAGCTGGGGCATGTGTCTGCAGCTTTCTCTGTCTCTGGTGGAGGGCATTAACACTGGGCAAATCTGGCCTGCCTGTGGGCAGAGCCTGTTTCTGAGACAGAGAGATCCCTAAGACAGGCCTGTGGAAGGGTGAATGTGAGTGGATGTGGGCATCGCAGTGCCCACCTTGTCCACGCAGGCCCAGGCCCGGAGGAGGAAGCCAAACCTCTGAGGACAAGAGAACCAGCAGGCCTGGTGGGAATGGCAACATTAACCCTTTGCACTCGCTTGCTTTTTTCTCCACTCCTTTATTCTAATGCTAACCGTGTGGAGTCACACTCGACAACCGAGTGCAAAAGGCTAAGGCCCAATCCAGGGAGGAGGAATGCGGCTCGAGGGTGTCAGTCAGTCTCTCTGCTTCCCACCAGCAGGAGGGGTGGTGGTTCAGAGGTGTTGTTTCAAACAGCGCCTGGCCCAGAAGGGGGATTTTAGCTTTCCTCTGCCCTCCTCTCTCCTGATTAAACAATTCAGGTGTGATGCCGGTGAAAACCGAGAGTTGAAAGATTCCTGAGAGGCTTTGGTCTGCTCTCCCTGTGAGGATAAAGGGGCTCACATCAGAATGCTCTCCCCTCTGCATTCAGAGCTTGGGGGAAAGAGAGAGGTGGCTGCTGGCTCATCCCAGGCTCCTCCAACAGGAGGTGGCTGACCAAGTGCCCAACTATTTGGGCAAACAAGCGCTCAGGGCTCAGGCAGCCTCCCTCCCAGCCCTCCCTTCCTGCCAGTTTGGACTGCTTTCCTCCAACGCGAATGAACAGCTCATCGGTACTCACAGCTCATAAGTAAGCTCATAAGGAGTCTTCCTTGGCACCTGGAAGCCAGACAGCTTAACTTTCAACGTGAATTCGGACCAAGCCTAGACCCCAGGGTAGTCTCGGGATTTTCTGATTGACGACTCTGGGTGGCTGAGATGTGCAGGAAGGCTCGCCACAGCTCCCAGAAAGCTGGCTCTCTGCAG
Organism: Eptesicus fuscus; assembly: GCF_027574615.1. Taxonomy (NCBI): domain Eukaryota; kingdom Metazoa; phylum Chordata; class Mammalia; order Chiroptera; family Vespertilionidae; genus Eptesicus; species Eptesicus fuscus. Next base: position 72,115,855 of record NC_072481.1, read on the forward strand.
CCCAGCTGGGCCTCCCACAGACCCTTTCTAGGTCACAGAAACTTCCATCTCACAGACAGGTGTGAACAATGAACCCTCCCTGATACTCAGAAGGCGGAGCAGGTTCCAGAAGGTCCATGATGGGCCCCTGGTGTCAGAGAACATTTCATGGAAATGAAACCAGGGATCACACAGCAGGTCCTACCCAGCACCCATCCCAGCCACCTGCTATAGCTGTAAGTGTGAGAACTATACAGGCGATACATACTCTGAGCTCCTACTCAGGCCCTCGGTAGGTGGCGGAAACTCCACTGTGTGTGTAAGGTTCATTCAAACCTACCTCCCTGAGCACTTACACCTTTTCATAAGGAAAGGGCCCAAAGGAGATGTGTCTGTCCTAAGGGAGCCTCAGGACAAGGTGTGCCTGGATATGGCCCAAGAAAAACTTGCCCCTCACTTATGCTGGGACTATTACACCAGCTGAAATGCCCAGTATCATGTGGACCTCAACGGAGCCAGGGAAAGACCAGTAACACCTCCCAGTACAAATAGGTGACCGGTCACATTAGAGGGTACTGATCCCCATCCCTCCTCTTCCCTGCCTCCCTCCAACCTAGAGCCACTTGACCTGTGACAGGGAAGATGAAGAAAGAAAGGGCAGGCCACGCACATGTCCTCCCGAAGCCTAACTTTGCCAGGGAGAAAGGGAAGGTAAGATTTAAACTGGGCCTGAGATTAGAGTTTTGACCCAGACGGGACTGGATACTGAATGTGACTGGTGATTAGGACATTTCCTTAAGACACCATCACAGGATGGGCAAAGGTGGTTACTGGGAAAACAGTCATTTATTACACCTTTTCCCCACTTAGTTGAAACTCCTCACACTGTTTTTGCAGCCATGCGTTCTGAGAACTTTAAAGAACATATTTCCCTCTGGAAACACAAGATCTGGAGACACCTAGAAAATGGAGCCAAAGTGGTTGCCTCGTTTGAAGCAGAGAGCAGAACACTCTGAAACGTTCTTTACTTCCTGGAGAGCTATTTCTCAAAGATGTGTTAAAACACAGAATACGCAGTGTGTGAGTTTCCTGCGGCTGCTGTAACAAATCACCACGGGCTTAGTGGCTTCATACAACACAACTTTATTCTGTAGGTGAGAAGTTCAACATGGTCTCACTGGACTAAGATCAAGGTGTCCGCAGGGTGACCCTGGAGTCCTCCCATGGCATCACTTCAGCTTCCTCTGACACTCCCCTCCCCACTCCAAGCCCCAGCTGCCACTCTGTTGCTCTCACTGTTTGTTCTGCTGGCACCAGGACTTACCCTTCCACTGATAGCATCTTCTGCTGCAAGTATTTGGCCAGTAAAATCTCAGGTGACCTTAATCAGAATCAGGTGCTGCAAGATGCTGCCTTAGGGAATAGAAAAGGCGGTGACATGTCCTTGTCACCAGCGCTCCTGAGAGTTGAGGCTCACCTTTCTCCAGGGTTTATCTCCAGTCTTAAGCTGCATCTGCACAGGTGCCACAGCCTGGTTTGGAGGGAGAGCTGGAGCCCAGCCCTGCTGATCTGCAGGGAGGACTGCGGTGGAAGAGTTCTGGGGAGATGGGACACGACACTGTTAACTGCGCTTGCTGGGATGGGAAGCATGCGGAATCCTGGCAACTCCTCTGCACAAACAGCTCTTGTCTGGCCTCTGAATACAGAATGGAAATCTGTGCACCCTGCTAGGACTGGATTCCCAGGACACCATAGGGGTCCCAGGGTTTTGAGGGAAGTCTGAAGAGCAAGGCTGCTGTGACACATCACTTCCTCACACCTTGACCAGTCAATCTGGTGCTCTGGGTTTTGGGGACCTTTTCATCCTTACTGGTGGGTCCCCCTGGTGTAGCATAAGCCCTGAACATCAGAAAGTTTCCCCTAGGGCTCCTTCCCGTCTCCTCGTCAGGATGCTTTGAGGGCAGCAAACCCACATTCAGACGACCCAACCCTCGGTGATGGCATCTGGGCAGCTGAGCCATCCCTCAGCAGCCCCTGCCCCCTGGAGCATTGCGTGGCCCACACCCCAGATCTTGTACACAAAAGCTCTCATTCTCTTCTTTTCTTACACAATAAGCTTTCCAGCTTGCTGGGAAGGACATGATGACCTGATAAACCGGAACCTCAGGCCGGGAGAGACATAGGCCTTATTTAACCTCCTGGGGGGTAAAAAGGGCCCAATCCTCCATGAGAAACACGTAGCCACCGGGACCTTGGACAGAGCCCAGGAGCATTCATTCCTTTAAGATGAGGTCACCTTCCCCCCCCCCCACCCCACCCCGAGAACGGCCCAATAGCTTTCTTTCTGAAGCACAATATCCACAAACCCACTCTCTAAGCACGTTTTCTGTAATAAGCATTGTTACTAGCATAATGAAAAAATAATCCCCTGTATTTTGTTCATCCATTCATGAGTTGATGGACATTTTCTCTATTTCTACTTTCTGACTACTAGGAATAACACTGCTATAAAAACTTAGGTACAGGTTTTTGTATGGACAAATGTTTTCATCTATATATCTAATCTAATAATAGACAAATATGCAAATTGACCATACCTCCGACACACCCAGAAGCCACGCCTACAAGCCACGCCCACCATCCAATCAGAGCGAGTATGCAAATTAACCCAAACCAAGATGGCTACAGCCACAGAGAGCAAGGTTCCCTAGGTAACAGAGGAAGCCAAGCTTTCTGCCAGCCGTTGCAGGCCTAAGCCTCCACTCAAGCTACAAAGTTTCAATTATAGAAGGTAAACAAATTCAAACAAATGGCGGCAGAATGGAGCTTGAGAGAGCAGGCCAGGGTTGCCACCGGCAACAGGGGAAGCAAAGCTTTCCGCACACCCTGGGCGGGCCCACCCACTTAAGGCAACAAAGTTTCAATTATAACCCCAACACAAATGGATTTGGGCCTCGGAGGGAGCCCCAGGCTTGGCTCTGCTCCAGGCTACAAAGTTTCAGTTGTAGAAGGAAAATAAATTGTAGAAGGAAAATAGATACCAGGGACTCCGCTTGCATCCCAGGGGGTGTGGCCCACCTGCAAAACACCACAGGCCCCTCGCTCAGGCCGCCCCACGCCCCAAGGGAACCCCACCCTGATCAGGGACATCCTTCAGGGCAAACCAGCTGGCCCCCACCCCTGTACCAGGCCTCTATCCTATCTAATAAAAGAGAACTATGCAGATTGATCATCACTGCAACACACAATATAGCTGCCCCCATGTGGTCAAAGATCCTGTCCCCATGTGGACACAAGATGGCCACCACAAGATGGCCAGCAGGAGAGGGCAGTTGGGAGGCACCCGGCCTGCAAGGGAGGGCAGTTGGGAGGCACCCTGCCTGCAAGGGAGGGCAGTTGAGAGGGACCAGGCTTGCAAGGAAGGGCAGTTGAGAGGGATCAGGCCTGCAAGGAAGGGCAGTTGGAGGTGATCAACCCTGCAGGAGAGGGCAGTTAAGGGTGACCAGGCCGGCAGAGGAGGGAAGTTGGGGGCAAACAGGCTGGCATGGGAGTGATTAGGGGGTGATCAGGCTGGCAGGCAGATGCAGTTAGGGGCAATCAGGAAGGCAGGCAGGCAAGCAGTTGGGAGCCAGCAGTCCTGGATTATGAGAGGGCAGTCGGACATCCTTTGAGGAGTCCGAGATTGAAGAGGGTACAGGCTGGGCTGAGGGACAACCCCCCTCCGTGCACGAATTTCGTGCACCGGGCCTCTAGTATATATAATAGTTGCTGAGTTACATGGTGACCTATATTAAACTATTTGAGGAACTGCTAAATTGTTTTGCAAAGTAACCACTATTTTCCATTCTCACTAGCAATGTAGGAGGGTTCCAGTTTCTCCTCATCCTTACTATTCTTGTTATTGTCTGTCTTTTTTTTAATGATAGCCATACTAGTTAGTGTGTAGGAAGTGACATATTATTACAGTTTGATTATATTTCTCTAATGATTAGTGATGTTAAGCATCTTTTGAGGTGCTTATTAAGCATTTTCATTTTTCTTATGAGAAATATCTATTTAAATTATTTGCCCATTTTTAAAATGTGTGGATTTTTTTTTGTCTTTTTATTGTTTATCTGTAAGTGCTCTTTATATATTTTGGATACTAGACCCTGATCAGATATGTGATTTGCAAATATTTTCTTTCATTCTGTGGCTTGTCTTTTTACTTTCTTCATAGTGACCTTTGAAGCACAAAAATGTTCCACTTTGATGAAGTCCAGCTTGTCTATTTTTTGCCTTTGGTTGCTTGTGTTTTTGGTGTAACATATAAGAAACCATTGCTCAATTCAAGGAAATGAAAATTTACACGCAGGTTTTCTTCAAAGATTTTTAGAGTGTTAGTTCTTATTTTTAAGTCTTTGGTCCATTATGAGTTAAGTTTTGGTGTGATCTAGGAGTCCAACTTCATTCATTTGCATGTGGATATTCACTTGTCCAGCACCTAGGGGGTAAAAAGGGCTGGTTTGGCTCAGTGGATAGAGCATCAGCCTATGGACTGAAGGGTCCTGAACTGTAAAAAGATTATTTTTTGCTCCATTGAATTGTCCTGGCGCGTTGCCAAGATCAATTGTATGAGTTTATTTCTATACTCTCAATGCTATTCCACTATCTGTATGTCTATTCTTATTCCAGTGCCACACTGTCTTGATTACTGTAGCTTTGTAATTTCGAAAAAAGAAAGTATAAGTCTTCTAACTTTGTTCTTCTTTTTCAAGATTGTTTTGGCTGTTCTGGGTCCCATGCATTTCTAGTACCAACTTTTGGCATTGGCTAAGAAATTTAGAGCTTGAAGGGATCATCTGATCATCTAGTCTGCTCCTCAGCTGAGAGAGCAGAGTCTAGAAAGTTAAAGTAGCATGGGATGCTCTACAGGAGAAAAAGCAAGGAGTTTGGAAACAAATGACTTAAGTCATCACTACTAGGATGCCACAGTCTTTTTGCAGCAAGGATTCAGCAATCTGGAGAAGGGGCTGTGACATAAATGAAGAGACTAGACAAGAAATATAAATTTGGAAGGCATAGGGGAACCAGGTGGAGGCCTCACCCTCTAGTGAAGTGGGCTCCCGAATGTCCGGACCCATGGCTTTTTATTTACACATTTTTTCCTTTAGCAAAGCAAACACACATATCAAAGGTAAGCTTTGGTAAATAATAAAGGATTATCAGGTTAGGGGAACTTCCTTCAGCTGTTCAGCCAGCAGCAGGTAATAATATGCAGATTTTCAGCCCTGCTGAATATCAATAATCCATCAGCCTTCTGACGAACTTCTTCTCGAACTTCTTGAATTTATGACCTGCTGGTCTTTGCTTCCAGCACTAAGAAACCTTATAGAAATCTACTTAGCCTCTGTTGACCTCAGTTCTTCATCTGTAATAGGAGAAAAATGATGCCTAAATTTTAGGGTAGTTGTAAGGAATCAGTTATTCAATGAATTATAAGTCTTTCTCAGTACCGTGTGCCAGGTCCTGTGCTTGGTGCTGGGGATGGAGTGGAGAACAAAAGAGGCACAGACCATGCCCACAAGAAGAGTAGTTTTAGGATGAAGATGAAATGCTATAACAGAACACAAAGCTCAGCATTGTGTTTCTCTGGTTCACTAAAAGTTCCAGTTAGCTTTCCCAAGGGCAAGGGCTTTATTTCATTCAATATTATTTTATTTAAAACATTTATTTTTGATTTTTTATTGATTTCAAAGAGGAAGGGAGAGGGAGAGAGATATAGAACCATCACTGATGAGATAGAATCACTGACCAACTGCCTCCTGCATGCCCCACACTGGGGATTGAGCCCACAACCTGGGCATGTGCCCTTGACTGGAATTGAACTCAGGACCCTTCAGTCCATAGGCTGTTGCTCTATCCACTGAGCCAAACCAGCCAGGGCTATTTCTTTATTTATGAATTCTGAGCACCAAGTACAGTACCTGACACACTGTAGACACTCTGTGTTTGTTGAACTAAACAAATCATCTTCTTACCCTAAGGCAAAGGAGGATTTTAGATAGAAAAGGCAAGAGTAGTGTATGCTGGGCAAGGAAGCGGAGCATTTCAGGAGCAGGTGATTCTCAGCATGGAGCTAGGCATGAGACCAGGGCCTGCCCTGAGCCAAAGAAAAAGGCAAATATTATCAGTTGAGCCAAGGTTTATTTTATTTTATTTTTAAAAGAAAGCTTATCTTTTGATAAATTGAAACAAAATCCAAAGACCTTTCTGGTCCCTTTCCCTTTTAGTGACATCTGCATGTTAATGTCTTATCTTACCAATTGGTTATTCTTAGCCAGTAGGACAGGTTTTTAAATAGGAAGTAAATGAAATTTATGCTAGCATCACTCTGAGAGAAAGACAAAAACAATTCTATGCATACCATCCCAAACTGGGATGATAAGAATGATGAAGGCAATGTAATTACAGGGAGAACATAATAACCTCAGGCTCTGGATCAGAAGTCCAGGCCCCTGGGCATCACTATAGGTTTCTGCATGGGGAGGACCTCTCACTCTTCCTCCTGGGATCACAATGGCTTGAGGCTTGCAGTCCTGCTGGGAGCAGAGAGAGCAGGAGCCATGTTGGGGCCACAGAGCAACTGGTTATCATGAACCATGTGTCAGGCAGTACATGGAGCCTGACCTCCCATTGCCTCATAAAATCAGCCCTCTCCAGATCTTGTAAATGAGAACAACAAAGAGTTTATGTTGAAAATAATATCCACTCTCCCTGCACGGTTACTCAACTCTCTATCCCTCTCCCCATGGTGCTGGAAGGACCATGGCCCATCCTCCATCTTTGAGTGAGCAAAATCAAGATCAAAACAGGTGTGGTGAAGTGATTGGCCAAAGGAAAAAATTATGTATAAAAAAGAAGCAAAACAACAAGAAGAAAAGATTGGAAAAATGAAAGCTGCAGATGATGAAAATTATGCCATTAAAGAGCAGGCAAAGGAATCCCGGATGATGATCCCAGATTGCCAATGCAGGTTGGAAGCTGCATATACCAATCTTCTGCATATATTAGAGAATGAAAACGTTGGAAGAAGCTGAGGAATATAAGGAAGTGATGGGGCCAGTGAGAATGGCACCAGGTGTTAGACTGGTGGGGTCAGACTGGACCTGGATTCAGCAACCTCAGTACCTGAGTTCTGGCTAGGCAAGAATTCAGAGCCAAGACTCAAACTATAAGAGAACATTTATTTATAAAATCACAGAAGTGGAAGAAGTAATTTACTAGAAGAAATGGGTTTAGGAAACAAGTTGTAGAGGCAAAGGAAGCACCCTTGGAGCTTAGAAGTGAGGAAGGTAAAGATGAAGCACCTGAGTGGGAGTGGGGGCGGGAGGAGGAGGGGAAGAAGGAAGGGAAAGCCCTGGCATGTTCCTAGGAGGGAGAATGCTCTGGATCCTCTGTCTGAAGGGTTTTAAGGGTGAAGATTTTAGGGGAGCTCTCAGGGGAAGATCTCAATAGACTATTCAGCATTTTTCCAGGTGTGTCCCTTCAGGGTCTAGGTCTCCACTGATTAGCTGGTTGGCACCAGGATAGGGGGTCATTATCCAATGCAGCTTGTCCTGAGGTCAGCTGTGGGGTTTTGTCCAGTTTTGCTGCTTTTCTGGGCCTGGAGATGAAATACAACTGAGGTCTAGATGTTATCTCTCGGGAGGAAAGGTCAGGGGGTCCTAACCACATGACCAGTGATATACTAGTGGAGGAAAGGACACCCTGGGGTTGAGGTCCCTCCCTACATTTGTTCTTGGCTGGGCACCCAGAGCTTTCCACCTGGTGACCTTCTTCTCTACCTGGCCCATCATCCTTGCTCTGCTCATGTCTGTCTAACTGCCTACCACATCTACACATTTAGTCCTGGATTCAGTGAAGCTAGAAGCTTTACGTTCTTCTGTACAGGGTGTTTCTTGCAATTCATCCTGGGATTCATTCCACATTCTTCATTTTGTGATCAAGTAGAATGAGAATGTGATTTTTCTCATGCAGTTGCATATATTTTTCTTTGTCTAATTTAAGGTGTTAAATAAATGAATTCATCTAAAAAAAAAAAAAAGAAAGAAAGAAAACAGTACTCAGAAAATTAAAGGGCTGGATTCCCAGGTCCAGCTCTGCTTCTCATTGGCTTATGATCTTGATCTCGACTCCCTGAATATCAGTTCCCTCAATTGCAAAATGAGCAGTTAGAGCTTGATTAGATATGGTCAACACCCAAGAGGGGTGCTCCTGTACTGCATCTCCTCCAGGGCAGACACTGCTCAACATCGTCCACCATTCTCCTTCCCCACCAGCTGCCTGAGACTCCTTCACAGACCAGCGCTACATGGAGCCAACACCACGTACTTGGAACAAGTGCAGGATACAAGCTATTCGCCATTTGTTGGGGGAAAGCCCCAAAAGTTTAAATTCAGGATTGATTCTGAAGAACTGATTCAGGAACTTATTCAAATTCTTAAGAGCTTTAATATGGGAATCTGATATACATGAGCAAAGCAGCTGCTGTCAGCGGTGGCAGGCCCCCCCAAAATCCATACCCTCCCCAAACAGGACCTCTTTTTATAGGGGATTAATAGTAAAACCATATGATGGGTAGTCACCAAGACCACCAGAAAGAACAATGCATTCCTAAGTAAACTGACAACACGTGGCAGTTATCACACTCTATGCTTCCATCCATTGGCCTCCCTCCTGGGGGCATGATGTTTATCTGTGGTATTCTGGTTTTCTGAGTAGTCAGCCAACTCTGAAGCTACAGATAGTAAACAGTCACAGTTAAACAGAGTCAACATTTCCTAGACACCTTTGCTGCTGGAGCCATATTGCATCTCTAAGGGAATTCCCCTACACCAGGTGGGGAATGTCTGGCCCTCGGGCCATATAGGGCCTGCAAAATCATTTGGTCTGGCCCTGCCAAGGCATTAGGGGTGAGTAAATTAAATGTTTGACCAAATATAGCAGGATGATTTTTAAGTTGATGATTTTGTATGGCCAGTGAACGATGTTATAAATATCCAAATGGCCCTTGGCAGAAAAATGGTTCCCCATCTTTGCCCTAAACCATCCTTAACCAGACAGTTTGTTATGACTGTTTTACTCTGACATGGGATTCTAAACAATTTCTTATAGGTTTGCCCAGGCTTCCTATTAAAGTTGTCATGAGGCAGAAAAATGATAACTTCATAAAGTCAAGAATCAGCCCATGGTGGCTCTATGTAAATGCAAGCTATTGTGAATGCTATAATTTATGCAACATACTTTCAACACTGTTTTCACACAAGGCTTTGGAGTTGATGATGGGAGGGGACCCTGTGCTGAGCTTGGTCAAAAGCGGTTCCTGGGGGTGGTGATTGAGTAGCAAAGGAGATAAGGAGACAAGGAGAAAGAATTTCTAAACGTCCCCTTGCCCCCTGTGAAATATAAACTTCAGCTTCTATGCCAGGATTAATTCCATTCCCTGTAAGAATTGTTAAAGCCGTGTTGCTAGGAAAACAGCAGCTGTTTGTCTGGATGAGCTTGGGACAGGAATGTAAACAGGGAAGGGTTTTGGTTTATGAGACCAGTCTCTGTCAGTGCTGTTCAAGGAAGCACGGCACACAGGGCCTTTTAGACAAAGCCAAGGTGGGGATCCTTCCCAAGGTGATCTATTTCCCAGAGTTGGATGACCTGGAGCACTGCCTCAAGGTCTCTTCCATCAGTCTAGTTTGTCATTGTCAACCTCACAACTGTTGCCTGGCTTCTGACCCTGAGCCTGTCTGCCGGGAGCCTGGGACCAGAATGACCCCTGAGCTCAGAGGAAGATGATATCTCTTTAGAAATGAGTCCCGGACAGCTAACTCACTCCCCAAAAATTCGGCAAATTGGAGCTTTTAAGAATACCCCAACGCTTCTCTGACCTTACCTCACCCCTGCCACTCCTCATCCTCCTTCCCTGTTTTATTTTCTCCACACACTTACCACCAGTTAACATTTAATGTATTTTATTGACTTACTTGCTTAGAGTCTCTCTCCTTTCTTGCATGTTTGTTTCTTTGGTGCCTAGAACAGTCTCTGGAATAGAACAGACACCTAGTAAACATTTGTTAAATGACCAAACCCATTCATCTATTCAATATTTTGGATAGCCAGAAAACTGGATTTTTCATCTAAGAAAACTTTATTGAATACCTTCTGAATGCTTGCAATTATTCCCTGAGTTTGGGATTGGGTTCTGGGAAAAGTTTTAAAAGGAAAGGAAAGAAATTTCCCACTGATGATTGAAGGGAAGGGCAAAATAACAATAGCTTTCCTGATGTACCACTTCTTAATATACCAAGTGCTCTTATGTTCAGTGTCTGTTTCTTGAGTCAGCCTTTTGAGGTAAGTAGCCTGATATCAGTTTTTCAAAGGAAGAACTGGAGGTTTACAGGAAGTAGGCAATTTGGTCATGTTTATGAAAGAATGTCCAGCCTATAGAAAACTCCTATAAGACTTTTTTGACCTAAATTATTGAGGACATGCCCAGAAGCAAAATCTCAAAGAATTGAGAAAATGCTCCAGGGAATGGCAGTTTTACAGCTCATTTTATACATTAGTATCAAAGGAACATGAACACCATTGGTGATAGATCAAGGGGTGGGAGAAAGCAAAGTGTGAAATCTTTAGGATTGGTCAAAAAGCAAAATGGGAAAACACACCCTCCTTTTACCTTGGTGGGTACGGGCTAGTTACTAAGTATAGTACAGAGATGGCATGCAGGGTTCTATGATCTCATGCTCTGTTGGTCTTGTGCTCTGGTGCCTGCAGTTGTACCTCCAAGGGCTCTAGAAAAGAAAGTTAGGCTGACATTTCAAAGGTTATCCTAGATTCCTAAGAACAATGGACAGAGGCCACTTAAGGTAAAGATGAACCTTCCTAAGGAAGCTATAGGCCTGGGGCCTGACTAACCACCATGACCTGTGCAATTAGGAATTTATGGTCAGACCACCCTGAGTGGTTACTTTTGGTCACTGAGTGTGTAAGGTCTGCCATGCAGGACCCTCTAAGCTTGTCAGATTTAGTATGTGGCCCCTTTTTTGTTCACTACTAAGTCTCCCCAGTGATAAAGCCTGGGCCTATACACAACATACAGATGCTGCCTTCAGCAGCTGGCCGCTGGCCCTCCTTTCTCCTCTTTATCTGTCTCTCTAGCCAGCTGCTTTCCGGGGCGGGGAGGGGGGATGGTAAAGGGGAAAAGCTGTTCTCATAATCAGGGTCTGACTGAAATCCCTCAGAGAATAGAATATCCTGTAAATGATTGCAACACATTTTTTTTTTTAGTCTGCGTTGGTTTGAGATTCCTACTACTATAAGCTCTAAAAACCAGAGTATTCCTCCTGATGCTTAGTCACAGGAGGGGAGAACGTGCATGGAGAAGAGACATCCTGGCTTGGAATCAGATTTCCCAAACAACTAAGGGATTGGACCCTCCAAGAATACCCTCTGTAGAATTCCTGCAGGATTAGCAATCTCATTTTTAAGGAATTCCAGGTTTACGTCATAAGTAAAAATCAAATCTTTTACCAATAAAGTTTAGGTTTAGAGATTCTCAGTGATATACTCCCCTTTCCAGGCCTCTAGGAATTTAGCTCCTGATCCCCAAACTGCTAACTGGGAACACTTTGAAATTTTCGTGATTGAGCAACTGAGGATTTTATCTAAACCCTCCAGCAATCAGGAGATGTCCCGTCTCGTGTGTAAGTTAGTTGTCCTGAGGTCTCTCTGAAGGAAGTCTCAGCTCTGGGCTGGAGAGCGTGCCTGTTTATCTTTGAATCGAGGGTTCAGATCAAGTCTCTCCAGAATGTGCCACTTTGGCATGTAGACTCTTTTGCGCTCAAAACAATCAAGGCCCCTGAAGACTCAGGAAGAGCTTATTACTTCCCCTTTAAACGCCTAAAAGAATTTAGAGGTCCAGGTCTAGGAAGTGGACTATTACCAGAGATAAGTACCAAGAGTATGTGCTAGTGTGGTGGGCTAGGGGGAGCTCTGGGGCCTAGAGATCAAAGTCTGTGTCCCATTGTCTCCGCAACATTTGCTCTTCCCATATTGTTGTGAATTGTCTCCTTCCCTTTGAAGCAGAGACCCCCATCCTGTTCTCCTTAGCTCAACATAGCATATAGCCTATTTCCCCTGTCTGCATGTGGGTCTCATATTAGTATGGGGTCCCCATGTGGACATAATTAAATTATTTTCTCTCCGGTTAATCTGTCTTATGTCAATTTAGTGATTAGATCAACCAGAAGACCCTAGAAAGGTAGAGGAAAATGTTTTTCTTCCCTAGAGTGTATTACAGAATCACTGAATGTCTGGAGCAGTGGTGTAGGCCTGCCTGGCATAGGAGGGTTAGAGGGGTCAGTGGGTTTCACTCAAATAAATATCTTTTAAATAAGTACCTAAATAATAAAATTTATTCCAATGGAGTTTCTTTTATCTCTTTTCACATTAGTTCATTTTCTTCAACTACTCATTTATTATTTTGTAAAATAATTCAAAACATTTTTTTTAAGTTAAGTTCATTTGCTAGGCTTTTGGGCAAAAATGACATTTGTTGTAAAAAGGGCCTAGATATTTGGTAATATCCTAATAAAACATGCTCCTCTTTAGACTTGATGGGAAGAAATTAGCAGCATGTTCTAAATATAATCATGTCTCAGCATCCAGCCTCAGGACCCCAAAACCCTGCAGGGCCAGAAAATGACTGGTGAGAGGATGCTCAACACCATCAGTCATTAGGGAAATACAAATCAGAATCTCCATGAGATACCACTTCATACACACGAGTTTGGCTAAAATTAAAAGACAGACAATAACAAGTGTTAGAATCTGGAAAAGTTGAAATGCTCATACATTGCTGGTGGGAGTGTATAGTGGTGCAGCTGCTTTAGATAACAGCTCTTCAAAAAGTCTGACATTGAGTTACTATATGGCTAAGCAATTTTACTTCTAAGTATACACTCAAGAGAAATTAAAACATCTGTCTACACAAATATGTGCATACAAAATTCATTGCAGCGTGATTCATAATAGCAAAAAAATGAAATCAACCCAAATGTCTATCAACTGATGAGTGCATAAACAAACTGTGATATACCCAGACAAGGGAATATTATTTAGCCATAAAAGGCAAAAAACATACTTATACCTGCTATAACATGGATGAACCTTGAAAACATGTTCAGTGAAAGAAGCCAGTCACAAAAGACCATTTATTGTGAGATTCCATTTATATAACATGAACAAAAGAGGCAAATCCATAGAAACTAAGAGTAGGTTAGTGGTTGCCTAGGTCTGGGATGAGGGCGGAATGGGGAGTGACTGCAAGTGAGCAAATTTTTTCCCTAGGTGGGTGGTGATAAAAATATTCTGGAATTAGAAGTGGTGATTGTACAACTTTTCCAATATACTAAAAACCATTGAAAAGTGCACTTTAAAATGTTGAATTTTATGATATGTGAATCATATCTCAATAAAAGCATCTAGTGGAAGGAGATATGTAAAAATAAAATAATATGAAAAAAATCAATAATATAGTTAAATTACTACTCTCTTTGGAAACCATCTTTGCATACTCTCTGGATTCCATTCTAAATCTACCACTTTGGAGAGTATGAAATTATGAATTGGGGACGTGTACACTACTCTTTAGTCCTATTTTTCTCCCTGTAATAACCCCCATCTTGCCTTGTTCCTGGATGCTCATTCTTGCCTAAGAATCCAGGGTTTCTCAAAGTGTCACTTCAGTCCAATTGCAACAAAAATCTGTGGTAGTGCTTGTGAAAAATTCTTGGGCCCCACTCTGGGACCACTGAAACAGAAAGTCTGTGTGTATGACTCTGGACTTCGCATTTTAAACAAGTCACCTAGCTATAAAAAATAATACAATTATTAATAATAATAGCTCTTGCCTATAGAATACTATGTGCAGGCACTACTCCAAGAGCTTTACATTAATTAATTAATTTTATCCTCAGCACAAGCTATGACTGGGTAATATTATAATACTCATTTTTCAAATGAATAAAAATGAGTTAGTGAGAGGCTAAGAAACTTTCCCAAATTAATATATAACTAGTAAACAATAGAGTCTGGCATCAAACACAGACAGTCTGGCTTCAGATTTCAAGCTCTTAACCATTGCACAATGCTGTCTGATATGGTTTGAATGTTTGTTTGCTCCCAAGTTCATATGTTGAAATCCTAACCCCCAAAATGATGGTATTAGGATGTGGGGCCTTTGGGAGATGCTAAAATCATGAGGGTGGGACCTCGCCCCCTTTCACCAGCTGAGGACACACAGAGCGGGTGCCAGTTATGAACCAGGAGGAGGGCCCTCGCCGTGCTGGATTCCTCAGCCTCCGAAACTGTGAGAAAGAAACCTGCCAGGTCTGTGGTGTTTCATTATAGCAGTTCAAATAAGCTAAGGCACCACCTCTTCTCCTCATTGATTCTCATGCTTAAGTTTGAGATTATTATGATTATTATTTAATATATTACTTGCATCTGCAAAAATAATTACTTACATTTCTACCTTTGATGTGAAAATCTACAAAAATGAATTTTTTTTTTTTTTAGATTTTATTGATTTTTTACAGAGAGGAAGAGAGAGGGATAGAGAGTTAGAAACATCGATGAGAGAGAATCATCGATCAGCTGCCTCTTGCACACCCCCTACTGGGGATGTGCCCGCAACCAAGGTACATGCCCTTGACCGGAATCGAACCCGGGACCCTTGAGTCCGCAGGCCGACGCTCTATCCACTGAGCCAAACCGGTTTCGGCGAAAAAAAAAAAAATGAATTTTCTTAAGGGGAATGTGCCAAGCCCAGTTGGAGGTTGTACATTTGGAAACAGGGATGTGAAAAGCATACCTCCTTGGGAAAGGACCACGCCCCTCCCTCCTGCCTCTTCAGTAATCGACTCCAGGGAAGCCAGCCACCCAGAGAGAGACCTGTCTCCTGCAGCAGAAACCTGTCCCGGGTTCAGTTCCAAAGCCTGGGCCAAACTCCCCTCTTGGTGCTTCTGATTCACCAGAGCAAGGAGAACCCTTGTCTGAGGGTGTCACTGCTCTTGTCACAGAGCTCAATCAGGCCTATGTGGAAGTCATGGCCAGCTTTGGGCTGCCTCCTGATGGCCCAGGCCACTTTCAGGCTGCAACTAGGTTGCACAGCTTCTGGCTGGCCAGAGTCACCATGGCCTCCAGGGCCATGCTCGGTTCCATGTCACATGGGGACCTTCCAAGGCAGTTCTCTCAGGGGCCTGCAGCACACTGGTAAGAGCTTGGCAGGGATGGAAGAAAGAGAAAAGGTACAAGGCCTGGATCGACCCCTGGGTGTGGGCTCATTGGGAATGTCCTGGAGGCCCTCCCAGCCTCTGATACTTCACCTGTAGAAGAAAGGTGACCTTTCCAAGCCCAGGGCCTCTGCAGGTGGCTAAGATGACTGGTCACAATAACATCTGTGAAACTGCTTCCTATGATGTTAGCGTCACTGTTCTGAATTGCCAATCTTTAACTTTGAGTTTGTCCTCCTTCACCCAAAAAGGTCTGGAACCCACTAATTCAATAAATACTAATTGAAGGAATGAGTGATTTTCTTTGTAGAAAACATGTGGGATTGCAAAGTGACTAATAGGCATCTCAAATTTACCATGGTTGGAGTGGAATTCAATTTCTCTTTGTAACCTGCCCCTTTCCAGTTGGATCTAACTTGTGAACAGTGCCAACATCTATCCAGTTGCTCTAGCCAAAACCCAGGAGTGGCCTTTGGATTTTCTCTCCTTTCATTCAACCCATCAGCAAGGTCAAAACACACCTGAACCCCTCTCCCACTTGTCCAGCCCCCATCATCTCACTCTTCATTCACTGCAATGACCCTTTATAGGCCATGTGACACTCAGCAATCAGGATAAATCACATAATGTCATTCCCCCGCTGAGAAATCTGCAATGACTTCCCAGTGCACTTAAAATAAAACCCAAAGATCTTGCCATGCAGGCGAGTCTTTACATGAGCCGGTCCCTCACACCTCTCTGGCCTTGCCTCCTACACCACTCCCCCTTTCACTGCATTCCAGCCACACCTGCCAGCCTACTTTCTGTCATTTCAACATGCCACACTCATTCCCATCTCAGGTCTCTGCACTGACTGCTCCCTGGGCCTGGAATGCTCTTCCTCTGAAACATGGCATGACTCCTCATCACTTTAGTTTCAGTTCAAATAGCACGTCCTCAGGGAAGCCACAACTCCTATCCTAAGTTATCCTCTCCTCCTTTATCTGTTCTACTTCTTCATTGTACCTGTTACAATCTGAAGTTATCTTGTGTGTTAATGACACGTCAACTACCGTCATTCTCCTCAACTGTAACAATGCTGCACGAGGCCAGAGACTTTGCCTGGCTATGCCCAGTCCTGATGCCTGCCACATAATTGACTCTCACTAACTAGTTCTTAAATGAATGGTGTGATGTCACTATGAAAGCACTGGTTACAACTATGTTTGCCTTGTTCTAAAAAGGACATAAGGAGGTTTATAGAAATGAAAATAATAAGGTTTGTTAAATACCAGCCTAGGAAATTAGGTTTAAAAAAATGAGGGTAAGATGCTTAGAGGAACTCTTAGTTTTGCAGCATCCCAGGACTCTGTTACTCAAACTTAGCATGTCCAAACCCACTGACCCATATTCTCTCCTGAGAGAGCGTGAAGTTCAAGGCCTGACATTATCCTGCTTCCAGATACGTTGGACCACTCCACTGCCTCACTCACTCCACTTCAGTCACACTGACCTCCTTGCTGTTTCTTCAAAATGCCCAGCACACACCTATCTCAGGGGTTTTGAACATTCTGTTTCCTCCATCTGGAATGTTCCTCCCCCAGGGATCCACACAGCACACTACCTCAGTTTCCTCAGGCTTCAGGTTTTGCTCAAATAGCATCTCAGAAAGTCATTCCACCTCTTTCTACCCTAGTCCTCTTCCCTGTTTAGTTTCTACCTCTTTATCACCAATGAATACAATATTACATGTATTTATATATAATACATTTTATATAAAATATATAATACATTAAAATATATTTTAACACATTAAAATACATTATATATGATTATACACATATATTATATACAATTATATATATACATATTTATATGTAGTCCCCAAATTGTATATACTCTTTAACAGCTGATTTTATTACATTTTGAAAATGAAATGTCTTTGAATAAACACTACCTTTATAATTTTTCAAAGTGTGTATACATTTCTGGGGACACCCTGTATGTATAATTTTGCCATGTATTCCTCCACTAGAAAGGAAGCTTCCTGAGGTAGGGACTTGGTCTGTTTTGGTCAGAGTAGTATCTAGAGGAATGCTTGGCTTGTGGCATGCACCAACTAACTATTTGTTGAATTAATTAATGCAAATGAGGCAAGGACACAAAGCACATGCTGTGAGGGCTTTATACTAGTGTTGAGCCACCAACCTGTCTCTCGGCTCGCTCACACTTAATACACACATGAAAGCAGCTTCGGTTACGTGAGTTACTGCCAGTCTATAAAATCAAATGAAACTGTTCAGAAAACACATAACCCTTCCTGATACTGAGATTCCATGAACCCCTCCAAAGAGGCTGAGTATTTGAGCAAGGTCCTAACTAGAGCGTTCAGACAACTATGGCAAGGATCAGTGTTTCTCCTTACATTCTCTAACCTGGCTGATGCCTTATGCCAGACCGTAGTCATGGAAAAGCATTTGCACGTAGAGTTAGAACAATGCGGTCCAAAGACACAGCTTTCTATTTGTCTGGACTGTTGTAGGCACGGACCTGCAGTCTTCAGGAACAGACAGGATTCATGGATGTTGGGCCTGCTTCTCTCAGTCAAGCTTTTGTTGAACACTAAATGCCAGAGAGGTCAAGCGTCCGTTTGCTGAGAAACGGGCCTTCCTGGAGTCCTGGGGAGACCGTACCACACAGTTTTGGAGGCGCTATTGTGGTTCACTTCATGAAGGCATACAAATGGCCAACAGGCATGTGAAAAGATGTTCAGCATCACTAGTTATTAGGGGAATGCAAACCAAAATCACAATGAGATGTCACCTTACACCTGTTAGAATGGCTATTGTAAAAAATTGGAGCCACTTTATATACTTTTTAAATATATTTTATTGATTTTTTTATAGAGAGGAAGGGAGAAGGATAGAGAGGTAGAAACATTGATGAGAGAGAAACATGAATCAGCAGCCTCCTGCACACCTTCTACTGGGGATGTGCCCGCAAACAAGGTACATGACCTTGACCAGAATGGAACCTGGGACCTTTCAGTCTGCAGGCTGATGCTCTATCCACTGAGCCAAACCGGTTAGGGTGAATTGGAGCCACTTTAAATGGAGCTGGAGCTTCCATGCCAGAGGTACTGCTTTGCACTTACCCCTTATGACTCAAGTCTTTGGAATGTTAAAAGAGCAACTTTGTACCCCAAGGAACTATTTGCAAAGATAATACAATAGTAGTGGGGTGGGGATAGATTAACAAAGAATTTATATGCATACTAGAGGCCCAATGCAGGAAATTTGTGCAAGGGCCTTGGCCCGCCCACGCCCCCCTAGCCTCAGCGGCTGGGGGGCCTCTGCTGTGGCCCCCGCCCACTGCATCTTTGTATGGAAGGAAAGAAATCTGGTCTAATTAGCATATTATGCTTTTATTATTATAGATATGAATAACCCATAGACACAGACAATAGTCTGGCAAAGGTCTGGGGGTGGGTGGGTGTGGGGTGGAGGGTATCAATGGGGGAAAAATAGGGGACATCTGTAATACTTTAAACAATAAAGATAAATTAAAAATTAATTAATTGATTAATTAATTTAAAAGTAGTTATGAATACCAGACCAAAAATTAAAAACATGGTTTAGAATTAGCATTACTATGTTTTGTCATCTGCGCCAATAGAAATGCCTTCCTTTTTATTGATATAATTGTCCTCCTTGTCTTTCTTATAAACAACCACTGCATTTGTCTCCCAATCAGAACACTCTTTGGACTTCTGCCTGAATCAGTGCATCCTGAATAGCTATTCTTTTGATCTCAAAAAAAGCTTATTGCCTCTCACACTGAAAAGCCTTTTTATCTTTAGGTTGGCATATCAAAAAGACAAGAAATAACAGGTGTTAGAGAGGAGGTGGCGAAAGGGAACCCACATACACTGTTGGTAGGTTTGTTAATTGGTGCAGTCACTATGGAAAATAGTATGGAGATTCCTTTAAATTTAAGGATAGAACTACCATATGATCCAGCACTGCCTCTTCTGGGTATTTATCCAAAGATTATGAAAATGTGTAAAGATATATGTATTCATATGTTTATTACAGCATTATTTACAATAGCCAAGATACGAAAACAACCTAAGTGTCCATTGGTGGATGAATGAATAAAGAGGATATGGTATATATATACAATTGAATATTACTCAGCCATAAAAATGATGAAATATAGCCATTTGTGACAATGTGGATGGATCTTTAGGGTATTATGTTAAGTGAAATAAGTCAGATAGAAAAAGACAAGAACCGTATTATTTTGTTCATATAGAGAATATAAAAAAGTAACAAACAAACAGAACAAAACAAAAACAAATGCATAGATACAGACAAAAGAATTGTGCCTACCAGAGGGGAAGGAAGGTGGGGGGAGGGCGAATTGCGTAGAGGGGGGTGAAATATATGATAATGGAAGGAAACTAGACTTTTGGTGGCAATAGGCTATACAGATATCAAACTATAATATTGTATACCTGAAATGTGTATAATTTTATTAACCAATGTTACCTCAATAAATACAATTTAAATAGATAAATGAATGGCACTCCTTGGAATCATGTAGGACACACCTTGCACATCTCTACAACGCATCCAAGTTTATGAGACTAGGTAAGTGCAGAGCCATAAGGCTTTAACCAGCAGCCCAGACAGGAGAAGTTTTGACACATATTTAGAAAAGTTCCAGGGCCATGAAAAGACACATACTATTTCACTTCCTGCAGAAATGGGCTAAGAGAACAGCAGTGGGTAGGACCACGATGCTCCTCAACAAAGAATTTGGAGTTAGATCTAACACAGAGAATGGCAATAAAAATATGTCCGTATGAGAATGTTCAAAGCAGATGAAAACAATCTGCCTTCCCCACACAAGCCAGCTGTACAATATCTCTGGAGAGCTCCCACTGACCAGCTCACTGAGGAGGGCGGTTTTCCCTTCCATGAGCAGTTGTGAAAGAAACACTAAGGTAGGTGATGAATTACATGTTACACTGCTATTTTGGATTGCCAGCCATAAGCCAGTTTCATCAGGGCAGTTACCCAAACTAATGAGTGTGGTAAGTTTTTCCACTAAGAAATTGGATTCCATAAAATTTACAGTAATACAAATATTCACTCCATCAGGCATCTCAGTCAGCACTTCCACCCAAGGGCCCTTAAGTTTACACATGGCAGGAGCATCTGTATTTCCGTGTGTTTGTGTTTAAGAAGCACATTTCTTAAATTTTTGTGGTGAGACCAGGGCTTTCATGAGAGTTCATTTTCACACATACTCACCAAAGTTACACATAGTTTTCTTTCATTTATTGGAAGATATCGAGAAATTGCATGATAAGCTGAAAAATATGTACAATGGTGATGACTCAGTAAACACCTCAGCTTTCATGGCATGGCTTCCTGAAGTCCCCAGGAATGCATTCACTCAGGCTAAACTCTCCTGGAGAGCTTACCATGTGCCAAGTATCATGCTAGGCACTTTTCTGAGGCTGAGTGAGGTTGGGAGATCCCAATCTGGTGGAGGAGTCACCATGTTCTCTAGCACTGTAGGCAGTGTGTGCTGAGTGTCCACTGAGGGGGTGACCATGTACGATCCCTGTGGATGAGGGATCTGGGGCCTCCAAAGAGGTGGGCTCTGAGTCGGTCTTGAAGAAGCACAGGATGTAGAAAATTGGAGTCTCAGAGAGAAGAGCTGCTCACCAACCTCCTGCCTCCGACCATCTCTGTGAATAAGAGAAAAATTAAATTTGAACATATTTGGGCCCCAAATTTGACCACATTTCGATCTCTTTGTTACAGCAGCTTAGCCTATAGCTTAACCAATACGTTTGTAGAACAGTTATTGCACTTACCTCCTCCTAACACATCCAGGCCAATATGACTCAGTCAGCAAGATGAAAGGAAGGGAGCCAATGGCAAGAGAATTCTTGTGATGAGCCGCACATTATCCGTAAAAAAGAAAACAAAAAAAGAAATATATCAACTCTGACCTCCCAATTTTCCCGGCAGGAGCTATCTCTCTCACTTCTAGCGATAAAGGAGCCGAGGTGTAAAGATTGTCCAAGGTGACTCACAGCCAGTAAGCAGCCGAGACCAGAACCCGGACAGGTCTGATGCTTCCTACACTCAAGTGTCACCAACTACACAGAGGGAGTGCCTCAGAGGGCCCTGTCAAGTGTCCCGCTGGGTCTCTGTTTATTCCAGGAGGGCAAGGAAAAGCATCCCCGACATTTTGCTGAATCCCAACAGGGGCAGGTGACCTGGGAAACTAACTTAGCAGCAGCAGAACTAGAAAGGAACTTGGAACATTTCCAGTTTAACACCTTGTGTTGCAGAGGCCAAGGGCAGATGTGTGCTTCAGTCACTGGGGTCCAGAGCTGACCCTTGACCCAGTTCTGCCTTTGTCTCCAAGTTTCCCTTCCTGGGTCCTTTGCTGTCCTCCAGGTCACCCCTCCCATTATTATCTCCTTCTCACTTCACTCTCCTTTCAAGAGTGTCATGTGACAGCCTGTAGGAATTAAGTTGAATCTTGAGGTACATAAGTTCATTTGGGCTGTTTCTCCAACCATCAGTGAAAAACTGTCTTCATTAAAGAGTGGGGACAGCAAGTAGAGTGGGATTTGGAGCGGGGAGCAGGATGGTGGCAGCAGAGGGAGGAGGGGGCACTGAGGAAAATCTGATATGCATAACAGGGAGGCAATCACTCCAAGCAGACTTGTACCCTGAGGACTGTTTCCAAGCGGTCTGCCTGCTGGAGCTCAGCGCTGCCTTTCAGAAAAGATAGTATTTCGGTGATGAAATAAGAGCTTTCCTATCTGCCGCATTCCTGCAAGGCTTCTGACTTGAGCAGGCTGTTAGGTAAGTGCAGAGAGTTAGTGGTTTCTCAAGACTTTGTAAACTGATCCTGTGTGGGAGTGTTTCCCTTTCCTTAAATGGATCACTAGAAAAGATTGGACACAAATCAGGAATTCAACTTCTAACCAAACAAATTTCTACCCACACAGATAACTTGACTCATACAAGCAACTTCTAATAATTAAAAGGTTTGCTTCGTCTCTGAGACTGGCTTCTCTTTGGCACCTCGGTGAGGCTCTGCAGGGGTCCTTTCCGGGTACCCCTCTGGGTTGCTGTGACGCAACATGTTACAGTTAAGAAGCACCACATACCCATGAAAGCCTGGGATGAATACTGTGGATCAGATTATCATTCCCACTTGATAGATGTGGAAACGGAGGCCCAGAGTGATGAAGAATTGGCCCAAATCCACACAGAGAGAAACCATCTTCCTCTAGTGCTTTTTCCCACTTTCACACAGAACCCGATTTTTTGGACTTTGAGCCTGAAATGTCACCGGTTAAAAGGGAGAGGGGATGAACCACCAAGGACCTATAGGTAATTTACTTATTTGTCCATTCATTTAGAAACCTTTACTGAGTGCTGACTGTGCGTCAGGGAACACTCTAGGTGCTGGGGATTAAATGGTAAATAAAGTGGACATGAGTCCTACGGCTATTCTATTCTGCCCCTTTGATTGCTGTCCATTTCTGGGTAATAATACCTGGCATTTACATAGATCTTATTGGTTCTCAATGTGTTTTTCTACACATGCCTCCTAGGACCCTCACAGCCATCCTCAGAAAGGCTGAGTGTGTTGCCCACAGGCCCAGGGCAGTGCTGGGATTCTGACCCAGCTTTTCTGACAGCAATGCCAACAGCCCTGTGGCTCAGGGGCACTGTTTCCTTAACAACTGGCCATGGTCAGAGCTATGGGTGGGGACACCCAGGGCCCTAAGAGTTGTTCCTCCTCCCATCCCCTTCTCCCCCCACCCAGTCTAGTGGGTTTCCTGAGAGCCAAGTGGTGGGAAAGAGAGTCCCCCCAACTATTCCTAAGCTCGCAACTGGCAAAGCCCAAGGACCTGACCACAAACGGAGAAAGATATAGGTATTCATACCCTTGTGCCCTGTCACCTGGAGAGAGATCAGGGAGGGGCAGACTGGAAGGAGGGCTCACAGGAGATGGGGGCTGTACAGAGTCAGGCCGGGGCAGGTGCACACGCATGAACTTTCTTTGCGCCATAGATCACCTTATGTAGTTTGGGCACTTTGCAGTTTGTCCCAATGTTTTACGTATTTATGCGAGCAGCCAACCAATCCTTTTGGAGATCTCATAACCTCCTTCATGTTATTATTAGTGAAATTAGAGATCGATCCTTTTTCTGGACACATCAATGGAGTGATCTTCAATATAACCACAAAGTTCCGTTTTTTAAAGCATTGTAAGTTTAGATGCCATAATCTCGTAAATATCGGTGCCTCAGCCTGGCCCTGGTGCTGATTCCATGGGCATCTGAGAGCATCCTCCGCTCAGGGCCAGGCTGCACTGGGTCCAACTCACCTTCTGTGGGTCCTTCGGGGGCAGCTCCGCAGGTGGGTGCGCACTCCGCTGGCTCCGCCTCATGTTGGCTCCGCCCCTCTCAGGTCAAGCAGGACCTGAGGGAGCGGGAAGAGCTAAAGCACGTGAACTTTTAAAGGCAATTATTGCTTGTCTCATTTTCGGTTCTTATAAGTGTATTTCTAATAGCACATGATCTCACTCATCTAGGGGAAATAATGAACAACATAGACTGATGAGCAAGAACAGACCCAGAAACAAGGAGACATGGATCAGACTGTCGGGCCTCGGGGGGAGGGTAGGGAAGGGTGGAGGTAAAGGGGAAGATCAACCAAAGGACTTGTGTGCATGCATATGAGCCTAACCGGCGGTTAAGGACAACAGGGGGGTGGGGGCATGTGTGGGGAAGGGGGTGGGATGGGAATGGGGGGATGAGGACAAATATGTGATACCTTAATCAATAAAGAAATAAAAAAATAATAAAATAAAATAAAGGCAATGTTGTCGATATCCTGACCGGAAAAGTTGAGCCGATTTACTTTCTATTAGCAGGGGCTAAACCAAAAGATTTGAGAACCTTTGTAACTCCCTCATGCCTGCTTTCTTGTTTGCTGTTATGCAATTACCAATAAAACCCATAAAAGACCAGGGGATCTGTGAAGGATGTCAGGGAACCACAAAGGGGACGTTGAAAAGTTGGTCCTAGTTTCCAGGCTGTGGGAAGTAATCGCAGGAAATTGGATAAATGACAAAAGATTTCACGGTGTTTTTTTGTTTGTTTGTTTTGTTTTGTTTTGTTTTGTTTTGTTTTGTTTTGAAGAAGAAAGGCAGATGGAGGCTGGGTGGAACAAGGAAGTCCCTCTCGGTGTGTGTTTTCACTCCTGGTCCCCACAGAAGGTCCCCGGGGGCAGGAGAACAGCTCTGCTTTCTTTTCACTGATGTCTGAGCGCCCACAGTGCTGAGTGCACAGTGGGGCTCCCTCACTTGGGGCTGGAGGAGGATCTGGAAAGTGGATTTACAGTATGGCCGCCTACAAGAGGAAGGGAGAGTGGAATGCTTGGGCCTGGTTAGCTTCGGGGAAAACTAGGAGCAATATCGGGTGGAGACCGAGAAGCCTTTAGATAACCAGCTCTCCATGATATTGGGCTCATTCTCAGCAAAGCACAGAAAGCAGGCGATCCCTGGCTTTCTGACCCTGTGTAACCTAATCACCTGTCTATCAAGCTGCCAACTAGCATTCACCGAGCACCCGTTTAATGCCCAGCACGGCCCCAGGGTCACAGATGAAGTAAAAGCCGTCCACCTACCTATGCGGAATCTGTGGTCTTGGTGGGGAGGGCAGACCACCGTGCCCAGGAAAACACCACAGTCCACACAAGACCACGGAGAAGCGAGTGTCAGACTGTGCACTGGGTGCGAGATGGTGCCACCCAGTCCTGAGGCCTGAGAGGGAGAGGGGGAGGCAGGGTGGGGCTCCAGCAAAGGCGCGAGGCTGGCGCCTTGGAGATCCCAGGTTGGCTGCTTCGGGTCCTGTCTTTGGTGCGGAGCTGGTTCTTCAGAGAGGAAGAAAAGCATCACCTGTCACTTTCACTATCTCCTGCTCCTTCTCAGCAACCACCTGCTCTACGCTTCACTGCTCACGGACTACTGGTGAAGCGAAAAGGAAGAACAAATGGCTGTGGTGAGGGTTAGAACACACTCCGCGCCTCCCACCCTCCCACCAGGCCACCTTCTGTGGCTGCCCCCTGCGCTGCAAAAGTGCATCTTCAGGGAAAGAAGTGTGTGGGGGTGGGAGGAGAGGTGTTCAAGTACGGTTTCTGAGAGTCCCTAGGAGCAAACGAAACCAAAGAGCTCCAGCTCAGTTGCAGTTTGTCCACATCCTCAAGGATGGTTCTCTGAAGTGCTGGCGTATTTCCCCGTTTAATCACTGCCCCACCTTCTGAAGTAAAAAGCTAATTTCAGCCACTCGAGAGGAGAGAGGAGCCGTGACCTTTCTGTGGGGCTGATGATAACTCGCTCCTTATAAGGAGCAGAGAAGCACAAAGCCCCACGCTCACAGCTCAGGAATGCAGCCTCTGTGTGTGTTCCCCCTAACCTGACCTGGCAATGGGGCTCCACACCTGAGCCCAGCATTTCCTGTGGTCTCCAGGGGGCGTGGCCTCCCTGCCCACTGAGCCAAGAGAGTATTAATTGTTGGAGATATTATAGCCATAAAATGTCTGAATCAGCCCTGCAACTGGATTCAATGGGACCAAAGAGTTAGTTAAAACAATATTATTTTCTATTATTTGAGAAACAAACTTCCTAACGACGATACAAACTCCAGCCTCCCAGTGGACTATTATATAACCCCTAGTAAAACGAAGGGTCAAAATCCACAGCGCTCAGAGCCAAACATCCCTCCAGGAGGGAACACGGTCATAAGCCATCAGTACTTTTAGCTGTTTTTTACTTACAGTGCCTCCTCTAGGCCAGGCGCTTCACCTATCTGTTAATTCCTATAGTGGCCCAGTAATTATGTCCATTTTATTAAAAAAGGATATTGAAGCTCAAAGAGAGGTTACACGACTAGTAATGGAAACCCAGAGATTCAAACCCCAGGCTTTTCTACTCCAAAGCCAGCAGAGTTCTTTCAGCAGGAGCTGCAAACACCCGGTTGGCTTTCCCAATGCCCACCGAAGAGCAGGGTCCCTCTGGGCTATGCAATGTAGACAAGGATTTTGGCTACTCCATCTTGTCTAGTTCCTCATGAGGATTTCTCAGGCCATCAAGGAATAAATGGATGCTGTATTTCCTTCTAAGCTGTTTTTCCTTCCAGTCTTGTGTTGCTCAGAAAAACATGGAACCAGAAAGCCAAACCCCAGAGCATTCTCTCTGCTGAACACGGAAGGAGTCTGTCCAAGGCCTTGTTGTGAAATGCAACCTGGCTGAGCCTCCTCACCCAAGTTGGCCTGCAGGCCTGTCCTCTGACCGTCCCCACCACCCACCCAGGCCATGTCTCGTTTCTCTGGTTCCAAGAACTAATCAGCTGGGCGGAACCCAAACCCCATATGCAGTGTGGCTGCCCAGATATTCTGACCCATGACCCCCATCATTCATTTAGATAAATACTTTGTACCCATCATGGTCTTGGGGAATAAGTCAGAGATGGTTCCTGTCCTCTGGGAGCTGACATTCAGGAATGTGGAGTAAACAGCCACTAGTTAATTGCTTGACTACCATCATATAAGTCCTGCGGAGATTGCTAAGTTGTCAAGAGAGTCCATAACTGGGGCACAGATAGGGACTTGGTCAGGAACTGAGGGATCAGGGCAAGACCCCTACCTGTGAGAAAGAAGATGGGGTGGCTGGATGTACTCAAGGGGCCGGTGGACAATGTGAGGCCAGAGAGGTAAGCAAGGTCTGACCTTGAGGGTCCTTTGTAGGTCTGGACTTTATCTTTGGAACAATGAGACCCTTTTGCAGGATTTAGGTGGTGAATTATACGTGTGAAGAAAGGAAGGATACGTTTGCCAACAAAGTCTAACTCGTGCTGAGAATTAACATCTGCTTTTCTGGCTCTTGGTCCCTCTGAAACTGGAAACTTGTAGTCACTTAAAGGCTGTCACTTAAAACGGTCATGATAAATGTGCTTGACAATGATGACTTAGCGCAGGCAGTCCTCTCCAAGTGGAAGTATTCACCCACCCCTGCCAGCAGCCTGGACCTGGAATGGCCTTCCTGCATGGGCCCCAGCACCAGGCCCAGTCAGAGAGGTGGGTTTGGGGGTAGGAGTTTGAGGACAGAGAGGCAAGACAAAGAGTAGAGTTGTGCCAGGATCTCAAAAGCTGATCCCCTTCATCAGGGGGCCCTGGGAAAGCATTGAGAGGTCCCTAACAGCACTCTTAGAGTCTGGCCTGACATGGGCCACTGAAGACTGAAGCCCTTGGTCCTTGAACCTTTTTCTGTGCATACAGTGAGGGCCTTGCTCCTGGGGATCCACCAACTCTCTTCTCACCCTAACATTCTGACATTTCCAACTGACTCCCTAAGAGGAGTGTTTTAGGGTGAACAGCTCTGAGGGCCATCTGGGGCCTGGAGAGAGGATGGAAGGGAAAAGGAGGAGTGTGCAATATCAACAAGCACTTCATGATCAATCGAATGGTGAGAAGGCAGCAAGGCAGAGAACAGCGTATGGCATCAGCATGATTTTACCCAGAGAGTTCTGCTGCTGAAAGCTTGACTTGTCCCATAGTGAGTGAGGAAGATTGAAACACACACCCATGCACACACACAAACACACAGACACATATTCCATGCACTTCTTACTTAAGGAATTATTAACATTTATTTAAATTTACATCGGGAGATCACATTTTTTGACTTGTGCCAATATAGCTTCCAAAATCTCAATAAAATGTGATTTAAAAAAACATCCTCTAACAATGACTACATTTAATATCAGTGATCAAAACACATTAACTTGCAGCATGAGCAACAGATGCAATTGACTGTTCTGCCAAGTCCCTTTTCCTACGTTACCACACATCTGCAAACATTCCCCTGAGCTTGTCCCCTCCAAAGGAGTGGTGTGAGTGAGTTCCAGGGAGGGGGTTCCTGGGAAGTGCTCCTTACATGAGTATCTAGGGCTGCTTCTGAGTGTTAAAAAGAATGTGAGATAAAAAGTGATAATGTCTGAAATGAAAAAAAAAGTGGGAATTTCTAAAGCAAATGATCAATTGTTGCTAGTTCTGCTCCCCGGCTATCATGAACTGATAACAAATTAACAAAAGAAAAACAAATTTATGTGTGTGTGGCATGACCCTGGGCAGTGGCCGGATCCAAGAATAACATGTGTCTAGATATCCTCCAGCTCCGTAGCGTACAGGCCCACGCTTTGTGGCCTTGCCCCGCGATGGGCCTCTGCTCCCAATAGAGTAGGAGGTAACATTTCCATGCACTCCAGCTTGGTATTGTGGCTTGTGCCCTGGGTGGGACGTCGGAAAACTTCTAGAACCAGCCAGCTCTGCTCTTTATTATTTGTATGCTTTGGCCAAGTTTCCTAACCCACTAGAGTCTCTTATTTCTTTATCTCTTAAATGACAGCAACAACTCAACACCCGGTGACTGAGGACAGACTTATGCTGGGCTGCGCCGTGTGAGTTAGGATGCAGCCATCATCTCTGTGAGAGTGCAGCGGTGGATGTATGACCACCTTCGAGGTGACCCTCAACATTACAGCGCCCCTGTCACCCAATGGGCACTTAAGAAAGGATTTTGTTGAGGTGAATATAAAAATGTGTCCAGATGTAAATGAAATAGACAAATATCTGGGTGTAATAGTTAATGTACTTAAAATCCCATATGCTATTTGTTAATTTGTAAATACTGATTATTATGTTACTAGTTTAAATGATATAGTTAAACATCACGTCCTAGGGAGTAAGGTCAATCAACAACACCTCAAAATGCTGCTGGGAGGAGCAAATGTGTTTATACTTCCTAGCACTGGCGGAGCAACCTCCAGCCACGCTCCCACACTTCACTCTGAGGAACATGCTGAATGAAAAATAGCACGGAGGACTCACCCATCCCCACCCCACTAAGCTGGTACTGCTGGCCTCCAGCCCACTGCCCTGTCCCCTCTTTCTACGGTTGTTCTTTTTTCTTTCCCCTCTCCACCCAGCTGCCACCCCCAGACAAGTCATTCATAAGATATCCTTGCCCTTTGTTCAGACTAGAGTCTTTCCAAAGAAACCTTACCAAGAGCCAAAGACTTAAAGACTGTAGCTGCAGAGCCCTCCACAGACTTCAGTGTCATTGTTCCCTTCGGCACTCTCGGGGAACTGTAGGCATTTTCCTCTCCCAGGCTCAGCTTTGTTCCCCTCCACAAGCAGTCCCTATGGGATGGAGCGGGGTGGGGTGTTGAGGGGCAATAATAGAAAGCCGCTGGGATTTGGAAAAGGGAAAACTGAATTCAAATCAACCTCTCCCTCTCACTGGCATTACGACTTTGAGCACATCCCTTCACCTCTCCATACACAGTAACGGAGACAAATCTCTTGGAGAATCTTTAAGGATTCCATGAGATCATATATCCAAGGTACTCAATACAGAGCCCATCCTTGTTAAGAGCTGTTGGGCCAGTTAACAACTATTAAGTCCCTTCTATTCTCTCCTATATTTGCTGGAGTGGACAGTGAATGGGCAGGGGAGAGATGGTTCACTCCCCCCTTTTTAGGAATAACTTAACAAGACAATATTCACAGCAATTACTTGAACCACCCTATTACCTTTTTTTCTAGTGAGAAAGTGTTTTTTGTTTTTTTGTTTTGTTTTTTACTTTTACCAAAAGAAATTTGTTTGGGTGATCTTCAGGTCTGCTTAGATTAGCATATGATCTGGAAAGAGCACCCACCTCCATGGTCCAAAGACATTCCTTGGTCTTCGGAGAAGATGAAGCAAGCACACAATTCCTCCCACATGTACAAGGTCTTTCCTTTCTCCGGACATTCTAGTACAGGATCTTTCCTTTCTCTGGACATTCTTTCTCTGGACATGGGTTTGTAGAAGCTGCCACATTGACCATGAAACCCCTCCGTCTTAGACCTGGCATTTGTCTCTCCTCCAACTTATCCCCTTTATCAGCTGCTTCCTTGGGGAATATTTAATAGGGAATATTTAGCAGGCTTAGGGGTCATCTTGTCTATCAAAACCTCAGCAGGGTGTTCTGGCTGGCAGCTTATCCTTATCCGGATCCTGTAAGAGTTCTGCCACCTAGGTCTTCTGACCTGTCCCCCTCTCTTCTTCCTGGTGATGTCCCCAAACCCTGGATTTCCTCACCAGGACTCTTTTTGGCAGAACAATTGGCTTGAGTTTTTGCTGGACCTCTGGTTACATGAAGATAAACATGTTGAGAAGACCTTAGATTTTGAACACTGCCCACTACCACCAACTTTCTCCTTCCATGCCCAGTGCCTGTGGCATTTGTAAAGTGTCCCCAGAGTCTTGTCATGGACTTCAATACATTTCACTGTGCCATAGGAAACTCCCCTTTCCCATTACCTCTTTAGACTCTGCAGAATTCACCGTAACTCTACTTTCAGTAATACTACCTAAACTTTATTGAGCACATTATATGTGCCAGAAATAATTCTGAGCACTTTATATCCATTGTTTCATTTAATTCTTTCAACAATCTTGTAGGGCCGAAACCGGTTTGGCTCAGTGGATAGAGCGTCGGTCTGCGGACTGAAAGGTCCCAGGTTCGATTCCGGTCAAGGGCATGTACCTTGGTTGCGGGCACATCCCCGGTAGGGGGTGTGCAAGAGGCAGCTGGTCGATGTTTCTCTCTCATCAATGTTTCTAGCTCTCTGTCCCTCTCCTTTCCTCTCTGTAAAAAGTCAATAAAATATATTAAAAAAAACAAACAATCTTGTAGGGTAGAAACTCTTATTATTCACTCACTTTACAGAAGAGGACACCAAGGCACTAAGGTTAGATAATTCTCTTACATGGAAAGAAAGTGTCAGAATCATGATTAATACAGCTAACTCCAGAGCCTGTCTCTTTATGTCTATGCTCCACTGGATCTTATTGGGTCTTATCATGCCTTCCAGAAACTTCCTTTACCAAAGAAGAGAACTGCTTACTTCCTGTCCACCTGGTGAGTAGTGGGTACATGTGGCTGACTGTCCTGAGCATGGCACATGCAATGAGTATCAAGTAGTGTTTGGTAGGTAGATGGATGAATGGGTGGGTGGATGGATGGATGGAAGGATGGCTAGATGGGTGGAAGGGTGGATGGATGGGCAGATGGATGACAGATGAATGGATAGGTAGATGGTTGGATATGTAGATAGATGGGTGGATGGATAGATGGGTAGTCTACCATGTGATCTGAGATCTTTTGTACAGAAAAACATTTTGGAATATAAGAAACCCAGATAATCCAGAGCTACATACTCTCTGACTATTGTGACTTTTGTTCTTTCTGTTTGCAAGAGGGGAAATATCTCTAGGTACCGAACCCCATAGAACAAATAGAACAACTGTGTTCCTACTAACAGTTATTCCCACCTGCATTTATTTTCTTAGCTGCTTCACACTAACTTTGGAATTCAAAACAACTTTTGAACTTGCTCAGGGAGGTTTGTTTTTTAGTAAGACTGGCTGCTCTCTGATCCAGGGGGGACCTGCAGCTCAAACCTTACTCAAGAACATCAGGCCGTAGGATTTGTTGTTTGTGTCTAGAAGTTGTTCCGGAACAAGAAAACCCACATCTTCCAATCTACTGCTGCCAAACAGAGGCTAAGACTGAACACAGTGTGGCCTTTAAATGCAGACAATTTCATGGAAAAGGTGAGCTTGCAGGATGGGGATAAACTTAGCATCAGGTCCTCTTCCCCCTTCACTTCCAGGTTCCCACCCATGCCCATCATCATTCCAACCCTCATACAACTCCCAGACCCTGCTTTTTATTTCCTTGTTTCAGATGACAAACTCACTCTTGTTAAGGTGTTAGTGACTTCCTACTTTTCTTTCCTATTAGAAACAAGTTCCTCAGTAAATGAAATCAATCAATCAATATATATATATATATATATATATATATATATATATATATATATAAAGCATTGGTAAACTCAAAGGCAGAGTCTCAACATGCACCAGGCATGTGCTATCCCCTGGGCCAGTCATTCAGGCTGGCCTGTTCATTTGTGTGCTAGTCTGTGTATTCTTTTACTAATATTATTAAGTCAAATGGGTCTTGAGAACAACTCAAGGCCACATTATTTTCTCATCGACTCTGGTTTCTCTAGAGTGGCTCTTCCTGTCCTACTCAGAATGCGGGTTTAGGGCACAAATGTGCTGATCGCTTTCACCAACCCCAGGACCCTCGGCCCCTGTCTCACTGCTGTGTACGTAACTTACCAGACGTGGCCTGCCCTGCCCCTTACATGGGGTTCATTGGCCCCATCAGAGTGACCACAGGCCCTGGCCATGAGGCCTCGGCTGCAATGTGCCTCTGACCGGACCCCACCTTCTCCTCAGGTGCTTGTACTACAGGAAGGTAGAATTACCTCCACAGGAAAGTTGTTAAGGTGTTGAGTAGCACATTTTGGCATGGGCATAAAAAAGGGGAAGGAAAATTGTATTGTCTCTGTTTGGTCTTTCTCTAAGCTTTTCAGTAAACTCTGCATGCCCAGCTCTGATCTTTCTGTGTGCTGTGAGCTAAGATTACAGGTAAACTCTGTGAACTTTCTGCATGAAAACTTATATTAAAAAAAAAAAAAAGCGCAAGTTCTTTGTTTAATGTTCCAAATCCCATTTCTGTCATTGAAATGACAATGATAAATTTAGTTGTCATATCCAATTAGCCTATTTAATGTGAAAACAAATTAAATCTTTATGCCCATGAACTGTGAACAAACCTGCCCACTACAGGTGTGTCTCAGTCCCTGGCAATTATTTACGCTGGGTCTCATACTCTTGTTTAATTCTGATGGGGAAGTGAGTAGAAGGAGGGAAGGCAGGGAGAAAGCAGTTAGTGTGGTGCCTGCTTGGAGACTGGAGAAAGGCCTTCTGTCTTCCAGGTGGATACAGTGTCTCTGGGCACACAGCTCAGCAAGCAGCCCCTATGGGTCCCTCAGCAGGTGGTGTGTGAGGCAGCTCCATCCTTGACCAAATAGCTTTGCGGAGAGGGTCTCTGCCCCACATTGGAGAGGCCTCTTGCTATCTTAGCTCTCAGAATGCCCGTTTCAAATATGCCCACCACAGACCTGAGCACAGCAGTGATGTCCGTGATGGAGCATGAGGGTAATGAGTTAACAGGCTGACCAATCACCCTCTTTTTACTCAGAGGCATCCATCATCCATGCCCACTCAGCAAAAAAGGCACTGGATCTCACCCTACACAAACTGCAAATTTCTCTGAAACCATCCATTTGAAACAGCTCTTAGATATGTAAAGCATAATTGACAGAAACTCAAACCTAGAGGCATCCTTGAGAGGCCATCTGAGTCACTCTCTGGCCTTTAGGCAAAATCACCTATAAACTTTCCCAGCACCCCTGGCAGCCACTGGAAAGGTTGCTGGTTTACTAATATGTCTTCCTTGGGAAAATATTTTAATGGACTCTGAGGACTTCCAGAATGCTTGTATTTTTAAAAAATTTATTTATATTTTTTGTTAATCCTCACCTGAGGATATTATTTTCCCATTGATTTTTTTAAGAGAGAGGGGAAGGGAGGGGGAGAGACAGAGAGCGAAACATTGATGTGAAAGAGAAACATGGATTGGTTGCCTTCTGCATGTGCCTGTACCAGGGTCAGGGACTGAGGCTGCAACCATGGTAGATGCCTTTGACCGGAATCGAACCTGGAACCCTTCAGTCCACGGACTGATGCTCTATCCACTGAGCCAAAAATACAGATAGGACTGTATTTTTATTTTTAATTATACTATACAAAAAGAGAAACATTCTCTGTAAAGTCAGACGTCAGCACCTTACCCCCACCACTATCACCCCTTCCTCCTCCTCTTTGATTTGGTCCTTGGGAAGCCACTCGGAGAAAGTGATAAATGAGCAAGAAGGTGTTTAAGGTCTGTTCTCAGGTAGACACCTGTGAGGAAGTAAAGGAAGCAGGACTGGGCAGAGGTAGAGGCTGGACTGCAGTGCAGTTGTTAGTGGCCTAGTCGAACAGAAAATGCTCCTCAGGAAAGGACTGTGATTGGTGCAGGTTGGGTCCTGTGATGACTCTTTGGTCCAATCACTGTGATCTGGAGATGAGTGATTCTGATTGGCCAGTTTCCAGTCACATGGCCACCGATACCAGGGTGATGGAAAAGCTTGCTAAACAGTCAAGAACAGTAGCGGACACACACACACCTTCAAAGCTATCTACCTCTCAAAATTGCTGAAAAGATTAGTGAAAATATATAGTAAATGTGTCTAATAGAGGGCCTAAAAGGAGACACTCAATAAACTGTCATTATTCTTTCTTCCACTGGGGTCATCAGAACTAATACAAACAACCTTTCTTTTATTAAAGTCTTGGGGAAAACAGATGCTGATAAAATCAAAATTGGCTCAAATCTCAATCCAAAATTTGAACTGAGCCTGAACTTTTCTGAAGAACTGAGAATACTTAACAGACATTTTTCTCCAGCTAAGCTAATCTGTGCGTCCTTATATGCCTGAACCAGAATGGGCCTGGATCACCAGAACCATCATAAGGATGCTTATCTCCCTGACAGCTTCAATGGTCTGAAAGTATTTCCCAAGACAGACAGTCACTAGTGTTTTTCTGACCTTTTCAGAGAGCCAGAGCATTTGGATGAAGTGGGGAAAAATTCCTGTCTCTGAACTGAATATCAGCTTCTTGTAGGGTCTTGTTCTAAGGATGGATCTTGTATGTACTTCCCGCCCTTCAAAACTGCAGGGTTCTCCAAAGCCTAATGAAGAATTAAGGACAGAAAGTTCTTGGCCCTCGGTGACAAGCCCGTAACCTCTACTCCCCCGCTCCAGCGCTACACTGTGGCCAATTGGATGTCTGGATGTTCCCCGAACCGCAGACACCCTGCCCTCTGCATCCTTAACATGCTGTTCCTCTGAGAAGAACATGCTCTTCCCACTTTCCACCTGAATAATCAACCCTTCAAATTCTGCCTGTTTTTCAAGGACATCTCTTCCAGGAAACCTTTCCTATCCCTTCAACAGCTGTGGTCTTGACTCCCTTTAGTCCCCTTATAGAATATGCATTGTGCTATGTAAAGCTGAATGATAAGCTTCACAATTCAGTTGCAGGGCATTTATCAAGAACTTAGCATGTTCTCTGCCAGGTACTGGAGATGGAGATGCATGAGATGAAATTAACCCAGTCAACATAGGGCTCTTAGCAGTCTGGGTATTACATATTTCAAATCATGAATTTCCAATTTGAAAATTCCAATTTTAAAATTGGAATTCTGTCACTACCTGCTCATAGCTTTGGTGTCCTCAACTACAAAATAAAAGTTTTGGACTCCATGGTCACTGGAGGGCCTTTCTCACTCAGCAATGAGTCACCCTTATATTCTACTGTCACCTTGTCAGTACTTCCAGCGGTCACTTTGCTCCTCATTTTATCATCCATCAAGAGAGCATCCATCTGAGCTTCAGATAATTTTAAGCAGAACTTTGGAATTATTATGTAATTAGCATGTCTAAGTTCGCTGAACATGGTCATCATGGTGGTCAAGTCAGTGACAAGTCACACCCTCAATCTAGACCTCAATCTGTAACATGGGAAGGTTGGAGTAGGGGCCACTAAAGCCCCTTCCTACTCCAACATTTATGACTCATAATCATCCTCTCTCTTGGTCCCACAAGAAGCATATGATGTTCTATAAGGTCGTGGCTGCTAAGCCACCTGGCAGCAGGAAACAAATGCTCAGTCACTCCCAGCCTCACCCAGGAGGATGAACTAAGTTTTGAAAAAGAGGCTGTGACTGAGTCCAGAAGGTTTGGTTTTCAGTCCCTGGCCCCATCCTCAGCATAGATTTGCTGTGGGAACCAGTTGAACAAATTTAATCTCTGGAGAGGAAAGTAGCCAACATTACTCGACTGAAAAAACTCACCCTCTTCCCTCATCTCCCGGCCCCCTGTCTCTGTTGGCTCCCTCCAGGCCTGGCCACTTGCCCGTGTGTGCAGTGAACACTTGCTATCTGTGCCACCATGTGGGCTCCACTCGACTCAGCATGCTTATGGCCAGATACCCATCACCCAAAGAACCTGCTGTAAGATGGAAAATTCAGTCAGTTCAGATTTTTTCCAAACAGAGAAGAAATTTGTGAAACAGACTTCCTCTTAGCTTACTATGTAACCATGCTTTCCATCTTTCTGTAAAAAATGCTGGTGGACACCCCATGTCAGGAGGCTGCACCATGCACTTTGCTCCCACCAGCTAAGCTCGGTGCTGACCAAGAGCCAGCTATGCTTATCCCCCAGCCCGTTATTAGCAGTCATCCTTGGAACTGCGGGGATGCAATTTAGGCGAATATTATAAATCAATTAAGTACAAGTGCAAAGAAGAGAGTTGTTGGTTATATAGAAACCAAATTGATGCTTAGTAAGGAGTAAACAAAACTAAATTCCTAAAAATATTTGCAGTCTACTTTTGTTATATGGGATAAATATTGGTGTTTGTTGAAAAATAATACAAATACAGAAATATTCTGCACTCAGGTTGCTCTGTAGCATCCATATCTTCTTGTTCCACTTTGAAGAAGCCATAATTAAAAATTGTGGATGAGACATTATGGCTGTAGGCTATGTAGAAGAAAACACAAATGCCCATCAAGAGGACCCATTCTCAAAAGAAAAATCAAGACTTAGCCCAATATCAAAACATTGGCTAGCATTATGGTTGTAAGTTAAAACACAATATGTATGTTCAAATCAGCTCTGTTACTTTTTAAGTATTAGACCTAAGAAGATTTCAGCTGTACATAGATGATCATCATTTTACAGCTTCAGACTCAAATATTTTGTGGAGTTTTTAGTTTACATTGAGGTCTTATTATTATTATTTGAGATCTATTATTATTACTATAAAACTTTTAAGCATATATAAAGAAAAGTAGAATGAACATCCATATCCCATCATCCAAATTTGCCATCCATACTTTGTCCCTTTCTTTTTGTTCCTTTCTGATGTGTTTTAAAGCAAAATTTAGACATCATGTCATTTCATTCCTACTTACTTTAGTAGATATCTCTTTACAAATATGGACATCTTCTTATCTAACTATACCATCATCATGCCTAACATAATTAGCAGCAATTCTTTAGTGTCATCTGATACTTTATGCATACTCAGTTTTCTCAGAATGCCCCCAAAGTATCTTTTTACTGTCAGTTTGCTCAAATCATAATACAAATACAATGCACACATTATATTTGGCTATGTCTCTTATATGTTTTTAAATTTAGAACAATATCCCTTTACCTTTTTCTTTCTGTTATTAACTTGTTCAAGAATCCCTGATTTTATAAAGAGAGGTGTGAGAATTTCAAATAATAGCAATTGACAAGGGGTTAGTGGTGAGGAATCTCAAAAAATGCCAGAATGGACCCAACATTTCTCAGGGTGGTCAGGGAACTGACCTGGAGAAAAGTTTTCACTCTCCTTGGAGTGACAAATGAGCAGAAGGCAGGGGACTGGGTTGAAAGATGAAAGGTTTTAAAGTTATGAAATAAGTTTAATCTCACACAAACAGAGGTTGAAATCATCAAGGAAATGCAAATCAAAACCACAATGAAATAGTACTTCAGACCCACCAGGATGACTATCAATAGAAGAACAATTGTTGCTGAGGGTGTGAAGAAACTGGAACCCTCATACATTGCTGGTAGGAATGCAACGGTACATTAAAATGGTGCCTTGGAAAACAGTCTGGTAGTTCCTCAAAAGATTAAACACAGAGTTTACCATATGACCAAGTGATTCTTCTCCTTGGTCTATATCCAAGGGAACTGAAAATGTAAGTCCTCACAAAAACTTGTGCTTGAATAGATTATTCATAATAGCTAAAAAGTGGAAGCAACCCAAATGACCATAATGAATGACTAAATTAATGTGGTATATTCACACAATGGAATATTATCTATATACTAGAGGCCCGGTGCACGAAATTTGTGCATGGGGAGGGGTCCCTCAGCCCCACCTGCCCTCAGCCTGATCCGCACCCTCTCCAATCTGGGAGCCAACAGGGAATGTCCTACTGACGGCTTAGGCCCGCTCCCCATTGTTCTCTGCTCTCTGAGGGGCCTGCCTGTTCCACACCATGGCTATGGCCAAGCAGGCCCTGCTGGGTGCTGCCTGCGGGCCGCGCTTGCCTGCTCCTGGGTTGCCCTGGTGACGGCCAAGCAGACCCTGCTGTCTGCTGTCAAGCTGCGTGACTGCCCTTGCCTCCCGGGGCCGGCGGTGGTCCTGGGAGCCTGCGGGCGTGGCTTGGCATGGCCGCCCTCGCCTCCAGGGGCTGGCGGTGGTCCCAGGAGCCTGCGGGCGTGGCTTGGCATGGCTGTCCTCACCTTCTGGGGTGGCAATGGTCCCGGGAGGCTGCGGGCTTGGCACCTGTCCCCGGGACCCAGGCTGCTTGGTGCCTGCATATGCAAATTAACCCGCCATCTTTGTTGGGTTAATTTGCATACTCACTCCTGATTGGCTGGTGGGCGTCACGGAGGTATGGTCAATTTGCATCTTTCTCTTTTATTAGTGTAGATATAAAAGTCTAAGTGGCCTTTACGACGGAATGACTGGAGTGACCAGAACGACTGGAACGACCGGTCGTTATGACACACAATGACCACCAGGGGGCAGACGCTCAATGCAGGAGCTGCCCTCAGCTTGCAGGCCCCAATTGCCAATGGGGTGTGCTGGCCAACCTCCTGGTCCCCAGGCTGGGACAGGGAACTGGGGGTGGGTGGTGGCGGATGTGGCCTCTTTCCTAGGGGGACCGAGGGCCGGCTCCCTCCTCAGGGCTGGCAGCCAACCTCCCAGGTCCCTCCCCCTCCCCCTCCCCCAGGCGAGCAGGCCCCGATTGTCTGGTGGGTGGCGGCGGATGCAGGTGGCGAGGGAAGGAGGAGGCGGGGAGGCGGGGAACCTGATTGGCCCTGATCGCCGGCCAGGCCTAGGGACCCCACCTGTGAATGAATTTTGTGCACCGGGCCTCCAGTTTACCATAAAAAGGAATGAAGTACTGGTACATCAGGAATGAACCCCGAAAATATTACGCTAAGGGAAAGAAAAGACACCTATTGTATGATTCCATTTATATGAAATATTCAGAATCGTCAAGTCTGTAGTGACAGAAAGCAGATTAGGACTGAGGGATTGGAAGACTGGAGTGGGTGATGGCTAAAGGGTGTGGGATTGGTGGGGGAGTGGTGGTGATAAAAATGTTTGAAATTAGGTAGTGGTGCTAGTTGCATAGTCCTGCGAATATAGCAAAAGTCATTGCATTGCATAGAGAGTGAATTGTATGGTATATGAATTATATCTCAGCAATGCTCTTCAAACATAAAGTGTGACTCAGTGCCAGTGAGGGCCACGGAGGGAGACCCACTGTCTCCTCTGCTGATTCCTACAGTCTTCAGGAGGGGGTTGTTTTGTTTTATGAACCAGACAACCTTTTGACCCTTGTTTCAGTAACACTGTGAAAGGAAACAAAGGAAACCCAAGAGGAACAGAAAGGAGCATTCATTTTCATTTTCACCCATCTGATTCCCCTCTGGGCTGACCGCGCTTCCTCCCAGGCCTGACGCATTCTCCTTCCCTGCCTGCCTTCGTGGAAGACAGTGACATGCAGGTCCAGCTGCTTCACATGCAGGGGAGCATAGAGACAGGGGGTGCCCTTGGTCACCCACGCTGCCACCACAGCCTCCTCGCCCTGGAGAAAGCGGGAAACAGCCAGGCAGCCAGGGCAGTCAGGTGGAGTGAGAGTCTGCTTCCACGGGGTTCAGCATGGGGCTCGGCCTGACGGCTGGGGCGGGTGGGCAAGGGCAGCACGAGGTTCTGGCTGAGGGAGAGTGGGATGTTGGTGCAGAAGTTTCCTTGCCTGATTTCGAAATCTTCAGGCTGTTCAAACTGCCGTTCTTGTCAGAAATGGACATCTGCCCAGCCCACACATCTCCGATTGCCCCGGGCCACAGGATCCTGCTCTCCTTTGGCAAAGGAGAAGCGTGTGGGCCACTGAAATTGCAGAGCCTCTGGGTCTGCAGAAAGGCCTCCGGTTTTTGTGTGTTATCAGGGAAAGCTCCATTTACGGAAGGGCAGCGTGGGTGGGCGGGCCACATTCCCAAGACGCTCTGAGGGCTCCCCCGGGCAGCAGCAGGCCTTTCAGGCCCCCTCCCTCCTTGCTCCCATTGCTCCCAAATCCCACTCAGGGGAAACGTGGCCACAGGCCACAGCTCCTCCTTGCAGCTCCAAGGAAACAGGTGAATAAACAGAGAGAAGACAAACATCAATAAGAAAAACACAACTTAAAAACTCATGTTTTCAGGGAGAAGAATCCAGACAACACATCAGGGGTTGTCTGGAGCCCCCACCCTAGATGCTAAAGAACTGCCTTCATACACCCTGGAGCTGACCCTCCATCTCTTGTTCTCCTGGTTTCCAGCGCTGTGACCCCATGAACCATCCTCTGTGCCCAGCACCCAGGAGCTGGTCTCTGTGTATCTCACCCCCAACATTTCTCCTCTGTCCCCTCCATCAGATACAGCGGAGACACCTTTATAAATGTAAATTTTTCTTACAAAAGAATTACTTCTACTTGGTTTTTAGAGTTTCTCTTGTTTCTCAAAATTATCAGTGCCAAATAATTCTTATGCCAAAGAGACATATTTTGGTCTTCTGCAACAGATAGGTGGAGAGAGATTTATTGTAAGGAATTGGCACATGAGGTTATGGAGGCTGACAAGTCCCAAGATTTGCAGGATGAGTTGACAATCGGAAACACAGGAGACTTGATGGTGGAGTTCTAGTCAGAAATCCAACAGGGTCAAGACCAGGAAAAGCTGATGTTCTAGTTCAAGTCTAAAGGCAGGAACATAGCCAATGTCTCAGTTTGAAGGCCGTGAGGCAGAAAAGAATTCTCTGCTACTTGGATAAAGGTCAGCTTTTTTGTTCTATTCGGGCCTTCAACCGATTTGATAGGGCCCACCTACACTAGGGAGAGCAATCTGCTTTACTTAGTCTATTGATTTGAATGTTATTCTCATTCAAAAACACTGTCATATAAACATGCAGAATAATGTTTGCTCAAATATCTGGGCACTTGTGGCCCTGTGAAGGTGACACATAAAATTAACCCTTTCCAGTCTCTTATGGTAAACCTAGGGCAGCTTTCTCCAAAATGTGTGCTGCATGGAGCCTAGTCTTGAGAAATACTCTGGGTAGGGGGTTGGGTTGGGGGGGGGGGAGAGAGAGGGAGAGAGAGCACCTCTATGCTCAATTATATATAGAAAATATGATATAATGTATTCCTCCCACATCCCACCTCTACCTCTTAGAAATTCTTAAAGTGTACTAGCTGATAAGAAGTGAAAGGTCCTGCAATTAAGACAACTACTTAATGGTATTTGTCTCAGTAGCTCTCAGAACAGTGGAACCCAGCTTGGGAAAGGCTGCTCCAACAATGGTTTTGAGGCCTGGCTGGATGAGTGCACCTCATGGGGAACTTAAAAATTTTTTTTTATTGATTTTCAGAGAGAGAGAAAGGAAGAGGAATAGAGAGATAGAAACATCGATGAGAGAGAAACATCATCAATCAGCTGCCTCCTGGACACCCCTTCTGGGGATGGAGCCCACAACCCGGGCATGTGCCCTGACCAGGAATGGAACCACCATCTCTTGGTTCCTGGGTCGATGCTCAACCACTGGGCCATGCCGGCTGGGCACGGGGAACTTTTTAAGTGCCGCTTCTCACACTCTGACTGTAGTGGGATCTGGAAGTCCTTGTTCCTAAAAGCTCCCTGGACTGCTCTCTGTCCTGTGTGTGGATTGGTGCTGGGAACCACTGCTTCAGACCTGGGGGGAGGTGAGGGCAGGGCTGTTCCATTTGGCAGTAACCCCATTCACTAAGGTATATCCAGGAAGGGAGGCCACTGTCAGTTCCAGAGAAGTCCCCTCTCCTTGGCCTGGCTCCTGCTTCGGTAAAGGCTGCGTCAAGCTTCCCCTTTCTGGAGTCGGCCCATCTTCTTTGCAAGGCAATCGGGGAAGGCTGCTCACTTTGGAACCTTTTACAAACCACAGGGAGGCAGCAGAATTGAGAATAATAAATAAAGGCACCGAGGTGCATACCAAGGAGCGGCACACAGTGGTGGGTCTAAGGCCTCGCCTGGCCTTCTAGGTCCTGCCCAGCCCTGAAGCCTCTTTCTGTCCTGGGCACAAAATTGTGTTTAATTGTCTCTCACACTAAATTGTTTTATACCGTTGTGCCTGCCCTCACTACTCCCTCTCCTTATTCCCCTTAACGTAATGTCCACCTTTTTTTACTTGGATGACTCTTCCCCCAAAGTGCAGGCCAGGTATTGTCTTCAGGAAATTTTCTGAGCTATCAGATCGAACCAGGACTCCTCCTCTGCACTCCCACGATGCCAGCGCCACGTCCCATTTTAGCACTTATTGCATATGTGCTGAAATGATGTGTTTATGAGTCCCTACCTTCCCCACCCCCAACCCTACCCACCTCTACTTTAAAAATGAGTGTGTGAGTGTGTGTATAAAATGGGAGGTTTCATTTCATGAATATTTTGCCTAACAACGTGTCATTTCTTATTACAAACTGCCCACTTATCTTTAATTCGCAAGTGGAATTTGCTGAGTCCCCACAAATTCGTGATTTCCAAAACACTCTCTGTCCTCCCTTCCCTCTGTGAAGGGTGAGAGCACCTCCATTAGGGCTCATCCTTTAAGGTCAGGGAGTGTGTTTGAAACGTCATCTCTCCCCTGGAGTCTAAATAGTAACCATCGATGGAAGTGAACTGAACTGTTGATGACCTCTTAGGAAACGGAGTCCGTCTATGTGATTCATTATCTTCACAGTGTTGTATCCAGAAACCTAAGCCAACAATTTTCTTTTTCAGGCTTCTGCACCAAGGACTCAGAGATTTTTAACCCTTTACCAG
Organism: Eptesicus fuscus; assembly: GCF_027574615.1. Taxonomy (NCBI): domain Eukaryota; kingdom Metazoa; phylum Chordata; class Mammalia; order Chiroptera; family Vespertilionidae; genus Eptesicus; species Eptesicus fuscus. The sequence continues at coordinate 72,159,227 of NC_072481.1, forward strand.
GAGGTAATTTTAACCCTTTACCAGGAGGTAATTTAAGAGAAGGTAATTTGTTTGGAAATCATGAATTTGTAGGGGCTCAGCAAGTGCCACTTAGGAATTCGAGACAAGCAGGGCAATTTGTATTAAGAAATGACACCAATTTTTAGCCAACATGTTCATGAAATGAAACTTGATATTTTGCCAAAGTAAAGAAATGAATAAATACAATTTAAAAGGGGGCAGGGGGGAAGCTTCTTTTCCTATTTATTTTCTTTGCTTGCTCAATTCTCTCACTTCTATGTGGAACTTGGATGTCTGTAAACTGACCAACAGTATGAGTCAGGGCCTATAAGGAAACCAATAGCCCTTGTAATTGTAAGTGAATTGTAATTGAGAAGACCATTTACAAGCTGAGATGGGGTTTTTCTTGTCCAGGGAACATGGTAGGAGATCTCGGTGGGGCCTTAAGTAGAAGGCTGCAGCGGCAGACAACCCATGGCTGAGAAGGGAGCTGGGGATAAAGGCCCAACGTCACTTTCATCCAGCGTTCCAGTCTCTGTGGGGCCTCCTTGGCTAACCCAGGCAGAGGTCATGGACAAAGCCTGTTGATGAAAATCTTCAGTCTCCTGGGCCACAGGACATGTGGAAAGGGAGGAAAATCCACTGGAAGGATTTTGCCGAGTCCCCACAATTTTGTGCACCATCCCTTGATTAAAAAACATTCTCCTTTACTTAATGTCCAAATCACAGCAACTCTGAGCCTCTACTTTCCCAAATTAGTCATTTTCCATCAACCCCTGAAGAGGGCACCTACACCAAACTTCCATTGGTCGTACACAAATCCAGGCCCTTGCTGCCTCAGGCTTTTGGCAGGATATGCGCTTCTGAATTCTATTTGTTATTTTTAAATCTTAGTTCACATGGACTAAGAGAGGATAACTTTAGAGATTTTTGGAACTTCCCAGCCACCTGATCTACCAAAGTCACAGATCTAGCTGTCTTCTCAAGTAAAGCTACTCCCACCACCCTCCCAGGTCAAGATATAATAGTATACAGTAATCTCCCTTAATCTGTGGTTTCACTTTCTGAGGTTTTAGTTATCCATGGTCAATCACCATGTGAAAATAGTCAAGTAAGATTCCAGAAATAAGCAATTCATCAGTTTTAAATTGGCACCATTTTGGGTAGAGTGATGAAATTTCACACAATCCCACTCCCTTTGTCCAGCATATCTACCCTGCATATGGTACCTGCCCATTAGTCATGCAGTAGTCTTTTTGGTTACTAGATCAGCTATCAGATATTTTGAGAGACAGGGAGATAGAGAGACCACATTTATATAACTTTTATTACAGCATATTATTATAGTTATTCCATTTTATTATTGTTAATCTCTTACTGTGCCTAGTTTATAAATTACACTTTAACATAGGTATGTATGTATAGAAGAAAACATAGCATATGCAGGGTTCAGCATTATCTGTGGTTTCAGGCATCCACAGGGAGTCTTGGGATGTATATCCCACAAATAAGGGAAGACAACTGTACTAGATTTCTGGAGCCCTTTAGAAAAAGAGCTACTTCTGGGTCATTTTACTGAACAATAAATTAGGAAATGTCTTGATCTTATAATCAGAGGATGATGATGGATCAGATGCCTAAGAATTTCTATAAGAATTAAATATAAGGAATTTCTATAAGAATTAAATATAAGGAATTTCTATAAGATTTAAATATAAGGAAGATAGGAAGCATGAAAGTAAATAAAAAATTGTTTCGAAGTCATGGGAGAAATTTTGCTTTCAAAATTTCACACCCATTTTAGATAATGCTTGCATCATTTCTTAATCCAAATGTCATTGCCTATCCTTACATAGAACTGGTTTTAAGCTTTAGAGTCAGATTATCTATCCATCATCTATTATTACTAATCTTGTCTTGAACTCAAATACTATATGGGATTGGAATGAACTTGTGAAGTTTATTGGCAACTTTCAGACACCCCACAGAGTGGTATAAATTAGCACCTGGGAACATTTGTTATGCCCAAAATTATACCTTTTAAAGTCTAGGGTCCCAAATCCTGGTGTTAAGAATTCTGGTTCTATAGACACTGGCAACAATTCTCAGAACTAGCTTGGCTGACTTCGGAGTGTTCATCAATCAACTTCCACTTCCAACAGGATGCTAAACAAAAAAAATTTTAAATACATTTTTATTGATTTCAGAGAGAGGAAGGGAGAAAGAGAGAGAGATAGAAACATCAATGATGAGAGAGAATCATTGACTGGCTGCCTCCTGCACACCCCCTACTGGGGATTGAGCCTGCAACCTGGGCAGGTGCCCTGACTAGGACTCAAACTGTGACCTCCTGGTTCATGGATCATTAACACTCAACCACTGAGCCACACCAACTGGACAAACAAAACATTTTATCTTTCATGGTGGAATGTCTTTTTTTTTAAAAAAAAAGGTTAATGAAGCTACTGCTAATTTAAAAAAAAAAAAGTGGTGTGGGGCATGGAGTCTAACCCACCAGCAGCAGAGCTATGTAGGAAAGACAGGTGTCTGTTGTCCTGGAGTTTTGCAAATGTTTTTATACATCAAATAGAGGAGAGAAAGCTATTAGTCATTCTGAAAAGATCTACATTACCTATTGACAAAGGGGAGGAGAGAAGGTGAGCAGGGCTAGTTCTGAAAACCGTATGGCAGAGTGCGAAGGAGGAAGGGTCAGCTGTGGGCAGCAGATTGGAAAATTCATGTGTAAATAAGAAACGGAGGCTCCTGAGGGTCTATGGTGCCTGGCTATTCCCTCTTTTGGAAAATCACAGAAATAGCCACTTGGGAATTAATCCTAAATCCCAACTAATGTATAGGAACCTGAGCAGTCTTTTGTCAGAGCTGGTCTACAGCTATTCGCAGGCTGTTCTCTTTCACTCTCCAGTCGCTGTCATTTTAATTTAGAACATCTCAGAATTGTTTTCTTGACAAGGGTGTGGCAAAATACTGTTTCATTTGTATCCAAAGCCAGGATGTCTTTTAGGATGTTTTTCCTGGAAGAGTGGGAGGTGGAGAGGAAATGCTGGATGCTTCTAACATCACCTACTGCTGGTCACAAACTCTTTGGATGTGAAAACATTGGGGGAGTGTATTAGAGTGTTTGCCTTTAAATGACTGATAATCTTGAGTTAGAAAGCCTTACACAACAAGGGAAAATTCTTATTTCACATAACAAAATACCCTGGGATAGGATGGCTCCTTCAGGTTATCGACTTGTGGTTATCAAATGACAGCCACTGCTATACATATCACATGAAAACTCAAAAATGTCAAAAGAAAAACGAATTTTTCTCAGAGTCCTCCAGCAGGCTCTTTTTCTTTCTTTCTTACTGGTCAGGGTTGTATCAGGCTTAATCTATTACCAGCAGGAGGAACAGGGTCGCTTGGATTGGCTCCACTGCATCAGGACCCAACCTCTGGAAGCTGGCAATGGTCCCAGCCCACCCAGAAGCCCAGGGGCCTGGCCAAGGAGGGGGATACTGCATGGAATTAGGGTTCAGTTAGGAAGGAGGGTGAGCCCCTGCCCAGCTGGGGAGGCAACCCAACAGTGCCCACCGCAGGAATGTAGCCACATGCTTGAGAAAATGCCGCAGGTTTGAAAACCCTGGTAGAATGGCAGGTGAAAGACAAACAAAGAAACTCGGAGTGAAGCATAGGCACTCCATCTTGTTCCCGTAATCTCTATGTTGTAAAAACTGCTGTTTGAAATTTTCCACTAAACATAGATGGTCCTTTGTTCTGTGAATTAACTCTGCTATTCTTGGCTTCTGTAAACATGCTTGCTCGAATAATAGGGAAAATAAGCTCAATTATCTGGCCTTGCGAGCCGCTCTGCTGACGTAAGGATCTGGTCCGTCCCTGGCTACTCCCATGCCAGGTGTCTTTTAGTTATCTGAATTGTGCTGTGCTCAAGGCTACAAGCTCCCTGCAAAATATCTCCCAGTACATAGGGCTCTTTGTAAAGCGCACATACTAAAGGTCCGGAAGCCCCATATTTAGGAGACAAAGAAAGCGGGAAGGAATAAAGGGAAAGCTTCCTCCATGTTGCTTTGCTCAGACTCTGGTGATAACTCCTCTGAGACCGTCAGCGTAATAAAGACTCCAAATTTGGCTTACTGATTGTTTAAGGCATCCTCTGTTTAGCTGGCTGATTTACAATATAATAGGCAGAATGTTTTGTCAGGGATGCTGCTCTCTGGTCTTCATTTTCCACACGAGTGAGGGGAGCTCTGTTCTAGGAAACACGTTAGAAAACAGACACAGACAAACCTAATGTATGCCCTTCATATTTTCATCTGTATAAGTATCTTCAAATACAGATCTAAAATGTAGTTAAAAACATGGCGCAGGTAGAATTCTCAATGTCAAGCACTCAGATCCTCTCTAGTTGTGCTGTATGCTTTCCCGGAATGGTCTTCTAGGTGCTGACTCATTAGGCAGCTACGTGTCAGACCACGTGTACAGTTCTCAGCTGGGAACAGGTTCTGCACCTATGAGGAAGCTAGGCGCTCTCACAGTGTCACAAACTGTCTTCAGGTGAAAGGACGTTTGCCTCTCTGGGTCACACCTAGTCCTGCTGCTGCCGACGGCTGGAGGACTGCTATTTCAGGAAGTCTAGACTTGTTATCCTGCCCCAAGCACACACCTGCCCACTATGTGACTCAACCATCAAAGAGCCAGCCGACAGCCACCTGGCCTCCCACCCCAGCCTGCTCTTGAGAGTCACTCACAGGCCCCCTTTCTCCATTCTTATCCCTTTTATCACCTGAGGTAGGGCTTCTAATTCTTGTGTTGAGATTATAAGAGTGGGTTTTTGTCATGTTTAGGTACAGACCAGTAATTTTTTAGAAACACAGGTTACTGAGATAAATGAGTGGTCTTTCCAGCAAAATTGTCAGTTCTTTCATGAGTAAAGGCAACATTTTCTCAACCAAGGGGCTATTGGCTGAGTTCAAGAGGAAGCAAGCAAATTCCACCTTGAAAGCATCAAAAGTTAAACTTAGCTACATCCAAAGTCACCAGTGGGGGATATTATTATTAATTGGGGTCCTCATGATGTCACTTGTTAATATATGAATGTGTCCATCAGGAACAAGTGGCCTGTCCCCTGGTAGCACATGGCCTGTTGGGTTAAAGTCCGGTTGTGGCAGGATACTCTTCCTTCAAGGCTCTGACAGGTCCAATCCTTTTACAGAAATTTCTTCCTACTCAGAGAGGCAGTACCGTGCAAAGGTTAAGGGTTTGAGGCTAGAGTTACTGCATTCAAATCCTGGGTCTGCCACTTACCTGGTGTGGGAGCGTAGGCAAGTTGTTTCATATCTGTGCGCACATGTCCTCGCCTGTGAAATGGCAGAATAAGGGTGTCTACTTTGTAAGCATGCCGTGACTGTTACATGTAAATAATTGGTGTGTAGCAAGTGCTCAATAAATTAGCTATTATATTTTTTAATGTTTATGCCCTTAAACTCACAAATTTGGCTTCTAGAAATTCATGCTAAGAAAGTAATTATGGATTTATATAAAAACGATTCCTTCAACTATTTTTAGAATATAAAAAACCTGGGTATAGTCTAAGTACCCAAGAATGGGGAATTGGTTGAATAAATTATAATATATCCATAAAATTAAACACTGTTCAATAATTAAATACCAATATATCTCTAGATATGACATGGAGTGATGTTTATGCAATATGGTTAATAAGTGATACAAACAAAACTATAAAATAATATGCATAGTAGATATAGTGTTTATAAAAAGGATGAGCACATAAGTATGAAGGAAAAGGGTATTCCAGATGTTGATAGTGGTTAGCATTTTAGGCTTTTTCTTATGTATGATTTTAATTTTTCTATAATTACAAGTAATCCATGTAAAAATTAATAGAATCTCAAAGTGTCTTATATTATTCACATCTGAACTTGGCTGACAGACCCTAACCTGGATTTCTGCTCAGGAAACTTTAGCAAAGCTGTTCTAAGAGTGGGTACCCCGGCAAGGGCAGCTCGCCCTTGAGCGGGCCTGGTGACCCATGAAGTGTGAGGGGCTCTGCCCAATAAGGGGATAGTGAATGTCAGGCAGAGCAGCTTTTTTGAGATCTAGACAACAGAGGAAGAAATGAGGTGGGCAGCCTGGCAGGTGAGAATAAACCAGGACCTCAGAGACTCTACAAGAGAGGGAAACCGTGGGAGAAAAGGAAAGGAGGCTCCCAGTGCTGCCTTTGGCTCCTGATGGCTTGCTGGTCCTTGGACCAGTGTTAGTCCACAGAGGTCCTTAACATCAACCCTAATTTCTGAGAGTACTTTCGAGCAAGTCTCTGTGTCTTAGCAAAAAAACACTGAACAGCCAGTTCTCTTAGCATTGTTTTCCCAAATGGATTATAAGTTTCTTTAGGACAGAATGTCTTCTGTATTATGCACATACAGCCCAAGGGAGTCCATATTTTAGTTGTTCATTTACCTTTTGCACTCGGATGTCGAGTGTGACTCGACACGGTTAGCATCGGTAGCAGCTCGAGAAAAAAGCAAGCGAGTGCAAAGGGTTAATGCTTCATTCATTCATTTCTTCACTCAACAAATATGAAATGTGCACTTAGGAAATGCTAAGTATGCTTCCAAGAACTGGGAACACAACAGTGACCAAACCAGACCAAAAAAATAATTTTGCCCCATATATTGGTAATATATATATATATATATATATATATATATATATATATATAATGTAAATTAATAAATCTTTATTGTTCAGATTATTACAGTTGTTCCTCTTTTACCCCCCATAGCTCCCCTCCGGTTCCCACCCCACCCTCTGCCCTTACCCCTCCCCCACTGCCACTGTCCTCATCCATAGGTGTACACTTTTTGTCCAGTCTCTTCCCGCATCCCCCACATCCCCTTCCCCTGGAGAATTGTCAGTCCAATTCTTTTCTATGCCCCTGATTCTATTATATTCACCAGTTTATTCTGTTCATCAGATTTTTTATTCATTTGATTTTTAGATTCACTTGTTGATAGATATGTATTTGCTGTCACTTTGTTGTTCATAATTTTTATCTTTACCTTTTTCTTCTTCTTCCTCTTCTTAAAGAATACCTTTCAGCATTTCATATAATACTGGTTTGGTGGTGATGAACTCCTTTAGCTTTTTCTTATCTGTGAAGCTCTTTATCTGATCTTCAATTCTAAATGATAGCTTTGCTGGCTAGAGTAATCTTGGTTATAGGTTCTTGCTATTCATCACTTTGAATATTTCTTGCCACTCCTGTCTGGCCTGCATAGTTTCTGTTGAGAAATCAGCTGACAATCGTATGGGTACTCCCTTGTAGGTAACTAGCTGTTTTTCTCTTGCTGCTTTTAAGATTCTTTCTTTGTCTTTTGCCCTAGGCATTTTAATTATGATGTGTCTTGGTGTGGTCCTCTTTGGATTTCTTTTATTTGGGGTTCTGGGTGCTTCCTGGATTTGTAAGTCTATTTCTGTCACCAGGTAGAGGAAGTTTTCTGTCATTATTTCTTCAAATAGGTTTTCAATATCTTGCTCTCTCTCTTCTTCTGGCCCCCCCATAATTCAGATGTTGGTACGCTTGAAGTTGTCCCAGAGGCTCCTTATGCTATCATCATATTTTTGGATTCTTTTTTCTTTTTGCTTTTCTGGTTGGGTGTTTTTTGCTTCCTTGTATTTCAAATCTTTGACTTGATTCTTGGGATCCTCTAGTCTGCTGTTGGATCTCTGTATATTATTCTTTATTTCAGTCAGTGTATGCTTAATTTCTAGTTGGTCCTTTTTCATATCCTTGAGGGTCTCACTAAATTTCTCAGAGGTTTCTAGAAGATTCTTGAGTAACCTTATAACCGTGGTTTTGAACTCTATATCCAATCGTTTGCTTTCCTCCATTTCTTTAATTTGTGACCTGTTTCTTTGTCTCCGCATTTTGGCTGCTTCCCTGTGTTGATAGTGTGGCTTTGTGTGCTAGGTGTCCTATAGAGCCCAGTGGCTCAGCCTCCCTAATTGCCTGAGGTGGACACTCTTGGTGTACCCCTTTGTGGACTGTGTGCACAGTCTTGTTGTAGTTAAGCCTTGATTGTTGTTGGTATCACTGGGAGGAATTGACCTCCAGGCCAATTGGCTGTGAGGATCAGTTGTGTCTATGATGGGAGAACTTCTGTGTGGGAGACACCCTTATGGGGCAAGACTTGCTTCAGTGGGGCTTTGGCTCTCACTGAGTCTGCCCCCTGAGTGTGTCTCTTATGGATCTGAAGAGTTTTAATCTGGATGGTCTCACTCTGACCACTGAGTACACTGGCTCTTGGATCTTCAAGGAGGTGCAAAGTCAACCACTGCCAGAGGCCACCCTGCAGGAGCTACAGAGAGATCTGCAGATTCCTCCTCTTTGTTTGGGGTTTGGAGGTGCTCAGATGAGGCCCAGCTGTGAAGCAATGCAAGCTTCTGTCCAGCTTTGGGCCTTCTTTTGGAGACTCTGGGGCTCTCTGACCCAGCTGCAGTATGTTAAGTTTTAGACTGCAAAGGACCAGGCCATTCATATGCAAAAGCCTCTGTGCACAGCTTGGGTGGGGTTGTAAATTGGGTGGGGCGGGGTCTCAGGGAATCACCAGGGTGGAGCAAACAGTAATGGCTGACTGTCAGCCCTGCCCCAAGGAGGTCCCCTGGTATCCGTGTCCCGTGGCATCGTGCAGGAACAATGATCGCTGCAAGCACCTCTGAGAGAAAGCTGCCCTCGTGTTCTGGCCAGATGCTAGATAGTCCAGTTTCTCCCCATATGAGTCTGGGTCCCCAGAGTCTCGCCCGGAGTTCAAAGCAGTCAGGAGCTTTTGTCTCCCTCCTGATTGAAAAAGACAACAGCGTACTCAGTTGTCAGCCCTTTTTTTTCACATGCCTCTGTACCTCTGCACTTCACTTCCGCACCTCTGCGCCTCCTCCCAGTCTCAGTGTGCTTTTCTCTTTCCTTCTAGTTGTATAATTTTTACTCAGCCAGCCTTCCCGTGGTTCTGGATGATATTTGTTTTGTCTTTTAGTTGTAGTTTTGAAGTGGTTGTGCGAGGCAGCAAGTTCAGGTGTTTACCTATGCCACCATCTTGGTTTCTCTCTGATCTGGTAAAATATATTAAATAAAATATGTAATATGTAGTATGTTAGGTCATGATAAATGTTGCTGAGAAAAATAAGGCAAGAGTGGAGGGAGGGTGAGCAGAAAGAGTTGTGATTGTAAATAAAATAGTCAGGGAAGACCTCCCTCAGAAAGAATATTTGGGCAGAATCCTAAAGGATGAGGGGGCCATGCAGTCATTTAGGGGAAGAGCATGCCAGGCAGCGAGAAGAGCAAGTGCGAGTTGCCCTGGTGAGTTTGAGAAACAGCAGGGACATCAATTTGACTGGAGTAGAGTGATTAAGGGAGAGCAAGGCTCATGGAAATGGGACCATTGACCTAAAACATGATGAAACTGGAGGATAAAGGAGATACAAGAAAAGCCAGAGGTTGTTCCCAGAAGGGTCATGTAGAGGGGGAATCCTTGACCACCAATCTAATTCTGGAAAGTGAGCCCTTTCTGTGGGTCTGTCTTTGGTTAGGAGAGGAGGTCAGGGAGGATTTATACATGGAGAGCTTGTAAGATTTACTTTTCCTCTGAGTGATGTGGGGAGACAAGGAGGCCTTGGAGCAGAGGAGGGACATGCTGCATCAGATTACCCAGCTGCTGTGTAGAAAATAGACCATAAGAAGACCAGGAAGCAGGCTTTTGCAACAATCCAGGAGAGATGATGGAAGTGCAGGTGAGGGTGTAGTAATGACGGTGGTAAGAAGAGGCAAGACCATATTCCAGCTGTGATTTGAAGGTGGAACACCACTGCACACATGATATCCTCAAGAGACATGACCCACAACAAAGACTCTGGCTTCACTTTCCAGTTTTAGATCAAAGGTCAAGGCTACCCGTCAACATGCCCTTCCCAGGAACTATCATTGGCCTTTCTTTTGAAACATGACTCATGTGGGCTTTAGATAACAGGGCATTTCCCCTGGCCTTTGCCTGGATGAATCTTCTTTCTTAAACTACTCCCGCCTTTCTTCCTGTCTGATTGTTCACCACCAATTGTCTGCAATAATTGAGAGAACCACATTGTCCTTTTTGAGATCTCCTTATCAAGTCTTGGGCAAGTTGAGATGAAATAGAAAAATTCCCCCTTTAAAATCGTTCTACACATTTTCTTTGAAGATGACAAACGGTTTCCCCAGCAGGGTAGGGAGGAAGGGAAGGGAGACAGCAGAAATGCTCCAGTCCAATTAGTGTAAAGCTGCCCTTGGTTGAAAGTTGGGAAGATCCTTGGTAGACGGATTAGGTATCTTTCTAAGTCACAAATTGCCGCTGAGGAACATAAAAAAGCACCATATACCCTTTAGGACTTAACATGCTTCCAAATACAGTTAATAAGTTACTAGGAAGAATATTAGCTCCTTGGTAAACATCTCACTGAGGCTGAATAACATAATTTCTGTGAAATCAATAGTCAGCCTTGCTCCCCCACCTTCAATCCCCCCTCCCCCAACTAATAGATCACTGTTATTCAAAGGGAGACAAAACAGCTTTGAACCAGACATAAACCCCATCTTTCTAGCTATTACCAAAGCATTCTGAGTATGAATTAATACCAGGGAGAAAATTATGCTCCAAACCATTCCAGGAATGGGGCTGCTGAATTTCTGAGTTAAGCAGAACTAATGCTAATGTCTGCAACATGTTTGCTTCAAATGCTCAAGATCACTTTCAAGGAGCTATCCTAGAGACTGACAGGCTTTGTTGGAATTATCAGACATTTTTTTTTAGGCTGGGTCATGTTGGCCTACCTCATGTATGAATCAGATAAAAATATCATGTCCCTCCTCTGCCCAAACTCCAAATCACATATTTTCTTCCTTGCTTACGCTTACTAGTTTTTCCTAAAGTCCATTGGCTTGGGGGCAAATGAACTGTTTTGGAAATTTAACTTCACCATTTACTAGTTGTATGGCATTTAACAAGAAGCTTAAACATTCAACAAATATTGTACACCTACTGTGTCCATGTAACCATTGATGAGCAAACAGTCCTTTGAGCTTTAGTTGTCTCATACTTAAATGGCACTAAAGCTTTTCTTTGAGTATTAATTTATTAGGGAGTAGGATTAGTGAGAGGATTAAGTGAGATGTTTGCTGAGCAGCCAGCACATAGTAAGTATACAGTAAATGATATTCATTATTGTAATTTAAATAAAATATTCAGATTTTAAAAGGGGGTAAGGAACATTTTCTCAACCAACCACCCCTTAAAGTGGCAGATAAGAAAAGCTGATCCCTTTTGAGAAGGTAATCAATGGTCTCTCACTGGTCCATGCCTATGTTTTCCGTGATGATTAATTTTGTGTGTCAATTGGATTGGGCCATGGATTGTCCAGATATTTGATCAAACATTATTCTGGGTGTATATATGGGGGTATTTTTGGATGAGATTAACATTTAAGTAGGTAAACTGAGTAAACCAGATTGCCCCTCTAGTACAGGTGGGTCTTATCTAGTCAGTTGAAGCTTTAAATAGAACAAAAAGGCTGATCCTCCTTCAGGTAACAAAGAATTCTTTCCTGCTTGACTACCTTCAGCATAGGACAATGGATTTTTCCCTGTCTTCAGACTTGAGCTGAAACATTGGCTCTTCCTGGGTCTTGAGCCTGCCAGCCTTCGGATGCGAACTGCACCACCATTTCTCCTGAGTCTCCAGCTTGACGACTCACCCAGCAGATCTTGCGACTTGTCAGCCTCATAATCACATAAGATAGTTTTTACAATAAACCTCTTTATATATAATATACGTATATTTAATATATTTATCCAAAAAGATAGATATGTACATATAGATGCATATAGATTATACATTTGTATAATCTATCTGATTGATCTTTTTCTCTGAAGAAACCTAATGTATTTTCAACCTCAATTTGTTTTCTATCATTTTCCATGATCTATCTTGTACTCCAATTGGGCAAAACCCATAAAGCTTCTTGGTTTGTCATGCTCTTGTGTTTCTCTGCCTTTGCACATCACTCAGAAAGTAATCGTTTTGAATTGGGGCCTTCTCCCATAGCACCCAATGCTTACTTCATTCCAGCACCAATAACCTGCCATGGTTATTGTGTCTTTATCTGGCTTCAACAGTAGAATGTGAGCCCTTTGATGGCAGCAGTGGTGACCTATTATTCATTGTACCTAGCATGTTTGTTACATAGCAGAGAGATAATAAATGCCTGTTGCACAAATAAAATAATAAATGATTGAGCTGATGAATGAAAGCATCTCTTTCTCCAAATGAGATATAAAACACGGAGGCTAAGAGGAAAGTCGTTCTAGAATCATTAGACCAAATTGATGAATTCATAAGGTCACTGACCACTGGCTTCAAAACTATTTAATGAGGGTTTTTAAAAAAGCAATTCAATGTTTGGAGTAAAGGGAGAGAAGAAGATTATCTCTTTTAGAAAAAAAAAAAAGCATCTATTATATTTCCATTAGGTATTTTGGAAGACAAATCCTGCTAAAACCTCCATTTCAACTATACCTAAGGAGCAAAGGTGGTTAAGGCCTCCTGGCTCAGCTCTTGCAGGCTGTTCTGATCTGGTGGGAGGGACTATCCCTGACTCAGGGCTGTATTGAGTTTGGAAGTTTGGTTTATAGATTTCATTCCTCCATTCAAGTTAGGTGCCTCTTCAGGATTTTTGACATTGAAAAGAACAACTATGGCCAACTTTTAAGAATGAAGGAGGTTCATAAGGGCCAACAAAAGAATGCGATACAACTTCAGATCCACCATTGAAAACGAGATTTCTTCCAGATTAGATGCTTACTACTGTTGCCAGCTCACCTTTAAAAGCCCCTTTGCAATTCAAGATAAGAACTCCTTCCTTCCATAGAGGCAGCTCTAGCTAGAAAGGACAATGGCAAAACCCACACAAAGTGATATTAAGGGTATATCTGTTAATCAAACCTCCCACAGGCCACTGTTCTTCACCTTGAAGTCCAAGGAAGATTTTGGCAGATCCCTCTAGTTGATATTCAGAGGCTAGCTGCAATGGATTTTCACCTTGGAAGCACTCCTTTTGATTCCTAGGATGGCTTAATGAACTTGAGAAGCCAGGAAGAGAGATAACAGAAGTTACAGAGTTGAAATTCAGGGGCAGGTATACTTCCTGATAGGTCAGAGACTTCTTGAGAAAAGAGCCTAGGAGTCCTGGTCAGTTCTGGCTGAAATAAGAAAGAGCCTGGAACAGAGAGAAGACTACCTCCTGATTCTAACACTTGGGTCTTCATATCTCATTCTTATGTCAAGAAATGCAGAGAAGTTTTCCTGGGGAAGGGGAGTCTCTACTTGCCATCTATGGGTCAGTATTGAGGAGAGCAGTGGGAAGGGGTAGTGTACTATGGACACCAGATGAGTGGAGAACTAGAAGGAACAGGAATCCACATGGAATGTAAGAAGGTGACTCTTGCAGGTGATGGAAATAAAGCACTACTTGATTTGGTTGGAAGAATCTCATGCTGCCAGAATGTGGATCTTGGTGATAAAACTCTTCTGGCTAAGTCCATGAGTGGGTCATTTTTGAAACGATTAAACCAGATTTATTATCTATCTATCTATCTATCTATCTATCTATCTATCTATCTATCAAACCCTAATATGCAAATAGACCAAACGGCAGAACAACCAAACAACCGAACAACTGGTCACTATGGTGTGCGCTGACCACCAGGGGACCCGTGTAGAACATGGCAGGCTTCGGCAGCAGGCAGCAGAGCGTGGAACATGGTGGGCATCAGCTGCGGTGGGATGGTGGAGCAGGTGAGCGGGAACGCCAGACCAAGGCAGGGCGCCAGTCGTTGTCATTGGGGTGAGCCTCTGGTGGTTACTGAAAATTCTTTGCTCCCACGTGCCGTGGTCCCACCCAGCGCTTGCACCTGCTGCTGGCACCGGAGCCGCCCTGATCGTTTGATGCTGTCAGCGGGTATGAGCAGTGGCTGCCGGCCCCAATCGCCCCTCAGGGCTTCTCCACCTCCCCCTACTCCTGAGGGGCTATCGGGGCTGCAGCTTCTGCTCGCACCTGCTGATGGTGCAGGTCCCAATCACTCCACACCATCAGCGGGTGCAAGAAGGGCCCCGCACTGTCAGTGCATGGGAGCAGGACTGCAGGCAGACAGAGGACTGGGGGCTGCGGCGGGAGGGGCTGGGCAGGGGCGCAGAGGATGGGCCAAGACTTGCCCCCCATGCAGCCTCACGGTCCACAGTTTCTTTCAAGGTGCATGAATTTGTGCACTGGACCCCTAGTGCTGCTATAAAAATATTAAGTTGTATATGGTGTGATATAGACCACAGACACAGTTAAAAATTTACTACCACAACTAACTATATTTTTCCTTTTTCTTCCAATTTACTATTTTCAAGATAGCTTTAAAAAATGTATTTTAATCTCTCACCTTCTAGAAAGTGGATGAAAATATCTAATTATTCTAGATTCAGTAAATTTCTCCATAGCCAAGCATGGGTCCGGGACAACTGCATTCCCTTTGTTCTCACCTCTTTAACCATATCCACCTTTAGCAAACGTGGTGATTAAGCACTGCACACAGTATATATAATACTTCAGTTTATTCCAGCCATGAATTGCCATACACTTTATCAGAAAAATAAATAGTGCTGTGATTAAAAAATTCTAAGTAGCTTGGGTAAGCAGATATTTCACTGTATAGGATCCCTTTGCTACAGCATTGCTTATGCATCTCCATGGATACCTCTGGGGTCCACACCTCCAGTCCTGGCCTCAGTTTCCTCAGTTTCCTGATGTGGGGAAATACAAAACATTTGGGATTAAATATATTTTTCTTGAGCAGTTCTCCTTGCACTGCTCATATTTATTGCTGTTGGGAACAAGACCATTGTCTTGTTTACTTTCTCTTCAATCCCACCAAAATCCACCTCCTGCAGGACCTATAGAAGCCGTGTCTCGGCTCAGAGGCAAAGGAAACAGTGATGTCACACACACGTGCTGAACACCCACCTGGATACAAGGTGGGAAGACACTCCTTAATTTTCCAAAGGCCTCACTCCATCCTCTCTTCAGACCCAGGGGTCAATCCCTGCCCCCACACGGCCTTCAGGAGGCCCTGACTTGGCCAGTACTGGGAAAAGAGTGCTTACTTCCCTTGGTGGGCTTTGAGAAAGTCAACCCTGAGGCCTGGGTGGCCCTCACCTAAGGGAACAAACAATACTCAGAGTCATCCTTTAATGACTCTTGCTATGGAGGAGCATGACATAAAAAGTCTCCCAGTCTTCCCCCTTTGTCTTTGCAATGTGTTATCTTATTATTTCCAGATGTTTTTCCTAATAATAGTTGCTTGATCTATTGGAAGAGTGAGTCTGTGTTCCCTGAACACACAGTGGATGTGGGGAAATACAAAATATTTGGGATTAAATACATTTTTTTTCTCCTGAATGATTCTCACAGGAAATAATCCACCCATGATAGCGTGCAGATTGGAAAGGAACAAATAAGACTATCCAGATTTTCAGATGACACAATGACTTATGTAGAAAATCCCAAGGAATCTAAAAACAACCCTCCTCCCCAAATCCCAAGTGAATAAACAAAAAACAAGCTAGAAAACAAACAAACAAAAAATCCTCCTAGAACTAATACTTTAGCTAGATCTCAGAATACAAAATCAACATTCAAAAATCAGTTGTATGTGTATATCTTATCAATGACCATGTGGAAACCAAAATTAAAAACACAGGACAATTTTCAGCATCACCCCCCCCCAATAAAATATGTAGGCACAATTCTAATAAAATGGTTACAGGACCTGTCTACTAAAAACTATAAAATGCTGATGAAAGAAATTAAGGAAGGTGTAAATAAGTGAAAAAAACACACTGTTCATGGGTTGGAAGAGTCAACCTAGTGAAGATGTAAATTCTCCCCAAATTTATCCATAGGTTTAACATAATTCCTATCAAAACCCAACAATATTTTTGTATATTTATACAAGAATATGATAAAATTTATGTGGAAAGGCAAATGAATTCTTATAGCTCAAACAATTTTAGAAAAGAAGAATAAAGTGGGAGAATCACTCTAACAGATTTTTAGACTTACTGCATAGCTATGGTAATCAAGCCAATGTGTATTACAGAGGGACAGATACATAGATCAATGCAACAAAGTAGTTAAACTAGAAATAAATTCACACAAATACAGCTGTTGTGTTTTTTTTTAATTGATTTCAGAGAGGAAGGTAGAGGGATAGAAACATCAATAATGAGAGAAAATCATTGATTGGCTGCCTTTTCACCCCCTACTGTAGATCGAATCCACAACCCAGGCATGTGTCCTGACTGGGAATTGAACAGTGACCTCCGATCATGGGTTGATGCTCAACCACTGAGCACACTGGCCAGGCCAGCTAACTGATTTTTAACAAAGGAGCAAAAGATACTCAATGGAGAAAGTATAGTTTTTAAAATATACTAGTATAGTGCTGGGACAATTGAACAACCATCAGCTAAATAAAGAACTTTGATATAGACCTCATACCTTAGTCAAAGGGAATTCAAACAGGATCATAGATTTAAGTGTAAAACTATAAAACCTCTACAAGAAAACAGAAAACCTTCAAGCTGTAGTGTAAGGCATGACACTGAAAACACAATCCATAAAAAACAACAAGTTGCACATCATCAAAATGAAAATATTTTATTCTGTGAAAGATCCTGTAAAGAAGATGAAAAGACATGCATAGACTACTAGAAGATATTTGCAAACCACACCTATGGCAAAATATTAATATCTAGAATATATTAAGAACTCTCAAGATTTCACAGCAGCTAGGGGTTAGGAATGGGTGTAAAACAAGGGATATCTTTACGGTGACAGAACAGTTCTGTGACTTGATTGTGTTTGCTTTACCCAACTTTACACATGTGCTAAGATTGCATAGGCTCACATGCAAAAGGAGTGAAATCTTGAGGTCTATGCTTTGTATTAATGTCACTTTCCTGGCTATGCAAGTGTTACCATTGGAGGAAACTGGCTGAAGGGTACATAGGATTTCTCTGTATTATTTATTTTGCAACTTCCAGTCTATAATTAGTTTCAAATTAAAAGTTTTTAAAAGTGGTTGCCCCCATGGTCCGTACCAGTTGATTATCCACCCATGATAACTGCAACTTTACTCACACTCTAGACAGCAGATTTTTACAGCTAGGGATTGAGGCTTATATCTCCTTGTGACCTCTATATGCTGACCACAGACAAACGGTCAATGTTTTTATTTATTTTAAAAATATTTTCATTGATTTTTAGAGAGAGAGAGAGAGAGTGAGAGAGAGAGAAAGAGAGAGAGAGAGAGAGAGTGTCAGGGAGAAGGAGAGAGCAAGAAAATCGATGTGAGAGTTCAACATCAATTGGCTGTTTCCTGCATGCTCCCTACTGGGGAAAGAGCCAGCAACCCAGGCAAGTGCCCTGACTGTGAATTGAACCAGCAATCTTTTGGTGCACAGGACAATGCCCAAACAACTGAGCCAGGGCAGATGTTCAATGTTTTTAAATGACAGCTCTCCTTGATCTCCTTCGGCTCCTGCCTCCCACTGTACCTCTGCCTACAACTGCTTGAAGTTTCCATCAGCCGAGCCTTGATGAGCCCCACTAGTTCCAGGTTATTCAGATCCTACCAGCAACAGCAGGCCAGTCCCAATGAATGTGTCATTCCATACCATTCTACACCTTCCAAGGGAGTATAAGCTCTTTGAAGTGGAGTCTCCTTTAGTTGTGTGCACCCCTGGGTCCCCATTCCCAAGAATAACACCCAACACTTAGTAGGGACCCAGAAAATATTTATGGACCAAGTGACTGGCTGACTATCCACTAAACAACTAAGAAAAAGGAAAGAGCAGAAAGAACCTTGCATACCAACTGAAGAACAGGTCCACAGGGCTCTCCCCGGTAAGAAGGAGGCAGCGATATTCACACATGGATGTCTTATTCAGGACCCCCCTTCCCCCAACTAATAAATCTTCATGGGTCGTCCTGTATGCAGCAATTTCTCCTACAAACATTGCAAAAATGGGTCACCATGCAGTGCCCTCAGTTTTATTCCAATCAAAAGCATTTACTGAGCCATGCTGTGCACCGGGCACTGTGCCAGTCGTAGGAGTTCAGAGATGAGCATGGCCTGCTTCCTGCCCTGAAGGAGCTCCCAGCACAGATGGAGGAGACAGACAAGCAGATCAGTTCAATAGATGAGCCCAGGGTGTTGGGACAGTGAGAGGAGGAGAATCCCAATCTATCCAAGGGGTGATGGGGAAGGCCCTCAAGGCATCAGGCAGATGGGATGATGGATGGGCAGGCAGGTGTGTGGATAGTCAGTCACTCCTGAAAGTAGTGTCTGCCAGACACTGCACTAAACATCATCTTGGTGAGCCTTCTACCACCTCCAAGAATAAGTTTGTTCTTTCCAGTCACTTGAACCTGGGAGAACAAGTAGGCTGAGGCAGGTAAGAGGAAGGGAAGATGCTCTCAGGAGAAGAAAGCTTCATGGGCAAAGGCAGGGAGGTGTGCTCTACCTGAGATGTCTAGGGGCCACCAGGACAGATCACTTGTATTCTTGGGTGAAAACTTGACTGAGATTAAGGCAGGAAAGGAACCAGAAGTGGTTGCAGGAGCCAGAACCCAGATGGCTTTATTTGCTGTGCCAACGAATACCATTGACCTTAAGACCAGGCTCTATGAAGCCTGGCACTCATAGGCCAAGGCTGCAGTTGCTGCAGATGTTTGGTTCAAATTTCACTCAAAGTGCTTTTAGAAGAAGATTGTAGCAGCTGTTATTGGTGCCCTGCACTATGACATTTCAATGCATACTTTTGGGCCAGCCTTTGCATTTCTTTGAGAGCAGACTCTTAAACTGCCAGCCTTTGCATTTCTTTGAGAGCAGACTCTAATGGCCGAAGTCCACTGTGTTTGGCCATATGGCTGGTTGCCTTCACCCCACAGACCTCAAACAATGCAGTTGGTTATAAAACCCCAGCTTCACTTGCCCCTTGGGAGAAATAACTCTGAGCCACGTGCGCCATGCTAGCTCCCAGAACTCTCCAGTGGAATTAAGCTCTGGTTGTCCACGAAATGTACTCAATTATCTTTCCCTCATTAGCTACCCTCCCTTCCCACTCTCATGCCCCCCGCCCCCACAGGAGCTTCCTGGGAGCTCCTCCCAATAAACAGCTGCATTTAAATCCTTGTGTCAAGGCCCAAATTAAGACACATGTAACAGTGACAACACTGGGGAGAAAAACACTGGCTGTGGATGAGGTAGAAGGAGAATGATTTTTCACTAACTATCCTTTTGGACTTTTTGATTTGTGGACCATGTCCATGAATTTCTATTTTAAAAAAACAACCACAAAACTTTTTAAAAACGCTACCCAAAATATGTACTTTAAATTACTTTTTAAAATTAACTGCAATGTTACATCAATGTAGTTACATTTGCTTTGGGACACATTTTCACATAATGGAGACCACCCATGTATTAATTCATGCCACCAGGCAAATGCTTTTTGATAAGAAAAGAATTGATCTTTTCTGCTAATTTGATTCATGATTTTAAATACGTAATGAAGGTGTCACTGATTATAAAAACTGTATCTCTCTAAGAGTGGTTTTTTTTTTCCCAACTTATTTTATTAATTTTTTACAGAGCGGAAGGGATAAGGATAGAGAGTTAGAAACATTGATGAGAGAGAAACACAGATCAGCTGCCTCCTGCACACTGCCTACTGGGGATATGCCCACAACCAAGGTACATGCCCCTGACTGGAATCGAACCCGGGACCCTTGAGTCCGCAGGCCGATGCTCTATCCACTGAGCCAAACCAGTCAGGGCACTAAGAGTGATTTCTTAAAATTCAGGTCTATGCTGGTCTTCTCACATCAATTTGTACAAATAGACTTATGGTAAACTGAGTAACTGCATGCATGCCGACAAAGTCTAGGCGATCACGTTTCCTTCCCCACTGCGTGCTGGTTGATAGGATGATACTGCCTGAGCACCTGTCCGAAGCTTGGGTTATTTTTGATGTGATGTTTACATTTAACATAAGCATTGAAAGCAGTTACATATTGTCAATGATTCAACATTAAAATCAAAATCTCCTCCTACTCTGTACTTAAGGACCTGGATGTGTTTAACTGGGAGCATCCTGAGATTGCAAGGCAATCTGTGTAAAAATAAAAAATAAAGCTGTTGCTAGTTGTATTACTTATCTCTGTGAGTCAAACTTTCTCAGCACTGGGAGATAGAAACAAACATAGGAAATGAATTGGATACAGAGACTGGTATAAAACTGCAAATGCACCCATGACCATGACCATGAACGCCCAGTGTTTATGCTGTTGAAAATAGCCTCATTGTTCAGAGTGATTGGCTTTATAACAGGCAAATGTTATAAGAGTATATCTATAAAGCACATCTCCCAATAAAATAACTGCTCATCTGTTTCTTCTATTGTTGTTTAATGTAATATTTTATTTGAAAAACGAGTTACATTTCCAAATGTTTGGACCTCTGATGTGGATGATGGCGACTCATGCAGACGTCAGTGTAGGTCAGTGCCATGGTCAGATGTGTGTCTCAGGCAGGCCACTCTGACAGCCTGGCAGAGAGGGGATTGGAGGGAGGGAGCCAGCATCCCTCTGCACCTGGAAAACCCAGTAGGAGACAAATATTGGGCATTGAAAGCTTAATAGGAGGTGGTTGATGTGTTGGGTGTAGGAGGAAAGCCCAGGGAAAATGCATCAAATAAGAAAAGAAGGTCAAGAGTGTAGTGGGGAAGCGATGCCACACCACCATCAACCACTTTTCCTATTTCACAGCCAGAGCGAACTCCTGGAGAAGGCAGCCTTCGGTTCAACATCCTTGAGTCCCCCCAGAGCCTAAAGTAAAACTGCACTAGGCAGCTACACTACGTGCTTCTTGGTTGGCTGACTTCTTTATTCTAGAAAGCAAAAGATGTATTAACAATAATCCCACTTAAACAAATTTATCACAATCCCCATATTATATCCAAACTTTTAAAAATGTCTCCAGCTAGACAGAGATAGCAGCGGGCAACTTTAAGAAAAAAAAAATCATGATTTTTTTTTTCATTAGAAAAGATATTCACACATTGACTACTTTTAAATGGTATATTTTCTCATGAACAAAGGCAGGTGGAGATGAGAGAGAGAGAGAGAGAGAGAGAGAGAGAGAGAGAGAGAGAGAGAGAGAAGAAGAAGAAGAAGAAGAAGAAGGAGGAGGAGGAGGAGGAGGAGGAGGAGGAGGAGAAGGAGGAGGAGGAGGAGGAGGAGGAGGAGGAGGGGGAGGAAAATTAAAAAAAAAGAAGAGGAGAAGAGGGGGAAGAAAAGGAGGATAGGAGGGAGGGATGGAAAAAGGAAAAGGAGGAGAAAAATAAAAAAGAAAGAGAGAGGGAGGGAGGGAGGGAGGAAGGGAGGAGAGAGAGAGAGAGAGAGAGAGAGAGAGAGAGAGAGAGAGAGAGAAGGAAAGAGGCAGAGCTTGTATTTACCAGACTCCCCCGCAGCCACATCATGGAGGAATGGAATGGCTGCTCCTCCACACATTCAGTGTCTCCCCCGCTGCTAGTAGTTAAGACCTGGACACTGAATATTTCCTTTCCTTCTCTCGCCCTGCCTGCTCCACTCATGTCCTCACCCCTTCCAGCTTTGCACAGCAGCCTGGGCCTCCCTGGGTGGAGCTCAGCCGGCCAGCGCAGGAGACAGTCCCTCTGCTAGTCTTCCCGTGGCTGAAGGGTGCAGTGGGGAGATCCGGAGGAGGACCCCCAGCTTCCCTTATGGTGGGTATTATTTCTTTTCCTGGATGGGGACAGAACTACAAAACCAGAGAAATGTGCTCTGTGGAAAAGTGAGTCCTGTCCTCCCCCTCCCAGGAGGGACGTCCCGGCCCACCCTCACCTTCGGTGTCATCCCTGTGGGCTGGACGCTGCTCCACGTGGCAGCCTGGGACTCACCCTCTGCTCCTCTCTCTGTCCCATTTCTATCTGTGCAAAGCCACTTGAGATGGATGTCACAGGAATTCTGGAGTGGGGAAGAACTGACCAAGGACAGATCCATAGGGCGGGAAGGGAGGGAGGGATCTGCCTTGGGGTGAGTGGGCCCCTCTGGCGGATCCCAGGAACAGGCCTCAGGTCCACTGCTCCGTTAGCAGGAAGCAAAGAAACCTAAGCTTCGGGGCCCCTTCCTTGCATTTCCAAAACGCTATGCCTAATTTCATACTTATTATTTCATGATTTTTCCTTAAAGAAGGCTAAATTACAAAGGCATCAAGGCCCCCCAAACCAAATCCAGCCATTGCCCCGGTGATTTTGAGCCTCTGTCTCCTGCTGCTACAAGCCAGGGCTCTCCACACCTTGCCTGCTACTTTCCTGCAGGCCACTTCCCTCTCACTAGGATCCAGCCACTGGTCTCCCTGGTCCCCGAACAGCCCAGGTGGCTGTCAAGGCATTCGGGTCCCTGCTTGGCTGTTCCCTTCCTGCCTGGAAGGCTCTTCTGCCAGATGTTTAGCTCCCTTGTGTCTACTCAGTGGTAGCTTCTCCTTGAGCCTGCCCCGAGTTCCCTATTTAAGGTGGAACCCACTGCTCCCTCCACTCTGCACTCACTCCTACTTTCCCTGCTGATGCTCCATGTCATGTGTCAGTTATAACACACTTCAAAACGAGTTACCTATTATTTCGTTTCTGTCCCTCCCTCACTAGAATGTAAGTCCCCCAAAAGTTGTTTTGTTGATCCGTGCATTCCTAGCATCTAGTACATAGTGCCTAGCATTCACTTGGTTCATATTTCGCATACATTCATGAAATTGCAGGACCTGAGGCAAGGATCCCTCCTGCTGTAGTTGGAGGACAGCTCTGGCCAATGCGCATCCACATGAGAGAAAGGAAAGTGGCTTCTCAGAGGCGACTGAGCTTCTCAGGCTGGGCCAGATGCCTGGACCGCAGGCTGAGGCCACAGGCGCGGGTACCTCCTGGCCCTGTCTCCTCAGGACGCATCATTTGGCCCTGGGCCCGTGCTGCCGCCTAAGAACTCCCCAGAAACGCTGAGGCTGGGATAGCAGAGAGGCTGGAAGCCTGCTCGGCTGGGGACTGTGGGACTTTTCATGTGTGGTGTCCAGTTCTTGAAAAATGTAGCCAATTACTAATGAGCAGAGATGTTTACTCAGACCCGGAGCTAATTTCCTGCCTTTGCACATCTGGCAGCCGCAGCTCGCCTGACCCCGGGATGCAGGGGTGGAACTCGGGGTCTGAGGGCCTTGTGTCATTTTAACCCCACAGGACACATCGCTGAGTAGTATTTCATCCTGGCGCCGGGAAGAGGGTGTGTGCCTATGAGGTACGGGGTGTGGGTGACACCAAGTTGTCCATGGCGCCCCTTCCTGGGGATCCACAGGCAGCCCGTCGGGACCCCTGCAAACAATGCTGATGACCTCATGGGATCTGGGCTTTATATAGCAGTTTAGGGTTGCCAAAACTCTTTGTCATCCCCTCTTTCATTTTGTGATCCTCCAAACCTGGAAGAAAGGCCAGGAAATATCATCCCGTTTTCCACGGGAAGAATGTGAGAGCCAGTGGTTAAGGGACGCCGGGGTCACAGAGCAGCACACAGGTCTAAGCATTCACAGGGGACACAGTCCTGGGTGCTCTTTAGCATGGGCCCTTGACACCCCGGCTTTAACACTTGCAGCTTCAACTACTTCCTAGAAACCTCAGACCCCGAGTGCTGGGGCTGGATCTGAGTGTCCCGGTGGGAAGGCTGGCGTGAGGGGCACTCACTCAGCCTGGCCTCTGGGGCTCACAGCACACTGCTTGCTACTCTCTAATCACTATCGTGGATTTTAGTAATTTAAAAAAAAACACCCCAAACCCAAACTAAAAAGCCTGTTTCTTATTAAAAAATGGTCATCAACTGAGAGTCACAAAAATGAAAAAGGCAATCAGCATGTGTTTCATGATCAAGAGGAATGTGGCTGTCAGGACAGCAGCCGTCTCCTCAGACACATTTGTCAGACTGTGTGTGCAATGCTTTATACACATCATCTCAGTTACACCGCCCAACTGCTCTGTGACGACGTGGGCAATATTGTTAGCCCACGTAACAGAGGGAAACAGGCCTAGGGAGGCTAATTCATTGCTAAGTGGTGAAGCCCAGACTCCAAAATTGAGTCGTGTGGCAAAGCCCATGCTCTGAAACTCCACCTTGTGCTGCCCCTCCGTGCGGTGCGATCTAGCCGCCTGTGTGGACTCCTACCCGCTCCTGAGCTCACCTGCAGGCGGAAAAAGGTCTCGAAATGCACCCTATCTCCTCTCCTCTTCCCATTCCCTCTCCTCACTCTCCCCCTTCTTATCTTGGGGCTTTCTTTTTTCTTGGGCTGACCAGGAAACTCAAAATTCTTCTCTTGTGATCATGCAGAACATTCCACTCATTCCATTCATGCGACAAATGGTTTTGGGTGACTGTTGTGTCAGACCCTGTTCTAAACACGGGGAAGTGGTAGTGGACAAAACAGATGTGGCTCCCTGACTTCATGGTGCAATCATACCAGTGGGGAGACAGCAAAACCAAATGTCCCCCGTAAGATCAGGCGGGATGAGGCTGCGAGGAAAACAAGGTGAGGGAGGTGGGATGGGGGTTATAGGCACTGCTATTGAGATGTGGGTTAAGGGGAGGCCTCCCCGGAGAAGAGGCACTTGGGCAGAAACCAGTGTCATGTCACTGCCAGGGAGAACATCGGCAGTGATGGGAATAAGCTTAACACGGTCGCCAGATTTAGGAGAAAAAGAAAGAGAAGGAGAAGGAGGAGAAGGGAGAAGGAGAAGAAAATAAAAATTGGGCATGCCCTGACCGGTGTGGCTTAGTTGGTTGGAGTGTTGTCCCATACACCAAAAGATGGTAAGTTTGATTCCTGGTCAGAGCACTTAATTAGGTTGTGGGTTGGATCCCCGGTTGGAGTACGTGCAGGAGGTAACCAATTGATGTTCCTCTCTCACACTGATGTTTCTCTCTCTCTCTCTCTCTCTCTTCTCTCTCTCTCTCTCTCTCTCTCTCTTCTCTCTTCCTATCTCTAAAAATCAACAAAAAAAAGAATTGTCTTTAAAAAATTGGACACCCTATTGAATTTGAATTTCAGATAAATAATGAATGATTTAGTTTGGGACATACTTATACTAAAAACATTATTCATTGTTTATCTGAATTTGTATTTGACTGGGATCCCGTATTTTATCTGGTAACCCTAGCATTGTGTGCTTCAGGAGCAGCAAGGAGAAGATGGAGGGAGAGGAGGATGAGGCACACTGGCAGAGGGCAGGGTAGGTGACATTCAAATGCAGAGAAGCCATCTAGCTATGTTTCCAGTTTTTCCAGTAGTACTATCTCTCTGCCATGCAAGAGAGAAATGTATGCTAAGAGTTATGAACGAAGAGATAGGAGAGAACACATTATAGGGGAATTAATCTAGTCTGGATCACTAAAGGTGTTTGGGTCTGCAGTACCTCTTCTCCAAAGAAGGTGAAGATCAAGGAAACCCTGACAGCAACTTGACCTTGGGTCCTTTCCCCAGCAGAGAAGCTGGATCCTGAGCAGATATTTCTGTGCCAGGGAAGCAGCCACCACAGCCAAGAGAGGGTGTGGGTGTGTGAACTGAGAGCCCAGAGATTACGCTATAGAACGTGCTGGGGTCTCCCCATCTTCTCTCACAATGGGGTAAGGTGGGGAGATGGGGTTGGCGATCAGCAAGGTCTTCGGGCTCTAGAGTTCTTGGCTGTGGTGACTGGCTTGGGGAGCCAAGCATTGGCCATTGGCCAGGGCAGTTTATTTGGGTATCTGAGCTGAAAGGAAATCTTGGTGATTGATCTGAGCTGTAAGTACTAAGGTTGAAGCAGAAAACACCCTTTGAGGTTAAAATGTAAATAACTCAAGGGGCCTCCTCCTGGCTGACTTTGGGATCTAGACAAAAGCAAGATAAACTAGAGCAGTCATTTCAAGGAAATTCCACTATCACCCCGAACACCTATGTCACAGGTCACTGTAAGGGTTAAGTCAGGTAACAAATGTAAAGCACTGCTTGGTCCATATGACATTAAATGTCCAATGTCCCTTCACCATTCTACCGTCCCTTCTCAAGTCCACGGACCTGGATGGACTTTAAGGATCTCACAAAAATAAAAAAAAAGTAATGTTGGATCCCGGGCACCTTGAAGCTCAGCACTACACCTGGACCTCTTCCCTTTCCTGTAAATAGTGAGCCGACCTGGTGAGATTTAAATGCCGAGCACAGTGCTACTGCTCAATATGCATTGCTGAATGTATTGCATGGAAATAAATGACCTTGTTTGTAAGGTTCTCTTGCAGTTCAAGTTCTCACATTCAAACTCACAGAAAAGGAAGTAGGGCCGCCTGAGTGGGGCTACAGATAAATTAGGAGCAAGCTGCTCCCCACCCTTCCCAGTTCAGGGACATTGCTTCATCGCCCTCTGAAAGGCAGGCCCGGGAAGCAGCCAGCCGCACAGCAGCTGCCTTATAAGGACATTCGTCAGGCTGCCAGGTGTGTCATCCAGCGTCCAAGAGGAGGCCAGTGACGGCCCTGGTGAGTCAAGGCCTGGGGGGTGCAGCGGGCTGAGGCAGTCACATGGGTGACAGGGAGAGTTTTCCATATGTTTTAAATCATCTCATCTACCTTTGCAATTGGGAAAACAGAGAAAAGACTGTTGGACTAACGATAAAAAAGGTACTCAGAAGCTATTACTTCAGTAGTTAAAGGAAAGACCCTCTGCTTTTTTTTTTTTTTTTGAGGTGTGGGGGAAGTCGATGAAATGTAATTTTGCTGAGAGAGCCCCTTGAGAATTAACACATGGTGGCCCCTCAAAGACCAGACAATATCCCAAGTGATGGAGAGGTGGCTACTTTGCCCACAAGTGCAGAGCCCACAAGTGCCCAAGGGCAGCTGCTGGGGGACCCAGGCCCCGCCTGTTGTCTCCCAACAAAGACAAGCCAGGGTTGGGTGGGGAGTCTTAGGGGAAAGTGGTCCTTTGAAATACATTGCGGTGAGGGAAGGGGCACCATGCCGCAGCAGAGTGGCACAGAGTCACAGTTAAGAGATCCGTTTTGGAAACCATACAGGTCTGAGTTTGAATGCTGTCTTTGCCACATTAGCTTGGTGAACTTGAGCAAGTTAATTAATCTTCGTTACATCTTGTCTGCCCCTTACATGAAGTATTTGTTCCTTTCACAAATACCTACATAGCACTCCAATACTTTACTCGCATTAACTCTTCCAATTTTCACAAGCAGCCTAAGAAGTAGACTCAATTATCCCCATTTTACAGCCCAGGAAAGTAACTTGCCAAGGTCACACAGATGGTCATTGGCAGAACTGAAATTCCACACTAGGTAGTTGGGCACTGAGGCCTGTGCCCCTAAGTGATAAGCCAGGTCGCTGAGCATTCATAATTGTTCCCACTTCACCATTGGGGTTCTGGAGGATTAAGTGGACTAGGACATGGAATAGCTCTTACCACAGTGACTTGCCCATGAGTAAATGCTCCATGAATGTGACCTATTATTACCGACTAGAGGCCCGATGCACGAAACTTGTGCAAGAGTAGGCCTTCGCAGCCCTGGCTGCCTTGGACCTCGCAGACCCTGAAGGTCGTCCAGACGGTCTTTCCACTGTTTGGCCATTTGGTCGATTTGCATATTACACTTTTATTATTATAGACTAGTAGCCCATTTGCAAGAAAATCCTGCAAGCGGCTGTTGCGGCCACGTGTGCTGCCGCTGCCGCCGCCTTTGCGGCCACCGCGCCTGCACCCGTTCACCACTGCTGCCCACCTCGCTCGGCCCCGTTCCACCCTGCTCCGCCCCGCCCGGGCTTTCCCTCTGGCAGCCACCTTGCTTTCTGCTTTTCCTCCCTCTTCCTTCTAAGTTGTCTTCAGTCTTCACTCCTCCCTCTCTCAGTGTATGCAAATTAACCGCCATATTTGTTGGGTAATTTGCATACTCGCCCTGATTGGCCGGTGGGTGTGGCTTTGGCTGGTGGGCGTGGCTTGGGCGTAGCGAAGGTGCGGTCAATTTGCATATTACTATTTTATTAGGTAGGATTATCTGTGTGAGGGTGAGGGATTACCCAGAGCAGGCCCTGAGATTACAATTTTGGAAAGCCCTGGTACAGGAGTGGGGGAAGCCGGCCAGGGAATGGGAGGGGGCCAAGGTTGTGAGATTTCAGGTGAGGACTCAGAATAGAGACTGGAGAGTTTGTCCCATGGAGGCATGGAAGTGGACTTTGTGTCCCTGGCTAAGCGGTGCCCTGAGGAAATGAAACCTCCCAGGCACTTCAAGGCTCTGCCCCTGTGGGCAAGGTGATGTTGTTGCTGGAAGGCAGTCTTCCAAAGAGCTTCGCAGGCAAAGAAGAACAGCACCAGAAGGCAGCTGCCTGCCACTGTGGCTGGTCGCTCGGCTAACTCACATTCATCATCAACCTCCTCCTCTGCCACTCTTTCCCGATTCCCCTCACTCTCAGCCACCACTTCTGCTGGCTGAGGAGGCTTGCTTGCTGAGGTGGCATGGGCTTTTATTCCTGAAAGGTCTGAACCTCTAGTTACTATGCCCTTAGCAGGTATGGTTGCTTACAATTGTCCATCTACAGCTAAAACTGGGCACCAAGATCAGTCCAAAGGATGCCCTAAGTTCCAAACCAATTCCCCCCACCCCTATAATGCAGGAGCAATCCTACCTCCTCATAATGATCAGGCAATTACTCTGCCAAGTTGGGTGCACACATTATCCCCATTTCTGCCACCATGGTAACTCCATTCATAGGCTGGTGGTGCCAGCACCAGGGGCGCTGAGAGCTGCTGCCTGGTATCTATGGGTCAAGTCATCCTGTTTATCTGGTTGATAAGTGCCTGATTCTGTAGTAGAGTCTCCGGTGGGCATTCATGTACAATATAGCAATCCCTATACTTTGGACCCCCTCTGTATGTTCTCCTGTATCATCTCATCCCCAATCTTCCAACCTTCCAGCTTCCAAACCTCTGACTAGGCAGCCAAACCACTTGCCACACTCAGGAATCACAGAATAGTCTGACCTAAAGCCATTCCTCTCTCCACCAACCGGATGACCAGGTACACAGTCCGAAGCCCTGCCCACTTGGAGGATCTTCTCCCACCTTCTTACTCTTTTCAGAGTCCCCTGAATTGTAATGTTAGCAGAGTCTAGTTTCAGATCATGCCAACAATCCTCCATTAATCAAACCTGGATTTCTTTTTTCCTCCTCTGCAAACAGGTCACAATCCCCTGGCCCTCATCATGAACTTGGAGAGAGGTGTCAATGCAACAGAATTAGATAATATGTGGGTCTGGTCAATTTGACAAATTAATTTATTTGTGCCCTCCAGATCCAGTCCTGGAAGTGCCATGATCATTGTAAGGTGGGTTACCACTGGGCCTCTCCTACTGTATGACTTGGTGGAAATGACAGCACTCAGTCCGTGATAGGTTGCTCTGGATGCATAAATATTTGATGACTTCTGGCAGATGTTCAGTCGCTTCTCAGGTTCAGTAGCCTGCCAAGAGCTGTTTTTCAAAGTGCACACTTTCCTGTGCAGATAGCACGTCCTTGCTCCAGAACTTAGAGATCCCCAATGCAACTCTCCTAATGCAACTTGCCAGAGACACTGTATGGGGCTATTATTTATCACAAATACCTCCAGCACCATGGGGTTGTCCAGCCTGTGGGGCCTGAGAGGCAGGACTGCACAGAGTCACAATTAAGAGATCAGTTTGTACCACAGCCTACACGGGCTGCAGAGCCCTCTCTTGCTCTGGAAACAAATAAAAATGGCCAGTTGTTTGAGTCCTCTGATAAATGGGATGGAGCAGTGTTTTCACATCTCCATCTGAGAGCTGGACTTCTAGAGCTGTGTGCCATCAGCCTGTTGCTGAACACTGAGATCTTGGAAATGGATAGATGGTGTTATTACTCCTGGACATGTTAGAATGAACAACAGAACTGGCACAGAACCCCAGGGAAAACCAACAGAAGAAGAAAGAGGGTGGGGGACCCAGAATTCTGGGACAGATGCTGCCTTTCACAGGCTCTGGGATGCTGCAGTAATGAGTCAAAACCAACCTAAGACTCACTCTTCAGCTCACTTAGTGAACCCACGCTCAACACTTTCAAATAATCTCTCTAGTTTGAAATGCTGGTTTAAATTTGCTAGAGTAGGGAATTCAATAATTTTACCCCTTGGGATCATGGCCCAACCCAGTTAAGTTGTGTTTCATTCTATAAAAGTTCTTTATGGTTGAAGAAACCAGACTCAGTATATGTGGTGCCTCCATGCCTGGGTTCATTCAGTGACGTTTGCACAATCCCAACTAGGCCGCTATTTCCCAGGCTCTGCTTCCTCACCATGTATCCTCTCACCCCATGCAGAGTCCCATGGTGAAAATGTTTCAACACAAGGAAGTGTATTATGTGGAGAAAAAAAACACACACACCCTCTGAGTGTCCATGCTTTCGTTGAATTGAGGCACATCTACCAGCTTTGCTGGGATCCCACAGCTGGGAGTAGGGTAGGTCGGGTTGACTTGAAGCCAAATAGTGATGACTTGTTCACCAGACAAGTTGTCTGACCCTTGCCTAATGGATACGTAATTTTCAGCAAACGTTAAGGAGGATTTGCTCTTCCTTTAACATGATCCATTTTTCCACTAGGAAAGACTCATTCAGCAGCCTTCCCAGAGCCCGTACACTCTGGTCCGAATCGCACTTTGGGAAATTAGTTATTCACTGCCTTGTACCATCGGGTGTGTCCCCAAATATATTAGAAACTCCATGAGGAGCCAGAGGCCATGATAGTACTTCTCTTGGAGTCCCCAAGTGCCCACGGCTGGGCTGCATCCATGGGAAGCCCTCACTCAGTGAAGTGAGTCTGGAAATACAGAGCATTGGGGCCCACAGGTCTCCTCCTTAGAAATAGGGAAACCGAAACCCACAGAGGTTCAGCAGCCTGTCCAGCAATGCAGCCCATGGATGGCAGAGCCAGGACTGCTGCCCAGGAAGTGAAAGGAAGCAGAACAGTGACCGGTCAAGAGCACAGCCTTTGCCAGGCCTCCCTCACTTCCAGCCACGTGGGCTTGAGCAAGTTTCCACGCCTCATTTCCTCTCCCATAAAACAGAGACGGTGAGGGAACCACAGCTCAGGGCCTCATGACGACCCTGTGCGCAGGTCCATGGAGCTCCTGGCACAGGGCCTGAAGCGGAATAAGTTCTCAATGAACATCAGCAAGAGGAGAAAATTCAGTGAAGCGTCTGGTATTAACAAGTTTGTTAAATAACTTGTCATTTGCAATTTAACTCTAGCCAGAATGCAGTTGGGAGTTGGAGCTTTTGGCTCTTTCAGGAGAGAGAGGCCCACATGGCTTTGACTGCCCGGGCTACGAGGAAACTGAAACATTTACTGTCAGCGCAGTGGTCTGCAGCCAGGAATGATGTGAAGTCATGCAAGAAGGGCTGAATAGAGAAGTGATCTCCACAATGCTGCACAGGAAGCACAGTCAGGTTCAAAAGTACAAAGCATTTTTCTATCCAGACACTGGCCTCGCTTGGTGCAGGTTAGTGGGGGAGGAGGGAACAGGCTGCCTCGTGCCCGGAGCCCCTTCCTCTCCTTGGACCCAGGCTGTGTTCTCTCGGTTACACTCCTCGGTGAGACCTGTTTATGGCACCTCCCTGTGGTCTTGTCCTCAGCCTCCCACCCACATGACAGGCTTCTCCAATTCCAGAACTTTCGCAATTGGCACATTCATTCTCCTTCCATCAGCACTGCTGCTTCTATCCTGCAGGCTTTGTGTGTCTACCTGGCTTTCCATTCCCCTAGGATTCCATTAATACAGAGTTGAAAAACCAGCAAATTAGGCCATATTTGCTAAAGGGATGTATATTTAGGGGTCACATGGTAAAGAGCAGCATGCTATCCAAGGCACTGTTCTATGCACTGTATATATATTAGCTCATATTTAATCTTTTAAACAAGCCTATCAGCTTGCATTCTGTCATTCTCCTGTATCAGATGGAGAAACTGAGCACAGCGAGATCCGGTAGTCTGCCCACGGATGCACAGCTAGTGGGTAGGGGAACCAAGATGTGAATGAACACCTTCTGGCTTCGGAATTCACGTTCCTACCACTGCACCATGCTGCCTTGTAAACAAACAAAACAAAACACACAACAAACAAAAAGAGCATGGTAACGATTGTTCCAGAAGTCAGAGTAGTCATTTATTTAGGGGGAGGCAAGGGATTGAAATTAGAAGGGGGGAGTCCTAGGGCCTGCCAGTGGTTCCCTTCATGACCTGGGCAGTGGTTACACGGGAGTTTACCTAATCACTTGTTGAACTGTGTGTGTGTCTCTTATGCAACACCTAGTTTTGAGGGGGCAGGTAGAGGCGTGCAGTAAGCCTCACAGTTCTGGCTTGTATTTTACCTGGATGAAAGGTGACTACACTGCAGGGTTTGATGTCTTGGCCTGTTCTGTTCCCTAAAGCAGTGCAGCCCCCTCCTTCATGTTGGGGACATTGCAGCGCCACAAGGACCTGAGGTGAATCACCTCCCGGGCACCAACCCAACTGCAGGGGTCACGTCACTGAAGTAACTGAGGTCTGAGGCTCCCTGATTCCTGGGGCCTGGGCCTGAGGGTAGGGGTGCGGGCTTCCTCCAAACTCCCAGTCAAGAAGCTGAGAAGCAACCTGGAAGTCTTCCAGAAAATTCACCGGGAAGACCAGGCAAGGCACAGCCCAGGTCAGCAAGGGCCAGAGTCACGCCAGGTCTGGAGGGAAAGGGCATGCTCCGTGACCCCCAGGGCCTTGTCCTCATCCCTATGCCATCTGAGAACCCCCTGACACAGCACCCCTCAGACTTCGCCTCCATCAGAGCTCTCACCTACTGAGTGGTGGCAAAGAGCCCTTGTCCACTGCTGTCCAGAGTGAGGCTCTGGCTCGCCCACAGGATTTTCAGGTAGCGAGGCACGGGCTGCAGAGTCCAGCCAAGCCTGACCCAGTCAGAGGCAGTGGGACCCTGCCAGGTCACTGTGTTCTCACAGCAAGAACTGCTCCCTGCTCCTTGCAGGGGGCCCCACAGTGTCATCCCTCCTGGGAGGAGTGACTCGTGCCTTTGGGGGGTGTCTGAGTGTGCAATTCTTTCAGATTCCGGCCCTGGTTTACTGATGATGACACCAGAATTCCCCTTTCACCCCCTAAGCAGCCTTGGAAGTCCGGCTTGCTTCCCAGCTCCCCTCCTGGGTTCATCCCTGTGAACTCAGCATGCTCAGCCCCCGCCCCCCCCCGCCCCCACACTCTGCTCACTCCCCCTGGGTCAGCGTGGCCTCTCCCAGATCTTCCTCTCACACCACCCTCTCTCCTGACCACCTGGTGCTCCCTCTCCTCTTCCTGTTATTACTCAGTAAATGCTAACATTTACAGAGGGCTTACAATATAGCACACACATTGGCAAAGTCTTCTGTCCGTGATC
This sequence comes from Eptesicus fuscus, assembly GCF_027574615.1. Classification (NCBI taxonomy): domain Eukaryota; kingdom Metazoa; phylum Chordata; class Mammalia; order Chiroptera; family Vespertilionidae; genus Eptesicus; species Eptesicus fuscus. The sequence continues at coordinate 72,192,948 of NC_072481.1, forward strand.
TCATTTAATCCCCGTTAAACACAGCTCCTGGCACATGGGAGGGGTCCCATACATATTTCTTGACTGGATGCATCCTCACAGTGATCTTTGGAGGAGGCACTATTAATCTCTCCATTCCACAGATGAGGAAGTGAAGGCTCAGAGATGTCACATAACCAGTTCTAGGTCACAATGACGAGTGTTAGAGCTGCGATGCCAAAGGCAGGTCTGTTTCTAAGACTTACGGACTCACCTCATGATCTATTCATTCATTCGACAAATATTCATCGTATCTACAGTGTGTCAGGAACAATTCCAGGTACAGGGGATGCAGCCGAGATGAAAATAGACATTTTTTTTGCTTTATAGAGCTTACACTCTAATGAGGAAGATGGCATTAAACATGATAAATAAATAACATTTATAGCATGATTAATAGTAATGAGTTAACGAATAAAGAAAGAACAATAGGAAAGAGTGGGGTGTCATATTAGATGGACTGGGCAGAAAGGCTTCACAGGGAAGGGGGAAGGCCTGAAGGAGGTGAGGGAGACAGCTCCTCAGAAATTCCCGGGGTGGGGGTGGGGAGCAGGCGTGGAGGCTCCCAAAGCTGGAGGCTTCCTGGTGAGTTCCAGGACAGCGGGAGGCCGGGTGGTTGGAGCAGTCACTGGGGGAGAGAGCAGAGGAGCTCAGAGCAGCAGGGCCAGGCCACGCAGGGTCAGTGCACAGTGGCATGAACTCTGAGCGCATGCAATTCACTGGAGGGTTGCGAGGGAGGCATGCCATGTACTGATGTGGCTTTTAACACCATTTCTCTGGCTGTTGATAGACTTGAGAAAACGCAGGGAAATGCATCAGCAGGGGGACCGGCTGGGAGGCTGTGGCAATAATCCAGATGAGATATTACAGTGGCTCCGATTAAGGCAGTGGCAGTGTAGGTGGCAGGAGATAATTAAACTGGATATATTTTTAAGATGGTGCCAACAGGATTGCAGACTCCCGTACCCACTTGCCTGTTGGACATTGGCAGGTTCCCTATCAGCTTGGACTCGTCACATCTGAAGCTGATCTCATCCCCTTCCCTCAAGAAGCCTTCGGCCCTCCTGTACTTTTACCTCTATTAGTATCACTCCCTGGTAGACCACCGCCCGAGCCAGAAACCTGAGCATCATCCTTGATTCCTCCCTCGGTTTGCCTCCCACATCCAGTTGGCCACGGTGTCCCAACAGGCTGCTCTCTTCTCCCTCATCCCACTTCCTCTGCCGGCATTTGGTCCCACGTTCCTGTTCCCTCCGCCTGCCTGGCCATGGCGAGCCCCGCGCAGCACCAGACGGGGCTTTGCGGGCAGCAGAGCACATTGTTTAAACCTCTTCCAAGACTCTCTGTTGTCAGCTAAATAAAGGCCATAGTCTCTGGTCCAAAACCACCGAAAAGAAATATAATACCAACCACATGTGTAGTTTGGAATTTTCTAGTAGCCACATTTTAAAACTTAAAAAGAAACAGATGCAATTAATTGTCAATATGTAATTAATCCAATTTATCCAAAATAGCATTATTTTAACATGTACTTTACATAAAAATATTAGTGAGATCTTTTTTTTTAAAATATATTTTATTGATTTTTTACAGAGAGGAAGGGAGAGGGCCAGAGAGCTAGAAACATCGATGAGAGAGGAACATCGATCAGCTGCCTCCTGCACACTCCCCACCGGGGATGTGCCCGCAGCCATGGTACATGCCCTTGACCGGAATCGAACCCGGGACCCTTCAGTCCGCAGGCCGACGCTCTATCCACTGAGCCAAACCGGTTTTGGCTTAGTGAGATCTTTTATATTCTTTTTTTTTTTTTGCATGTGTGAAATCTTCAAAAACCAGTGTATAGTTTATACTTACAGCACTTCTCAGTTTGGACCAGCCACATTTTAAGCACTCGGCAGCAATATGTACGTATTAAATTAGACAGTGCGGCTCTTGCCTTTCAGCCAAAGCCCCCTCCCGTGGTCTTTTCTCCCTCCCCTCCAGTCTCATCCCTCCCTGCTCCCACTCCACCTTCCCCACCTCTGCTTCCTAGAGCTCCAGCAGCTTGTGGAGCCCCGAGCACACCATTCTGTTTCATGACTCGCTGTTGCACATAAATTCAGCAGTGAGCTGGAGCAGGCTTGAATTGACTCTCAAGAGCCAACTGTGCACATCTCTTCCCCACTCCCCACTCAATGATGCTATACCTCAGCCATGATGGGGGTATTTACACCACAGAAATTGGCAAACACTATACATCAGGGCCTTGGGGGAGGATGGAGGACTAATTGCTCTTCTCCCACCCCTACATATCTAATAAGCTTTTCATCCAGTTAGTCATCTGTATATATTTGCACTCTGACTAGACTTCAAGTTTCAAAAACAGAGCTTAGTTTTCTGTACCCAGTTCTTGGCACTTGGTTGAGTTACTCCCTCTTCTTTTGTTTTTGATCTCTCTGGACACCCTGTCACAATTATCATTGTATATGAGGCCATAAAGAGAAGTTTAAAATCTAAGTTGAAAAACAAATTCTATCTCGGTTTGAATCTGTCTCTTCTACTTACTAGTGATGTAGCCTCAGGCAAGATACTTAACTATAATGAACATTAGTTTTCATACCTGAAAAGAGATTTAAAAACAAGTTGGCCACAAAGTTGTTGTGGTGTTTACATCACATACATTGGTTTAGTCGAGTACCTAGAACATACCAGACACAAGTCCTTCAGTATTTATCACTTGTATAAAGTAGTTGCTCAAAACCTTTTTGTTAAAATAAATATTGAATGAAATGCCTTAAGACCGATTCACAGAGTGTGAGTCAGAATTCCAGCTGGAGCCAGGTGGTACATACACCCAAAGAGCTGACGAAGGCGTGTTTATTAAAGGACTATTTACAAAGGTCTGGGCAGAGGTAAGGGAAGTCCAGGGTTGGCAGCAGTCTGTTACCGCCTCTGGGCCTGAGAGTGTGACGGGGGAGCATCTTCCTGACCCCAGGGAGAACTGTAGCTGTATGAAAGGTCACGCAATGGGACCTACAGCGTCCTGTAAAGGAATCCAGCCTCTATCAAACCATCAGGGACGAGGCTGGATGGATATGCAGCCTTGCTTTCCTCCAGCTCGTCTGGAGGACCTTCTGCGCTGGCAGAACCCAGCTCCAAGCCCAGGGCACGGAGTCCTTGCACAGTTCCCGAAGGTCAGCCTCTTGGGCAATGAGCTGGACGGAGAAGGTGGAAGATGGGCTGGAAGCCCAAAAGGAGACTCGCGAGCAGAGTCTTCAAAGGGGATTGAATCCCCTCAGCCTACCGGTGGCCAGCCTTCCTTACACACTGGAGATGTTAATCATTGAGACTGGGCAGCATTTCTTTGGTTCTGACCTTGAAGGATAGACTCAGACGACAAGCATTCATTTGGGCTAGGTTTGGTTACTTTGCCTACAAGTTTTTTCTCTCAAATATAAGAAAGCTGATTTTATTCTATAACCCACTTTGTTGACATCTAACCATTCTTAGAGTCAGGAAGTCTTTTCCTACATCTAACTTAAAATATTCCCACTATAACAGAAATATAATCTATCTTTGTTTGTTTTTTGTTAATCTTTACCCAAGGATATTTTTCCCCATTGATTTTTAGAGAGAGTGGAAGAGAGAGAGAAAGACATAGAGAAACCTCGATGTGAGAGAAACACATCAATTAGTTGCCTCCTGCATGCACCCTGACCAGGGCCCAGGCCAGGGAGGAGCCTCCAGCCAATGTATGTGCCCTTGAACAGAATCGAACCTGGGACCCTTTGGTCTGCAGGCTGACGCTCTATCCACTGAGTAAAACTGGGTAGGGGCAGAAATATATTGTATCTTAAACAGTTCTCCATAGAGTAGGAAAAGAACTGGTTATATATAACCTTAATTAAATCACCACTACAGCATTTTTAGCTCTATCACAGTTCTTTTCATTTTTCTCCTGTGGTCCTCTTTTCCAACCTTCTAATCAGTCTCTAGAAATGGCCTATCAGATGTTCAGCTGCTGCCCCAAGAGTTGTTTAAGCGCTGGTTTTATATCCTTGCTGTTGGTGGAGGCCTGGAAAAAGATTTATGGTTTTCTTGGAAAGGCCTGAGAGGAGGCTGTAATCATTTCCTGGCTTTATTCTGGAACCTCTTCAGCTTCCCCACAAATCCCTTATGGTGGAGAGGATGGTCATGGCCAGGAGATCAGTTTCACTTTCCCATCTGTCCTAAAATGTGGGGTTCTGAGTCTTCCCTTTCCTGCTCACAGTTTCTAAAAGTACTGGCTGAAGCCCATTCCACAGGAAAGAGGTGGGCGAGGGGCCAGGCAGTAGAGATCCAGATCCAACCAACATCTTTATTTCTCCAGTAAAATGTAAGCCACAAGGGCAAGGACCTCATCTACTGGTGTCTGTTCGCCTGTGTCTACAGAGCCTCGCCAGGTACCTGGCACACAGCAAATGCCCAGTATGTTTGTGAAATGAATAAATGAATGAATGCACACTATATGTCAGACACTTTTGTGTATAAGATATTGGAGATGTTGTTTTTCATATGAGAAAACTGAGGTTTTCTGTCTTGCAGTCCAATGCCCCTACTGCTTTCATCCCCAGACGATGTGGTCCTTCATTAGGCCACCTTGCTTGACCTCTGCTGTTTCCTCACCCAAGTCCAGCTTTTCAGCAATAGCCTGGACCACAGGGACTGCCATGCTCAAGATCCCTCTCCCCACAGTTAATTAGCCATATGTGTTGCTGTCTCTCTAATGCTCGCCTCGCCCCAGGAAACTTCACCTTCTGATCTTAAGATGTGCAGCCATGTGGGGGATTGTGAGTATATTCTAGAGGCTTCTCTTTGAGTAAACTACTATTGAGATATTAGAAACTCTGGCTGCCAAAGAGCTATCATCTGCCAGTAGTGGTCTCCATGACCCAGGTTTGGTTGCTCCCGGGGCATCCTGGTCTGGGTGGAAGCCTGTCTAGATTCAGGCTGCCCCAGGGTACCTACATCAAGCTGTAACCTGATTCCAAATTGAGTTTCCCCTTCTTCCCTGCAACCCATCCCCATGGACTCCTGGGCACCCCTGGCTGAAGACCCCAGTGAATGGTAAGTACTGTGCTCAGTTTGTGTTGCCCTCCACCCTCGCCCCCAAGATCCAGTGCTTCCCTGTCTCTGTCAGCCCCCTGCAGCCAGAACTGACTAGCTCTGGACCTCTGCCGCCTCTACTTGCTGTGGCCCCGGTCTCTCATCACTGTGGAGCCAGCAAAGCCCCGAGTGAAAGGTGTGCTTTGGTTGTTCTGCAGGCCTTTCTCATCCATGTGTAGGACTTCTGTGTGTTGGCCTTGGGGCAGTGTTGCATTTAGAAACACAGAGCAATAGCCAAAATATAATTCCAAAGGAACTGCATTTTTTTGCTCATCCCTCATGCAAATCATTACAGAAAACAGACATAACATAGACATTTACTAAATTTTCTTTTCTCTCTCCTTTGCACCTGGCTGCTCTGATGGGACTGTTCTCGTCTCCCTGAAGAAAACTCCTCGTCTCCTGCTTCCATGACTGTCCTTTCTCCCTCACAGACTTAGCTTCTCTCCCAGGAATAATAGATCTTTCCCCTTGGAAGAGGGAGAAGTCAGAGGTTCTGCAATGAATGAGTTCTCTTCAGTGTGCTGGGAGAGAGGGAGTAGTGAGTACTCACACAGAAATAAGCTTTGACCCATCACGTAGACATTCTTCAGAATAGGCAGAGCCTTATTATTTTGTTGTTAGTCACTTACCACTAGAAACACATTTCCAATTAGCCTACGTGGTGTTTAAAGTGCCATATTACCAATTACCATCCAGCACTGAGGCTACTAGCTGGTGAAAAGCAACAACTGTGTGCTTGACAGTGGCTCAGGAAAGGGCTGAGATGAGTTCTACTTGGTCAACTTTATCTGGTAGAGGCGGGGAAGGCTACAACTACATCATGGTTCTACTTTGTGTAAAAGAGCCAATTTACCATTCATTCATTCAACTATCAACCAAGGGTGTTGTTAGCCCAGCTGTCTGCTAGATATAGAAGAGACAGAGATGAATAAGCCTCAGCCCTTACCTTCAAGGAGCTCACCTCCAGTTGGGGAGGCAATCATGTGATCTCATCAGGCACAATTTAGTGGTGTTAGAGCAGACATAGAAGCAGGAGACCATGAGGCCACTGGCACAGAACAGTTAACTCTGACATGAGAGGCATCTAGGAAGGCTTCCCAGTGGAGGTGATATTTGAACTGGGTCAAAAAACGAAAAGTAGAAGTGTTTCAGATGAAAAATGGAGTACAGGCATTTCAGGAAGAAGGCACAGAATGGGCAATACCATAGTTGCATGAAAGAGGATGCTATGTTTGAGGAAGAATGAAAAACCTAGAATAGCTGGAGGGCATGTGCCACTGGGTAGTGGGAGAGGATACTGGGAAATAGATGGGGGTAAGAATGTGAAGAACCTTGAAAATTTAAAAATATATATTGGAAGAAAGGTTTTAAAAGTTAAAATCTGATCTATAGTCTCATTTACTAAATGTCATAGAAAATAAGACATAATGGAAATTTCCTCTCTGCTTATCCAAAACTACCTCATCAAGGAAATCTCTTCTAATAGTTTAATAAATGTCATTTTTTTTCTGAATTTATCCAGGCATTTTTATGTATAAATATCTAAATTACATTTTAAAAAGAAAAACTAAAGTATCCTATACCTATTGATCTGTAATTTTTTTCTAGTTAGTAACATACCAGAGAGATTTTTACAGGTCAATTTATACAAAACGTTTTTTGTTATTTTTCAAAGGCAGTGAGGAACCAGTAAATGACTCTAAGGTTGGAGATGGATGAATCAAATCTGTTTTATGTGGAGGCTGGAGGAGAAGAGAGAAGTGAGAGGCCAGGGAGTCCACTGAGGGAGGGCAAGAATAATAACTCCATTGAAAAGACCACAGGATAATGTTAAAGAGATTTCTGAGATAAATAAGCAGGATGCAATGACCTGTGATGGACGGGCTGTGAGAATGGCTTGGTGAGGATCATTTTGTATGTAATTGAAGCCACTCCAAGTATCTTCAGAAGAAACATTTTGAAAGGAAAATTCAAGACAGGAGCTACAACCCAGAACTAGAAAGCTCTCAAGAATCGAGATCACTGTCTACTCTTTTCGGATCCCCAGTCTCTCATTCCAACTTCCTTGCTGTCCTCTCTGTGTCTGCTTCTCTGTGCACTTGTGCTACTGCTGGCTACACTAGTGGCTCTGCAGAGAGGTGTGTGTGTGAGTGTGTGTGTATGTGAGTGTGTGTATGAGTGTGTATGTGTGAGCGTGTGTAAGTGTGCATAAGTGTGTATGTGAGTGTGTGTATGTATATGTGAGTGCATGTGTGAGTATGTGTGGAATATGTGCATGTGAGTATGTGTGTGTATGCATGTTTGTGTGTGTGCGCGCGCATATGAGTATGTGAGTGTGTGTGTGTGAGAATGTGTGTGAGTGTGTGTGTGAGTGTGTGAGTATATGTCTGTGAGTGTGTGTGTGTATGTTTTCAAAATTCCCTGGGCAATTTCAACACAGAGCAAAGGTGAATCACCTCTTGTTGGACTTATTTAGAGTCTCTGAGTGTGGTTTTCAAGTTCCCAGGAGAGTATGTACTGGCCCAGCAGGGTGGGGTGTTGGCTCCAGTCCACTCCACTGTGGCCATGGTAAGCGCCAAACAGAATACACGTGCTGGTAACTCAGCCTCAGCAACAAAAATGGAGAACTGACCCGTGACAATATCAAGATTTTACAACTGGAGGGGTCGTGTTTACTTCTCCTCCCCTTGGGACAAAGCTTTGGCCTGGGTGGAAATTAAGTACTTTGTGTCACTGGCATGGGTCCCCTTACTCCGGTCTCCACCGGAAAGGTCAGAGGGAGTGACTTACCCCTGCTTCAGTGACCAAGCCTGCTGGGCCCTCATCCTCCAGCAAGTGCTGCCTGGATTTTTCCGGGGCTCAGAACCATTTCAGTAAGTAGGTGGCAAAAAGCTCATCTCCTGGGGAGTGGAAGTGGAAGCAAACAGCTGCGAAATGATGTTTCTTGGAATCAGCTTCTTGTTTGTCATCAGAATGAGTAACTGCGAGCAAAATGTGGCTTTGTATTTCCATCCAGGTTTGGGGGAGGGAAAGAGACAGAAAGAGCTGATGGGCCACTGTGGTGTCTTCCCCCATGTTTGCCTGGTTGCCAGGCCGCTCCTCCCACTCGCCTAAGACTGTCTCCCTAAATGGAGAATTCCTTACATCCAGCTTCCATGGAAGAAGGGGAAACCTGGCCACATTTGAAGGGACTGAGCCCAACCACGAGATTTTTGTTTCCTGTTCCTCCAACTCAAAGATGACTCCGGGGGCGTGGGTCTTATTATAACTACAAACTTCAAGAACAGCCTCGTGATGGGTTTGAAGCCAGCAGCTTTTTGTTTTTTTTTTTTGTTCTGCTAGGTCTTATCTTCCTTTTTAATATCCCACCCTTGTCTACGCTTTCAAAATGTGTCTAAACTTTGCACACTAGGTAATTTATGGATTTATTTTATGACCTTTTTTTCAGTTTTGTGTTTACTTCTCCAGAAAAGCTAAGGGAGTTAAATTGCCAAGACAGAGGACCTACTTGAGACTGAGAGACCTTAAGACAAGTTCCAGTTCTGCCAAATATTGGTTTTGTAACCTCAAGCAAACAACTTTGGTTTTCTCCCCCATCCTCGTCCTCCCATGGCTGTGTTTACACTTCCATTATTATGTCTCTTACATCTCTGTGTCCCCTAGGAGGTTTTAAACTTCTTAAGACTAAGCTTTTATCTGTCTGGGGAACTACCTCAATGCCTAACATAGCATCTGACACATAGCAGATGTCCAAAAACTATTAAAATTTAACCTCTCAAGGTCTATGAAATTGGGGTAATTATATCAAATTGTAAACATTAAATAAGGCAATTCATGTGAGTTGCAAAGAATAATAATGCATATAAGAGCAGTAATAATGCCATTATAAAAATTTGTATAGCTTTTAAAATATATGGATCTATTAAATTCTTATTTTTCATATTTGAAAAGTGTAAGGTAAGAGATTTGTGGGGAAAAGCTAAGATTTGCAATGAGTTTATAAATCATATAACTTATTCTATTTCTAGCATATGCCTCTGTTCCACCTGTGGTGTTTTGTCATTCAATTTCAGTAGTTACCCCTGCTATTGTGACCAAGCATCACTGAAGGATGAGGGCCCAGCAGGCTTGGTCACTGAAGCAGGGGTAACTATTATTTAATAGTTAACATATCTGGTATAAAAGATGATAGATATAAACAATGGTTTCTCAACCTCCACTATTGACATTTTGGGCCAAATAGTTCTTCATTGGGAGAGAGCTGTCCTGTGCATTGTCAGATGTTTAGCAACATCTCTGTCCCTTTTTACCCACTAGATGCCAGCATCTCTCCCTTGTAGTTGTAACAATCAAATACTGTCTCCAGATATTGTCAAATGTCCCCAGAAGGGGGTAGGGGACAAAGTCATCCCCTTCCCTTCCCTGTTGAGCATCACTGCTCTGAAGTTTTGACTTATACTTTTTCCTATTGCATCTTCTACTAACTTTCTCAATATTTTATACTAGAGGCCTGGTGCACAAAATTCGTGCACAGGAGTGTGTGTCCCTCAGCCCAGCCTGCACCCTCTCCGATCTGGGACCCCTTGAGGGATGTCCGACTGCCTGTTTAGGCCCGATCCTAAATGGGCAGACGGACATCCTTCTCACAATCCAGGACTGCTGGCTCCCAATTGCTCCCCTGCCTGCCTTCCTGATTGCTCCTAACTGCTTCTGCCTGCCAGCCTGATCACCCCCTAACCACTCGCCTGCCAGCCTGATTGATGCATAACTGCTCCCCTGCCAGCCTGTTTGCCCCTAACTGCCCTCCCCTGCAGGCCTGGTCACCCCTAACTGCCCTCCCCTGCAGACCTGGTCACCCCTAACTGCCCTCCCCTGAAGGCCTGGTCCCCCCCACAACTGCCCTCCCCTGCAGGCCTGGTCCCCCCCCCCAACTGCCCTCCCCTGCAGGCCCTGGTCCCCCCCAACTGCCCTTCCCTGCAGGCCCGGTTGCCCCCAACTTCCCTCCTCTGCTGGCCTGGTCACCCCTTACTGCCCTCCCCTGCAGACTTGATCACCCCCAACTGCCCTCCCTTGCAGGCCTGGTCCTTCCCAACTGCCCTCCCCTGCTGGCCTGATCACCCACAACTGCTCTCCCTTGCAGGCCTGGTCCCTCCTCCCCTACTGGCCATCTTGTGGTGGCCGTCTTGTGTCCACATGGGGGCAGCCATCTTTGACCACATGGGGGCAGCCATCTTGTGTGTTGGAGTGATGGTCAATTTGGATATTACTCTTATTAGATAGGATGTGTGAACTCAGGTCTCTTTAGTGCTGCAAAATATGCCCTCTCTGAATCTTGATTTGTATTTGAAGACAAATTATGTCTTTCAACACAATTGGTCAGGACTTATCAGAGAAATCCCCTCTTTCTCTGTAATTTTTCTTTCATACTCAGGGTTGAAAGGTTCAGAGTGGACTGGGGTCGCGCACCTATGACATGAGGCCATAATGTATCAAAAAAGATTTTTATTTCAGGCACCTGGGTGCAGGTGGGCTGAGTCTGACAAAATGGAGTCAGTGAAGACAGAAGGGAGAAACAGGTTGTTATTAACTTTTGCTGGCTGTAAGCCATTCTGTTGATGTAAGGGTCTGCTCTGTCCTTGGTTCCTCCCATGCCAGGTGTCTGCTGGTTATCTGAGCTATGCCATGCTCAAGGCTGCAAGCTTTCTGCAAGATATCTGCTAAGCACAATAAGCTTTTCTCTGCCCCATTTTATTCTCTTTAACCCTTTCAAGGGTTGTTACAACCTTAATGCCTATCTTCTACACCAAGACTTTGAAGAGCAGTCCTCCAATTTCAACACCATTTCCTCTAAGGAGCAAGTAGGTTTTTACTCTGAGGGTCCATGATGGCCCCCCTTCTCAGAATTCCCCAAATAGATACATAATCAAGACCTTTCTATGAGCCTCACTGTGCTAGTGAGACTCTAGGTTCCTCTACGTACATTTGGGTGTTGTCGCTTTATATTATCACAAAGAATGAGTCTCCTGTAAGGGAACTACACCTATCTTCCTTCTTATACATGTACCTTTCTCCTCATCCCCTTCCCTTCTTATGCATTTGGCATCTTTATGGACAGACCCTAATTCACTGAAAATGACTTAACTTTTCTATCCCTTGATGGCTAGAGCCAGTGTCACAGTCTTCTCACTGTAGACAAGATGCCTACTTTACTCCCCATCTCCTGTCCATCCTCCTTTGAAGAGCACAGAAGCCTATGGGTTGGTCTCACATTCATTTTCTACAATGTGCAAGAGCTGAAATAATAGTCTTCATTTGTTTGCCTATGAAGTTGGTAAGCATGAATTTAACAAGAGCATATGCTTTTCACTCCTCTGAACACCTGCAATGTGGACACTTAACAAATGCCTTCTTCTGGATAGAAAGGATGCTGTCTCATCAATTGAAAACAAGCCCATGTACCATGCACACAGCTTCCATCCCTCCTTGAGAAACCACAGTCTTGTGGTCAAGAAAGAATGGGACTCCCTGTCATCTCATTGCATATGCCCACATTGAATGCTCAGTATTTCCATATAACAATACTTCTATCGTTGCTTTTGGCAAGAGAGTTTACTAACTCAAAATTCTTGTCCTTACCAAGTTGAATATCTTTTTAAGTTAATGTAGTGAAGATGGGTCGATATTTTAGAAGACAGGGGAGTAGGTAATTAGGAACATATCTGAAGAGGAAATTTGGGAAGGCTGTTTAATGTGTTAACATATTTCAAGGTAATTATCTTCACATTGACAGCCACCACCACTTTGAGGTCTTACTTAGTGCTTGGTGTACATTATGTTATTTTAACCTCACAATAATCCTGTTGAGCTTTGAATGGAGATAAGTATTACTACTTCCATCTTACAGATGAGAAAATGGAGATTCATAGATGATGTGTGAACTTGACCAAGAGCACACAGTTCTTAAGCAGCAAATTTAAGATCGAGTCCAAAGCCCAACAAAGTAAGATGCTAGATATCACCATCTAAAACAGGAATTTCTACAAATCTGAAGCAAAGTAAAAAGCTATCTCATGTTCAGCTGGCGTGGCTCAGTGGTTGAGCATTGGCCCATGCACCAAGAGATAGCTGGTTCAATTCCTGATAGGGCACATGCCTGGGTTGTGGGCTCAATCTCGAGCAGGGGGCATGCAGGAGGCAGCCAATGGGTGTTGTTGTTTCTCATCAATGTTTCTATTTCTCTCTCCCTTCTCTAAAATCAATAAAAAATATATATATATATATTTTAAAAAGTTATCTCAGTCTGACCAGCATGACTCAGTGATTGAGTTTTGACCTATGAACCAGGAGGTCACAGTTCCATTCCTGGTCAGGCCACATGCCCTGGTTGTGGACTTGATGCCCAGTGTGGGGCGTGCAGGTGGCGACCAATCAGCGATTCTCTCTCATCATTGATGTTTCTATCTCTCTCTCCTTTTTTCTTCCTCTCTGAAATAAATAAATATTTATTAGAAAGTTATCTCACTAAGAAGTCTTAAAAAACATCTTTGTGTAATGTGAAAAAACACAAAGTTAGCAATCAGAAGATCTGGATCTTAATCCATACTTCACTTCTTTCTAGCAGAAGGATCATGGACAATTGCCTTACCATCACTGAGCATCTGTTTTCTTATCTAAAGTAGAGATTATGGGCTGCTGTGAGAAATTATGTGTTAACTGTTATGTTCTACAAAAATGTGGTGTGACCATAAGTATTTCCCAAAAGTCTCATCACCAATCATGGGAAGAACCTGGCCTCACTTCTCAAGTCAAGTTGGACAGCCGTTGCTGAAGCTTTCCAGCGGCGATGGTGTTCTCTTTCCCATAACATCAGCGATGACACAGGAAGAGCATGCATGTCAGGCCACGGGGGCCGCCTCTAATAGGCTGACCACATTTGGAAACAAGCCTCTTCTGAGTATCCACAAAGAAAGGACTGAGACTCAAGGGCAGGACTTCCAAGTGGTTGGCCAGCACCCACAGGCTTTGGAACATTGTGGTTAGCCCAAGACTCTCTTAGGAGCAAAAAGTCCCAGCTCCCAAGTTAGTCGCCTCCACAAAAGTGCACCAAAATGAGTCATGTGAGGATGGAGAAACCACCAGAGACAGCCTCCCATGTGAGGATCACTACTAATGATTAAAGCTGGAGATGGGAGAACTCTAAGAACCTGGGCAGCTGAGTTTCCACTTCAAGTGAGTCAATATTTGAGACACGCAGCAGGGCGTGAGCATGTGTGTGTTTATGTTCACACATGAAGGACAACCTTTGTGTACCCCTCTGCTGCCTCTTGGTTGGTTTGCCAGCTGCTGCTCACCAAGGTCCTCGTGGTTTGAAAACTGAAACAATATTATTATTATTAGAGTGAGAGCCTAGTTCTTTTTAATACTACAAAATTGCCCTTTCAAAAGTTTGGACCAATTCAATTTTCACTTAGGCAAGCAGAGTTATAAGAGGGTCTGTTTTCTTCACCAGTGCCAATACTAGATAAGAGTATTATTACTTCCACTTTTACTTTTAGATTAATACATGTGATGAAAATTGCATTCAAATGGTACATAACACAATTAAAATCTCCTTCTCCCCATCCTTATCCTGTTCAACTCCCTATAACCAACTTTAGCCAACTATGATTTCAGCTCTTCTGGTGGTTGCCATAAAATACTAGATAATGTGTTTATACCTCAATTTCTTGATTTATCAACTTTCTTCAGTACTTATTGACTTATGCACACAAGGATTTGTTCTAACATATTCTCTCACTATCTCTGTTTCTTCTCACCTTCATAATTTTATTTTTCTTTATTATTATTTTTTATTTTTCAATTATAGTTTCCTTTCAATATTATTTTGTACTAGAGGCCCAAATTTGTGCACAGGTAGGGTCCCTAGGCCTGGCCGGCGATCAGGGCCAATCTATGGGGTGACCTGCGGGGTGATGGGGGGAGGGACCCGCTGGCACCCACCTTGGCCAGCCTGGTGCTGCCCACTCGCAGGTCCCACCCCATGCCACCACTGCTGGTCGCCTTCCTCTGTGGGGACTCTGCTGGCACCTGCCTTGGCTGGCCTGGGCCTGCGGGCTGGGGGCAGCTTCTGCATTGAGTGTCTGCTCCCTGGTGGTCAGGGTACATCATAGCAACTGGTCGTTCCACTGCTTGTTCCGCTGTTCAGTTGATTTGCATATTAGGCTTTTATTATATAGGATTGGTTACAGGTGTATAGCTTAGTGATTAGGCAATCATATACTTTACATAATGTTCCTCTTGATATTTCCAGCACTCAACTAACCTTCATCATTTTAGAAGGTGTCCCACTTGACTCCTCACTATGTAAGTGAGGAAACTGTCCCCCTAGTCTTCCCTCCCTTTTACCCCTACTTCCTTCACCCCCTATCTTTGGCATAATTGCCCCATTCATTTTTATATTTATTGGGTTTGCAATAGTGGTATTCTATTCTGATACTGAAATTAAGCTGTTTATACTTTCTAAAAATTTATTATAAAACTTGAAAACCAATGGCAGTTTTTATAATTCTACAAATATATACATTTTATTTACTAAAGCTTTGAGGAAGAAAATAATCCACTTAAAAGAGAATTTTCAAAATCAAACAAAAACATCTTTCCTTACCCTAATCAGTTTCTCACAACTATGCCTTAATTTACTAGTAGGTTGCTTTTTATTTGGATTTAGGATTTTTACCTCTGATTTTTATTTTCTTCTGGGGTTTCTACTTGCTTTTCTTTTTAAAACTAATTGACAATAGAAAACATATATCTATATCTATATCATCTATATATCTATATCTATATATCATCTATATCTATATCTATCTATCTATCTATCTATCTATCTATCTATCTATCTATCTATCTATCTATCTAAGCCTAAGCGACCATTATGACTGAATGACTGGAACTACTGGTCGACCAGTCACTATGGCACCCACTGACCACCAGGGGGAAGATGCTCAATGCAGGAGCTTCCCCCTGGTGGTCAATCCACTCCCACCGTGGGAGCACCACTTAGCCAGAAGCTGGGCTCATGGCTGGCATGCGCAGCTGCGGTGGCGGGAGCCTCTCCAGCAGCAGCAATGGCAGGCGCAGCAGGGCTGGGATGAGCGGGAGCAGTGCGGTGCCCAGCCCAGGCTTGGGCTCCTTCCTGGCTGCCTGCTGCTTAGTGCACTGCTACATCCCTCGTACCCCATAAGCCTGCCATTACGAACTCCAGAGAACAGTTGAAGTGTGGACACTTGGAGTAACCCGGAGGAGCCTGATATCACCACCAGGCTCCTGGAACTCTGCCTCAGGCATCGAGATCAAATCTCATCCCTTACCAATTGGCCCAGAGCTACAGGCAGCAATATAACAGTGGCCACAAGGTGGCGACTGACAATCGGGGTAAAAGTCAAAGAGAGAGAGATCTGAAAGGTGGGGGTGTGGTCAACAGAGCACTCCTGCCCCTCAAGATCCCCAACATTGTATTGTTCACCTTAGAGCATCTCTTATCCAGCTCTGAGCAGTGGAAAGCATTCAGCATGGCCCAAGGCATCCACTGGGGACCTACCGGCCAGCAAGGCACGACCCTGGCCGCAGAAGGGACATTTGGAAATATTTTTTCAGGAAGCTAAAGGGAGGAGGACAGACTCCCTACGCAACTTCCTGGCAGCTCACAGGGATGTGGAAACTCCCTGGGCACATGGAAGCGAGTTCCCAAATTCCTTTCAATGTGCACAAATCTGTGCACTGGGTCACTAGTCTATGTATATAAAGCCCTAATATGCAAATAGACCAAATGGAGGAACAACTGAACAACCAAACAACCGGTTGCTATGATGTGCGCTGACCACCAGGGGGCACGCGCAGAACATGGTAGGCATTAGCTGCAGCGGGATGGTGGAGCAGGTGAGAGGGGGTGCCAGACCAAGGCAGGGCACTGGTCGCTGTCATTGGGGCAAGCCTCTGGTGGTTACTGAAAATTCTTTGCTCCTGCACACCGTGGTCCCGCCCAGTGCTCACACCTGCTGCTGGCACTGGCCTCACTCTCATCCATTGCTGGCACCAGAGCTGCTGCTCGCACCCGTTGCCAGTGCTTGGCGCCGGCCCTGATTGCTCAGCGCCATCAGTGGGTGCAAGTGGTGACTGCTGGCTCCTATCACCCCTGAGGGCTTCTCCACTTCCCCCCTGCTCCTGAGGGGTGATTGGGGCAGCAGCCCCCACTAGCACCTGCTGCCAGCGCCAGCCCCAATCGCTTCACATCCTCAGCGGGTGAGAGTGGGGCCAGCACTGTCAGCATGTGGGAACAGCAGCTGCGAAAGGCGGGCTGTGGGCAGACAAGGGACCAGGGACCACAGCAGGAGGGGCCAGGCGGGGGCACAGAGGATGGGCCGAGACCCGCCCCTGTGCTCACCACAGCCTCATGGCCCACAATTCTTTTCAAGGTACACGAATTCGTGCACTCGGCCCCTAGTTACTATATAATTAAGATCATCTAGTTTCTTGAACATACTATTTTTGAATGGCTTAATGTTGCCTCATTGTCTTCTAGGTATGTACCACAGATGCTGCCATGATTTCTAAATTTTAATTATACCCTTAAGTTATTTCTAATATTTTTTGACCCCATGATTTCCTCTTTCTTGGATTTCACTTTCATCTATTGGAGTGCACAGATAAGTGATCTTTCAGTGCTATGGACTGAATGTTTGTGTCCCCTCATTTCATGGGAGGTAGGGGCCTTTTGGAGTTGCATAGGTCATGAGGGTGTGGTTAGTGCCCTTATGGAAGAGGCTCCAGAGAGCTTGCTTGCCCCTTTCAACATGTAAGAAAGTCGGAATTCTGCAACCCAGAAGAAGGCCTTCATAAGCCCCCTGATTTTGAACTTCCAGCCTCCAGAAATGTGAATAATAAATTTCTGTTGTTTATAAGCTACTTAGTCTGTGGTATTTTATTGTAGCATCAAAAACAGAAAAGACAATGGATAAACATTTAAGTCTTTGTTTTGTCTATAGAACAAATTAATTCTGTCAATTGGAAATAAATTGTCAGTTTTTATAATATTATAATTGTACAATTGGCCCTCTGTGTTCATAGATTCCACATCCTTAGATTGAACCAGCTGCAGATCAAAAATATTCAGAAAAAAATGGTAAGTCATTGATGACATGTATCGTGTAGTTAGGCCTACAATGGCTATGCCTGTACTAAATATACACAGACTTTTCTTCTTGTTATTATGCCCTAAACAATACAGTACAACAACTATTTCCATAACATTTACATTGTATTAGGTATTATAAATAATCTAGAGATGATTTAAAGTATATGGAATGATGCGTGCAGGTTATAAGCAAATACTATTCCATCCAATCTAATAAAGAAGGAATATGCTAATTGACCCTCATGCCATCTCAAAGATGGCGGCATCCACAGCCAATAAGGAGGGAATATGCTAATTGACTGCCACGCCCTCAAAGATGGTGGTGCCCACAGCCACAAGATGGCAGTGCCCAGTCCCCGCAGCCCCTCAGCCGCCCAGGGCTGGTCTGAGGTGCAGGCAAGCCTTGGATGGTGGCTGCCCAGCTGCCCAGGGTGCCCTAGGCTCAGGTAACCAGGGCTGGCCGAGGCTTGCGCTTCCAGCAGTGGCAGCAGCAGAGGTGTGATGGGGTGTTGCCTTCCCCTGATCAGTGGGTCACCTGCTGCCCCTGAGGGCTCCTAGACTGTGAGAGGGGGCAGGCCTGGGCTGAGGGACCCCACTCCAGTGCATGAATTTTCATGCACTGGGCCTCTAGTCCTATCTAATAAAAGAGTAATATGCAAATTGACCGCACCTCCACTACACCCACAAACCACACCCACCAGCCAATCAGAAGTGAGCATGCAAATTAACCCAACCAAGATGGCTGTGGCCACGGAGTGAGCAGGAGGCTTGGGTTTCCCCAGCAATGGAGGAAGCCAAGCTTCCTGCACACCCTCGCTGGCCCAGACCTCCCTCCACTCAAGGCTACAAAGTTTCAATTATAGAAGATAAATAAATCCCAACAAAAATGGCAGCAGCCATGGAGCTAGAGAGAGAAGGAGGCTTGAGTTGCCCTGGTGATGGAGGAAGCCAAGCTTCCTGACCTGCCCTGGCCTCAGCTGAAGGCTACAAAGTTTCAATTCTAAAAGATAAATAAATCCCAGATCCCAGGGCCTCTGCTTGGGTCACCAGGGGGTGTGACCGTCTTGCAAACCACCACAGGCCCCTTGCCCAGGCCTCCCCATGCCCCAAGAGAACCCCCACCCTGATCCAGGACACCCTTCAAGGCAAACCAGCTGGCTCCCACCCATGCACCAGGCCTATATCCTATCTAATAAAAGAATAATATGCAAATTGACCATCACTCCAACACACAAGATGGCTGCCCCCAGGTGGTCAAAGATGGCTGCCCCCATGTGGACACAAGATGGCCACCACAAGATGGCCAACAGGGTAGGACAGTTGGGAGGGATCAGGCCAGCAGGGGAGGGCAGTTGTGAGTGATTGGGCCAGCAGGGGAGGGAGTTGGGAGGGACCAGGCCTGCAAGGGAGGGCAGTTAGGGGTGACTAGGCCTGCAGGGGAGGGCAGTTAGGGGCAATCAGGCAATCAGGGTTGACCAGGCTGGCAGAGGAGGGAAGTTGGGGGTAACCAGGCCTGCAGGGGAAGGCAGTTAGGAGGGACCAGGCCTGCAGGGGAGTGCAGTTAGGAGGGACCAGGCCTGCAAGGGAGGGCAGTTAGGGGCAATCAGGCTGGCAGGGGAGCAGTTAGACATCAATAAGGCTGGCAGGGGAGTGGTTAGGGGGTGATCAGGCTGGCAGGCAGAAGCAGTTAAGGGCAATCAGGAAGGCAGGCAGGTGAGCAGTTGGGAGCCAGCAGTCCTGCATTGTGAGAGGGATGTCCGACTGCCCGTTTAGACCCGATCTGACTTGGATCGGGCCTAAATGGGCAGTCGAACATCCCTTGAGGAGTCCCAGATTGGAGAGGGTGCAGGCTGGGCTGAGGGACATACACCCCCCCCGTGCACGAATTTCATGCAACTGGCCTCTAGTTTTATATAAGGGACATGAGCATTAGTGAATTTTTGGTATCAGAAGGGGATCCTGGAACCAGTCCTCCAAGGATACCAATGGGCATCTGTATAAATATTAACTGAAGAATTGAGTAGTGTGGTTCTGAAAAACTCTTTATTTGTCCTGATGCTTGGTGAATAGCTTGGGTAATAATTCTAGATGAAAAATCAGTTGGTACTCTAAAGGTATTGTTCCACTAGGTTACATTTCTGGCATCCAAAATTAGTGACAAGGACAAAGCCATCTTAATTCTTATTCTTGAATGGTACCATAGCTTTACTCCCTGGAAGCAATGAGAACCTTTTCTTTATATTTCATGTTCTATATTTTATCACAAAGTATATTTAAAAATTCTGTATGCTCAATCCTCAGTGGCTTCTTCCAATTTGAAAACTCTTATCTTTCCTTTGATAATTTCTCTCCCGCATGTTCTCTGTTCTTTTAGGAATTACTGCCAGGTAGATGTTGGGCTTTCTGAATTGATCCTGCATGTCTTTTAACTTTCCCCTAATATTTTCCATCTTTCTCTTTCTGCTCTACTTTCTTGAATATTTCCTCAACTTTGCACTTCAGCCCTTCTATTGAAATATCTAATTTTGAAGAACTTTGGCCATCCTTGCTCATCCATTCATGTATAAGAGTAAGTGTTGATAGGTCAAGCATATGGGCTTGCACTGTTCACTTTAGGTCACAGAGGTAGAAGTCAGACTGACGGGATGCTCCCCACACCCCTGTGTGCTCCCTGCTCAGGGCCAAAACCTCTCTCTGGAGGGCCAACCATTACTCAAGGAGCCCTAGACCATCTGAGGCTGACTGTTCAATTCCTCTGAAGAGCAGACTCTTCTCTGAAGGTGACCAGTACATGGCCAGAGGCTCTGCACATGTGGCAGGGAAGTGGTGGGAGTGAGGATGGGTGACCAGCTCAGCTGCTCCACCCATTGCTTTGCAAATAGCCACCCTGTTAGCCAACTCACTTTCTATTGCTACTTTCCCTCTCTGTTAAGTCACAACTTGGCAGCCCTTCCGGAGCCTCCAGGAAAAAGGCTCCCTTTCCCAGGAACAAGGCTCCCCTTCCCAGGAACCTGGCTCTCTCTCCATTGCAGCATTCTCCCAGACTTCAGATACTGCTTCTCCCCCTGTGGTGTATTTGGCTTTTCAATCCCAATTGCTTTCTATTTTCCAGAAAGTTAACAAAAACTCTGCTGATGTCCCCACCTGCTGCACACTGCCCCTCTGTGGCTCTATTTCCTTTGCACATCTTCACTGCTGTTTCTAAGTGGGAGGGAAGGAAGTATGTGGACCCACTTAACTCTCTGAACTAGATACCCAAATTGGCACGGTTAAACATTTTAAATGTTGGGAGGCAAAATATTATATCTCGCCTTTAATTTGCCTTCCTGTAGCTTTTAGTGAGACTGAGTACCTCTCACATTTGATTGGTCTTTTAACCTTCTCCTGTGGACAGCCCATTTATACAATGAATGGTTCCAGACGTCAATCACATCCAGCAGATGTTTGACTTCAGCTCCTCACACAGGCCATTTTAGGTTGCGAAGACATACCATTCCTGGGCTCTTAATTCCTGTGAGTAGTAACTCATCATTCTTTATGAATTATTAATCCACAAAAATGGAGCAGTTAGTTAAAAGAGCTTGGTGTTCTCTGTTCTCCAACTTTTCCTCCTGCTCCTCCATCCTTACTTTGTTGAGAAATTAAAGGCAAAGAGGAAAGGGTGCACCACACCATGATATTCTCCCCTTAAGTCAGGTTTCCATCTTGCCGCTTACCTGAATTCTGATCCCACATGTTTCTCTGTCCTCAGGGTTGTCCCATGTGGGAATAGTGGTTGGAGCCACCTCTGCCTGCCCACAGAAGTTCTCTGGTACTTGACAGGCTGGCAGCCCTGCCCCATATGACACTCCCCAGTGGGACGTACCTGTGAGGTGAAAGGTTCTGTGGGCAGCACGAAGCTTGCAGCTGGTGGTCACAATAGCAGGTACCAATGCCTACTTTGTCAATAGTAACGTGCCCACACCCCCACCCCTTACCCCCTCCCGCCTCGCGCCTTGGTTTATATAAACTGAACTCTCTCTACCCCCTGCAGCTCAGAGTCATGCTCATGGTAGCTTATCTTAATAACTTGAGCACTCTTTGAACATAGACTTTTTTCGAGTGTGTGTTTGGGGCGGGGGGGTCAGGTGGGGGGCAGGGCAATGCATCAAACCCTTTCTGAAAACTAAACCTTGAGAAAAAGTCATGATAATGCTGAGAAAACTTGAAGTCATGCATGTGGCTCTTAGGAGCGTTATTTTAAGTAGGACAGGGAATTTTGACATACTCATGCAGCAAACTGGGGAGATCTGAGCCCATGTTCCTCCCCTCAGCCTGCCTGGGGCCACAGGGACATGCATCTATTGTGGCAGAAGTCTGTGTGGCAAGAGCTTGAGAATACTCTTATTCCACTCACCTCATGGGTACACAAACTTCTGAATTTAGGAGGGAGAAGAGGTGCCAGGCGGAGTGGCTGTCAATGAAAGATGAGGGGTGCCTTCTCTCAAAATTTCTAGCGGGGGGTATCAAAATTTTATCTTAAATTATATTCTCACAGTAAGAAATGCCTACTTAAGGAGACCCAAAGAATGGTACTCAAACAGGAAAATTCCCATGAAACCATGGGATCCTCTATTGATCCCTCAAAGGCAAAAAACTGTGCCCACAGTAGGTATCTGTATCAGTTTGCCAGGGCTGCTGTACAGAACCACACAGTTCCAGAGGCTCTGAAACCAAGACGAATGTATGTGCCTGCAGAGTTGATTTTTGGTGAGGGCTCTCTTCCTGTCTTGCAGACCGTGGTCTGTCCTCACTGGGCCTCTCCTCTGTGTGCGTGTGAGAGAGAAATCTCTGCATTTCTTCTTCTTCTTAGAAGGAGTCCAGTCCTATCTGATTAGGGTTCCACCCTTATGACTTCATTTAACCTTAATTACTTCCTTAAAGGCCTTGCCTCCAAATACAGTCACATTGGGGGTTAGGGCTTCAAGATATGAATTTGGGGGGGACACAATTCAGTTCATAACAGTGTTGAATTTACACCCATGGTTAATTAATTAATTAATTAATTAGTCCTCTATCTGACTGCTTTCCCAGATATGTAGGAGCCTATTTTTCCCATGGAGGCTGTAAAGAGGAAGAAACTATTATTCTTGCCTACATACTTCTGATTCTTCCTCAAGGCAAATATTATTACCAATATGATTGCATTACCAAGGTCATCAAGGCTGCAGTTCTTACACCCTCCCTGTAAGGTGGCAGGGACTTATTCATTCAGCACTCAACAAACACCCTCATGTCCGTGACCAGCCACCACCTCATCTTCATCTCGCCCACATTGGGGTGGCTCCTTCTCTTTATCTCTGTCTCTGTCACTATCTCTCTCTAGCTCAGGGAGTGGTGAGAGCCTGAGTTATGTATTCATTATTAAGAGGAAATAGGAGGCTTCCCTTCAGTTTCTAGCCTTAACTACCTGCTCTAACTCAGTCCTCTGTTCCAGAGGCGGGGAGTGGGGCAAGCAGAGAAGTAGAGTAGATATTATGTGCAGCCCACAAAAACAGCAGTACTCTCTCTTTCACACACACACACACGCACTCACACACACACCATAAGCATTTCTCATCTTCTGGGCTAAATACAACAGGAGTACAGATTGGATAGTTTTCAAATCAAGGCTGCAAGTTTTAAATCTTCTCTCTCAAATGCTGTGAAGATCTCATTAGTAGATCTAGTGCCGGGTCAGCCTAGAAACTCGCTCAGAACAGTATTTACTAAGGAGTGAGTGGAGAATAAATCCTCTGGGTGAGGAATTTTTTTTCTCTCTTGACAAAATATAATTTGCTCTTTTCAAGTTAGTTAAAAAGAAAAGAAAAACAAAACCCTGAAAGGCCTTTAAAAAAAAAAAAGTACAAACTTGGACAGACTAAGAAACAATTACAAAACAGCCTGCTGTGTGGCCCCAGGGTCATCTAAAGAAGAAACATACTGGGGATGAGATTTGGGGAAACATAGTGTGTCAGGCCCATGATGCATGGAGCAGCGACCTATCTTAAGGGTCTAAGATGCTACAGCAGGCCCCATGGCATGCTGCCTGCCTGCCTGGGTAGCAATCAGCTACCCAGCTCCTCTGCTGTAACTCCTGGGAAGAGTGCTGGGGCCAAGGTGGTGGGGCGAGCCCAGCCTGCCTCCCAGCTGCAGACAGGAAATGCCAGAACACTGGGAATCAAGGGCAATAGAGTTCATGAAATCACATGATCACCAGCTGGAATGGGATTGTATGGCTGTCCAGTTGCACTCCCACCAGTTGGCATCTGAATTTCCTCTACATTTTCACCAAGTGGTTATTAAGCAAGAGCTTGAACAGCCCTCATGACAGGACACTCTTATGGTTCAAGAAAGGCCATTTTATCTTCAGACAGTTCTATTTTATCTTCAGACGGTTCTGACTGGAGGGGCGGTCTTGCTAACACTGAGTCTAAATGCTCCCTAACTTCAGCTACCTGTTGTGAGATGATCCTCTATAGTCACATGAATTATGTTTCTGCCTGTTCCAAGTGCCAGGTGTTTGATTACCTGAACACCTGGATCTGTCAGGATGCAGATTAGACTGACCACCCTATGCCTCTGAACACAGGTGTGGGGCCACGTTGAACTGCAAGGAGGGGTCTGCTTTGTTCACCTCCGAATCCTCAGCACCTGTGTCATAATGGACACAGATGATACTTGGTAAATATTTCTTAAGAAATGAATAAATGAACAAAGCTAAACTATTGGCATATATCTTATCAGGAAATATAACTGACTTTTTAAAAAGTCAAGTTTTCACTATTTCATTTAAAATTATCTGAAAGCTTTTTAAGCCCTTTATCATGGACCTTATAGATAAAATATTAGTAGTAACTAATAATAACAATAAGATTCATACTATAAGCCATAAAAAAGCACTAAAATAAAGAATTACAGGTAATATGCCAAGAGAAGAGATAAAATAGATAATAAAATCCCTAAAAAGGCAGAAGTGGGAAAAATAGAACAAAGAACAGAAGAAACAACATAAAGCAAATAATAAGATGTCAGATTTAAACCCAACCTTACAATAATCCCATTAAATATAAATGTTCTAAAAACCCCAATTAAAAGAAGTAGATTGCCAGATTGGATATAACAAAGAAAGATCAAACACTGTACTGCCTATAAGAAGCACACTTTAAATAAAAAGACACTAATAAGTAAAAATTAAAAGAATGTAAACACTAATAAAATAATAGAAGCTGAAGTGGCTATAGTAATATTAGAAAAAAATAAATTTCAGAACAGTAAATATTATCAAGGATAAGAAGGGTCAGTTAATAATGATAAAAGCATAAACTCATAAAAAGGACAGAAGAATTATAAATGTTTATATCTCTAGCAAATAAACTTCAAAATATATGAAGCGAACATGAATAAAATCACAAGAAGAAACTGACACATCCACAATTATAGTCAGACTAGTGGCCCGGTACACGAAATTCGTGCAGGGGGGGCGTGTCCCTTAGCCTGGCCTGCACCCTCTCCAATCTGGGACCCCTCAGGGGATGTCTGACTGCCAGTTTAGGCCCGATTTCTGTGGGGTTGGGATCAGGCCTAAACTGGCAGTTGGACATCCCTCTTGCAAACCAGGTCCGCTGGCTCCTAACCACTCACCTGCCTGTTTGCCTGATCACCCTTAGCCATTCCACCTGTTGGCTTGGTCGACCCCAACTGTCCCCCCCCCCCGCGCCAGCCTGATTGCCCCCAACTTCCCCCTCTACCAGCCTGCTCACCCCCAACTGCCCCCCCTGCCAGCCTGATTGCCCCCAACTGCTCCTCCTGCCAGCCTGCTTGCCCCAAACTGCACCCCCCCACCAGCCTGCTTGCCCTGCCAGCCTGATCACCCCCAACTGTTCTCCCTGCTGACCTGAGCACCCCCAACTGCTCTCCCTTCTGGCCTGAGCACCCCTAACAGCCTCATGCCACCATGGCTTTGTCCGGAAGGTCTCTCGGAAGGTCTCCCAGTCTAATTAGCATATTACCCTTTTATTAGTATAGGTATTTCAATACTCTTCTCTCAATAATTGATAAAAGTAGAATGAAAATCATTGAAGATATGTAAGGCCTGATGACACTATCAACCAACTTGACCAAACTGACATTTAGAGAACATTCCCACCCCCAAATAGTTGAATATACATTCTTTCAAGTGCATATGAAACATTTTCAAAGATAGACCATATTCTAAACTATAAAACAAGTCTCATTAAATTTAAAAAGATGCAGGTTACCCCCAGCTGGTATGGCTCAGTGGCTGAATGTTGATCCATGAATCAGGAGGTTTAATTCCTGGTCGGCATATGCCCGGGTTGCAGGCTCAATCCCTATTAGGGGGCTTTCAGGAGGTAGCCAATCAATGATTCTCTCTCATCATTGATGTTTCTCTCTCTCTCTCCTCTCCCTTACTCTGAAATCAATAAAATTATATATATTTTTAACCCTTTGCACTCGTTCGCTTTTTTCTCGATTCCTTTATTCTACTTGGGATTTAATTTTTTAAATACCCCAGATTTTACAAAGTGCGGCAGTAGAATAAAAAAACTGGAGTTTATTTTCATACAAACTTATTTATTTGGATTTTTTTATATTTCAAATTATTGATACATTCAAAGAGTAATTTTAATCTCGATGCTAACCGTGTAGAGTCACACTCGACATCCGAGTGCAAAAGGTTAAAAAGGATTTAGGGCACCATACAAATATTTCTGACTAAAATGGAATTAAGTTAGATATCAATAACAAAAACATATATGGGAAATCTCCAAATATTTGGAAACTAAATTGCATACTTATAAATAGCCTGTAGTTAGTTCAAAAAATAAACTAAAAGGGAAATTAGAGAGGTTTTTTTAATTGAATGAAAATAAAAAAATATATATCAAAATTTGTGGGATGTAGCTCAAGCAGTATATAGAGCAAAATTTATAGCACTGAATTCTGATATTAGAAAAGGAGGAAGGTCTCAAATCATTGACTTCAGCTTTGATCTTAAGAAACTAGAAAAAAAGAGGAAATTGAGAAGCAGTGTAAGCAGAAGAAAGAAATACTAAAGATCATATCAAAAATTATGAAAAAGAGGGTGGGGGAAAAGATATTTGATAAAAGTAACTTTGAAAATGAGTGGAGCTGGTAAGAGCTGAGGGAAAGGAATGGCATATAAACATTGCACGCTAGGTTGGTTGCTTCCCCAGGGGGTACAGCCTAACAATTCTGATGATGCTGTACATGTATACTGGAATGAAACCATTACATAAATGAATGATGGATGGTGGAAACCAAGTTTTTCATGCTTGGAGCAGAGGTTATAGCTAAGCAAAGGGAAGAGACTAGAATAGTCCAAGAAGTAAGGATGAAAGTTAGAGACATGAGTATGAATTTGTTTTGCTTACTATAGATACAGATAGTTACATATAAAAATATTTATAGATGTGTATATATACAAGTGTTGGTATACACACATATATTTCCTTTCTTTGTAGCTGAGAGGGCCTAGAAGCAATGACACCTTAATAGCAATAAGCATACCTAGTACTCAGATCTTAGTTTCTAATACCATTCTCTAATAAAAGAAACCAGGGCTCCTCGGCAAAACTGCTGATTCTAGGACTTAAAGGGAAACAAATAAGATGGTCCTAGAGCATTTTTCAGTGACAGGAAGTAAGGGAGTTTTTAAAAAAAAGCAAACCCACAATAATGAGGATATGTTAAAAGGACACAGGAGCCAACTAAAAATGTTCCCAAAGGCCAAAGCTGGAACAACTTGAGGAACAAAATAAATGTTTTAGCATTGAATTATAAATAAAATAAATAGCAATGAGTCAATGCTGACATAAATAAATTATTGGATAAATAAATAAATGGGGAAGAAGAGAAAAATCTCTCAGGCAAAAGAATTCCAAATAATTTATGCAGATACTCTGCTCTCAAGGAGGTGGAGGGAAACTCCCAACTCCTTAAATGTGGACTCCACATAGTGATTTCCTTCTAAAGGGTTCAGTACTGGAAGGAGTGAGTAAAGAAACATGACAAATACTACTTTAGCCAGGTGATCAGGATTTACGACAACAGTGACAAGTCATGCTAATAGTATGTACATTTGAGATGATGTGATGAAAATGGCACTTAACCTCTGTAGTCTTCCTTTCCAAACCTCATAACCCAATATAATCATGGGAAAGCATTAGACAAATCTAAGTTGAGAGACAATCTACAAAACACCTGACCAGTACTCCCCAAAATAGTCACAAGAAAAGACTGAGAAACTGTCACAACTAAGAGAAAGAAGTTATTTGCAGATGACCACTAAATATGATGTGGTATCCTGGATGAAATGCTGGAACAGAAAAAGACATTAGGTAAAAACTAAAGAAACTTACTTTAGTTAATTAAAAAAATAGTGGGCAAAAATAAAAAATAGGAAAAAACACTGGAACCAAAATCTGTCTCAATGAGAAGATCAATAAAATTGAAAAAAAATTCTAGCTAGACTGATAAGGATAAAAAGAGAGAAGACAAAAATCATCAATATCAATATTCTACCAAATATTTAAGAAAGAAATAATGCCAATTCTACAAAACCTCTTCCAGAAAATTGAAGAAGAGGGAAATCTTCCCAATTTACTCTATTAGGCCACTACTACTTTAATACAAAAATTAAAACATACACTATAAGAAAAGAAAACTACAAATCAATAACCTTCATACACATAGATGCAAAAAATTCTTAATAAACATTTAGCAACTCAAAACCAACAATATATAAAAAGAACAATCCACTATGACCACATTGAGTTTTTTCCAGGAAACAAAATGAGGAACAAAATAAATAATAAAGATCATATCAAAAATTATGAAAAAGAGGGTCTAATATTAGAATAATAATCAATGTAATTCTTCATATTATCAGACTCATAAAATACATATGATCAACTCTACTGATGCAGAAAAAGCATTGGACAAAATTTAACAACCATTGCTAAAAAAAAACAAAAAAAACACCCCTCACATCAAATGAGGAATAGAATGAAACTTCCTCAACTTGATATGGGTTATATTTGAAAAACCTTTAGCTAATATCATAATGAAAGATTGAAAGCTTTTTCTCCAAGACTGGAACTGTACTTAATATAATACTGGAAATTCTAACTGAAATTCTAATCACAGCAGTAAGGTAAGAAAAAATGTAAAAAGCATACAGGGTTCAAAGGAAGAAATAAAGCTGTTCCTATTTTCAGATGACATGACTTATTATAATGAAAATCCCAAGGAATCTACAAAAATCTCCCTAAAAACCTCTTTTAATTAATTAGTGAATTTAGGAAGATATTATAAGATAAACACACAAAAATCAACCACATTTCTTTTTTGTTTGTTTGTTTTTAATCCTCACCTGAGGCTATGTTTTCATTGATTTAGAGCAGGGGTCCTCAAACTACGGCCAGAGGGCCACATGCGGCCCGCTGGGTGTTTTTGCCGCTGCCTGTCCTGCTTAGCAGCTGACTTGTCCGGGCCCGCAGTGCGCATGTGTGGAATGTGCACTGCACTCTCCGACTCCCCTTTTTCTCTCTGAGGGACAGTGAACTGGCCCTCTGTTTAAAAAGTTTGAGGACCCCTGATTTAGAGAGATAAGGGGGAAGAGAGAGAGAGAGAGAGAGAGAGAGAGAGAGAGAGAGAGAGAGAGAGAGAGAAACATTGATGACGGGGAGAAAGACTGATCAGTTGCCTCATGGGGTTGAATCCAAAACCTGGATATGCGCCCTGATCAGGTATCAAACCCACGACCTTTTGGTGCATGGGATGACACTCCAACCAACTGAGCCACACTGGCCAGGGCATCAACCACATTTATATAGCAGTAAACATATGGACCAGAATTAAAAACACAATACCATTTATAATCACTTAAAGAAAATAAAATATGTATATATGCATTCAACAAAACAATGTATAGTATCTCTATATGCTGAAAATTACAAAATGCTAATAAAATAAATTTTAAAAAATCTAAGTAAATGTAGAGGCATAGCATTTCATGAATTAGAAGCCTCACCATAGTTAAAGATGTCAATTCTCCCCAAATTGATCTGTAAGTTTAATATAATTTCTATCCAAATCTCAGAAATGTTTTTTTTTTTTTTGTAGATATGTGCAAACTTTGTAAGGAAAGGGAAAGACTTGAAAATAGCTAAAACAATCCTGAAAGAGAATAAAGTGGGAAGAATCAGTTTAGCCAATAGTAAGACCTAATATAATCTAAAGTAATCAAGATACTGTGGTATTTGGTAGGAAGATAGACACATAAAGTAATAGAACAAAAATAGAGAGAACCATGAAATAGACTTGCATAATATGCCCAATTGATTTTTGACAAAGGTGCAAAAGCAATTAAAAGGAGAAAAAAATGCCTTTTCAGTAAATGGTGCGGGAGAACTTGGACATCCATAGTCAAAAAATATCTTAATTGACACCTTAAATCTTACACAAAAATTAACTCAAAATAGACCACAAAGTTAAGTGGAAAGAGTAAAACTACAAATTTTTTAGGGGAAAAAAATGGAAGAAATTCTTCAAGGGTTCAGATGTAGGAATTTAACATACAACTGGCTTGCATTTGAACTGAGGCTGGATATAACAGAAAATAAGCAAAAAGAATCAAAAGGAATAGGTTGGGATGGAGTGTAGTGAGGAGTAATGGTATGGGCCGTGAAGTTCTTGCTAAAAAGTTTTAAGACGCCCTGAAATAGAAATGCATGTGCTTTCTGAGAAGGGAAGTGGCATCATCAAAACAAAGCTGCCGAGAATTGATGCTTGAAGAAGGTTCAGAAGTGGTTCCTGTGTGTTCACATAACAGTAATGGCTGGTTGACTCTTCCTATGTTTCAAGAATGTCAAAGGTTGGTCAATGTTTTCTTTGCAGACCACATTTATAGATAATTTAATTGCATCATATGATTTTACAATCCTGGATGGTGACCTTCCTAAGTGATTCTGTTCTAGAAGTTCTTTATGTTTATTAACATATTCCTGGTCTCTACATTTCAAATACTCTGCTACATACTCAGACAAGATTAAAGTTTTTATCCTGCCATGATTTTTAATGGGACTTTAGGAGATGACCATTTCCAGCCAATGACATTCTTCCTTAAGGACTGCCCCACTCTGTCCACAGCAGTGCGCACCTTTCAGCTACTATGTTTGAGCTTTTGTGACCTTGTTCACCCAGATGGGAGAGTCCCCAGGAAATTGGAATTGGGAAAAAGAGACATGATCTGGCTATCTCTGGCCTCTTTACCCGTGTATAGGCCATTCAGGTGCTGTAGGTAGCTGAAGGGTGAAGATCACAAATTCATGGAAAGGCAGAAGCATAAAAGGTAGAAGCATTCAATTCATGGCAAGGCAGAAGCGTGAAATGAATGGGGTTTTCAGGACTCAGTGAGTCTTAGACACTTTCTGTCTTGGGTGACTCGAGATGCCCCATGGTTTCCAACATATCCTTTTATCTGCCAAAACTGCTTTGAAATGGCATTTTATTATGAGCCATCTCAAGGGAATTGAATTTGAGAGTTGCATAACCACAAACCCAGTTGTACCTGTTATTTTCATTATACACTTATTTTAAATTGACAAAGGAATTTAGTACAGCTATTTCCAATGGTGAATCCATTCCATTACTTTTTTCTTTGCCTTAAAGTAACAGGGATGCTGACTTTCTGGTCAAAGAGGAAACCACTGACCAAAGAGGGACTGAGCTGATTTCCAGTAAAGGGTGGAGGTGGGGGTGGGGAAGGAGGCCTCTCTTTCCATTTCCAGGCAGCGATGCAGAGATTTGGGCTCAGAAACAAAACCCGTTCTGAAGGCGAATTATCTGCTCTCAAGAAACCATCACATCACATTCATGACACTTAAGAAGGTGGGAAACGATAGGGTTATGTTCTTCTTTTTGGAAACTGTTTATTACAAAATGGATTTTAGTTTAAAAGCTTTGGGTGCCTATATGGCAAGTTTCAATTTGGAAATTTTCTTTTACATTCCCTCTAAATTCTTTAGACCTTAACTTGAGCCTTTTTCTGAGGAGATCGGGAAAGGGCTGTTACTGGTCTGTTTCATAGACATACAAGCTCTCATTGCGGTGCTGCTGTGCAACATTTGTTCTAGGCAAACCAACCCCATTTCTCTCACCTTCACCACCTATCATCTTTTCGCCTCTATTCAGATTGTCATCCATTTGCTTTTCCATTCTTTTTTTAAAAATATATTTTATTAATTTTTTAGAGAGAGAGGAAGGGAGAGAGATAGAGAGTTAGAAACATCGATGGGAGAGAAACATCGATCAGCTGCCTCCTGCACACCTCCTACTTGGAATGTGCCCGCAACCAAGGTAAATGACCTTGACCAGAATCGAACCTGGGACCTTTCAGTCTGCAGGCTGATGCTCTAACCACTGAGCCAAACCAGTTAGGGCTTTTTCATTCTTTGATGCCCCCATCTTGCTCATTGGAATTGGATGTAGATAAATTTTATCTTTCTACTTCCCAAAGGCTTCTTTAGTCTCTTCTCTTCCCTCCCTTCCATTCTCTCTGGCACTTCCAAAGTTCAGGCCCTCATCAATTCTTACCTGCGTTCTGTAATTAATACTTCTGCTCTCTCTTATCTTCCCGCATTCTGTGTTTAACTGCCAACAGACTGGTTCTTTGACCAGTTCATTTGCTAAGACCTAGCTATGATCATACCACTCCTTCACTCAAAAACTTTCCTTCTTCCATATAATCTAATAATAGACAAATATGCAAATTGACCGCACCTTCGCTACACCTAAGCCACGCCCACCAGCCAAGCCACGCCCACCAACCAATCAGGACGAGTATGCAAATTACCCCCAACAAAGATGGTGGATAATTTGAATATCAAGACAGTGTCGAAAGAAGCCAAGAGCTGCAAAGGGGAGTAAAGCTTCGAAGAAGCAAGCAAGCCAGGGGGGCGGGGGGAGGAGAAGGGAGGAGCGAAGTCAGGGCCGTGGGCGAAGGGAAACGAGGGCAGGCTGGAGGAGAAGGCGGGGCCGGCAACAAGGGCGGAGCAGAGGCGGGGCCGGGGCTGAAGGGAAACACGGGCGGGCTGGAGGAGAAGGTGAGGCCGGCGACAAGGGAGCTCGATCTGCAAGACCAGATTGTGGAGAAAGGGGCAGTGACTTAATTACAGGCTATCAAGAATGTACATAAGGGCGGAGCGGAGGCGGGGCGGGGGCCGAAGGGAAACGCGGGGGGGCTGGAGGAGAAGGTGAGGTGGGCGACAAGGGAGGAACGGAGGCGGGATAGAGTGCAGCAGGAAATCCTATTGCAGGATTTTTCCTGCAACGGGAAAGCTAGTATAGAATAAAAAGCAAACTCTGGTCCTGACCCGTTGTGGCTCAGTTGGTTGGGCAGTGTCCCATGCACCTAAAGGTTGCTGGTTCAATTCCTAATCAAGGCACATGCCTGGGTTGGGAGCTCGATCTGCAGTGGGGGGCTTACAGGGGGCCTCCTGATCAATGTTTGCTCTCACACGGCAATGTTTCTCTCTCTCTAAAAATCAATAAAATTCTTTTTTTAAAAAAAGGAAATTCTGTAGTGCATCCATCCTGCATCCTACATTAGCTGGCTCCTTTGATCTCCTAGGAACTGCCTCTATGCTTCCTGTGGTCCAGTCAAGCATGCTGATCACCTGGCATGATGCCTGAACCTGCACTCACCTTCTGCCTTCCACCACCCTCTTCCCTCTGTGGGCCTGTCAAAGTCCTGCTTTTCCACTTTCCTTCCAAAGCCTACCCAGATGTGCCTTCCTTTGCGATTCTCCCCGGTGGAATACTCTGCCCTTCCCAGTGACATGGTCTATATTTCTGTTTATAGTTTATAAAACTTTCTAAGGTCTTACTGTAGTCCTTGGATATGGACCTATCCTCCCCACTAGAAAGCAACCTCTTTGTGGACAGAGCCAGGCCATATCCCTCCCAGGAAACTCCAGGTCCCTAGTTCAGAGCGGAACGTGCAGTATGTGATCTGTGAATATTGGTTGAAAGGGGGTTGGAAAAAAAAAAAAGTGCCTTCAGGCAAGCTCTGTGCCCACAACAGTTTCCTCTGCTCATGTGACTACTGTTTCAGAAGATCCAGGTCAAATGACTCAGCAAAAATTTGCAGGTCAAATGACAGGAAATAAGAGCTTCAGAAGCAGACTGTTAACACTAATCTGAAACACATGTGCCTGGAGCCCCAGGGCCGGTGCGAGGAGGTTTTCCACAACCCATGCCAAGAGGCTGCAGCCTGATACTGTGTCCAGGAGGGTCTGATGACCCGCAGGTTCCCCGCAGCCCCCTCAGGCATCTGGTGCCCCTGCTGTTACAGAATTTACCAGGCGACGGAAAAATATACAGGAGTACTTGGAGATACAGGAAAAGCCCATTTATTTTCAGATGTTCCACATGTACTAGTACAGTGACTCAGGGGAGACTGATTCTCTCCAAATCCTGAGCAAACCAATATGGAGGAAACTCTCCCTTTATACCCTTTTGGTTTCTTTGTCCCCCAAATATGGATGGGACTTCCGGACCTTTCACGGGCTTTGCAAAAAGCCCCTGTGTGTTGGGATGGGGGCCGTGAGACCACACCTAAAGGCCTGGCCTGGCACCAGCGCAGATAACCCCCTCCGGGGGTTGTGTATTGTTCATGGTTTATGGCCTCTGTGAAATGGGAGTTCTTAGGTAAACAGGTCTTGCAAGACCAGATTGTGGAGAAAGGGGCAGTGACTTAATTACAGGCTATCAAGAATGTACATCAGGATACTGGCACTGATTCAGATTGCTAGCCCCCCCAAAATATCTTACTTTCCCCATCACTGCAAGGACCTTGGGATGTCTGCAGAGAGTTGAGCAGCATTCACAGATTGTGCCCCTCGTTCAAGAAATCCATCTGCCTGGATTTCCCAGATAATCAAAACTTGCCACTACAGGCACCCAATCTTTTAAAAGTAAAACCCATTTTGTGAGGAATGGTTTCCAAAAGAAAGAACACAGTCCCACACCTCCACCTTCATAAGCTTCTTGATAGCTCTGGGCTTGAACCGGACAATCATTGGATCCATGCTGCCTGTCACTACTCGAGCCGATGAAGCAGAGACAGGTTGACTCGTGAGCGTTTATTCCAATCCTGCCAGCAGGATGGGAGAGCAGCAGGCCATCCACAAAAATATGCTTTGGTCCCCACCATAAGCCACCTGCTTATATTGGGTAGAAGGACAAAGATTACATGGGGAAGTAGGCAAAAGGGCAAATGGGCAGTTATGCAAGGGGCTGGTTGTTATAATAATGTTATGGTCATAAGGAAACCCCTCTAATGCATGAAATAATTAATGTGTGAAATGTTTGCTGTGTGGAAACCCCAATACTCTGTAACTTCCAAAATGAATGAACACCCCACTAGCCCTGAGCCCTTAAAGTGTAAACGCCCTGCTCCTAGCATAAGGCACACTGTCTGGCCCGCACTGATAAGGACACAAGCTGTTTACTTCGGTCTACATAAGCCTGGGATCTTCTTCAGTTGATCAGAGGAGGACTCCACGTCACTCTGAGAGACAAGCCTCTGACTGCTCTGCTGTGTGGGCCTAAACCTACTGCGGCCGCCTGTCTGTCTCTGTTTTCATTGTCCGTCCTTCAGTGTGCATCGCTGGGTGGCCTTTGCTGGAGCCTAGGACCCACTAGGAATAGGTAAATAAACCCTGTGTGATTCCATACTACTTCTGTCTTGTGTGTCATGTGTTCCAGTTTGGCTCAGCTGTTTAGACATTGAAGTACCAGGCTGGTGATCTTCAAGGAACTAGCGATATGCAAAGGCTGGAGGGGGGAGGGGGGGGCGTTCAAAGGGCTGATGACTCTGGTTTCTGCTTTCCAT
This sequence comes from Eptesicus fuscus, assembly GCF_027574615.1. Taxonomy (NCBI): domain Eukaryota; kingdom Metazoa; phylum Chordata; class Mammalia; order Chiroptera; family Vespertilionidae; genus Eptesicus; species Eptesicus fuscus. Next base: position 72,228,251 of record NC_072481.1, read on the forward strand.
GAGAATAGGCAGCTTCCTGATGGGGAGGATGGGCTACATTTCCAGGGGAGTTCCCCGGTCTCATAGGCAACTGCCAGCCAGGTTCGAATGTGCCTTCTCTAATCAGAATAAAACAATCACAGTGAACAGGGCATGACTAATATTTCTTACAATTAGCTGGTCCCCAATATTCTATTTCTGCCCCTATCAGTCTGACATCAAGTATATTGGTTGCTCTTTTCCCCATAGGATTGTTCATCCCACCACTGCTATTATATCTCCAAATAATAATAATTACCACAATAATAATAGTTAACATTTATGCGTCCATCCTAAATGCCCAGAAACCTGAGAGGCACTCTGCATACATTATTCATTTTGGCTTTACAACCGCCCTAAGAGATCAATGTCATTTTCCCCAGTTATTAGGTATGAAAACCGAGGAGCAGGGAGGTTAAGTAACTTCCCCTTGGTTCCAAGACAAGTTAAATAATGGAAAGAAACCCTAACCCAGGTAGTGAGATGCAGGACCCACTGACAAACTGACTATTCTGTTGCCTCCCAAGGTACAAATTGACCTGAAATGAGGTGACCGACTTGTCCTGGGACTTTCCTGGTTTTAGTATGGAAACCCTTAGTCTAGGAAAAACCAGGATGGTTGGCCACTCAACCTTAAGAGCAAGAAAGCACTCGGCAGACATTTGGCTTCTGTAGACCAGCTGTTCCGCTCCTAATGGTCCATCCCGAGCTGTTGCGTGAGGATGAAGAAGGAACCTGTTAACCAAGCAAATCAAACCAGCAGGGCCGGACAGTGACATCGGGTCTCTCTGGGACTGTTCATAATGTCATTCCCCTTGAAAGCATATCTGTTCAACGTAGTGGGGATAAGAAACTTCTATGAATAAAAATCGTATACTTCATTCTCTAAATTTAAAGAAATGAATGGCTACATGCACTTAATATGGGCAATTTTCTAAGCCAGACTGTTTTGCAGGGCATGTTAAAGAGCTTACCATTAAGATAATAAAGATATCCGCCCCCCCCCCCCCCATCCCCACCTTTCCCAAGGAGCAGCACCTGAGGAGTCAAGCATTATTCAGTTTCATACCCTGACAGAAATGTGACTCCCTCTCAGGGTGTGGACACAGGTGGTGTGGGGGCGCTGAAGCCAGGCCTTTGGCTGTGCCCTGTGGCACAAAAAGGAATGCTTCCTGAGAAGCCCCAAGAAGGTGAAGTTGCAGCAAAGATCCGCTTACTCTCACAGTGAAACAGGAATTTTCGGGGTAAAATAGGACAGGTTTAGGAAATTTTGGAAATTAAGAGGACTATGGAGGAAGCACATGCTATGCAGAGCAGCAGAAGGTTTATTTCCATAGAAGAGGGAAGCTGAACAGCTGCAACAGGTTTCCACAGAATGAGGGAGCTGGGAACAGCAAAAGGTCTATATTCACAAAATAAAGAGAAGGAAGCCCTTCATCCAGAAGAAGAAGAAAGCCCAAAGGGAATAAGAAAACAATAAGGAAAGCCCAAAGGGAATAAGAAAACAATAAGGAAAGCCCAAAGGGAATAAGAAAACAATAAGGTCTAACCTCACATGACCTTTGAGCCCAGGAGTAACTATAGTAACCAGTCTAAGGGAATAGTGACCAATCAGAGGGGATATCAAGGCACAAGGATCTACAGCCTTTATAAGCCATAGGGAAAGGAACTCAGTGGGACCCTTTCCCCTGCCCCACGTGGGAGTCTGTACCTGTTCTTCAATAAATCTCCACATTTGCTATACTACCCTCTGTCCGTGGATTCATTCTTCAACTCTGGCGGACAATGAATCCAGGTTCCAGTCCAAAAACTCAGTTTCAACAGAAATCAGTTGTAAACAGAAACCTGGGTGAACTGACATCACATTTCATTTATTCCAACCAGTGTCCTAGCATGTTTACATGGTCCCCTCCCCAATCTGCCTGGCCTTCTGCCTGAGAAAAGAGGATGGGCCTCTTCCTCCGAAGGACAGAGGTGAGGTCAACGGCATTCTGGCCTCCAGAATGTCAGGGTTGCTGGATTGGAGGGTGTTGCTTCCACAGGACATTAAGTGCTCCTTTGAGAGTTCACAATTAACTTCCAGGCAAAACAAAGTGGAGTGGCTTTCTGCTTTGCTTCTTGCATCTGCACAAGCCAGGACATTGTCTTGGCAGCAAGACTCGCTATTTTAGGGAAAGAGAAGGAGCAGGGGAAAGCTGCTCAGCTTACAGGCAGGAGGGGCCGCTGCTGTTTCTCCCCAAGGCCTCAGCTTACCTTGGACCTGTTAAGCAGCAGCTTCCAACAGGACAGGATGGAGCCATTCCCGTGGGGGTGCCCTCCAGCCACCTCAGAGGGATTCCCAGCTCCAAGAGGGCAGTGGGCATTTGATGGGGCAGCTGGGTTACTCTTCAGTGAGCTAAGAGACTCCTTTAAAAATTAGGAGCCAAGTAGCTTGAGGCTGCCAGAAAATAAGACAAATTTGCTTTTCCTTGACTATATACACAAAAGAAATTGTTTCATGGAAAATTATAATGGCATTTTTTAAAGGATATTGAGGCTCACATTTCAGATTGTTATATTTTTTATTTGCTTCTTAAATGTAACTTAATCTTGCTATTTAGAAATCGTTTATTAAAACCAAAATATTAAGACAGTTTCTCCCTTAAAACCAAATCTGGACTGTTTCTTTCACGGGAAGCTCATAACGTCTTCAGGGAGGGGAGTGTTCACTAGTGTTTTTTTGGCTGAATCTCCATAAACACTATTATTTCATTTGTACCTTTTCCAACTTTTACCTTCCTGGCTCATTCATAGGCTTTTGAATCTCCCAGGGAATTTCTGCAATTGCCACTGACACAGTATTGAAAGCCTAGATAGTCAAACAAATTTGGAGTCTGGTGGGACTCTGGATGGTATGGCCCAAAGCAAAGTTAGACCCTGAAACACAATCTCTCACTACAGAAGCCCGTCTTCCTCAAGAGTGTTGAATGGGTACCCCAACTCCTATTCTGTTCAATGACCTCAGTGCCCAGATAGTAAGACCTGCTCAGAACATCCACTTTATGGGAATACAGGATGAAGATGTTGACCACAAAGAATAGACTCAGAAGTGTTCAGTCATTTTCAAAGTAACAAAATCTGATTTCAAACTAATGAGACCAAAACAAACTGTAGTTTCAGTTTATTTGTGAAAGGGCAGTTCTGGCTACATGGGCTGTGACTTCTGGACAAACTTGGCAGTGCCTCCTTCTTAGTTGTTCCATATTTCTCTCCTCCTTCCTTTTCCCTCCATGTCATCTTCTCTTCCCTTATTTCCCCCTCCTTTCCCTTTCTTTTCTTTTTTTTTTTCTTTCCACTTATCTAGAGTACCTACCAAGAACTCAGAACTCCTCCCCACCCTGGAGGAATTCACCATCTAGTAAAGGACATAATAATAACAACTATTGTTCTCATAAAAATGAACACTAAAATGCTAACTGCTAATATCTATGTAGCTGTCCCTGGGAGCCAGCTAAGTGCTCTTCTTGCATCGGCTCATTTAATTCTTGCAGCACCCCTATGTGGAAGGAACTGTTATGTCATGTGAGATCCTGAGAAGTCAAATGATTCACCTCAAATCTCACAGCTCTTACCTGACAGAGCTTTTTGAACAAATGAGAAATCACAGTGCAACGTGACAAGTGCTTTCAGAGTGATATGTACAAAAAGCATAGAAGCTGACAAGACAAAGAGAATAAGGATATCTCCCTACATGAATTTAGAAAGATTCTTGAAGAGGTACCATTGCAGCATGAGAGGTACTTTACATGGTGGAGAAGAATCTGATTGCAAGGCTAGATTAACTCGTAACTTCGACAATGAGAAAGAAGAAATAAAAAATGTCACTGTCATCTAAGAATGGAAGTTACTTGGATTTTCATTAGGCTATATCAATGCAGATGCTGCATAATTTTTTTTTGCCATATAATACCACTTTGTAATTTTAATTCTTGCTTCATTTCCTCCTTGATGCTAAGCAATCCTGCCTATATTTGTTGAAAGAATACCAGCATTTTCTCTTAGCTTCATGACTGCCCAGTCCATATGTTTGTTAATCACGTGGTGATTTTCTAGAGCCAAGTGTTTGAGCATACTTTACTTCTTAAGAAATACTCTAAAACAGTTCAGGGAACCCCTCTTCACTTTCTAGGAACATTGGAAGTTATATGGTGGACTTAGGGCCTTCATTTAAGTTCTGGCTTTGACTCATACCACATTGTATTTTCAAGTCAGAAAGTGTGGACACATGATGCTTTTGCGCTCAGCACTCATGTCCTGCTCTTAGATGGTAGATAAGAACTCAGTTTTCCTTGGAGAACCACTTCTCCCCCAATCCCCATCCAAACGCTTGAAAGTGGTTACCTGCCCCAATCATAGCCAAACAAGATCCTAGCCATACTATTCGACCTGTACTGGGCCAATGAGCATCAGCCTTGGAATTTTCACTTAGTCCTCTTGGGAAGAGGCAAACTCTTCCCACTTTGCTAACAAAGCTGGTGGGATATGGACTACAGGTGCCCTTCTCTGCCACCACTTGAAAGCCTACCTTTACATGAAGCTAACACAGTGCCAGTGTTTCTGCTCAGACTGGTTAATCCCCTTCATAGTTTTCTCCCTACCCACACCTGTGGCTACTAGTGTCACTGCAATTGAACGCTATCAGAGGAGCCCTGATGGGGGACATAGTGACTATTGATACTGCCTTTATTCATGAGGTCAGTGCTATCCCCCACCCCTATCTTGATTCTCCACATCCTGTCTAACTTCACACAACCTTTTCAACTACTTAAAAATCTCTTTTTGTCAGATTTCCATTTCCTTGACCCCTTCGAAGACCTGCCATTCCCTTCTCCATGTGCCAGGAAGTACATCTGAGCTGTCAGTCTGGAACACTCTCAGAGCCAATATTAACTCCTTCATTAGTAGGGTGACACTGTCTAATGGCCAGAGAGCCTTAGACTCTCTACCTTGCCCCAAGGCTTCAGGATCTTCACACAGAAGAACAAGGTGCCAGACCTCCGCTTAGATAACTATGGCTTCAACACATAGGTACCACCTGAAACTGCCTACTATTCAGATCAACCTCAGTCTCCAGGAGAGCAATTTGGGGTGCTGGAACAAGTCTACAAAGATACTATCCCTCAAACTGGCATCAATATGCAGCAATGTTGTTTGTTATGTGTGATGGTCCTGCCATCTTCAAAAGCTAAGTAGCATTATGCCCAACCTTATGCTCTTCTGAGATGATACCCTGATTTGCTCTGGTTCATTTGCAGTTCACTAAAGGCGTGATTGCTGGTGGCCCACCGTGATGTTTCTGAGCCACATTCTGTTCAGCCAGAGCATCTGAGATATTAATATACCTTGAAAGGACACCTCTCTGGTCCATTTAAGATGCTCTTGGTCTTCCTGGGCCAATTAAAGAAACGTTATAGCTGCATAATGACCCATAAATTTCAAGACTCATTATTGATACTATACCAGTCTTCCTGCTGAAAACAAACCATAAAAGCATAGGCCATTCAGGTCTTTTAGTAGTGCTTTATTTGTGCACAAATTGCAAAGTAGCCACTGTTTAACCAGAGTTTTAGACAGGTCTCAACTCTTCTTGGTTTGTGCCTCTCAAGGTCACTTATAAGCAAATTATTGAGACTCTGATGCATTTTTTTCCATAGAAACAATGTTACAGACTGTATGAGGACTCAGGTCAAGCTATAAGTGCTATGGTAACCATGGTACCAAGAGCACTATTTCAATAACTCCCAATCACTATATATGATACTAGAGGCCCCGTGCACGAATTTGTGCACGGGTGGGGTCCCTCAGCCTGGCCGGTGATAGGGGCTGATTGGGGCCATCTCACCCAGTCCTGATTGGGGCCAGCAGACCAGGAGGATGGACAGTGAGAGGTTGGCCGGCCGTGGGAGGTTGGCTGTGGGGGCGCACTGCCCACCAGGGGGCAGCTCCTGCATTGAGCATCTACACCCTGGTGGTCAGTGCGCATCATAGCGACCAGTTGAGCAGTTCGGTCACTTAGGCTTTTATACATATAGATTACTTCTATAGGACAATGCACTTCAGGTTCTAATGCATGGTTCTGGGAACCCATTTCCTAGCCCCCACATTCATCCTGGCAGCATGAATTACCTATTTTGATCCATCATCCATTTATGCCTACAAATATTCATTGAACATTTATTTTGTACCAGTCACTGCTCTAGGTGCTAGAGATACAGCAATTAACAAAATTCACTCCCTAGATGTTCTGAAATGAGGACACAGATCAGCAGTACCACATTGGCCAGCATAAGGGAGAAAGGGCCACCCCACTGTTTCTTCCCAAATGACTGGTGTGCTCCAAAGGTAAGTTTCCATGTATACCCTTGAGGCAGAAATGTGGACTCTCAAAATGTCAGTTTTCTAACTTAAACAATGTTTTAGTTCCAGTCTTCATTTTGCATCCCTTTTATTTTCACAATTGGCTGTTGATCCTCAAATGGACTGGAAAGAAACCATCAAGATACGAGATAGTCCCCTTTCTTCCAGGTGGCAGAGAAGATGCTGGGAGGTACGTTGAATCTAGTGGAGCCTGACTAGCCTGGGAATCATGAAAGGGCTTGGGGGGCAGGGAGTGATGTCAGTGCTCCTCACACCAGTGGCACCCCCAGACCAGTGGATTTCCAGCCAATCCTGCTGGTAAGAAAGAAGGTACATTCTTCTGCTTCCCGGCCACTCTGGGAGAACCTTCTGAGTCAGTTCACCGAGACTCTGTTTACCTCTCTAACGTTTGCTTACTTCCTCATGTAACTGAGCAACCCGCTACAAGACTAACTGCTGAATAGAGTTTAGATCATTCCATCTAGCTCAAAAGTGTTCCTAAATCTAAAAAAAACTGATAATTTTCCAATGCGTATTGCTGCTTACAAAGTGATCCTATAGGTTTATTTTTGCCAGCCATGTTTAATGTTTTTTGGGGATTGATTAAAAAATAAATAAAGTAAAATAAAGTCCTTTTCCTCACACAAGGAACAACAAACTCCAAAAATAATAAACCTTCAAGACATTTTATAGCCCCTATGTTTCCTTCTTAATAGGCATATTTATATGCATTTAAACTTGCATTAAGCTTTGTTCTGGTGTGTGTGTGTGGGGGGGTATTTGCAAAATGTCCACAATAATAGCCAGCGACGTGCCGGTGACATCATTAGATCACCAGCTTCCTTAGAACGGGGAGTGTGCTTAGTCCTGTTGAAGACTCTGTGATGTTAAACAAAAATCAGCAACAAAATAAAACCTCCCATTTGTGCAGATATTGCTCAAACACTGCCCCAGGTTTCACTATCAGTGTCACATTCTTTTTATTGACCGAACACCAGAAAAAAACAAAGCAATCTTCTACAGACATGGACAAAATGTTTCTGGGATATGTCTGTTTAAGATTATGGGAGGGAAATTCTAGTTATATCTGGTGAAAATAAATTCCATCTATACGTGTGTGGAAGATTAAAAAAAAAAAATCCTTCTCCGTAAGTTTTATTTTCACAGAGAGTGACTTCTCAAAGGTCACTACAGACCAGAGGCTCAGTGTTGGTAAACAGCAGCCTTTGTCCTCCCTGGAGCTGGGGCAGCTGTGTTCCAGACCCCAGTGCCAGAAACTTGAGCCCCGCCTCAGCCTGTCACACCAGAGCCCGTCGGTCATCCTCATGGCTGTGGGCCCTGGTGCCAAACATCAGGACGGCGGGTGAAGGAACTGGGCCTCCTCTCCTGCCTTTTCACCTTCCCATGGGGGTAGAATGTGAAGGTGGGGACAGAAGAGTGGAGACATAAACAAGTGTTTGCCTGTCTCCGTCAGGAATGTGAACACGGAGGACAGAAGCCCAGGGTCAGGCAGGAGATGGCAGCTCAAGGGCCTTCATCCCAGGAGCTCTCCTGCAGACATTTCTGTATTGGAGGGCTTCCAGTCAGTGTGACTGCAGGCTCTGTCCCTTCCTAGCGGTGTGACAGAGCAGGAGGTCAGTGGGGAATTCTAGCCTTTGTGTGAAGTGATGTGCTCGACCCTCAAAGCAAGCTTGTTCTTCTGTTCGAGAATGAATGACATCATCGCCCCAGTCCTTGAAAACAGAATGCAAGTCATGGGGGAATGCCTTGCCGAGTTTCCCCACGTTCACAGTGCATTTCCTGCAAGCCGGCTTCACAACCCCAAGCAAATAAAAAGTTAGGCAACACTTTTCTTAAGTACTATGTACGTAAAGAACACTGTGCTCTGGGCACACAGCCTCTAAGGGGTGGGAAAAGAATGCATTAAATTCCCAGGGCTGGAGGTCAGCATGGAGGCAGCTGAGCGCGGGCCTGGGTGTCAGAACAGTCCTGGGTGTATCCCCTCCACTTAATACTGCATGATCTCAGGCATACCAGATATGAGATAAATAACAGTGACTTCTCACTGCATCCTAAATCCCGAGAAGACTAGACTGGTGAAAAGGGATCATCCACTGGGTAGGAAGTTTAAGTGCCCACTTTTCCAAGTTAGGTTTGTCTAAATGTTTTCAGTCATTGAACTAACTGCTTTCCTTAGCTTATCGAGAACATTTGTTCGCTGGGACAGAGACCTGGGCTGCTGGTGAGGGCTGGACACGGGAACTGGAAATTCTTAGGAGTCTTAATAGCAAACGGGCCACTCATCAGTTTATTGTGACAAAGATTAAAAGACAACAAGCCTGAGTTAGGCTGGGTGAGAAAGGAGGCTTTACCTCCCAGCCGGGAGCAAAATGATCTCACGGAAACCAGGCCGTATTGTTTTTATTCACCTGGGAATAAAACCCTGCCCTTCCATCACTTTAGGAGACAAACCAGTGTCAACATAGCCGACCGGCCTTGAGGGAAAACAAGGCAGCCTGTTGAGCTGGGGAAACAGGCTGAACGGAGGGCGTGCCTCTCCCAGGCCTGCTGCCCAGTGGTCCACCCTGAAGTAACCAGCCCAGATTGGCTGAGGCCGTTTTCTTCCACAAGCCAGCTGGGGGCAAGTGTGCAGCCTATGGGGCTTTTCCACAGAGGTCAGTGCTCAGCTTCTTTTGAATCTGAGATTCTGGGAATCCCCAAGGCTCTGCCCACCCACCTCTCCCTGGATACCCCACTCCAGTTCCTAACTCTGTTGGCTGGGCTTTGCAAGAGGTCTTTGCATTTCAAAAGAACTGGAAAGATCCTGAAATGAATCACAAATATAGACACACAGCACTCTCTTGGGATCCCTGTTGTAGGAAACAGCTGGGAACTGGATGCCTTCTCCTCCCGCACTGGGGTCAGCTGGCCAGGACTGCGGTTTCTCAGAAGCATCCTGGGTGACTGCCCTGTAGACACTCCAAGGTGAGAAAGCCCATTGTCACCTGGAACAAACACCTCCAAGCACCGCTGCCATGATTGGGAATAAACAGTGGCCTTTCAGTCATACACACCCTAAGAAAACATGCGGAGATGGAGTCCACACTCCCAGGGAGTTCTCACGCCTTAGTGGCTTTCACACCCTGTGTTCTGTACCTGGAACACCTTCTCTCCCTGGCTAATTTGCACTTGTCTTTCAAGACTCACTGGAGAGCAGAAGGCCTCTCCCTGAGCTCCTGGCCTGCCTCCTGTGGCACACACACCATGTCCTTGTGACCAGTGTGTGCCAGGGCTGCATTCAGAACAGCCTGTGAGTGGGCCCAAGTGTGTGGCAAGGAATGAGTTCAAGATTTCAGACAAAGGATTGATCACCAAATGATGACCCTCAAAGGGCTTCTACTCTAGCAGTCCGCTGAGATACTTCATCTCATTTTCCTTTCATTCTATTGGGTCTTGTCAATAATAACATCTCCCTTCCAATTAATTTATGGGTGAGGAAAGAATAAATTGGCTGTGGCTCCCAAGTACACAGCAGCCTGGAACCTCTATGGAAACATCAACATTTCCCAAGCAACAGCATTCCCCAACTTAATAAAAGGCAACTGATCTTTGAGAAAGGACATATTATTACCCCCATTTAATTGGTTAGCAACCGAGGCAGAAACATTTCATGGTCAAGAGTCACAACTGTGCAGAATTGCTATGAAAAGGCCAGTTTTTCATTCATTGATTTAGCGTTCATTTGGCAAGGCCATCCATTGTGCCAGGCACTTTGCTTGGCAAGCGAGGTGTTGAGTAAAACAGATGTGGGCTCTGACTTTGTGAAGTGAGTGTGGGAGGACTGACATTAAACAATTAACAAGTAAGCACATAATTGGATGCTGTAATGAATGCTATAAAGGAAAAGCACAGGAAACCAGGAGAGATTATAAGGGGGGAGGCACCTGATTGGCTGGCATTCATTAAGAACTTACTGTGTAATAGGGATTCTGCGATACTCAGACTGGCTCATTTGACCAGAGCCCTCAGGAACCAAGTCAGGGAGGACTCGAGATTCACTCATAAGGAGGCCTGTGGCTTTTCTGTAGCCCCCGTTCCCTCATCTGCCCAAAGTAGAGACAACAATTTCCCTGTTTGCTTCACATCTGAACAGGAAAATCAATATTCAAGCACTTGGTCTTTTAAAAATACCAGGTAAAATTAGGACTGGATGAGAACTTTTGTGAAAATGAGCAGTTATTTCCTTGAGTGCAAATTTATTCTCAACAAACAGAACTCATTTCCTTATTCATCCCAACTCTAGTTTGTTGTTTTTTTTTAATAATTTTGCTCCCATTTTTAAAAGGTGAAACCACGTGGACTAAGATGCATGCTTTCTTTTGGAACTCAGCGTAGGAAGGTCACCTTTCCTGCCTCCCTGCCTCCCCTGAGGTCTGAGAGACAGAGCTGCCTGGTGAGAGCAGCTGAGGAGCCACTGGCCTCGTGTTTATTGTGTGCTTCTTCTTATCGAAGTTTACCTCACTGGGAGACACCATGAGAAATACAAAGGGAATGAGACAGAAACCAGGGGTTCTCTGGAGCTGAGGGAGATGCAGAAGAGGGCTCCTGCTCCAGCTCCTTCACCTTTCGCCCTGCCCGAGGGCAGCTCCAGGCCCCCACCTGCAGCATTGCTCTGATGCACTCAACTTCAGGTGAGTCAGGAAAGGAGGGAAAATTGCCCTGTCATCATGCCCATGGGACAAAAATGTGGCTGAGAATGAGATCCTGATGACAGGATGGAGCAGGCTGATCTCTGTGGTCAGCCTCCTAGGAGACTCAGTGCCCCGAGGGTCAGAGCTACCTGGCTCAGGGGTGCCCTTCCAGGGTAGTGAGCTGCAGGGCACCAGAGGGCTGCCCTAGGGCTGCTGTGTGACAGTAAAGTGGAGTTTGCTTCAAGCCCTGCCTCTTTGCACAGGTCTGACCTTTCTCCTTCCTGCCTGGGGCAGCTGGAACTCAGCATCAGCCCTGGAGTCCAGGTGTAAAAGGCTGCAAGGACTTCCTAGGGAGAAGCTGCACAGGAGAGGAGAGCATGAAGGAGAGGGGGGAGAGCATGGGCCTTCTGGCTTACAAGGCCCTTCCATACATGGAGCCACATTTGACCTGTATCACCTTCAGGCAGGTAAGTCACCTGAGGCTCAGAGGGTTGGCTGATGCCGCATGGCTAGGTGGTGACAGACCCAGCCAGTTGGGCATGTTTGCTGTTACACTGCTGCCTCCCCGTGGTCCAGGGCCTCCTATAAAGAGAAGGGAGGAAATGATTCCCTGAGAGAGCCCCTTCCTTAGCCACATGCCTGCCTTCTCCGCCTCCCCTCCAAACTGGAGGAACTAGTTCATCCAAGCCCCAAATTGTGACAAGTCCACCTCTCATCATATTTGTAATTTAAAGGCACAATACCTTAACATAAAGGAAGTTTCCATACTAGAACAACAGACAAGAGACCCATGGAAAAAGTGTTTGAGTGTCCTGGTGTAACTTCTTCTCCACCAAACAGCCGCTCCTCCCACGATCTCCTGAATCGGATCTCTGATGCTCAGCCCAGTGCCTGGCACGTGGCAGCTTTTCCATAAGGTGTTTGACGATGGATAAATGAATGAGTGGATGGATGCATGGGCCGGCCCCAACCTCCCATTTAAAGGAACCATTCATTCATTTATTCAAATTATATTCACTAAGAACCAAGCCTGCACTAGACAGTAAGCTGGGCACTTATTGCTGTGGTCTAGATGGACCTCTGTGCCTTGGCCTTTCAGAGCTTAGAATTTAATAAGGGAGATGGTCATTACACAAAAGTGACTAATTATTTAGTGATGGTTGAGGCTGTGTGTGCACTGTTAAGGCCAATGACCACAGCAGTCGGTTCTGACCATTTAGGTGTCCAGTTATTAATCTCTAATCTAACTTTGCAATTTGGCCATTTTACTTACAAAAGTCTAATTTTTAAATCCACTTTGGTGTGGTTTAAACCCAACCGATAAGTTAAAATTTTTTTAAAGTCAAAGGAATTATATTTAAGGTCCACAAAGGAAAGCCAAGGCACACATATTAAAGTTCTAGAGAATCAGGTTTAAGTTCCACCAACTCTCCAAAGGTTATGATTTTAAAGTTCAAAATTGCTTCTATAGTGATATTATAATTATATAAAAATTGCATGCATAAAATAAATTATAAAAATATTAACAGTACTTATTAAATGAAATAATTAGGAGCAATCTTTTTCTATTTCCAGTTTTTTAAAAATTATTTAATGGATGATTATCACTTTGTAATAAAATGAAAAATTTTAAAAAGCTGTTCAAGTATACCCTAGTTTATTTCATTTTCCTTTTGGGATTATTTATGTTGCTCAGTGTGCAGTGTCTTACACTTAGTGACGGTTTACTATGTCTTTCTTTACTTTCTCACTACATATTTCTATGGAAAAGTAAGTGAATGAATTTTAATACCAAGTCTATAAGACCAACATACTGAAATATTTGTCTTAAAGTATTCAAGTCAGAGTTCACAGTGATCAAAGTGAAGATCTTTGGGCTCTCTCAAAAAGATTTATCAAAAGCTTGTTTTTATTGTCCTATTTAGTTCTTGGCTATTTTGTTTGTAAGTATGGGATCTGAATATGTTAAATGGATGGAATTAAATAACAAATAGTTGAACATATTCTGTAACTGAATACTTCGCTAAATTCCATTATTTAAAAATGATCTGTCTCTTATCCAGAGCAGCCTTCTCAAGAAATCATTTATTATCACCAAACATTTGGATTCCATCAGAACGTTTGCTTTTCATTTGTAAATTTATCCCCTTTGGTGCCCTTCTGTGATCTGTTTGGTTACTATGATTCATGAGTTAGAAAAGATTATCTTAAATTTATCCAATCATAAAATTTTTCATTTGCAAGGGTCATTCGTGGTCTTTTAATCCAAAATTTTTCCCAAAGAAGGAATTCCTCTACAACCTTGGTCTGCTTGAATAACTCCTCTGCTGGGAAGCTCCCTGCCTCCCATGGAAACTCAGTTTGTTTTTAAAAGTTCCTTAACGTTAAGCCATATCCATTAGAGATGAAAGTTTCATGTTGTCTATATTTACATTCCCAGCCTCCAGCACATGACTCAGCACATCAAAAATGTTCAGTGTGCATTGCATGAGCAAGTGGAAGTCTGAATTCATTCCTTCAGTGTATTTATTGAACACGTATGTGGTGGGTTTTATTTGAAGCACTGGGGGTGTTAGCAGTGGGCAAGAAAGACATGGTTCCTGGCCCAGGAGCATTTTTATTCCAGCTAGAATGAATTGTCTACCCATGTTTTCCTCTCCTATTTATATCTTGGACATAAGGCAGGAGGCGATGGGGGGCAGTGTCATTAGGTAGATTGAGGAATATGTAGGGGTTAGTTTTTTGTTTTTAATGACAGGGTTTCTTGACTAGTTCTTGAAATTACTCAGAAACCCCAGAGAAAGACTAACCCTCCTATCAGGCTGGTTGATGGAAGTTCTAGGTCAGTAGTGATTGAACATTAAAGAAATGTCAGCCCCAGCCAGGTGGCTCAGTTGGCTGAAGCATCCTTCTGCACACCGAAAAGGTTGCAGGTTCCATCAGGGCACATACCTAGGTTGCAGGTTCCATCCTTGGCTGGGGCATGTACTTGAGGCAATTGATTGATCTTTCTCTCTCACATCGATGTTTTCCTCTCTCTCTCTCTCCCTTCCCCTCTCTCTAAAAATTAATAAACAAATCCTCAGGTGAGGATTATAAGAAAAGAAATGTCAACTCTGAAGCATGATATTGAATAAGATAGAGATAAGGTGGAGAGGTTTTAGCACATTCTCTTATACTTGCACATTTACTGATATATTTACATATGTGTATGTATGCAAAAGTAGGTTTATAGTTGTTCATAGGGAAAATACAATAATTAATAAGTAAGAATACAAGAATAATCTCTGTGTTCCATGTACACAATACTGTAAACCTACTCTTGCCCCACTTTGTATATATGTACTTTTATTCAAACACACATGCACACACAGAAAAATAGGATATTTACCTAATTTTAAACTGTTATCTCTAAGTTTTGAGATTACATATTTATTCCTTTTGCTTTTCTATTATTTGACACATTTTCTACAATAAACAAGCATTACTTAAGCAAGCAAAATAAGTTTTAGAAAACTAACAAAACCAGAAGGTCCCACTAACGGGTCTTGCTGTTGATGCCTCAGTGCTTTCTTCTTGCTTAAGCCTCCCTCCCCCTCTCCCTTGGTTCCCTGCCTTCCTACCACCTCACTGGCCCAGTAAATAGGCTCAGCTCAAGTATCACCTCCACTAGAACATTTTCCTGAATGGCCCCGCCCCAGGGGCCCTGTACCCTGCTTTCTTTGTGTGCCCTTCAATCTTGTTGCAGACATTTATGAGGGTGCCTACAACTCTGCTGCCAGCTCCCCTGAGTGTGGGAGCCCAGAAGGCCTGGCTCCGTGAAGCTTATGTCTGGACTCTAGCCCCTACTATGTCCCCACCTCCACAGGCCCCCAGGAGATGTGTACTGAATGCCGGGGCCTCCCCTAGGTCACAACCACAGCTTGCCATTGGTTTCTGATCTTCAGCTAGATCCCGCTGGCCCTTCCTTGATTGCTCCTTATTGTCTACCAAGAAGGTGCATTGCCTTAGGGAATCCAAGAGCCGCTACAATATAGTACCAGCTCACCTTTCCAGCCTAATTTCTTTCCTCTGTAATCCCCACCCCACCTCCCCAGCACCACCCATCCTGCCCTCCACAGGCCATACTTCCTGGTCACCTTTTAAACTGAAATTGTCTTCTGTATCTACACCTAAAAAATCACCCCAAATTAGGATAGCACCAACAGTTACCCTTAGAATTGTGATGGGGATTGACTGACATAATAATGTGTGTGGCGCTCTTAGTGTTAGGGGGAAGGGCATGTAATAAGAATAGAGCCACAGTTGTCTGAGGATCATTCACCTTTCTAATGAGAGGTGAGAGGTTTTCTTACAGACCCTGGAGACTGGAGGATGAAACAGGCCTGTAAAAGATGAGACACCTAGAGCCCACACACCTCGGAGCCCAGATGGGCCCATGACTCAAAGAAAAGGAAAACATTTTGAGAACATAACACGTTTTGATTTGGTTGCTGTACCTGAACCCTGACCCTGACCCCTTCCGGGAGTTTTCCTCAGGAATGCTGACCACACTCTGGTCCCAGGAATGGGCTGAGCTGTGTGTAAGATCATAGAAGATTAACCACCTTGTTATCAGACTTGGGGCTTCTGAAGGCAGGACTGCAGACTCTACCCTCCCCTGTCCATGTTAGATTGCGGCTCACAGCTACGGGTAGCTATCTTCTCCCTTGTGTGTATATAACCAGCCAACTGGCAAGGGGGGTCAGAGCAGATTTCCGTGGGTGACCAACTTCTCTCCCATACTGCTGGCAGTACTGGAATCAATGCTCATATGTGATTTAACCCTGTCTCTGCTTCATCGTCTCGAGTAGTGACAGGCAGCACAGAGCCATTGTTTGTCTGGTTACATTAGCACTGTGCCTTGCAACTGCTAAGTATTATGATGAATAATAGCTGTTACTATCATCATCATCATCATCATCATCATTGGTGTGTCAGGCACCACCCTATACCCTAAAAATAGAGTTTTTAAAAAACTATTGCACGCAGGCAGATGAATAACTCACTATAATACAATATGTTAAGTATTAAAACAGATCTAGGAGCAAAAGCTACAGCAGCAAAGGGTTGGGGGAGAAGGACAGTGGCTTCCCAGAAGAGATAGTGTTTTCTTGGAGCCTTAAAGAAAAATAGGAATTTCACCAGAAGAAAGGGGGAGATTAAGATAAATTACTGCAGACAGAGGAAATGTCAAAAAGAGAGGTATGGACAAATAAATGAGCAAGGGGAGCTGGAATGGCTGCATGTACTACACCTGGGCTCTCCTCTTTCCTAGCACATTGCAAAGAATCACCTTCTTCTGTCTTTACTGCCCGGAAAACACAGCCTGGGTGCTGGGCTGATATGGAGATCCCAAGGGAAGGAGTGTGTGGGACTCTGGAACTTATTTGCTATCACCCTGATGTGGGGAAAGGAGGCCCTGCTGCCGGTGAGAAGGGCAAAGTTGCCAAGGTCCTAGCTGAGGAAGCTGGGGGACCCGCACACTCCCCAGAGACCTGGGCCAGCCTTCCAGCAGAGTCTTGGGAACCCAATCAGCAGTCCGAACGCTGAAGTGCAGCCAGCAGGGCCACCCATCTGGCCTTCCTCACAACAATCACTATTTACTTTGGATGCCGGCCGTCCCCACAATTCACACAGAAGATTTATCACCAGAAGCTAGTCACACACACTGGAGCATGAACCAGCTTCCCAAACAAAGGCCTTCGCTCCAAAGGATGTTAAGGGAGGAACCACATCTAGTTCTGGGGGAAATCTATCAGTGTCTATGTATTTAGAGAAAGTAAATTCTCTAAAAACGTTAGGAGGTCTTCCTTACAATCTTCAGAAATTTTGGTAGCTCATGCCCACAACGGGCAACACACTAAAATGGTAAGCTGTGTTCATGCTTCCACTCATTTCAATCAGGAAACCAAGTTTTGTAATTTGTTGAAAGGGGAATTTTAACAAAGTGGAAGGCAGACCTCCATTCTAGAGCATAGAAATTTCTATTCTTCTAGAGGTTGGGGCAGGAAGAAAGTCCTTGAGGAGCAGTCATGCAGGAAACAGATCCCTGGAACTGGCAGGAGAGGACAAGACTTCAGAGAGGAATGGTACATGGTTACAGACTCACCATAGATCCCTGGAGCCCAGGCTTGGCCCTGTGGGCAGCACAGAGAACGGGCAAACAGGTGGCAATTAGATAGCCGAGGACTGGAGGGGCCTCCCTAAAGCCTGAGTACCTAAAGCCCTATGACAAGTCTGAGTCCTCAGAATGACTAGTTTGGAATTTCCTAGTAAACTGGGGACTCAAATAAGTCTTTGTTGGCAGTAGAAATAGCCCTTCCACCCCCATTTAAGAGGATTAACCCTGCATTGCTGAGGGACCCACAATAGCCTTTCCTGAGATAGTAGCCTTACAAGACACTGTTGATTCAGCTCAGGATCCATCCCCACTTCCCCTCTTTACTTCCAGGCCTGTAACTAGACTCAAGTTCCAGCAGCCCCGAAAGATGAAGAACAAAGGGTGACCCATGAGGAGAGCTCTTACATTTCAAAAGAAGTACACAATTTTTCCAGTTTACACAGGAATCTGGGGATGTGCGTGGGAATGGATACTAAGGGTGTGAGATAACAGTGGAAGGAACATAAACTTGGATCATATTATTATGAACCCACTACGCAGAGAGTCTGGATTCAATGATGTATCTTGAGTGGTTAGAAAGGGCTCTAGCAGTTTGGTTGGTTGGTTGGATGAAACGTGGACCAAAGAGAGGTCCACAATAAATGAAATGCCAGGACTGTCTTGGTATACTGGAAAAGCTTAGGGAGATTGGAAAGTTGGAGTGGATTTATGGTGTAAGATCTGCTCAGTCACCCTACGAAGGTCCCCTCACACAATGCTTCTGCCATAACTGCCATCCATGCACGTACATATGCCTTATCTACCATCATGGTATTGTCTTTAACCAAGGAACTCGTTTCACAGCAAATGAAGTGCAAGATGGGCTATGCTCATGGAAATAACTGGACTTACCATGTTCCCTACCATCTTGACACAAGTGGGTTGGTTTTTTAAAGACTCAGTTACAGCACTAGCTAGGTGGCGATACCTTGAAGGGCCGGGGCAAGGTTCTCCAGGAGGCTGTATATGCTCTAAGTCAGCATTCAGTAAATATATGGTGCTATTTCTCCCACAGCCAGGACTCACAGGTCCAGGAATTAAGGGGTGAAAATTGAGTGGCACCACTTACTATTACTCCTAGTGATCCACCAGCAAAGTTTTTACTTCTTGTCCCCACAGTCTAATTCTCTGTTGGTCTAGACGTCTTGGTTTGAAGGGGGGGGGGAATGCTTTCACCAAGAGACACGGCAATATTTTATTGAACTGGAAGGTACATGCAATCAGATGGTTGAAACTCAAGACATCATGTTACTGTAAGATGCTAGACATGAAAGACTACAAATTGCCCAATTCTATTTATATGAAATTCCTAGAAGAGGCCACACTATGGAGACAAAAAGCAGATCAGTGGTTACCTGGGGCTGAGAGTGGGAGAGAGGACTGCAAAAAGGCAAAAATAAATTTTTTGAGGTGATAGAAGTGTTCTAAAATGGAATTGTAGTGTAGCATGTAGAAGCAAATCTACACACATTTACTAAAATCATCAAACTATGCAATTACAATGGATGAATTATATAGTTCAATAATTTTTTTTAAAAAAACTGAACTAATTCGTACATACTTGAGCTTGTAGATTTAAAGTTATACCCATTTCATCAGCTTTAATATTCCCCAAGCAGAAATCATCCTTTTTACAATGAGAATCAGTTTGGACAAAAACTGGCTCCTTGCCTTCATCATTCTGTAATTTATTTTGAAAATACAAAAGCTTATGTTATGTGCTTTTGATTCTATCTCCTTCAAAATCTTGCTACTTTGCTATTATTCCACTTGGGAAGGGCTCCGTCATTGGGTCAAAACACCAGAATCCACAGTAATCATGAGAGCCAGGTATGACTCCATCCCTTTTGTTCCATCTTGCTTCCATATCTATAGCAATGATTACTTGGAGCCAAGATTACTGCATTTTAAATACTGAAAAATCCACCAGAAGACTGAATTTCTAATTGTATTATGTCTTACTCCTATTAATGTAGAGATGAAGCTAATTGTGAAGCCATTATCTAGAGCCTTCCATATCCAGTGTCACCCAGGTTCTGAATTCTGGGATCTTGGAATCCTTGGGTAAAGCTAACTGGGCCATTTGTCCACTCTTTGCAAACCTTTTATTCTTGGAAAGTTCTATGAGTGGTTAAAAGATTTTTAGCCCTAGCAGGTTTTGCTCGGTGGTTATAGTGTCAACCATTGGACTGAAGGGTCTCAGGTTCGATTCTGATCAAGGGCATGTACTTTGGTTATAGGCTTAATCCTGGCCCTGGACAGGGGCATGTGCAGAAGGCAAACAATTGATGTGTCTCTCTCACATAGATGTTTCTCTCTCTGTGTCTGCCCTCTCGCTTCCACTCTCTAAAAAAATCAATGGAAAAAATATCCTTGGGTGAGAATTAATAACAACAACAAAAAGATTTTTAAAATTTTCACAAAATATAAAACCCAAATCAAATCATCTTTATGATCTCTTTCTAAATCTATAAATTTCAAGTTAATCCAATTGTTGATTACATTGTCACTCCAAATAAGACAGCTGGATGAAATCTAACCAAACTATACCAGCTGTGCAATTAAATTCAGAACAAAATACACAATTCTTAGAAGAATTGCCCAAATCTATTAGCAGAAAACCCATGGCTCTATTTAAAAATAGTGGGGTTTAGATGAAATGTAACTTTTACATCAAGATAATGGTTATTTCTCCAGTGGGAATAATGATAGTCATATCTTTAAATTCATTTTAGGTCTACTAGCTCTTCCCAGCTAGTATTAGCACTGCTTCTCCAGAAAGGAAATTGCCTGTCACTGAACTTTTGTTCAGTAGATTATTTTGGTCAAACCTCTCTGAGATCCTGGGTGGCTTAAAAATTATCTTCCAGAAGAAACTCACCAGACCTAGAAGAACAAAAAGTCATAAAATGAAATAATCTCGGAGGTGAAGGAGACCACTCACTGAACTCAGGAATCATCCCTATATTTTCCCTGGTGTTTATAATCCTAGGAAACCATGAATCTCAAAGTTTGGAATTTCATATTCTAGTCATTTTATTTTCTACTTTGTTTAGCCATTCATATATTTCAAACAGATTAGGAAATCAGTTCTAATGGCATTTGAGCTAGATGACTGAACTTCTGAACCTGGGAAGAATTATAGCAAAAATAAAGGTAAATGTCATGAATTTAAGTATCAGAAAGAAAATGCGTCCCCCTGCTCCCAGGATTATCCCATTCATGGTCCACCAGTGCTTTCATTTTATAGACTTCAAATACTCCTCCAGATGCCACCCCTGGCCAAGGGAGAGCAGAGGAGCATGCTGGGGTCTGCAGTTTCCATTCCTGGCTTACAGTTTTTATTCTTGTAAAACAATGATAGACAGATGCTTCCTCTACCCACCTTGGTGCATATAAATTGTGAATCATTATACAAGAAGTAAAGGAATTCCCAAAGCCCTTACATATATCCTTTGGGTTTTTTTAATTACGTGAGTTCTCACAGAATAACACATACAAATTGTGTAATAAAGAATTTGTAAGCCTTCCAAAGATGGGTTTAGAGTGACTATCTGCCTAAGCTTCATCTTGCCAAACAATTATTACTCACAGGGCTGAGGGTGCCTTGCATTTGTTCTAAAAATAGATCTTTTCATGAAAAAGCACAATATGTTGTTGCTATATGAGGCAAAACTACAAAAGCAGTTATTTTTATCCTCCAGGCAGTTAATTTTATAATCTGAATGAAGCCAACCAAATAGTTTACAAAAGAAGAAAAAAGGGGAAACCCGACATCCGGAAACTTGCTGGGCTTTGCTTTCCTCCAGTTGGCATTTCTGAAATACCTTTTCCTGTTGTGTAAAACCATATTCTCTAGAAAATTATGTCTGATCATGAATGTCCCCAGCTTGTAGAAGGCAGTGCCAGTAAATTCAAGATACAAACACAAAAGGAAAATAAGGAGACAGAGAGAGATAGAGAGCATATCATTCAAAGAATAAGCACCAGACTCTCAAACAGATCTTCTTTTTCTAACATCTCTGTCTCAGGCTCTACATTGAAAGGTAGTACAGTGTTTTGAAAGAGCCCAATTTATAAGTAGAAAGATCTAAACCCAAAGGTCAGTGTGGGAACAGCAGCTCCATCCTTTACCAACTGCTCTTCAATGAGGTACTTAGAGCAGCTCAGTTTCATCATCTGTAAAACGGGGATAATAGGACTTCCCTCATCAAGGAGTAGGACAAAATGAGAAAAATGCATAAAGACTTTATCCCATTGCCTGTCACAGAACAGGCACCATAGGATTGGCAAGTAGGATCCTCCCACCTGGACTTACAGAGGCTATTGAGGAAGAAGTTTTGGGAACGGCGAGAAGTCAGACAGGACAGGACAAGAACAATACGAGAGGGGAGTTTGGCCTGGTGAGCTGCCCAGATCTTAAGGTCCTCTAAATACTGCAGCATTTGATACCACATCTTTCCATCTTGGTGATTCTGAAATTATGCACCAGTTATTTTCCCACCCAATGTATTTGTATGGTGATGGATCATAAGCCCACATTTTTTAAGGGCAGAGCTGAAATACTAAAAAATATTGGAAGCTGCCAGGGAAAAGCCAAAAAAGAAACCTATAACCTACTGTGTGGCCATTCTACTGCTCTCTCTGTGAGCACCAAAATGGGTCAAACTGTCATTTCTTTTTTAAGAGCATCTCTTATACAAGAATTTAGGTGAAAATGTACAATATTTATTATGATACTGTAAATAGGTTAAAATTACATAGCTCAAGAATGAGAAGCGCACATGGACAAATAAAAACAATTTAATCTGGGATAAAATTATATGCAATATTTGTGTTAGATTTTCAGTATTTAAAAATTTTAGAAAGAAACTACATTACTCATGCTTAGTTCTTAGCACAATCAGTATCATTCTTTTCCTCTTTCTAGTTCTTTCTCTAAATGCTAACATCTGAAATCACTGGATAATAGGTGAAGCCTTTAGCAGGCCTGCCTTCCTGGACAGTTCCTATCCACCTGGTTCAATGATGCATGGATATTCCTAAGAGATAATTTCCTACTAATCGTGGCCCATTCCTAGCACAGTTACTTACCAGCGACCAAAGGTAATCCAAAAAGAAAGTGCAAATCATTGAGTACTAATTGCAAAGCATATGGTTTTTTCAATTTTAAAGGCAGATACTTGGGACCAGCAGTCTAAAAATTTGAGCACCACTTCCCTCTGAATGCTTGACTTACTTTAGCATTATTGCAGTCCTGAGTTACTAGGTAGTCCAGAGCTACAAGGGGCCTCTCAGAAGGTTGCTAATTATCAACATAAATGGATGGCAATGCATTCTCCTTAATTCCACCCCCATGCAAAGCAGCATGGAAGCATTGTGCAACCATCAGACCATCATCCCACCTGAAACACATGCAAGAGGAGGGGAGAGGAGAAAAAGAAGGTGAATGGGAGCAGCGAAGGTAAAGAGAAGGAACTAGAAGGGACTTCTGCTATTCTTGAGTCCAAGCTCTTTGGTCAGCTAAGATCACTGAATGAAGGACAGACAGCAGTGCTTTGAGCAGGGAGCACTGTGTGTGGACACTTCCATGCAAGCCTGGTGCCTCTCACACAATGCCACATGGGCTCCCCATGGCTGGGACAATCCATCCTTCCCTTTGAGAGAGGCAGCAACATTCCTATTTCTGGATGAGATCCACAATCTCACACTCCTTGGGACTGCCATGGAAAAATTTCCAACATTGCATTCCTGTTCCTGGTGCAAACACTCAGTGGTTTTCAAATGATAAATAGGGTACATTTCTGTCTCTTAGATTTGTATAATTATAAATCAAGCACAGTCATCTAACAAAGAGTTGGCTGTTAGCCAGTTTTATTTCACAAGAGGCTTGAGGATTTCCCAAAGGCATGACATATGGGCTTTGATTCACAATGTCTTCAAAAATGGTACACCAAAACACACATGCACACATAGCATGCAAATGTTTCCTAAGCGTCATGTTTGTCTAACCATCTTGGTGTGCTGCCCCACTTCCTGCCGTCGTGAATAGGATGTGACCCAACAGGATGTAGCTCTCCCTTGTTTTTCATGTTCCAGCTCTAAAAACCCGATGTCTGGGTTTAATGACTTGATCACTGACCTCTGGTGACCAGTGCCAACAAGAGGAAAATCCGCACTCCAATAATCTGAGCCTCGAAGACTTCGTTGGGCTTTTGGACCTTTGCTTAGATGACTGCTCCTCTCCTCTCGGGAAGCAGGTGAAGAGCAGGTAAACACTGAGCAGCTGCTCCATCATTTGACTGGATCCACACCTGTTCTGCTACATCTCTGCCGAGGGCTGTGCTGCCCAAAGGGTGAACATTTTACACCCTGGGAGAAGGTGGCAGGGGACGTAAGGGAACTCATGCACATCCACTGCACCCCAGCCCCCTGACTGGACACTCCACTTAATCATCCGAGATCCCAGGTGCTTGCCCAGCTGGATGTGTGGAGGGGTCTGATCTTGGCCCCCAGAGCTGGCTCCTTCTGAAGGGCTGTCATTTGCCCAGTATTCACATGAGTTAACTGAGGCACAGAAAGGTTAAGAACCTGCTCAAAGACAAAGCTTTGTGGCTACAGCACACTTCCCAGGGAGCAGGAGCAGAGGAACCCGGAGACCTAGGAACTGCCAAGTATGGCTAATAGTAGACCAAAGACAGATGCCATGGGAGAGCATGGATGATTCCCTGCAACTTCAACCCCAGCTCCTCCTAGCCACTTGCTATTCACCTATTTGTGCAACCCTTTCGGAATCTGCTTCCATCTCTCACCTGTGCCAGCCCTCAGGATGACACCTGCTGTAGACATGATACTCTGCTGTCTTCACTTCTCCTGGGCAGTTCTGTGACCAGAGGCTGGTCCTCGTGGCCCTCTGAGGGCCTCCTGGGAATAAGGAGGCAGCATCAGAGATGTAAAGCAGCCTCTGTCTTACTGCATCACACAACTGTCCAATCTGCCACAGTTAGAGGACGATAGATGGGTTTTTGGAGGAAACAGCAGGGAGCTAAGAACTCGACTGGGGAGATACTTTAACTTTGGGTTCCAGAAGACCACCTAGATGGACTGTCCAGTAGGCAATTGGAACTCTCTATCTGATGAAACTCTGAGATACTAAATGGCACTGTGGTTCTCCCACAATGTGATTTTATTCATGAGAATCTAAGCTATTTCCCATGAGTTTCACTGCTTTAATTCAGCACTAAATCAGACTTAAGTAAGCATAACTGTAATTTGTGCAGCTGATAGCTCATAAGCCAAAATTGAAACCCTTCTTTAACTTCATTCTTAAGACGGAGTTAAGTCATACCTTCAGATAACTATGATATTTAAAAAATATGTAGTGCTTAAAGGACAAACAGTGTCTATTCAAATCCAGCTAAGTTTCTAAAATTTCTAGTTGCAGTTTGGTATAAATAGTAAAAATTGTCATAAATGAGCTATACTATAAGGATATAAGATACATAGTTTTTAATGGTCTTGTTTCTAAATTCATATGATTATGCAATTATCACTTTCTTCCTGGTCTGATAGTTATTTGCATGCATAGGTTAGAGTACCTATCATATGGTGAATCTTCTAACCCCACAAGTCTGACATGACACTTTGCACATAGTAGGCTTGTAAAAAAATATTAGGGTCTTTAAATTTAAATAAAACATGACCCTTGGAAGTGACATGTGCTTAATAAGTTGGAACTCTTATAATTTAACAAAACACTTTGGAAAGTTAATCATATTTATTTATTAAAATGCCTGTCAAGTAAATCCTAATACATAAAAACCTTGGGTCCATCACATCCACAATGATCAGGAGGCTGACCAACTAGAAGCTAGTCCTGCAGTCAGCGCTGGGTTGCTGTGGCGACCCAGCTCTGACTGCTGAGGGGGCTGTGAATCAGGCCCAGACAGAGGCCTGAAGAGAGAAGCAGTGTCTGATCCGTAGCCTCTGTGGCAGCTGTTGATCAGCACTTGCCTCTCTCTTTCTTTCAGGGCCTGGTCAGCAGCTGTACCTCCATTTCTCTCCAGGCCTCCACCAGGGCTGCTGATCAGCCCCGCCTTTCAGAACAGGCCCCATTTGTAGGCCCAGAAGACACTGACTAGAATAGAAACCAACCAATCAGAACCAAATCTGGGTCAACTGTGAGGAGCCAATTGCTTCCTAGGAGGAGGAGCTTTTGATGCTGACTGGCATAGAAACTGACCAATCAGAACCAAATCTGGGTGAAGTGTGGGGAGCCAATGGCTGCCTAGGAGGCAAAGCTTTTGACGCTGACTTGCATAGAAACTGACCAATCAGAACCAAATTGGCTGGCAGAGGAGGGCAGTTGGGGGTGAGATCAGGCCTGCAGGGGAGGGCAGTTGGGGGTGAGATCAAGCCGGCAGAGGAGGGCAGTTGGGGGTGAGATCAGGCCAGCAGGGGAGGGCATTTGGGGGCGATTGGGCTGGCTGGGGAGCAGTTAGGAGGTGATCAGGCTGGCAGGTAGAAGTGGTTAGGGGCAATCAGGCAGGAAGGCAGGTGAGCAGTTAGGAGCCAGCAGTACTGGATTGTGAGAGGGATGTCTGACTGCTGATTTAGGCCTGATCCCACAGGAATTGGGCCTAAACCAACAGTCAGACATCCCCCAAGAGGTCCCAGATTTAAGAGGGTGCAGGCTAGGCTGAGGGACAGCCCCCCCCCCCCCCCCAGTGCATGTATTTTTTGCACTGGGCCTCTAGTTTTAAAATAAATATCAAATTCAAAGGGACACCAAACCAAATGCAGTTTTATAAAGTGGCAGCTTAAGTATATCATAACAACACCATCACATAAATCTCTAATTTACTATAACTATCTACAGCATTTGTTCTCAGCTTTGGCCACAACTTTTGCTCCCTGGGCCCAGTTCTAAAGATTATTATGTCTAGCAATTAAGTAAAGGATGAGATTTTTTTTTAAAAAAAGTTCTAATGTGCACAGAAACAATGAATTACAGTTTATTTTCTCCAAAAACATGATTTCCCAAAATGTTCAGCCTCTTGAGTAATTAAAGAAGTTAAGATAGGAACAATTCCTTGTCCTTTTCTCAGATTGTTAGATAGGCTGACTAAAAAGAATGTTAATATCTAAGCACTGACATAGCGATATTTCAAACTATGATTTACTACCCATTTGTGGAACATGGAATTAGTGGACTATAATCTGGCATTTAAGAAATTTTGAAAAGGAAATAGAGGGAGAGAAGAGGAGAGGAAAGAAGAGGTCATTGCATCTGGTAAAAAAAAAAAAGCAGTGAAGTTTGCTTAGTGTGGGCGTGTACTGATGCTATGTAAAATGCATATCTTACAGCATTGGTCGGCAAACCGCGGCTCGCGAGCCACATGCGGCTCTTTGGCCCCTTGCATGTGGATCTTCCACAAAATACCACGGCCTGGGCGAGTCTATTTTGAAGAAGTGGCGTTAGAAGAAGTTTAAGTTAAAAAAATTTGGCTCTCAAAAGAAATTTCAATCTTTGTACTGTTGATATTTGGCTCTGTTGACTAATGAGTTTGCCGACCACTGTCTTACAGTAAGTCCAGGTGCAAAGGTTGAAAGCACTCCAGCATGCAGAGGGCACACGCTGCTGGGAAATGGCACAGCTGCTCTTGAAGACCTTTTGGAAACAGGTATTTAAAGCCTAAAAAAATCTCCTCTTTGACCCAGACGTTTCTTATCTAAGGTTTTATCCAAACAAAGTAATCCCTCAAATGCATATGTAAGGATGAGCGTTCTATTGCTGTTTACAATAGTGAACATATTTAAATTTCCAATTATTTGGGTTATGGTTAAACACATAATGAGATACTCATGAAATAAAATATGCCGCAGCCATTAAAAATACTCAAGTAGTTTCTCTCTATTGACTTGGAATGATGTTCAGGTACTACATTAAAAAGAAAGAGCAGGTTATAAGATAATAAAGTATGATCCCACTTTGGTAAACATGTATTTATGAATATACAGACTTGCAGCCAAACGGCTGGGTTCCATGTCTTGGTTCTGCCACTTCCCACCTGCATAGACTTGGACAAGAAGCTGAACTTCACCAATGCAATGGGGATAAGTATTGAACTCACCTCAGGAGGCTGTTGTGAGATTAACTTGGTTAACACATGTAAAATTCTCCAAGCAGTGCCAGGCACTTGGTAAACACTCAAGAAATGTTGGCTCTATCTATACCAGAGAGAGAATGCGGCATTTCACATCATAAATCTCAACTAACAGTGGTCATTCTTTGGGCCCTGGGATTACCAATAAATTTGATTCATTAATTTATATATTTTGTATACTTAAATTTTATAAACAGAAAAGACAACATGGCATAAAAGTATATAGTCCTATCTTCTGATCCTAAAATGTCTTCAATTTGATGATTTTAGGCTAAAAAACAAACAGTAACAACATGTTTCAATGGAATTTTGCTGACTTCTTTAAGGAGATAAGGTTTGACAGATCTCCCCAACCCCCAAATCAGGCAATGAATTCTGCTCTGGAATTCCATTTCCCTGGTTTTGGAATTCTTGTAACTTCTGTGACTGGTACAAAATTCTGTTTCCTCACCCTCTTCTCCAAAGGTGTTCTGCCTTCTCTCATTTTCTCAGTCCAAGCAAGGCCACTGACAGAAATCTGTATTAAATTGCCCCATCATCCAGCCCTCAAAGCCACTCTCCTATCTGAAAGGCAATTGCATTTCTCATGAAATAATGATGACATCCTGTCTAAAGAAAATAGTGCAAACTGAGCTGTCCTTTGTGTTTATTTATGAGTTATGAACGGCGACCTCAACTGGCATTGTATGTGTGTGTGTGGTGGGGGGCACTCATTACTAAAGAAAACGGGGAATTCCAGAAACCCATGGAAAAAGGGATTTAAAATCACCTATTGTTTCTCCACTCAAAATCTATTATTAACAGTCTCTTTCTTTATGCATTATCATAGGTTGCTGTAGTCATATTGCAGGCACAAGTAAGTAAATTGCCTCTGCCCCCCTGGCATTTTATCATAAGCATTTACCATGCTATCATATAATTTTAAAAAAATATCACTTTAATAACTGCATAAAGTTTTCTTGAGGAAATAATTTATCATTTCTCTTTTAAAGGTTATTCAAATTATTTTCAAGTTTTAGCTGTTACAAATAATTTTGTGGATGAACTTTTTATGTATGTAAAATTGTGCCAGCATTTTCATGTGAAGAGTAAAAAAAATTAAATTGCTGTCGTAAAGGTAATAGGCATTTTACGTCTTGGGATGGATGCTGACATATCACAACCAACCTTACCTAATTACTCTCCTGCATTGGCACTGACATCATAAAGTGATACAAATCTTTAAGAAGGCCCTGTCATGATTATTATTAATTTGTAGGCAACTTGTTTCAAAAAGAATTTGAAGCAGTTTACAAAAGCAAATACAGCTAAACATATATTTTTAAAAGTGGGAGCGTTAGGGTGAAGAGCAGAAAAAAGATAAGCAACAACTAGCACTTATTGAATATTTATGGTGTATTAGGCACTGTGTTAGGTCCATCATCTACAATCTCATTTAATTCCCACAGCAAAGAGAAAGGCATTATTATGCCCATTTTACAGGTAAAAAACCAGAGGCCTGGAAAGCTAGTAACTTGCCATATTCAGAAAACCAGTAAGATATAGGCTAGATAATCAAACTTCAGAATTTGAACTGGTAATTATTATGCTGGACTTCATTTGAAGCTACGCTGACGTACCTTTATTAAGGGTGAGCCAAAATAAGAGTCTGCTTTCCAGTGATCTCTGCAAAGAGGGAGACAGGTGATATTAGAAGATTCAGAGTGCTGAAGAGGTAATCACAAACCAATTTCTTCTAAGTGTGAGCATACCTATTACACCACAGTCTCTCTAGCAATGGATCATTTTATCTTTAAATGTGTATACTTAAAATGCTCACATCAGTTTATGCTATATCACCTCGGTTTTCATTTTCATATCAGGAGTTGGCAACTTTCCATAGGTGTATTTATTTCCTTGTTTGTCTTCCTTTGTGAATTGGTTAGTTCTTTCCTTTGCCAATTTTTCCATTGTTTTTCCTTACAATCTTTAGATCATGCCTTAGAATAACGATATTAAGGTTTCTAGAAACTCTTTGCAGCAAATATAACAATCTCCTATTTAATTTTGAATTAAGATCATTTTATATCAATTTATGTTCTGTAGTCAAGTATTTTCCATTTTAATTTTCTTTCTATCACGTGGAAACTTAGCCCTTCATCTTCTAGAAATTTGACAAATGTTAAAACTTATACCATGAAGATTTTCTGTGATACAATCAATATCTGTTTAATTCATCAAAAATGTATTTGGAGCCATGGGGTGAGATGAGAATCTATATTGATTCTTCCTCTTTATTTATTACCATTATTTATTCATTATTTTATATGTTTGTTCACATCTGTGTAGCCTGTTCCAACAGGATTAATTTTACTTACTGTTGTTTATTTATTCTTTCTCTTCATAATGCACATTGAATTTATGTGCATGTAATATGCACTGTGGTTGGGCCGTTGATTCTGCTCCAGGGAACTGTATCCTTTCATTACATTACTATTTCATCACTGTTTATGTCCTACCAGCTGACAACACCAGTGTTCCCTTAATGGCACAGTCTCTTCCCTGCTCCTTAGAATTTGATGTGTTCTTGCCCGAGTTTACATTTAGGTAAAATTTTAGACTGTTTGCCAAGACTTCTCTTTTGTTTGAAATTGTAATTGGTTTTGAAAGCAATTGCATCTTCACATGTTTAGTTTTCTCAACATAGTGGGCCTTCTCTTTCTTCCAGCCTTCTCTTGCGTTGCGCAGCAAAATGTGTGCTTTTATTGCTATCACCACATTTGGTTCCCCTTCCTCTTATCTCACTTTAGTTTCACCTTGTGTCTTCCTGTCACCTTAGAGAATGTCCATCCAACCATAGCACAACAGCACTTTTATTTACCGCAGAGAGAAATCCCAGATCAGTTTCATTTAATTAAACAATTAGCTAACGAAAGTGTTGCCCAACAGGGCTGGGCTGGAACTCGAAGGGTAGAGTTCCCTGAGCCATTTGTTTTCTCTGGTTAATAACCACTTAGACCAGGAGAGTCATGTGTTCTTTTTCAAGTTGTTTGGCTCAGTCTTCAGGGTCACATATTTGTTAAGTCCCCAGAGCAGGGTCAGGACAAGACTGGGGTAGATGAGATGCCAAACTTAAGGAGGCACTCGCTCCCACACACCCTGGGTGCCTCACTCTACTCATTCTGGTCCTGGCCCTGCCCCAGAGACGGGCTGTGGTGTGCCAGGTGGTATTGGGCAAGCAGATGGGAGAGGAGGCCACCCCCATAACTCTGCCTCGGAGCTTGAGGGGTGGGGTTCACTGTCCCCAGCTGTGAGGAGCTCTTGGCCCTGCCGGACAGTTGGGCTCCACCTATGCTTATCCAGGTCACTTCTGTATTTGGATAGCAAGAGACCTGCAAGCCAGAACAGTCTGTGAGCCTGATGCCCATCTGAATGCTCTTACAGGCTCCCTGAAGGCAATTGATTTCAGTTTGAGAAGCACATTGAACTACTTCCTTCATCAATGGAGTTGTGACCTGCACTCTGGTCTTTGCCACCCTTACTGCCTAGAACAACCACTGACTCAGAAGTACCCAGGAAAGCCCAGAGCACAAGACCCAATTTAAAAATCCCAGAAGAGCTGGAGATAAGCAGATGAAAGCAGCTGTAATAAAGTACATTATAAAACCTACTCACGGCAGAGGTAAACGTGAGGCCACCGTGTGCTATTCAAACACATACCGAAAAATGCTTTTGGTTTTATGCTGTTTATATTTAGTAGATGTTTCAATATATCTATGTATATTTTATCTTCATTTTATGCCTTTAGAAATAAATACTAATCATTAAATCATCAAAAATGAAGAGGAGAGTGAGGAGAAATTTATTTAACTGTCTACATTAAAATAGAGGATACATTCTCATTAGTTTGAAATGGCTATAAATACACATCTAAGATTAAAAAATTCAGAATGAGAGATGAAAGGAAAAAGAAAAGGAAGGGTGTGAAATGGGTGAAGAAGTGAAGTACAAACTTCCAGTTATAAAAAGTCATGGGGTATAATGTACAGCATGGCAACTATAATTAGTTACTAGTCCTGTTTTGCATATTTGGAAGTTGCTAAGAGAATAAATCTTAAAAGGTCCAATCATAAGAGAAAAAATTCTATAATTATGTATTATGACAGGTGTTAGCTAGATCTGTTATGGTGATTATTTTTGCAATATGTACAAATATTAAATCATGCTGCAGACTGAAGTGAATATAATGTTGTATGTCAGTTATACCTCAATTAAAAAAAAGAAAGATGTGGAGCTAATAGATGGAAGGGAACATCAGAGAGCATAAAGGAGACAAAAGGAGCAAGAGACACACTCAGTGGGAGCAGAGCCACGAGTGGGACAGAGAGGGCTGGGTTACTCCGTGCGGGACAAATGGGCTTGTCCCACACACCTTTCTCACATTAATTCTTAAAATGATCACACAGTACAATAATTGATGTTTCTAATCCTACCCTACGTCATTAAAAAGTCAAGACACACATATCACTCCCCATTTTGAAGCAGCCATACTACTCTTTCATCATAATGCCATTTGTTTCTGAAATAATATGCTAGGAAATTAAATAGATATGCCAACCCATACAAGAGAGAGTGTTCTAGATTTTCCCACGGTCTGAGTGCTGTTGTAAGCCATGTGACAATGACAGCTGTGTTCTCTGACCGTCTGTATTGATTCACATCTGCAAATGCTTTCAGCCAGCGTCCTCTACTGCCCATTCGGAGCTCATATCCAGCACTGTGTGTGGCTCACTCCACTGTGGCCTCATCTCCTGTCACTTAACTTGTGTCCTAGAAAATGATTTTGACCTAGTGTGGTAGACCAACTGTATAGAAGAGATGGGCCTGCCACCAAATACACATATATCTATATGTATGTGTGTATATATATGAATACTAGGTACATATCTATAGATATAGACATAGCTGTATATTCAAGCTTTAGGGCACCTTAAGTTGCCTCCAAAGAAAATATTTGAGGAGGAAAAAAGTAAAGTTCTGCAGGCAACTTGGTATTTTGAGGGACATCATAAATATCACTGGAGCCTTGGAAGTCTGGTCCACAATTGCATGAGTAGCAGCTGGAAGAGCGCGTGCCCAGACACAAGTCTTGCTTGAGGGGCGTGGCGGGAGCTGGAGGCCCTCATCCCAGAAGCCTTTGCTCTGTGTGGAGCGCTAGCTGGTCCAGCTGCCTCCCCCAGCTCCAAATGCCATACGCTGTCTTCCGTGTGTTCTGTGTCCTGAGAAAGAGCCTGAGCCTGGGACCTAGGAAACCATCAACAGTATTTGTTGAATAAATAACTTCATCAAAAATGTTGAAATAGTACAGGCATTTAAAAAGTTAAACTCCAGTTGTCTAGAACGCTCCCTCAACAATCTGGAATTCTCCTTGTTGATTGACTATTGCATGTGGAAGAGATGACACTTTACCACTGGCGTTGCCTTCATACAAGACCCATTCATTTTTTTAAAACATACATTGCATTTTTAATTGAGAGATAATTGACATATAACATTGTGTAAGTTTACAGTGTACGTGTTGACTTGATTCACTTATGTGTTGCAATATGATTACCACCATAGCATTAGCTAACACCTCTATCTCGTCACATAATTATTATTTGTTTGTTTTTTTTTTGTGGTGAGAACATTTGAGATCTAGTCTCTTAGTAATTTTGAAGTATATAACTCAGTACTGTTGATTTTCTAGTTACAAGTTCAAGACCCACTCATAATGGTGGTAGAAACTACTGCAAATGGAACTGACTTTTGAAAGATGAATGACATGTTGAAGGGAAGCAGAAAAAAAAAACAGAAGGAACCAGAGCTGTCCTTAGTTTTGTCTTTCTACCCAATAAACAAATTAAAATAACTGTATCATTCAAGTACTAACAAAATTAAGCTAAACTGATATGATCCCAACGCTAGTCCATAGGAAACCACAGTCTAGGCCAGTTACCATATTTAATGTCTCTACAAACAATGTGGAGAACTTGTTTAACAGATAATCTGTGTCCTACCTCCAGAGAGTTTAATTTGGTAGGTGTGTTTACAAACACCTCAGGAGATTCTGTTCCAAGAATGATAGTTTTGTGCCGAAACCGGTTTGGCTCAGTGGATAGAGCGTCAGCCTGCGGACTGAAGGGTCCCAGGTTCGATTCTGGTCAAGGGCATGTATCTTGGTTGCGGGCACATCCCCAGTAGGGGGTGTGCATGAGGCAGCTGATCGATGTTTCTCTCTCATCGATGTTTCTAGCTCTCTATCCCTCTCCCTTCCTCTCTGTAAAAATCAATAAAAATATATTAAAAAAAAAAAGAATGGTAGTTTTGGAGATGACAAAGCACTGCCATCTAGGCCAAGTGCCAAACAAAGCAGGGCCCATACCCACAGCCTCCGAGTCAGCTAACTCGTTGAGTAGCACAGGTGTGTTCTCCCTATTTGTTGTAAATTAATAGGTTTTTCTTTTTGTTGTTGTTAAAACCTCACCTGAGGATATTTTTTCCATTGCTTTTCAGAGAGAGTGGAAAGGAGGGAGGAGGAGAGAGACAGAGGAGAGAGAAAAACATCGATGTGAGAGAGACACATCGATTGGTTGCCTCCTGCAAGCCTCTGAACTGGGGCCCGGGATTGCATCTGCAACTTAGGTACATTCCCTTGGCTGGGAATCGAACCTGTGACCCCTCGATGTGCAGGCTGACACTCTAGCTGCTGAGCCACATTGCCAGGGCTTAATAGGAGTTTGTTTTGTCTTTCATCGTTAACCTAAGCTTTTAAAAAGTATGTAACCCTTGCTGGATGTTGTTGAAACTGTTTTGAGTCAAATTATGGGGTAGGCATACAATAACAATCTTCCAAATTAGCCATTCTTATTGCCATCTTAAAGACGAGGAAACTGAGGCTTATACATGGTAAGAAATGTGTCCAAGCTCACAGGGCTGGTAAATGTCCGAGCCTGGTTTCAAACAAAAAAGCTTCAACAACTCTCAGACAACTAAACGATGCGTCGTTTTCAGTTGTTCAGTAAGAACGTATATGTTCAGTGATTTTGAATATTTGCTACAGATAATGAATTGATTTCAGATAGTGCTAAGGTTTATAATAAAATAGACAATGTTAAGATTTAATCAGAAGCAATTATCAATTTAATAACATCTTTCAGGAAGCATAAAACTCTACAGTGAATCCACATATTGAGTGTAAAATCACTCATAATTTTGGAAATGTGAAAAAGCAAACAACAGAACCCCCCCCCCCCCCCCACCCACACACACACACAAAAGGCAAAGCACATTATAAGGCTGGTTTGACTACATAGCCATTGGCTTACACTGCCACCTGCTGCCAGAAGTGGTAATTGCAGTAACCCAGGGTTATAACCTCTGAGGGTTATAACCTCTTTATCACCCCCAGGTGTCTAACAGAGTGAATGCCAGTATCAGATATAATGTGCAGAGATAGAATGAAGGTGGAAATGAGAATAAAAATAAAATATAAGAGGATAAAAACTAAGGAAGCTGGGAGAGAAAAAGAAGAGCAAAGTAGGGAGGTGGTGTCAAGATCCGTATGTGCCAGGTATTTTGCGTATTTTATCTCCAACCCATTTGACCTGTCTTACACAGGCTGGCCTATTTTCTCTTATCTTTTCAAATAATCTTTTGCTTTTACTAACCTTCTGTTTTCATAAGTCATTTAAATGTTACGTCTTAAAATAGTAAAATGTGATATTGTTAAAATCACATACCTATGTCGTGTGATTTTAAATAACAGCATTTCAGAGCTGGACGGAGTCACAGAAGACCCTGGCCCTCCTCCCTTATTTTTCAGAGAGGCCCGGAGAGAAAGGAGAGTTGTCTAATATCGTACAGCTGGTAACCAGGTTTCCACATTCCCCTTTCATTGCTCCTTCTCCATTTCCACCTCTGTCACTCATTTTTTGACAGGACACCAGGTTTTGCCTCAGGCCAGGTTTCTCCCAGCAGTATTGAAAGGAAACAGCAACCTCCCAGCCCAGCAGGTGTGTGTGTGTGTGTGTGTGTGGGGGGGGGGGGTATAAAGTGAAGAAGGAGAAGGGGGTCCGTCTGCAGTTGTTTTGGTTCCACTGCCATTTCAGTTGTGAAGAGTCTGCAATGACTGCCCCAGGGCAATGTGGGGCAGAAGGGCAGAACCGAAACTTCTTTCATCCCCACTCACTTCTCAGCATCAGCTTCCCCCACCCACCCACCCTCTCCAGATTTAGGTAGCCTTCAGGCTCCCCGGGGTTCTTATATTCGTGTTGCTGTATGGAACCCGTGGTTCCTCCGCTGCTTTCGTTTCTGCAGGTCGGACTCGGTGGGAGGCAGCAGCCGCCCCGGTCGGTCGGCATTTGGTTGGACAGCGGAACGAGACACAGTGTTCGCAGAGCCACCCTCCGAGCGTCTTCTGGAGGGTGTGGGTTCCACTCCCGGCTCTGCAGGCTCTGCAGCTCGCTCGCAGCGTCTCCTCAGCGAGTTACCCGCTGCTGCCCAGGGCCTCGGGGTCTCCATCAGCTCCAGATTAGGGGGTAACACGAGTTTCGGCCGCGTAGACGGTTTAATAATGCCCGTAAAGCAGTTAGAACTGACTCTGGCTCAGGGTAAGTGCCACTTAGAAGCTCGCCATGGCTGATACATTGGCTGAGACTTGCTCCTTCCAGCTCAGGGCAGTGGCGACCCCGCACCAGTCCCAGCCTGGAGCAGGGGGTCGTGGTGGGGCCGGCCGGGCGCAGGGCCGGCGGGAACCTCTGCGCTCCAGTCGGAGAAATGGGCATCTGGGGACTGAGGCAGGTGGACGACAGACAGGAAGGGCCTGTTCCGAACAAGACAGGGCTCCCCTGACAGCTGAATGCGACCGGAGCGCCGGTGCACGCCCGGGTCCAGGCCGCTCCAGACCGCGCTGAGAGCGAAGTGCACGGCGCTCCGAGGCCATCGAGGCCGCCGCTGGGACGCCCGGCCCGGCTCGCTGGGTGCGGGGCGCTGCCTTGGCTCCCGGAGCGCAGCAGGCAGTGCCTCAGTGCTTAGTACCTGGTAAGCGCCTGACCTGGGGAAGGTACCACGGGAAGGAGGCTCAGGCCCCTTCTGCACTCACCTGCCAGGTAGGGACGCCTCTGCCACCCTCAATCTTCTCTTTGCTTGTTAATGCAGTCATGTATTTCACAAATATGTGTTGAGCATAAACTGTGTGCTAAGTATTATTTTAGTTTCTGGGGATGGAGAGATGAATAAGACACAGTCCCTGTCTGTAGTGAGTTGAACAGTGGACCCCACATTTATGTTCACCAGAACCTCCGAATGTGACTTTATTTGCAAGTAGAGTCTTTGCAGATTTAACTGGTTAAGTAAGGATCACGAGATGAAATTATCCTAGATTTAGGATGCACCCTAAATTCGATGATTAAGTTCTTTATCAGGGAAAGGAGAGGGTGCTTTGGACATGGACCCAATAGAAGAACACTGTGTGAAGATGAAGACAGAGATGGGAGTGATGCTGCCACAAGCCAAGGAATACCAGAAGCCACCAAAAGCCAAAAGAGGGGAAGAAGAATTTTGCAGGAGAGCCTCCCGAGGGAGCATGATCATACTGACATCTTGATTTTGGTCTTCTGGTCTCCACAACTGTAAAAGAATAATGTTCTGTTGTTTTAAGCCACTCAGTTTGTGGTACTTTGTTATGGCAGCCCCGGGAAATGTATATACTGCCTTTATGTAGCTTAAATTCTACTTGATTGGGGCCCATAAGATTTATGCCCCAGCTCTGCCCTCAGTCCTGCCTGCTGATTATTTTACTTGTCCTCTTGCAGTCCCCTCTTAATTTCCCCAACCCCTTTTTCAGATCTTTACCGACATCCTCAAACCTTTATTCCAGCCAAGCTCTATTCTCTCTTAGCAGATGGTCTATATAATTAGCAGTCATTTAGGTGTACCATTATTTTACAGTGTCAGGAAATACAGTGATACAGACCCCAATGAAATAAGACATGTTATAGTTTCATGTTTTCCTCTAGCTTAACTTTCCTCTAGCTGTAAGTTCTAGCTTTTATGGCTCTTTACTATTTGGCTTCAGCATTCAAATCAGATCCTTGTCCCAAAGTATTTTGGGCCTCTAGGACAAGGAAAATGTCTTCCTTTGGAGCCTCAGATGCATTGCTTGAAAGTAATCATGTTCTGGTCATTCTTCATCCCTTCAACAGATATGTGCCAGGCACTGTATTTGGCTCTAGGAATACAAAAAAAAAAAAAAAAAAAATAGAGAAGAGATCCTTAGCCTCAAGCAGCTTACATATCAGACACAGACAGTAAAACATGATTATAAAAATACTTGTTTAATTTAACCTGTGAAGAGTACTATGAAAGACCAGTGCAGGATTATTTGAGAACTTATAAGAGGTGAACCAACATGGAAAATCAGAGAGAGCCTTTCTTAGGAAGAGACAATTTGGCTGAGACCAGAGGATGCATACTAGTAAGCCTTGGCCAAATGAAGATGAGGGACTAGGAAAAATTTCCAACAAAGGAAAAAATGTGTGAAAAGACTAGTATTTTTGGTCATCGGAAGAACTATCAGAGGTGGCTTTGTTTGGGCAGAGTAGATGAGGAGCTCAAGTGACTCTAAATGAGGCCAGAGGCGTGGTCAGGGGCTAATCCTGCTGGGTCAGCCAAGTTAAGGAGTTTTCCCTTCATCCTTTGAGAAATGGGGAAACTACTGAAGGGTTTGGAACCAGGGAAAAGGATTTCATTTTGGCTTTATAAGTGACCACTCTGGCCTCTGTTTGGGGACTGGATTGTAGGCTAAACGTGAAAGCAGGAAGACCACTGGGAGGCATCCATAAAAGACCTAATGGGGCACTGGGAGGACAGGTGACATGGATGTGGATGGAGAGGATAGAATGTTTAGGAAGTAGAGTGGTAGTACTCGATTGGTGAGAGGAAGAAGATGGATTAGTTCGCTAGGGCTGCCATAAAAAATTTTACAGACTAGGAGCTTAAACAACAGAAATTTACTTTCTCACAGTTCTAGAGGCTAGAAGCCCAAGGTCAAGGTATTGGCAGGTTTCATTTCTCCTAAAGCCTCTGTCCTCGTCTTGCTGTGCCCTTGCGTGGCCTTTTTATTCTGCACATGCACATCCCTGGTGTTTCTCTGCCTGGCTTACTCTTCTTTTCTTATAAGGACACCTGTTAGGTTGGATTAGGGCCCATTCTAATGACTTTAATTTTCAGCTTAATTACCTCTTTAAAGGTCCTATATCTAAATACAGAATGGGGCAAAGGTGAGTTTACAGTTTTGAGTACGTGAAACACAGAGTTTATCCTTGTGTTATTATTTATTAATATTGGATTATTTTCCATGCCAAACAATTGTAATCCAACTTTTGCCTCACCCTGTACAGTCACACTCTGAGGTACAGGGGTTTGGAATTCAAAATATGAGTTTGGGGATACAATTCATTCAATAACAAAAAGTAAAGATGGAAAACCATGATTCGAAGAGAAGCAAAATTGTGACTTATGTGCTGAGTTAGGGAAACCTGGAGGAAGAGGTAGTGAAAAGGAAAGTTGGGAGTTCTATTTTGGACCTGGTGAGTTTGAGATTGCCGAGTAAATATCCAACTGAATAAATAGATATATTGGCTGGAGCTCAGAAGAAAGTCTAGGCTGGATATACAAATGTGGGGTTTTTCTTGTCGATAATAAGAGAGGCTGTGGGAGGGCACGAGATTGCCTAGCAGCAGTGTGTGTGAGAGAACAGGGTCTGGTCCAGGTCACAACCAGCCAGCACTGGAGGGTGGAGGAGAGGCCAGCAGAGATGACTGAGGGGCTGGGTCCTTTGTCTGTGCTTAGCCTGTGCTAGCCTAAGCAATAGTACCCCAAATGAGATAGCGGAATTACCCCAAAAGCATACTGCTTTTGACTGGTGGTGGAGTACTGATGATGAGGGGACTAGAATTCAGTATAGCTCTGATTTCCATTAAGCTCCATAAGGAAACAACCCATAGGTCTCTTTAAGAAAATGCAGATCCTCGAGGCTGATGTGGGAGGAGGGTTCTCTGGGATAAGTCTAGCTCACCATCCCCTCCCCCCCCATCATTTCCCCTGGGGCTTTCTTGTTGCTGTCATCACCTCCTACTCCTTTTTAAAGTTCTGGCTTCAGCTAGATTATTTATTGAGTTTACCATTATATGCCTAGTATTGTACTAAGCACTGTAAGTAATAAACTGGAAGGAAAATGTTGGTGCAATATTGTATTTTGGTTTCACTTTCCCATAT
The DNA here is from genome assembly GCF_027574615.1 of Eptesicus fuscus. Lineage (NCBI taxonomy): Eukaryota > Metazoa > Chordata > Mammalia > Chiroptera > Vespertilionidae > Eptesicus > Eptesicus fuscus. The sequence goes on from NC_072481.1 coordinate 72,268,021, forward strand.
TTATTTTTCTCAACTGCTAGGCTTCATCAGGGCAATAGTTTTCAACTTTTGCTTAACCACAAAGGACTATTGTATTATTTTTTTCCCCAAAGGATCCAGAAATTTTTACAATATGACATCAGGTGAAATGAATGCGTATGCATGTAATAAGTGTCTACACACTGAGTTTCATTTTAGTGAGTCTAATACGTTTTCTTGTAAATAAGTGTTCAGTTGTTAGTAGATCATTTCTAAAATGTTGAAAATAGCTTTCAGACTCTTCTTACTGGCATAGATGTGGACAGGAAGCCAGGAAGGCTGTCAACAAAATTAATTGCTCTAACCACTCACCCTTTAGTTGAGACATTGTTAGCTGAAGCAGCCTCCACCTCTGTTTGCCCTATGTAAATTTCTGTTATTTCCTGCCTAAGCACTATGGGTGTTTTCCCCATAGCCTCAATAAAGGGGATAGCAGGGCCAGAGCAGTGAGTAGTTCTCCCACTAGAGTTGGACTACCGCCTGCCTGGCCCCCCATATCGCCAAATTACATTTCTTCAAGTCTCTTTTCATTTGTGTGCGGCCCTTCTCCAGAACTCGAACCCTGAACCGGAACCCTGAACCACGCGGGACGTGGAAAGGGGATCCCACACTGGGGATCCTCGTGCTCAAAGAATTGCTTTCCTTTGGCTGCCAGAGGGATGACCATGCCACAGTCTCTTCTCTGTCTTCTCTCCCGCTCGCAAGGCACCTGTCACCAGCAGGCTGTTTTTCCAATGGAAGTATGTCAGACCCACCTGGAGTTAATTTAAACAACTTCACTCTTCGTATCTCCCTAACGGACAAGAATATCTGAATTTACATCTCAGTGGTAGCTAGCTATTAAATAAAACACCTAACATATTTTCTATTTTGAAAAGGATGATTAAACATTGTAAATACAGCATATCACATTATATGACCAAGTATATAATCCAAAAGAACATAGTCAGACATGAGACTGAGTTAAAAATCATCCTTCCTAAATTTCTGACTTTATTACTGGAATTTCAGCAAAATGTATTTAGTTTTACATTTAATAAGTACTATTTACAAGTTGAAGGTTTACATATTGGGTATGAATGAAAATGATGATAGAATATTTTTTTTTTTGTAATATCTAATGTTTATATTATTATTATTTTTTATATTTTATTGACTTTTTTACAGAGAGGAAGGGAGAAGGATAGGGAGTTAGAAACATCAATCAGCTGCCTCCTGCACACTCCCTACTGGGTATGTGCCCGCAACCAAGGTACATGCCCTTGACCGGAATCGAACCTGGGACCCTTCAGTCTGCCGGCCAGTGCTCTATCCACTGAGCAAAACCAGCCAGGGCTATTTTTAAATGTATTTTTATTGAGTATTACAGATGTCCCCTAATTTCCCCCTTTGCCTCCCTTCACCTGACTCTGCCCCACCCCAGGCCTTCACCACACTATCATCTCTGTCCATGGGCTATGCATATATGCATATAAATTCCTTGGTTAATCTCTTCCTGCCCTTCCTCCCCACTTCCTTTTGAGATCTGTCAGTCTGTTCCATGTTTCCATCTCTCTGGACCTCTTTTGTTCATCAGTTTACTTTGTTCATTAGATTCCATATATAAGTGAGATCATGTGGTATTTGTCTTTCTCTAACTGGCTTATTTCACTTAGCATAGTACTCTCCAGGTCCCTCCATGCTGTCTCAAAGAGTAACAGATCCTTCTTTATTACAGCTGCATAGTATCCCATTGTGTAGATGTTCCACGGCTTTTTTTATCCACCCATCTATTGATGAGCACTTGGGCTGTTTTCAGATCTTAGCAACTATAAATTGTGCTGCTATGAACATAGGGGTGCGTATATTCTTTCTGATTGGTTCTCGGGATTACAATATTCTTACATCAGGATTTTTAAACCTCGGCTCTATTGATATTTTGGACCAGACAATCAGTGGTTGGGAGAGAGGGCTGGCCTGTGCATTGCAGGATGGCTAGCAGCATCCCTAACCTCTGCCTCCTAGGTTCCAGGTGCACTGCTGCCCCAAGTTGTGACAACCAGAAACATCTCCAGACATTGCCGCTCTGGTCTGGGGAGTGAAAATCACTCCAGATTGAGAACCACTGTATTTTATAAGAAGAAGAAGAATCCACAAGCCTCTGGACCACTTCATTGCTTTAGATGATGTGTTTTTTTACGTGTTGAGAGCCATTTTTTTTACACATGGCCGATAATAAAAGTGCAAATCCAGTGTTACCAGACTCCAGTTCTGAATGTCGTTTTATTTTTCTTCATGTTTTTATGACGTAAACATGTGTCCTGATTTATTTGTGTTCATTATCCAAAACCGAAAGCCCGGCTTTTAAAATGGTGTGCCTGTTTACACGTAGCACCTGGAGCAGTGAGTGAGCTTCTCTGGAGTCTGGTCCCTGATCCACTGGGCGTTCAAGGGATAGCTTTCCCATGTTTGAAAATTTCTAGGACATGTGGCCACAGGAGGGAGCACTATTCCTCTGCTTGCTTATTTATTTATTTAACTATTTTAACAGATGCTTCTTAGAGTTAAATGATGCAGGAAATTTCAAATCTGGAAATCAGAAGCACTGCCAGTATATTAATCAGGATTTTCTACAGAAACAGAGCAATAGAATAAAAGGAGATTTATCCTGAGAAACTGGCCCACACGGTGGTTAAGGTTGAGAAGTCCACGATCTGCCATCTGTAAGCTGCAGGCCCAGGGGAGCTGGTGGTGCAAATGCCAGTCTGAGGGCAGGAGAAGGAGATGAGATGCCCCTGCTCAACAGTGAGGCAGTAAAACAAAGTGGTGAATTCCTCTGCCTTTAAAAAGTTAAATTTATTGAGGTAACATGGGTTAATATACATTTCAGGTGTGGAATATTACAATTCGGTATCTGTATACTCTATTGCCTGTTCACCACCCAAAGTCTAGTTTCCTTCTGTTACCATATATTTGACCCCCCTCTACCCAATTCACCCTTCATTCTCTCCCTTCCCCTCTAGTAACCACCATTCTGTTGTCTGTTTTTGTTTGTTATGTTAGTTTGATAATTTTTTTCTGCCTTTTTTATATCAGGCCCTCAAGTGATTAGATGATGTCCATCTACAATTAAGACAACAATTTACTGACTCCACTGATTCAAGTGCAAATTTCATCTGGAAACACCCTCACAGACATCCAGAAATAATGTGTAATCTGGGCACTCCGTGGCTCAGACAAGATGATAAAAGTAACCATCACAACCAGATTATGCATTAAGAATCTAACCACATCTCCAATCTTATGATCTATGCTCATGCCCACCTGTTGCTGCGTTTATTTTTTAGTTCTAATTTTGGAAGTCAGTAGTGTAAGATAGCACCTGTAGAAGAAGGATGGCTGCACCACACAGTTGTTTTAAAGAACTCAGAAGAAAGGTATTAAAACTAACATCCTCTCCTTTGAAGAAAACACATGGTATATGGTGACATTTGACAATTGGTGCAGTTGCATCTTTATACACTATCTGCAGGTGTATTGAGAAGGTGTTAAGGATAAGGCAGCATTTTTTCTTTTTATAAAGATTCAGTGTCTGTGAAAATGTTTAAAATTTTGGCTTGTGAAGGTGGCCTTAAGAACGGTACATCTGAATGCTTTACAAAATAAACATATACACACTTCTTACTGTAAAAAATAAACATATACACACTATGTAAAAAATATGTAAAAAATAAACATACACACTTCTTACTATGCTGTAAAAAATAAACATATACACACTATGTAAAAAATATGTAAAAAATAAACATATACACACTTCTTACTGTAATATGCTTGAATTGGCTCTAGGCAACGGCTAAGAATGATATAAAAATTTGATGAAAATTTACTTTAAAGTAATTTAGATTGGGGAAGATATACTTAAATAGAGTAAAACCTTGTAAGACATGGTGTGGTATGTGTTTAATTTTATCATTTTACTCTTTAAAAAACATAGCCTGTCCTAGCATAAGCTACTGTGTTTTCTACTCCTTCTGCCAACATAATGGAAGTCATGTTCAAATACAGATCATATAGGATCGTGTGAAAATTTAATTTCACTTTTCCAAGAGGGTTGGAAATGTTCTAGACCTTCTCTGGTTTACCAAACATTGAAAAAGCTTTGAAACTGATAGAATGCACCCATACATCTTTAACATAACCCTAAAGTCTTAGGAAAGGTCTCATAGGATCCAAATTATAATATAGGATGGCATAACTTAAACTTACCAGAAAGTGTGGGGAATGGTTCCAGATGTAGCTGATGGGTGGTTAGCTAGACCCCATTTTTGTTTCAGCCCTTCTTATGGGGAATGTTTCTAAACGATGTTATTCTTTTCTGCAACAATAAATGAATTTTTGGTAATCTGGGTCATGATTCTAAATGTAGTTTCTTATTGATTAACTAGTGGCCCAGTGCATGAAATTCATGCACGGGGGGGGAGGGGGGCGGTGTCCCTCAGCCCAGCCTGCACCCTCTCCAATCTGGGACCCCTCTGGGGATGTCCGACTGCCGGTTTAGGCCTGATCCCACAGGCCTAAACCGGCAGTCGGACATCCCTCTCACAATCCGGGACTGCTGGCTCCTAACCACTCACCTGCCTGCCTGCCTGATTGCCCCTAACCACTCAGCCTGTCTGCCTTCTCACCCCCAACTGCCCTCCCTGGCTGGTCTCCCAGAAGGTCTCCCAGTCTAATTAGCATATTACCCTTTTATTAGTATAGATATCCTAGCACTAGGTTTTACACCTGGTAAACTTACTTTTGATTTTCATAACATCTCACAATCAAAGTTGGCTGATGAGAGTGGGAGATGATGGCTGGATCCTGAGAAAGTAGCCACTGGTGTTGACTCCTTTCCAGGGAGGCTGATTTTGGAGGTGGAGAAATGGTGGTGGCAGCCAGGGCATAGACTTGTCAGGAAGATCAAGTTGGGGGTTCCAGCTGTAGATATAACGCAGTGGCCAGAGTTCTGAGTACTGACTCTACAAACTGGAGGGATACTACTTCTTCCAATTCAAGACACCTCTGATTACAAATGCACCATTATATTACGTATCCTGAACAAAGAAAAATATTTGAAATAAATCATGACACAATGCTTTCTCCTAACATACATTTTAAACTTATTGAAAGTATTCTTTTAAACTTATTTAGATGGGTTTTTACCATATGACATTCTTGTACATAAATTGGAATATATAGACAAAATATTGGTTAAGGCATTCCTAAAACGTTTCTTTGTTTCAATGCTAAGTAATGGTGTAATCTTAAAAACATTTACTTTGGAAGTCAGTGAAATGAAACTTACTACGTGAGGTACTAATCATGCACATGTCCTGGCTCAGCTGTGGCAATGTGAATGGTATGGCCAGGTGCTTCTCGCTCATGAAATACACCACCTGGTCAGGGACAACGGTAAGGCTTCTTTGACTACAAGGCACATCCTGATTGCAGAGGCTTAACCTTTTGCACTCGGATGTCGAGTGTGACTCGACACGGTTAGCATCGGTAGCCCATCCCTTCCCTCCCTCCATCCCTCCTCCTTTATTTGGGCTTTTCTTACATTAAATAAATAAGTTTGTATGAAAAGAAACTCCAGTTTTTTATTCTACTGCCGTGCTTTGTAAAATCTGGGGTATTTAAAAAATTAAATCCAGAGTAGAATAAAGGAATCGAGAAAAAAGCAAGCGAGTGCAAAGGGTTAAAGATGTGAAGAAAATGTGCATTATGGAATAAGTGTAATGTGGTGTTTTGTTTCTTCCTTCCTGTCCTGTTCCTTGGGCTTGAGCAAATCCTGATATTAACTTGTTTTGTCATTTGTCTCTTTCAGGTTAAAATTACTTATGGGAAAAACCAGTCAGGGTACAGGGTGTGCTGGGTTCTTATTAGGTAAGGTTTTAGTGCATTTTAATCTAATTGTTCTTAAAGCCTTTTCATTTGTTCACATAGATTTTTTTAAAAGAGCTTTTCAAGCCCATACCCAATATGGTTTCACTGCAACATCTGAAAATGTCATTGGGAAATGATCAAATAGGCCATAAAACTGAGGGTTGAAAAATGTTATGTTGTGCAATCATTGACACTTCTGTAGTTAGTTTATCATTAAGTTAGAAATCAATATACATGAGTAGAAAACATTAGGGTAACTAGTCTTAATTAGTCTACCTCCTCTGCTGGTCATGGTCTTCTAAGCCTGATAAGAATTTTTTAAAATTAGAATTTCCAAACTTTGAGTGACTTTAGAACATTATAGTTCACTAAAGCAGCTCTTTCCATTAATCCAGAAACTGGACTGCGGTTAACCAATAACTTCTGTATCAGTGACATAATTTCCTGCAAAGTGGTTATTTTGTAATGGTTAACTTCTCTCTTAGTTGTTCACAGCAGGGGGTAGTTTTCTTTCATCAAAGTCTTCTATTTATTATAATTCACTGTGGCTTAGACATTTTACCCTAAAACAAAACAAAAACCTCCCAGGTACAATGAGACAGTGCTGTTGTACCTCGGCAATTGTTAGCGAACTAAGGAAAATCTTTCAAAGCACTAAGTAAAAGAGTGATGGTTCACACCGGACAGCTAACATTTTCCCAGCAGAAGCCTCCCAGTGCGGGTGGGGCCAGAGCCAGCTGTCCAAGCACACTTGTTGGATAGTCACTTGAATTTTGGAATTAAAAAAAAGGAAAGACAAGAAATTTTGTTCTGCATTTGTGTAGAATTAAGGTCAGTGGAGATACTTAGTCTGTTATTAGTGTGAAAATATGAAAGCCTCTGAAATATTGGAGACAAGTTCAAATCCAGTTTTATTGCATTGTTCTGTTGCTCCAAATTAGAATCACAAAGGGATTAGCACAGTTTACCAACAAAAACATAATTGCTCTAATTTTTTTAAACTTTATTGATAAATTTTAGAGAGTGGGAAGGAGAGAGAGGGAGAAGAGAGAGAGAGAGAGAGAGAGAGAGAGAGAGAGAAACATCGATTTGTTGTTCCACTTATGTATGCATTCCTTGGTTGATTCTTGTATGTGCCCTGACCAGGGATCGAACCCACAACCTTGTTGTATTGGGACGATGTTCTCACCTACTGAGCTACTTGGCCAGGGCTCTAATTTTTACTTTAATAAAAACTGATAATAATTTGGATAGGCAGCATGTCCTGTTATGGACCCAGAGTACCTTGAATTCTCTGGGTGAGGCGAGAAAGGCATTAACTGCTTACTACATTTTGGCTTCATTTGTTTTCATAAACACTGCTTCTGGCTAATGTAAATAGGATATTTATATCTACTTGATTATACAAATAAATAATTGAGAACTGAGAGATAGAAAAACAAAACTTATTTTCCCATAGTAAAACCTTTCCTAAAATCTTTGCCAGTTTATAGAGTCACGCCAAAAAAAATGAGTAACTGTCTTTACTCAGAATCTAAGAAAGTCTTGCTTCTGTTTAGACCGACAAAAATAACTTAATTGTAAGTGAAGGGGATGGATACTTGCCTGAAGTGTTGGAAGGATTTTCAGCTTATGTTGCCTAGTTTCCTGAAAGCTTTTTTCTCCCTCTAGCTGGACTGTTAAATCACCATGCAGGAGAAGTTGCTTTGTTTAAATAGCTTTTCTGTTCAAAGAATCAAAGCATCATAACAAACTCCTTGTGGGAGATTGTAAATTGGGTCATAATCGGAGTCATTCAATGAAAAGTTTCAATATTACATCTACTTTCAGCTGTCCTGAGGGTAAGTAGAGTCATTCTAGCAGCTTCCTTTAAAATATATATCTATATATATAAAAGCCTAAGTGACCGTTCAACCATTAGACCTTCGACCATTCTCCCAGTTGCTATGATGTGCAGTGTCCACCAGGGGGCAGATGCTCAATGCAGGAGCTGCCCCCTGGTGGTCAGTGCGCTCTCACAGCAGGAGCGCCGCTCAGCTGACCAACAGGCACCAGATACCGGGCTCATGGCTGGTGAGTGCAGCTGCTGCAGCACGACCCTCTCCTAGGGAAGCTCCCCCTGCACACCCCTCCCCCACCCGGACTGGGACCAAGATTGGGACTGGCACTGGGACTGACTGGGTGTGAATCTGCAGCCGCTTCTCGATCATGGATGTGCCGGTATCACCCTAGAATGGGTGCACGAAGACTGCAGCAGAGCAGCAGCAAGCCTACCAAGCAGCAGCGATGGCAGGCACAGCGAGGCCAGGATGAGCGGAGTTTCGTGGAACCTGGCCTGGGCTTGGGCTCCTCCTTGGCCACCTGCCAGTTTGCGCACTATTACATCCCTCGCTTGCGGGGATCTGGCCGTAACCGGAAGTCCCACATCCCCCGAGGGGTCCCAGATTTAGAGAGGGCACAGGCCAGGCTGAGGGACCCCACTGGTGCATGAGTCCATGCACCAGGCCTCTACTGTGTGTGTGTGTGTATTTTATTTTATTTTATTTTATTTTATTTTTTGATTCAGAGCAGAAAGGAGAGGGAGAGAGAGATATAAACATCAATGATGACAGAGAATCCTGCACGCTCCCTACTGGGGATCAAGCCCCTAACACAGGCATGTGCCCTGACCAGAAATCAAACTGTGACCTCCTGGTTCACAGGTCAACAATCAACCACTGAGCCACACCATCCAGGCTCTAGGTGCTATTTACACCTCCACAGGAGCAGGCATTAATTAAAAAGCCAGGCTCTTTGCTCTAGTCCTCACTTGTCATAACTGATTACGTCTCACAGGGGTTCTGGTTTTCCATAAGGTAATATAGTGCTTTGTTCTTCGGTTTTCAGAAACTAGAGTGTATAAGAACTAAGCAAATTGATGATACAAATGACATGTAGATTGCAGATCCACTGAAACAAATCAAAGAGTGAACAAATTGATAATTACTTCAGTGAATGATAAGTTTTAATTTCAGCTTCAGTTCGCTCTAAAACCTCCAGGTCTATCTGCTTTTCCAGAAAGGAAGTAAATGGGTATAGTAACTATATAACAGATATGTAAAATGAAAAGAGTGGTGATTGTCTAGAATTGGCACTACTGAAATTACAGATAAGGGATACTCTGGGATAAATGTGTATCCCCTCCCAAATTCATATGTGGAAGTGCTAAGCCCCTTTACTTTGGAATGTGACTCTATTTGGAGCTAGGTCTTTAGGTAGATAATTAAGTCAAAATGAGGTCATTAGGGTAGGCCCTAATCCAGTGATGGGCAACCTTTTGAGCTTGGTGTGTTAAACTTCGCCAAAAAACTGAGCATAACTCAGGTAGTGTGTCACTTTGAGGAAAAAAGATTATTTTGCAAATGTTTCATCCTCAGGAGCAGCAAATGTTTCATCCTCAGCATGCGGCTGCCTCAGCGGCCGCGTGTCATCAGAAATGGATACGCGTGTCAGTGCTGACACGCGTGTCATAGGTTTGCCATCACTGCCCTAATCCAATGTGACTGGTGTCCTTATAAGAAGAGGAAATTAGGACATATGTGCAGAGGGAAGACCCTGGGAAGACACAGGAAAAAGAGCTTTCTACAAGCCACACAAGAAAGGCCTCAGAAGAAACCAACCCTACAGACACCTTGACCTAGGACTTCGAGCCTCCATAATTGTAAGACAATAAACTTCTGTTGTTTAAGCTACCCAGTTTGATGTACTTTTTTATGGCAGCCCTAGCAAACTAATACAAATAATATATAAAAAATATTCTACAAATAGAAAGAGTCCCTCCACAGCAACTTCTCACTTTAAAAACTCTGATGTTATGCTATTCTTAAAAAATGTAAATATATAATATTTTATCTATATATTATGGGCTAAATATTTTATTCAGAACAATACCATCATATGTTTGTTATACCCTTTTCTTATGATCATACTGAAAAAAAAGATGTTTTGTAATACAAAGAATTTGTAATTTGAAGATTTTTAAAGATATAACTATTAGAAAAGAACTAATAGATAATTTTTCAAAATATAACAAGCACTGAATTTATAATTAGCTGTCAAATGCTCTACAAGTGTTATCTCATTTAGTTATCACAGGGTAAGTGGCAGTGGGTTGATGTGGGTGGTGGCAGGTGGAGGTACAGGAGAGAAATACATTCTCATACATTCTTGCTCTGTGCCAGTTCAGACAACGCTGAAGGCCACCTATGAAGAAGAGTCATGCATGTGACAGGTAGAAGCCAGTGGTGTGACACACAAGGTCCCAGGACTCCGAGAGGATCTGGGCTGATCACTGACAGTGTTCATCTACCTCAGGTAGCAACGGGTTTCAAGACTAAACCAAGACAGGGCTGTTCTCTCTCTTTGCTGTATCCTATGAATCTGGCCATTTGCTATGTATGTGTTGTTGGGAATTGACCACACTCATCTGCACAAGTGAAGAAGAAAGATTTATCTTAAAAAATAGGAGATAGTATTTATTTGGTGTATATTATGTGCCAAGAACTTCTCCAAGCACTATGCATTCATTATCTCTTTTAAGCCTATACAAACAGGGTTTGTGGCTCAATTTATAAATGAGGAAAATCAGGCTTAGAAAGTTAAGTAACATGCCCTTGGTAGCACAGCTGGTGGAGCCAAGATTCAAAACATTTGACAGGTTTCATCCTATATAATAAAGAGCTAATATGCAAATGGTCATCACACCCTCATGCTGTCATGCCATAACGGCTCAGACACTAAACACTGGGGAGAGGAATGGGGACCAGCCAGGCTGCGGCCTGGGAGAGGGACAAGCCGCCCGCCCTGTGGTCCCGGGCACCAGTGGCTGCACCTGTGCGTGAGGCCCAGGAGAGGGACAAGCCGCCTGCCCTGCAGTCCCAGACGCCAATGGCTGTGCCTGTGCCTTTGGCCCAGGAGAGGAACAAGCCACCAGCCCTGTGGTCCCTGGTGCCTGCGGCTGTGGCCTGGGTGAAGCTGCTTGCCCATGGTCCCCTGCGGCTGCAGCCGGCCCAGACGAAGCCAGCTTGGGTCCTGGGTTCCTGGGACCAACCAGAGGGAGGGAAGTCCAGGTCCCAGGTGCCTGCGACCGGCCAGAGGAGGGAATCCTGGGTCCTGGGTGCGGGGTGAGGCAGAGGCGGTTAGGGGCAAGCAGGCCAGCAGAGGAACAGTTAGGGGTGATCAGGCAGGCAGGCAGAAGTGGTTAGGGGCGATCAGGCAGGCAGGCAGGCGAGAGGTTAGGAACAGCAGACCCAGATTGCGAGAGGCAGTTGGACATCCCCTGAGGGGTCCTGAATTGGAGAGGGTGCAAGCCAGGCTGAGGGACTCCCCATCCTGTGCACGAATTTCATGCATCGGGCCTCTAGTTCTATATAATAAAAGCCTAATATGCTAAGTGTCTGATCAGCCATTCAAACAATCAAAGTGTACTATGCTAATGATATGCTAAGGCCACTCAACTGCTTGCTATGACGTGCACTGACCACCAGGGGGCAGATGCTCCGACTGGTAGGTTAGCTTGCTGTTGGGGTCTGGCCAATCAGGACTGGGCAAGATGAGCCAGACATGCCCTGGAGCCTTCCCTTGGTCCCTCCCCTGATGGCCAATCTCCAGCATCCCTCCCCAACCCCAATCATGCACTGATGGGGTGCCTCGGCATGGCCTGTGCCCTTTCTCAATCTGGGACCTCTCGGCATGGAGAGCCAGTTTCAGCCCGATCCCATAGGCCAGGCCAATGGTGTAGGAATTCGTGCACCGGGCCTCTAGTGTATAAATAAAACAACACAAACAATCTATTTTGAAGTATATTGACGTATTCAGTGAAACGTTAAAATCAATGTTGACACCATCCCTGTGAAATAGATGCAAATATTTCTAAGTCCAAGAGTTAAATAATTTGATGAATGCAGTGCAACATGTATGCCTTTTAAAATACAACTCTAGTCAGCAGTTTTCTTAATTTCTCTCCTATAATAAAAGTTTATTCTTACCAAGAAATATTGAGCGAGTCCGTTTCAGAGGTTGGATTCTTTTTCATCTGGAATATAGGGTTTTTGGTCGCATGTACATACTCTCTAGTGTAGGACATAGCAGTCTTTCTAGATTAAAGCTTTGTGCTTAACTGACCTGTGGCCGCTCTACAGGTCTCTGACACATTTGCTGGCTCCAGTGAACTTGACTCCCATTGAAAACCTCAGGCAATTGTTCTCTTCCTTGCTGTGAAATAATTGTCTAGAGACAGGGAGTCCTCCAGAGGACTGGTTAAATGCCTCCAGAAGGCATGGAGTGCTGCTGAGTCCCTGTGAGGATTTCTGTGGTTTATAAGTGGCCTTATTGGTCAAAGGATCTCATTAATCACACCCCTTAGAGTGGCAGTTCCAGAAGTGCTTGGGAAGGAGTCATGCAGATGCTTCATCTCAGAATCTCTGGATGAAATGCTCTAGTGCAGAGTTGTTTCTCATCCTTAAAAACCCATATTGATATTTAAAATAGCTACTAACTTGTCATTTTTACTCTTACATGGTTTTCTTCATTTTTTTGCATACACCTTTCTCCCTCACTCACACAGCTCAAAGCCCTATTTGTTCCCAGACATATCAGGCCAGGGGATAAAATTAGTCAGAATGAGTGAGGCACAGCTTGGCAAGCTCCTGCTTCCTGTGAAAGGTACATACGCATCCCATAACCGCCCTCAAAGTTCCCCCAGTTATGAGTTCCCAGGGAGAGAACCCTTAAGTCTGCACAGATTCAGTATGCCCCTCATCCCGTTCCCTGCTCTAATTGGTGCTGTAATTATGGAGACTGCCACAGCTTGTGAAGCCAGGTGTGGCCCCTGCACATCTTTCTCACTGTGGGATGATGTAGTCCTGGCCAGACACCACTGCATGGTGCCATGTTAGGGGCCTCAGGGTCTAGGGAGGCACTGCCAAGGTGACTCTGCGCCCTCCCACTCCCAAATTATATTTTACACATGGTGTGAAAGAAGGGCTGCTTATGCTTAAAGCTTTAGAGAACTTGCAGTGAAATATTCATTTCAGGTTTTCCTGATAGCCTGAATGGCTCCACGGGGATGGGAAGCTGACCAATGAGAAATAAACCTAAGTCTGCCCTTCTCCATCCAGGCTTTGTTACTGGGACCAAGTTTATTTCTCTTACTACCTTTTACTTCAGGATGAGTATTTTATTTTCTCCTCGGGAGATGCCCCTGCTTCTCAAAAAAGCACATTCCTAGTGGCCCACCTAACAGTCTGGCAGACATGCTCAGATGTAGGTGAATCCCTGGAGTAGACACCGAGCTGAGGCTCAGGCTAGGACATCCTTCCTTTGCCTCCTCCCTCCCTTCTTTCCTCCCTCCCCTCTTTTTGATCTCTCTCCTTCTACGCACATACATATATGATATACATTCACTCAATGAGCACCAGCTGGGTGCCAGGCACTGCTCTAAGCACTTCAGATGGAGCAGTGACAAAATACACATTGCCCCACTCTCCTGGACACTCTAGCCTTGCAAGGCTGTGAACAGAAATGGAATAGGCTGCTGTGATGGACAGTGACTAGGGGATATTTTACATGGAGACAGTGACTAGGGGCCACTTCACATAGTGTTATTAGAATCCTTTCTGATGAGATAGACATTTGGCTGAGATCTCAGTGACAAGAAAGACCCTACTGTACAAAAACCCATCATCTAAGCCATTGGTTCTCAACCTTTCTAATGCTGCGACCCTTTAATACAGTTCCTCATGTTGTGGTGACCCCCAACCATAAAATTATTTTCGTTGCTACTTCATAACTGTAATTTTGCTACTGTTACGAATTGTAATGTAAATATCTGTGTTTTCCGATGGTCTTAGGCTCTACAGCAGCGCCCACAGGTTGAAAACCGCTAGCAGGGTTGCCTAAGACCATCGGAAAACACAGATATTCTGGCTGAGCGGCACTCCCCCTGTGGGAGTGCACTGACCACCAGGGGGCAGCTCCTGCATTGAGTGGCTGTCCCCATGATGGTCAATGCACGTCATAGCAACTGGTCGTTCCATCATTCGGTCTATTTGATTATTAGCCTTTTATTATACAGAACTAGAGGCCCAGTGCATGAAATTCGTGCACAGGTGCAATCCCTAGGCCTGGCCGGCAATTGAAGTGCGAGCATCTGGCATGGAAGGGCAGGTCCCAGCTGACCTCTGGGCCCTGGACAGCACCTGGGCCCCAGGGCCCACACGCATTCCCCTCTGCCTCAGTCATTGCACCCAAGTCTCCACATGGAGATGGGGTGAGTGTGGCTGGATGCTGCAGGCCGGAGCACAGCATGGGCTGCTGGGCCGCCCAGCAGTGCCACAGGGACGCCAGAAGCTGGGCAGGCAGCATGCTCTCTCCCGGCCGGCCTTGCAGACTGGCTCCTGTGCAAACCAACAGGGAGCCCAACCAGCCCCTGTGGTCCTGGCGGCTGCGGCCTGGCTCACCCAGAAGAGGCTGCACAGGTGTGGGGCAGGCTCCTTGCAGGCGCCCAGCACCTGAGTGTGAAGGCTTCCCAGGTGCACAAGCCCTGGTGTCCCGGGGAAAGGTAGCAGGGGGAGCAAGAGTGAGCTTGGCGGACACCCCGCATTCTCACCACACCTCCATCCCCATTACCCCCATCCCCAGGTCACATCCCCCTGCCTGGGAGCCACAGGAGGTTGGTTGCTGCCAGCCACCCCCAGTTTCCTGTCCCAGCCCAGGGCCCGGCCCCGATCGGACGATCAGGGCCTGCCAGCGGCTGGTCGCTGTCTGCGGGGCGATTGGTGGGGCAATCTATTGGGCCCCCACTTGCACCCACCTTGGCCTGGCGCCACCCACTCACCTGCTCCACCATCCCGCTGTGGTCCCACTCTCATTGGGGCCCATTGGGGCTGTCAGCGCCTCCACTGCCGCCTGCTGCCTGCGCTGCGTCGCTGATGCCCACCACGTTCTTCGCCGCCCCCTGGTGGTCAGCACACATCACAGGGAGCAGTCGAACTCCCAGTCAAGGGGACAATTTGCATATTAGGTTTTTATTATATAGGATATTTAATCTGACTCTAGAGCTTTCCTTGCCCCCAAAAGATGTTAGGAGTGGAAATCCATGCCTGGCTGGCTGGTTTTACTCACCCAGGGATGATGTTGGAGGCCAACTGGAGTGAGGTCATTGGAGTGACCTCACAGGGTCACTGGGCTGCAGGGATCCTCTGCAGATCCCTCCTGGGTTCAACCACACTTCCAAAGTGTTGCATATGGGGCCTCTTGGCATATGGTTTTCAGGTTTTTAACCTTACTCCACAGGGAGGGGAGCTCCAGGGAAATCCCAGTCCAGGTGCAGAGCCTCAGTGGAGAGAAGGCGTGGAAAACCCTTGTGCCCTTTGGTCTCAGGGAATTCCAGATCCCACATAATTAACCTCCAGAAGAGGAAGAACAGGGATTTCTCCAATCGCCAGGGGGCATTTCTGATAGAACAGGAGCATAAAACCTGGATTCCCCAAAATGGTCAAGGGACCCAAGGAGCTCTAGCACCCCCATGAGTGCATGGGGGTCAGGGGCCTCGCAGGCAGCCTCACTGACCTGTCCTGGGCCTCTGCCATGGAGCGTCACTGGCCTTCAGTACAGGCTCCCAGCAGACACAGGCCTTCTCATGTCTCCTGAGCAGGCCTGGAGAGCTGACTATTTACCTTTGGAGTCTTCCCAGTTTTATTCTTTTACTAGAGGCCTGGTGCACAAAATTTGTGCATGGGGGTGGGGGATATCCCTCAGCCTGGCCTGCACCCTCTTGCAATCTGGGACCCCTTGGGGGATTTCCGACTGCCGGTTTAGGCCTAATCCCAGCAGTCGAACATCCCTCTCACAATCCGGGACCACTGGCTCCTAACTGCTTGCCTGCCTGCCTGACTGATTGCTCCTAACCACTCTGCCTGCCTGCCTCATCGTCCCTAACAACTCGCCTGCTTGCCTTATTGCCCCTAACCACTCATCTGCCTGCCTCATCGCCCCTAACCATTCTGCCTGCCTGCATCATCGCCCCTAACCACTTGCCTGCTTGCTTGATCGCCCCTAACCACCTCTGCCTGCTTGCCTGATCACCCTAACCACTCTGTTTGCCTGCCTGATCACCCCTAACTGCTCACCTGCCTACCTGATTGCCCTAACCACTCTGCCTGATTGCCCCTAACCACTCTGCCTGATTGCCTCTAACCACTCTGCCTGCCTGCCTGATCATCCCTAACCACCTCTGCCTCGGCCCCCACCCTCATGGCTTCATCCAAAAGGATGTCCGGAAGGTCGTTTGGCTGTCCAGTCTAATTAGCATATTACACTTTTGTTATTATAGATATTGTCTTTCTCATCTTTTTTTCTTCACAAGTATTCCTTTTATTTCCTCTCTCTCTTTATTGTATCACATCTAATCAATTCTTCAAGGCCTATTTGAAGACACCTCTTCTGGTGGCCCTCCTTGATTGTTATTGCTCCCATTAATTTTTTCCTGCTGAATGCCCACAAGCACCTAGAATCTTACTCATACACTCCCAGTGGTTTATCTCTTTCTCCCTGCATTTCCCTTCTCTTCCACCCTTCCTTCCTTTGAAATAAGAATAAACTTATTCATCTAAAAACTTTTTGAGAAAAAAAGAATTATTACTAATTTCTAATATATAACAATAATATTTTAAAGGTATATGAGGGGTATAAATATTAACAGTAATATTAGGACATGTATAATTCAGTAGCTTTAATATATTCACAATATTATACAATCATCAATGTTATCTAATTCCAAAACATTTCCATCACCCCCAATAGGTACCCTTTGCCTTCCAATTTCCCCTCCCATTATTCTCTGGTAACTGCCAATCAACTTTATGTCTGTATGGATTTACCTTTCTGGACATTTTGTGTAAACAGAATCACACAATACAGTATGTGTGACCTTCTGCATCTGGCTTGTTTCCCTTAGCGTAGTGTTTTCATATCCATGTTGTTAATGCATCAGTACTTTTAATGAGAGAATAATATTTCATGGTATGGATGTTCCAGTATTTTAGCCTCTTACTGGATAAACTCCAGTATCTTAAATCTTGGCAGGTCTGTTTTTGTTTTTTGTCTCTTGTGTTTTGTGCTGACTTTCTCAGCTATCTGAGAGCACTTCCAACCCAGAATCACTTTAAATTTAATTCTCTGCTTCCCAGCTTTTTAGATGGTGAACATAGAACAATTAGGTTCAATAGCTACTCAGGAGTCGGCTGTTATAATTATGAATTATCAGGGGGAAATTCCTGATCCCTCCCTCGCACCTCTGCCTTTAGCACAAATACAACTCATTTATGTAACTCTTTGAGGTTCCAGATTCACATGAGGGTCTCCTCTTACACTATCCATCTTGGGAAGGACCTACACTCTCTTGTGCCTGCCTCCCTGTGCAGCCATCAACACGACAGTTCCAGGGCACCAGGGCATGGACAGGTATATTTAGTGTAAAAGCTGATTTCAGTGCTTGCTTACCCACCAAGGTTTCTGTTTTCACTCAGCTTTCTGCTTTTTTGAATTATTTTCATTCTTGCCAAATTGGCAATGCATTTTAAAAAAATTAAACATTTAAAAAATATAGCATTTTTTATTGTTTTAAACAGAGAGTGATTCAGGATATTTAGCTCACCATGTTATTGGAAATGGAATTCTATCACTATTCTTTTTAAAGGGTCGCTAAAGGCAGGAACTACGTATATTGTGAACACGTATATTCCACAACAGCATCTGAAACAATGCTAGGCATATCATAGTAGTTTTTCAACTCTCCTCAAGGTGCCTTTTTCATGACCATACTACCCTTCACTCTCAGATTAATTCATTTAACAAATATTTATTCAACACTTGCCTTTACCTTGACACTAAGTGCTGGAAGATTCAGGATACTATTGCCTTCTGCAGCACAGAGATAATAGAAGTACTTTATGTGAATTCTCTCAACTTTCCTTCTCTCTGCCTCTAAACTTGCCATTTTAATAAGCTGCCACTCTTTTCACTGATATCAAATTTCTTAACGTAAGATTGCATATGTTTCTCAAAGGAATAAAATAGTGACTTAGAGAAATGTGATTTGGTTTATGTAAATTTAAAGATAAAGAGGTATAGATTTCTTCGGGGTTTGCTTTACGACAGGAAGCAATCCTATATAATAAAAGCCTAATATGCAAATTGACTGAACGGTGGACAAACTGGTGGAATGACAGGTCGCTATGATGTGCACTGACCACCAGGGGGCAGACGTTCAACGCAGGATCTGCCCCCAGCCTGCAGGCCCCAGGCCTGCCAAGGTGGGTGCCAGCGCCGCCCCCCTATCGCCCCTCTAGTCACTTTCTGCAGAGAGAGGCTACCAGCAGGGTGATTGGGCGGGGGGGGGGCGGGGGGGGGCGGGCTGGCAAGCAGGCAGCGCCAGGCTGGCCAAGGCAGGTGCCAGCAGGGTTACCCTGATCGCCCCACCGATTGCCCCACAGATTGGCCCTGATTGCCTGCCAGGCTTAGGACCTTACCTGTGCACAGTTTCATGCACCGGGCCTCTAGTATAAAAATAAAAGAAGTTTCAGTAGTTATTGTTTTAGGAGATTGTGATTACTCATCTCACTCTAATTGGCAATAAATCAACTAAAATAGGGAAATATTAGCCTTTCTTTTTCTTTTTTTAAAAATTAATCCTCCATTTCTTTTCTTTTTCTTTTTTAAAAATATATTTTTATTGATTTCAGAGAGGAAGGGAGAGGGGGAGAGAGAGAGAGATAGAAACATCAATGATGAGAGAGAATCATCGTTTGGCTGCCTCCTGCACGCCCCACACTGGGGATCAAGCCCGCAACCCAAGCATGTGCCCTTGACCGGAATCGAACCTGGGACCTTTCAGTCTGCAGACAGATGCTCTATCCACTGAGCCAAGCTGGCTAGGGCTAGTCTTTATTATTCTTAACTTCCTAGTCAAGTGGCAATGTACAGAACAGCATTTTTACTAAGCTCTACATCTAGGTAAGCCTTTCAGACATATTAAGCAAGTAGAATCTACATGATTAGGTTGTATCAGAGATGAGAATGGTCTCCTTACTGCAGTCACTTTTAAGCATTTTAAATCGAGCCAACTGGGGAAGGCATCCCAGTTCATGGATATGAAGAAGTTTAGCCATTCATTACCACATGCACTGGGTTAACCTCACAGGCACTCGGGGCATATCAGAAACAGTCACCACTGTCCAAGTGTGCATTCAGGAAACAAAGTCTCCAGAAGCTGAAGTTCTCACCCTTTTTGGGGTTGAGATATGAACCTAATTGTAAAGGTGATGACACTCTTTTGAGAAAACTAGCAGACTATGTCCATCATTTCATAAATATCTCGATTGCCTTGGGAGACTATGGCCACTGAGGCTGGGAAGAGAGCCCGCTTTCCCGTGTAGGTGCTCGCCTCTGCACTTGCTGGGCATTTTCTGATTAAAACTAGGCCATCAATTTTAGAATCTCTTGAGTTGTGAAATATTTTTTTATTTACTGATCTGAAAATATGCTTCCTTCTGGAGGAGCAGTTTCTAATTTTTTTAAAGTTTTTCTTAATTTATAAACTTTACATATTTTGCATTCATTCACTCATTAAATAATTATTCATCCTCTTTACTAGGCACTGATGAATAATATACATACATCTACACTGAGTGGCCAGATAATTATGACCACCTGACGTTTGTAGGCAAATTAGCCGTACACTGCATCGTATGGGATATGGAAGCCGAAGGCCTGTTTGAACACCTTTGCTGTCTGCCGTTACCAAGATAAAACGTCTCCAATTCGCACAGGAACACAAGGATTGGACAGTCGAGCATTGGAAAAAAGTCATGTGGGCTGATGAATCACGTTTCCAGTTGTATCATGCAGATGGCAGAGTGAGAATTTGGCGGAAACAGCATGAAAGCATGCGCCCCACATGCATGAGTACAACCCTTCAAGCTGGTGGGGGCAGTGTTATGGTTTGGGGCATGTTTTCCTGGCATGATTTGGGCCCTTTAATTCGTGTGGAACAACGTCTGAATAGCACAACATACCTAAGTATCGTTGCTGATCAAGTTCATCCTATCATGTTGATGGCGTATCCCAATGGAGATGGCTTCTTCCAACAAGACAATGCACCATGCCACGGTGCTCGTATTGTGCAGGAGTGGTTTCAAGAACATGAGGGAGACTTTACCTTGCTTAGGTGGCCCCCACAATCACCAGATCTCAATCCAATTGAGCATTTGTGGGATGAAGTTAAAAGAGCCATCAGGCAGCTGGTTCCACAACCATCAAATCTCACAGAACTGGACAGTGCTATTCATCAGGCATGGTGTTAGATTCCTTGCATCACCTTCCAACATCTCGTGGAGTCAATGCCAAGAAGAATCGCCACAGTATTGAAGGAAAAAGGTGGCCCAACGAAGTACTGATGGGGTGGTCATAATAATCTGGCCACTCAGTGTATATATATAAAAGCCAAGATACTGGAATGACTGGAAGGAGCAGTTGCTATGTTGCGCACTGCGGCCAGCCAACCAGCCCGATTGGGGGCGGGGCTGGCCGGACAACTCCCTCGGCTCCTCCCCCTGGCAGGCTGGACCCCACCCGTGCACAAATTCGTGCACCAGGCTTTTAGTTGATGAATAAAACAGCCACAGTCCTTTCTTTTAGGGAATTTACACATATAAATACATAATTCTACAAAGATTAAACATATAGGTATACAAAATCTTTTTTTTAAAAATATATTTTATTGATTTTTCACAGAGAGGAAGAGAGAGGGATAGAGAGTTAGAAACATCGATGATAGAGAAACATCGATCAGCTGCCTCCTGCACAACCCCTACTGGGGATGTGCCCGCAACCAAGGCACATGCCCTCGACCAGAATCGAACCTGGGACCCTTCAGTCCGCAGGCCGACGCTCTATCCACTGAGCCAAACCGGTTTCAGCAATATACAAAATCTTAATCAAACATAATTGTACAAGGATTTATAATTACAATTAGTAAGAAGTATGAGGAAAAAAATATATAATATGAGCAGGGCTATTCTGATCTGGGGAGGGAGATAGAAAGCTTTCCTGGGGAAATGACATTTAAGTTGGAGCTTGAAGTATTATTTGGAAAGAGCCAAAAAAATGTCAAAGTGGGAGAAGCGGGCAGAACGTATGTCCAAAGGAATATTAAAGGAAGTGGGAGGATAAACCTTGACTAAAAAGGCAGAGGGAGAGTCCTGTGAGAAGAGATGGGAGTCACAGCAATAAGGGCAGCATCACACCCAGGGCTTTGTAATCAGTGTTGATGATGTTGGATTTCCTCTTAAGAAAAACAGGAAGGATTTGAAGAGTTTTAAACCTGAAAGTGACTCAAATACATCTGTGTTTTTCACCAGTCTTTCAGGCTGGCTGTTCTGTGGAGAATGGATAGAAGGGAAGCAACATTGGAGACAGGGTGACCTTTTAGGGGATGACGATGCCTGGAATTCAGGAAGTGGAAATGGATTTGGAGATAAACAAATAGATTCTTGAGACATTTAGAAATAGAATCGATAAAATTTGGTGATTGACTGAAGAACCCTTATAAACCCAGATCTGCTTTCAGTGCAGTATTAGGTTAAAATAATTATTTTAGAAGAAAAATGTAACTGGAAGCATTTCAGAGATTTACTCAGGCTCATGAGGAAATGGCAAATATATTCATGGTATTATATTTAATGCACAATAAGTCTTCTTTAAGAGTCCTCTTTTGCTATTCTCACTCTCTATGCCTTTCACACACTTAGGAAGAAGCTTAAAAACAAAACCCTCTCTTGCCGCTCATTCCTTTTATGTGTGTTCTCAGAGGTCCCCCAGCATCTATCTGAAAAGGCTTCTCATTGTAGCTTTGCTCTTCACGATCAGCCTCCGTGGAGTGCCCTGCGAGAGTCAATTGTTAAATTTCCAGGAATTTTAAGCATGGTCTTTATTAAAAATTAAATCATATATTCTGTTTCAGAAAGGTGTGTGTGTGTGTGTGTGGGGATGATTAACCAAAGAACTTATATGCATATATGCATAACCCATGTATGGGCAATAGTTTGGTGAAGGCCTGGGGAGGGAGTGGGAACAGAGTGGAGGGGACCCATGGGGGAAAAAAGGGGACATCTGTAATACTTTCAACAATAAAGATAAAGTAAAAAAAAAAAAAGATAAATCTTTTAAATGTACAATTAAATACATTACATTTAAAACATTGAACCTTTGCCCAGGTCAGTGTGCTCAATGGTTAGAGCTTTGGTCTGTGCACCAAAGGGTCTCAGGTTCGATTCCAGGTCAAGGGCACATACCTGGGTTGCAGGTTCGATCCCTGTTTCAATTGGGGCTCCTTTGGGAGGCAACAAATTCATGTGTCTCTCACATCGATGTTTCTCTTTCTCTCTCTCTTTCTCCCCCAAAACTTCCACTTTTTCTAAAACCAATGGAAAAAACATCCTCGGGTGAGGATTAACAAAATAAAAAACAAAAAAAAAAATTGAACATTTACCACCACATCCAGTATTTAAAACATGTCTTTATTAAAAATTAAATCGTATAAATGCACAACTAATACATTACATTAAAAACATTAAATAAACGTGTAATGAACATTTATCACCATATCACTGTCTATGAGGCAACTGGATAAATGGGTCTGGGCTCCAGAGACAAATCTGGGATGGAGATACTGTTGTGGGAGTTAGAACATAGATTTGGGGCAGCTTCATGGGCTGGCGATAGGTGCCTACATATAGAAGGAAGAGGTGCTAGGTTTAATGTTCTGCCTTTGCCTTCTTAAAATTATTAATTTTCAAACAACATGTTTTCATTTTGCACTGGGCTGATCTAGGTGCCATCCATCCCTCAGAACAGCTATTCTGTCTCATTCACCTTATGCAAATATTCCCCATTGGTTCCCTCAACACACATATTCTTCCCAACCAGCTCACAAAATTTCCTGCTATTTTCCCTCTGTAATGCTCCCTTCTCTCAACCAGCTCACAAAATTTCCTGCTATTTTCCCTCTGTAATGCTCCCTTCTCTTTGCTCTTCTTTGGAATATTGTTAACTTTCAAGGCATTAATATGTTAAGTAGCTTTTACTACAAATGTTTCTGCCCAGATGGCAATGTTTCACATGCTCACCTTTCAGTTTGGTATTACGTGGCGGTGAAGGTGGTTCTGGGATCAGAGGACTGGGTTTGAATTTTTGCTGTGACCTGAGGTAAGTTTCTTTGGTTTCTCTACATCTTAGTTTCCTCGTTTGAGAAAAGAATAGTATTTACCTCTGAAGGTTATCGAGAACATCGAATTAGATAATCGACGTAAAGTGCCTAATGATGCCTGGCACATAGTAAGTGTTCAGTTAATGGTAGTTATTATAAAGATTTTTTATTCATATGATGACTTAGTAACACCCAATAATCAAATTTGCACATGACACATAGTAGCATGGTCTTAGGAGGAATAAATGGAACCCTGGCATTGACGAGCTGGAAGATTCCAATTTTTTAAAACGATTTTTCTGATGTTTGCCCCAGAGAGAACTTCATATTCTCAAAGATCCCCGTTCTTCCCTATCTTACCTACACACGGATCTTATCTCCACAAACAGCATGGGGGTGGGCCCTTGGGCACAGTGTTGGCTGCTCCGGGACAGAGAACGGACTGGCAAAGTGCACCTGCCCACTAATTGCTCCCAGCTGCAGGCAGCTCACGGGTACACCACTAGCAAGTTGAAAGCATGGAAGACTCCTTTCCTCAATTGTCTCTGGCCTCTGTGCCTGGATAACTTGACAGAGTACCTGGACCCGTGCACATTTGAGGAAGAGCTGCTCTTTTATCGCCGCTTTCTGGACCACAAGCTGATGCTGTCCCCTGACAAGGCTTACATGTGTAAGGAGCCTGGCTGGCTCCCCCCACCTTTTCAGATAATCCCCCGCTAAAAGTGGCCGAGCACCCGAGCACCCGGTCTCTCAGGCAAGAGCCGACCAGAAGCAGGATTAGATAGAGAAGCAACTGGAAGGTGCACTGAAGGAAGTGCTCCCCCTCTCCACCAGCAGCTCCAGCTCCTCCTCCTTATGCTTTCACACCTGTCATTTTTTAGGACTTGCTTCTTTTTCCTCTTTGCTAGCCACTGTGTGTGGGCAAAATGTAGCCACGCAGCTTTCTTGAGGCTGTGAAAAGGCCTTTCTCAGCATAAAGCTATTAGCTTGTCTTAGGCAGGCAAAACACCGCGGGTTATTCTCTTCACCAACTCCTGTTTCCCCAACTCCTACCCAGCACGGTGCCTGGCAAGGTAGGCGTCCACGCATAGGATGCCACCAGGCCTCCCTTCAGCCCCCAACCCCTCTGCTTCTCTGGCGCCCCTGCCCCAGGCGGCAGTAAACCCCAGAAGGAGCCTAGGCCCAGTCCACTGAACTTGCTCCCAGCGCGGCTGCAGTTGCTATGGAAACGGCGGGAACTAACAACTCGGGTCCCAGCGGGGTGAGCGGGGCCCTCGGAGGCGGTGGCAGAGGCAGAGCAGTGTGAGTGACGGGGCCGCGCCTCCGAGGTCACCGCAGAGCCCACAGAGCCCCCGCCCCGCTCGGCGTCCCACCCCCACGGGACCTCAGCGTCGCTAGGGACCACCCCCACCCCCAGCCCTGCCTCGGTTCTCCCGCCGGGTTCCGAAGGTGCCCCTGGGAGCTTTGCCGGAGGGAGGGGAGGCGCCGGCCACGGGGGAGCGGGGGAGGGGGGCAGGGGGCAGGGAGCGGCGTGTCCGGGGCGCTCCGGTCTCCTCTGTCTCTGGACGCACCTTTGCCGTTCATTTTTCGGCAAAGAAAAATCTGGGTAATTGCAGCCGGAATCTTCATCGCTCTAAGAGCAAGCAGGAGCTTGAGAGGTGAGGGAGCAAGGAGAAGAACATTAAGCGGTTTGCAAAGGATAACGCACACAGGATGGGGGGATTGGGTTTCATCTCTTTCATAACGTGTGTGCCCCCACCGCTCCCTCCTGCGCCCACGCGGCCGCGGTCCCGGGTGGTCACACCTGGGCTCTGCCGCGCGCGCGGGAGCAGGTGCGGCGCGCAGGGCGGCGCTCATTGGCCCCGCGGCCCGCGGAGTACAGGCCGGCGCCCGCCGCCCGTGGGTCTCCGCGGGGCGCACGCCGGGCGCTCGGCCGGCCGTTGCTCGCTCTGACCGGGTCTGTCTGTTTCCCGTCCTTTCAGCCGGCGATCCGGCCAGCGCGGTGCCGTGCGGCCACGGGGCAGCGGGACCCCTGGCTCCAGCCGGGGCGTCGCGGGAGGATGAGCGGCACCGGCGCCCGGGCCAGCCACCGCACGCAGCCGGTGGTCAAGAGCGTGCTGGTGTACCGCAACGGGGACCCCTTCTTCGCGGGGCGCCGCGTCGTCATCCACGAGAAGAAGGTGGCCAGCTTCGACATCTTCCTGAAGGAGGTGACGGGCGGCGTCCAGGCGCCCTTTGGGGCCGTCAGGAACCTGTACACCCCGCGGACCGGGCACCGCATCCGCAAGCTGGACCAGATCCAGAGCGGGGGCAACTACGTGGCCGGCGGCCAGGAGGCCTTCAAGAAACTCAAGTGAGTCCGCTGGTCCCGCCGCCCGCGGCTGGGGGCGTGAGGGTGTGCGGCTGGCACCAGCCAAACCTCAGTGGGTGCAGGGGCCGTGGCTGCGGGGGGTTGGTGCCTCTCACGCCTCCTGCGGTTGGGGTTCGGGTGACTGGAAAGGGATTGCACTTGGGCGTCAATAGGAACAATCTTAAAGCTTATGCGTAAGGAACAGGAGACTTAAAACACAAAAGTGACCAAACGGATTCTTGAGCATTTTCTGTTTGTTTTTTCCTCTTTTTTTTTTTCTCCCTCCCCCCCTTCCCCCCTTTTTTGGGAACCTGACTTTTAGTTTAAAATCATTTTTAAGTATTAGATACTATATAATCGCCAGAGGAGAAAATTGCTCTCTGCATCCCTCCCCTCACCCTGTGTAAATTCTTTCAACCTCTCATTCCAAGTAGAAGTGACCACACCCCACTGGGACCGTCCTCTCTCACAACCCGCGTGTTTTTGCTCTTGGCAGACAACTTGGAAAACTTGACTGGCTGACTGTATTGGTCTACAGGTCCGTCTCCAGGTACCTGATGGCTAGACCCTCAAGGACAGGGATCATTATTGCTGCTCACCCCAAGTTCCTGGCAAGGAGCTCGCTCGGTGAATGAGCAAATGGTGTTCAGGTCTCTGAGGGGAACTACGATGATCAAAGCATGACTCCTTGTCTTTCTTTCGGAGTTTGCAATCTAGCAGGAGAGAGCCTGCATGCACATCAGCAATGTACTGTAGAGCCTAAAGGAGTAAGTGCAATTAGAAAAACAATTCAAGTTAAGTGGGAGTTCAGAGTTGAGAGAGATTATTTCTGGTGTGGTTGGGTATTGTAGGCAGAATTTAATATCCCATAGGTTGTTGTTTTTATAGTTTTAGGGAGATACAGTTCATGCCACATGAACCTCACCCATTTAAGTGGGTCTTAGTATATTTATGGAGCTGTGCAGTCATCACCGCAAATTAATGTGACAACATTTCCATCACTCCAAAAGAAACGCTGTACTTCCTAATTTCCCCTCCACCCCATACTCTGGTAACAACTAATCAGCCTCCGTGTCTTTATGGATATGTCTGTTCTGGATGTTTCATATAAAAGGAATCATACTATATGTGCCCTTTAATGTTTCTGGATTCTTTCACTTCACATAATGTTTTCAAGGCTCATTCATGTTGTAGTATGTATCAGTTCTTCATTTTTTTCTTATCATTGTATAGCATTTTGTGTATGGATATGCCACATTTTATTTATATCCATTAATCAGTTGATGGATACTTGGATTGTTTCACTTTTTGCTAGTATGAATAATGTTTTATGAACAATCATGTACAAGTTTTCATTTCTCTTGGGTATATACATAGGAGTAGAATGACTGGATCGTAAGGAAACTCTATAGTCCATAGTTTTTAATATAATATTTTAATTAAAATTTAGCTTGGGCCTCAGGATAGCCAAAACAAACAAAAAACAAAAACAAAAACCAACCCTTTATCCATAACATCTATGATTGTGAACTCAGATTTTAACTGTACATAAATATTTCCTGAATATTGCTGAAGTTGTCCATAGTAATGTCATCCTTCTTTTCCTAAGTTTGTTTAAATTGAATTCTAGGTGTTCTGCTCTTGTTATGCCAGACAATCTTTTTATGGGAGGTGAGGGATACATTTGGATATAGTTTTCTGTTCCCTGAAACATCCTTTAGTGTATTTGTCTAACTTTGTAGAAAAGAACTAAATGAAATTGCGTGTTTCAGAGAAAGTTAGAACTTAAAACTGAAAATCAGGAGACTTGAGAATGAGTTGTTTATCAGCTCCTTGGTCAGCCACTTGACTCGGCTCATCAATTTCCTCACACAGAAAGGGAACATCCCATTTCTGCCTCACAATGTTGTGATAAAACATAAATGCTGTGGATGTGACTGTGTTTTGTAAACACCAAAATGTTACATAAATGTAAAGCGTCACTGTGTCCAGTTCCTTTCATCATATACTTTGGTTATTTTCATTAAATAATTTCCACATAAAGCAATGTCAAGGGAATGGACATCTGCTTCAGAATCTACTAACAGTTAAAAATTGTAGATTCACTTTAGTAGTTCATATTCTCTTTTGTTTATGTGGCACCAGCTCAAAAGATAAAAACAGGTACAGTTTCAAACCAAATAGAAGGTGCACTTCAAATTGCTTTTTATATATAAGAGATTTGTATGGTTATTCTTGCTTTTAATTCATACACACACACACACACGAAACTGAGCTTGTTATGACAGTTTCCATGGTTAGTCTTCCATGCCGACAGGTGAATAGTTAATTTATTTGTGTTAAAGTATCCATGGTTATACTGATGGAAGCCAAGAAGATTTAAATGCTGAATATATTGAAAGCTTAGCAGTTGTAAGTTTATATAACACATGAACCACCTGGGAGAACAAAAGAAAGTCCAAAAGATATCAAGTGTAATTATATCAGTCAGAGCCTAAATGATGTTGGGGAAGGTAGCAATGGTGGGAAAATATTTTTCAAATGAAAATGATCAACTTTCTTCTTCAATTTATTTTACTCAGATATTTTTCTAATACTTTTGAAACCATAATAAAACCTTTGTTTTATAGAAGAGAATTCTAGAAATTGTTATTGTCTGTGCATTTTTGGGAGTTGACTCTACTAGATTAATCTTGTGGGTCTGAGATCACTTTCTTGCTCATGACAAACTTTTTATTTTGTGTCAGAAATCAGCCTGCATATTTGCAAAAGAGCCA
Source organism: Eptesicus fuscus (assembly GCF_027574615.1). NCBI lineage: Eukaryota > Metazoa > Chordata > Mammalia > Chiroptera > Vespertilionidae > Eptesicus > Eptesicus fuscus. The sequence continues at coordinate 72,296,381 of NC_072481.1, forward strand.
TTTATAAATGGCTAAACAGAGGGAGTATTTACAATGCCTTATGTAAATACTGTTATGTGAGGGACATATATGATAATCTCCAGGGGTATAGATTAACTAAAGCATTCTACCCAAACAAGCAAACAACAACAATGAAACTTAGCCAAAATTCATTGTAATATAAACATTTTTTGGGCAATTCAGCAATTATGGTAGGTGAGGTAGAGAATCTACCTACCTATCTTTCTATCTAAGGTTATAAATTAAATGCTAGGTTTATACTTATTTTTATATTGAAGCATTTATTTAGCACCTTCTCTGTATGAAGCACAGTGGGATCAGAGCACAGCGATGGACTTATAGCTTGAAGTTGACACAGATATAAAATTTTCAGGTTGTGCTTATGCTATAGCTACTAAAGAATGATCACTATACTTAATGTCGGTAGCAAATTTTAATGGAATAACAGGCGTCTCTGCAGGTTAACCAGTCCACCATCTGTCTGTCAGTTGAACCAATTACTAAACCATCCCATGTGGCTGAGCATTTCTGTATCATTTTAAAGTGCTCTCTTAGGGAAAAAGATTTCCCAGCCTTTCACAGTTGTTACTCTATTGCATGCTATCTGTACTTAAACCTAAAGTCTGTGATTAATGGAACTATTAAGCAGCTTTACAGACAAACTAGTCTTTATATCTAAATTACCATAAAAATTAGAAATACCATATACATAATAAGCAGCTAACTATTGCGGGAGGGGATGGGGGTGTTCCCCAATAGAAGTATGTATTTCTAAGACTTCAGTTACATTGAAGTTTAGAGTAGACATGTGTCAGCTCTGATTGGTGATGCTGAAATAATTTTCTACTACAATTGCCTTTAATTAGTAGCTATTGATTTTTGCTGTAGGTTTAAGTATTTCCTGTAGCTTGCTTTATCTATCTATATAAAAGGCTAATATGCAAAGTGTCCTCTCAGGAGTTTGACCAGGAGAAGGGGAGTTCGATGGCTCGCTATGATGTGTGCTGACCACCAGTGGGCAGCACAGAACATGGCAGGTGACCAGCAGTGGTGTCAGGGCACTAAGGGAGTGAGGGAAGGAGGAGGCAGGGAGGCAGGGAGGCAGGGAACCTGATTGGCCCTAATTGCTGGCCAGGCCTAGGGACCCAACCCATGCATGGATTTTGTGCACTGGGCCTCTAGTTATTTAATAATTTAAAAAAGAAATGTGTACAACTGACTCAAACTCAATAAAAGAAACCCTTATTGTTTGTTTGTTTTGCCCTGCAGTTACTTGGACATTGGAGACATCAGAAAAAGACCAATGGAAGTTGTTAATACAGAGGTAAAACTAGTAATATTTTGAAGCTTTAAGTAAATAACAGTGCCATTTTTGTGTTTCTTATGATGTGTGCAGAGACTTAGATGCTATTCTAATCATAACAGATTATTTGTCTAATGTTTATAAATGGGATGTTATATATTTTAAGACAAAGATCACTCTTTCTTTGGAGCATTATCAGAAATGAAGAGACTGAGTAGGTATCCTAAACATGTAGGATTGGATACAACATGTTCTTGTGTTTAGCTAAGTGTTTTAGCTATGTGTTCTCTGATTGAAATCCAAAGAAACTTTCCTGGCAAGTGAGAGGAGATTCTGAGCACCTTTATGCCAATCTTTACTAAATCTACTTTCCTGTCTTCAATTGCTTCTGCCACCCTGTGTCTGAAATTGCCATGATCACCCTGACTGCCCTGAGGCTTCCAAGGGACCCCGTTGATTTTCCCATGATGTCAGGAAAACACCTCCGTTCTAATTGGCATTGAAGTTCACGTGAGCGTAATTACCAGAAGCTTGCATGAAGGTTAGAAATGAGTCTTGTGAAATAGATTTTTAAAACACTACTTTCTGTATAGCTTCTGAATCCCTAGTGGAATTTTCAGATATCCTGTAGGATGTATTCTTTAGTTAGTGGATGAAAAATAGATGAAAACAAAGTTAAGACAACAACAACCTTCAATGTCCCAGTGAGACAGGGAAAATTATAGTTCAACCCAGACTGTTATTCTGTTCCCCAGCCCAGACTTCCCCTCTTCCCATTTTGACCCATGTAGACAAGTGCTCCCAAGGTGTGCAGTGCCAGGCAAGAAATGGCCGATAGAAAAAGCGTTTTCTCTCATTTGTAGTGCAGAGCCCTAGAGAGACTCCTCAACTCTCGCCATTTCCTCTTGCATTGTGTTTATACCCAACAGGACCAAATAGGTCTCTCTAGAAAACAAACAAACAAAACTTGATAAGCAAAAGTTCTAATTCTGCAATATTTGAAGAATGTGAAGTTAATTTCATTATTCAAATAATTTGTAGAAAGAGGTGCTAATCCCAGACATTGTTAAATATAATTAATGTTCATGTTTGTAAGTTAGTTTTTCAATGTGTGTTAAACTGCTTATTAGTGAACGTGATAAGCTTTTGACTTAAAGTAGACAAAGGTATATGTGTGTGTGTTTTTATTGAGCTTATGTTGCCGCTAAAGAATGAGCACTAGTTAATATCTGTAGCAAGTAGTAAAAAAAAAAAAAAAGGAGAGATTAGTGAATTAGTAGTTCTGGATATAATTTTGTTTGAAGGATACACAACTATTTGAAGTAGGCTACCTTGCATGAAATTGGTGACTGTACACGAATTTCTGCAATGGGATTTGAGATGTGTGACTTCTCCCAAAACGTGAGCATATATTTACTCTGGATTCCAGTGTCTTTGATGAAGAGATTGTGCCTGGCAAAGCACAACAGGTGTGCAGTAAATTTTTTAAATATACTTTTTAAAAAAGATCGTGATTAACAATGGAAGCATTCACAAGGACTCGTGTTAATTTGCTAAGTGTTCTTACACTTTGGTGTAGTAGCTATTGTTTTCTCCTTTCTTTGGACCTCTGCGTGAGCCACACAGACAAGCTTCTGATTTATGAACATACATCTCACAGTGAAAAACCCCCTGCTCATCTCCAACTAGAAGACTGTATCTCTTCCACTTTATTTCTTCCTGGTAATTCCCTCCCCTTCTCCTTCTCTCTTTCTGCATCGACACTGCTGTAGCCTTTCATTTCTCAGTCCTTCCCCATAAAGCCTTCCAAAGGGCCGAAAAACAAAGAAGTAGAAGAAATTTGGGGACGCAAGGGAAATGGGAAGAAGTGGTGAAAAACTCCTTGTTCATGCTCTTCAGCACCTTCCCTCACCGCCCCAAGCCCCATGCTCCCCCTTGCTCCCTGGGGCCTCTCTCCCACTGTTGTCTGCCCAGACTTTCCTCCCAGTCTAGACTAGCAGTACCTTCACTTCCCTCCCTTTGCATCCCAGTCTGATGGTCATCGCAGAGATTCTCCTCCCCAAAGTCCACACCACGGGCATTCTCAAAGCCTGCTTGAGCAAGGGGAACCCTGTCTTTCATTGCCCGAAAGGGAGAGTTTTGGGTTCCTGGCATCTCAGAATGGAACTCTGAATGCATGTTCTCATAGACATACTACTTTAACTAAATTCGTGATGGTTCTACGGTATTATTATGGCTGTTTTAGGGTAGAGCACAAGTTAAAAAGGCTTTTGTGAGCTGCTCTGAGAACCTAACTATTGTGTGTATAATTCTTTGTTTGTGTAATTTTTACTGTGGAGAAATACCACTCTCTTTTCCTCAACTTATTTATATTCCAACTTTAGAATTCAGTAAATCTTTAAGTTAGAAGATATCTGTATTCAACATTTGAGAACAGACTTGGTCAACACTGGACTTCCACAAAAGTTTTAGATTCTGGGTTGTTGTTTTTTTTATTTAAGTTGGCGATTTCTTTTCAACATTTGTGTCTAGTGGGAAAAGATTACACATCTTTTTAAATACTGTGGATGACCACTATTCTTTGGAGTAAGATACCATATTCTACTCCCAGTCACAGGGAAGGATTCACAGAATTACCTTTGAAGTGGGTTTAGGACATAAGCTACAGATTTGGAGGGCTTAGAGTTGTTTTAGTGCAATAGTAGCACAAACAGTATTTATTCCAAGATGTTTCAGTACAAAGGGTGAGTAAAATTACTTATCAAAATTGGGGGGATTTCCCTCAAATCTGAAGTAATCTGGTCCTGTTTGAATTTTCAGTGCCAGGCTGGATAATAAAACCCACCACACCAGTATACATGATGCAGTTATCCTAACTGCTGAAAGCACAGTAATTCTAATGCTTGCCAGAACACGTTACTGTGGAAAGGCCTTTACAGTTGGATGGGATATCGTAGAACATGTGGCATCAGGTCCCGGCCACTGTGGTCAAGGTTTTAGACGTGACAGGCAATGCAGCAGTGAGGCCTGGGAGTTGGCAGCATTCCTTCCCTCCCAGAGCACCCTCCCCCAAGTGCATCCTGCATTCTGGTTGCTGTTTAGTTAATAATTTAGACACGATGCTTATCCACTTGCCGACTGCAGGTCACTGTCACTAGAATGTGCATGTCGCCTTGACACGTGAAGGTCTTTTTGTGGCTCCTTCCTCGCTTTTCCGTTCCATGAAGATCACCTTTGAAGACACACCGAAAGCACAGCCAGAGCTCTTCCTCTTCCTCCTTGCGAGTGGTTCATTCAGAGAAAGGCAGGACTCTAATGGGCTTCTCCCACTGACCCAGGAGAAGCACAGGGGCTTATTTGGCCAACACGCCCGGCAGCAGGAGGAAAAGGAGGAGATGGATAAAAAGAGGGAGAAGAAAAAGGTGACAGGAATACGACGAATGGGAGGTGACTGTGGTGGTTTGCCCTGGCTCTGGAGACAGCACTGTGTGCTCAGAGCAGACTTCCCTTGCCTCTCTCCACACCCGGCGTGGTTCTGCTAACATTCAGATAAAGAGATCTTCCAGAGAGCCCTGCATGCTCGCCTCTGCTCCTCGGTCATTTTGTATAGCTTATCTTCCCGCTTCCCCTGCACCACAGAGATGTCTTTCTCATCTTCTGACCTTGGTAGCTCATCCCTTTTGTATGCCTTCCCAGTCCTCTCTTTGACTCTCATTCTCTGGTTGCATGATGTGTAACAACCCTTACAGGGCACAGATGCTGCGCTAGAGGTATTCTCAGAGGACTGAGAAGGTACAAATGGGATAGGGGGTGTGTGTCAGCCAGTTTGAAATGGGTTTAAATATAACTGAATTTATTTTTGGCCTGTTTCTTTTAAAGTTTTGAGAGTGTTCTTTTCTGCAACTTGACTAAAAGGGATTACTTAATACTTCTATGTGTGAGTGAGTCAAAGCCTATCTCTGACTAAAAGAGTGAAAATTGACTTGGAAGGGAAGAGACGAAGGCTGTTTTGCCATCGTCAAGTTTGGACGATAGACACCCAGCAAGCCAGCTGCAGAGTTAGCAGAGAACAGTGCTTCTCCCACAGCCGGGCAACAGCTGTACAAGGCCCCGAGGGCCCCCTATTGAAGTGATTATTGCTTTCTTACTGCTGACACTCCCAGACCTGCTTTGCTGTAACCGTATTTTACTGGGAATCTTTAATTGCTGAACTGCCCTCACTTATCACAACCCCTACTTTATCCCCATTTCTCCTACTCTCACCTCAAACCTAAATCAGTCCAGAACTGCTCTCTGCTTTCCTTACCCTCCACAGCTCCCTTCAATGAGAACCCAGACCTTACTGAAGGTGATCCCTGCCTCCCTCTTCTCAGCATCATCCTGTGGTTACGTCCCTTGCTGTAGTGGGGCAGCAAATCTGATTCAGTTGACTGTGGACGGCGGGTTTGCCCCTGTTCCTGGTAGATGATCAGTTGTTAACATATGCACCGGAGCTGCCAGGTAGATTGTAAGTCTCCGGGAGGTCTGTTCACTCTGGATAGTACCTAGCATTAATAGGCTGGTAATCATTTGAATTCTCTAGTTTTGAATGTTTCTTATCACACAGTTAAGGGAGATGTCTGTTTGCCTCGTAAATGCCTGATTATTCTGTAGTTTATATATGGGTGGGGTGTCTCAAGTGACTCAACAGTTATCATGGCCACTACCTGTTCAGATTTTGTTTTAGGGATAAAATTAATTGTAGTTAAACGTTTGTGTGATACATTTATTGTCATGTTAGTATAATCTGTAGCTATATTAAAGAACAGCTGTTCACTCAACAAGGATTTATTGTGTACCTGCTGTACTCCAGGCACTGGACTTATCCTTGGGGACCATACGACATGGCCCTGACTGCATGGAGCTTGTACTCTTTAGTCTTCCTCGCCTGCTGTGCTTCGATTTTAACTCTACCAACATTGATCTTTGTTGCAGAACTTGGTATAAAGTAGACTTCTTTGATTGAGGAGTCATATTTTGAGGGCTAAACAGTTTTTGAACTTTACTATTAATGGGTCAGGGAATCATGGGACTAATTTTTGAGGAGTAATAAACACCTAATCTCTGGAAAAGTAGTTCTGGTTTCCTGGAGTTATAAACACCTAAACCAATTATAACCTGAATTAACAGCTGCAGTTGCCCATCTCCTTCTGCTCAGGATAAAATTAGCTTAAACCTATATTACCTAGCCTTTGCAATGTCTAACATTTCCCCCAGGATTTCTGTGAATTTCTGCAGGGATTCTTACCTTATTCATGCTCACATCTCATGAGCTTCTGTTTCCAAAGCATTAGCTGAGTTTATGGACTGAATTGTTCCCCTACAGGTTCTGCCTGTCGAAGACCCCACCAACTCAGAGGTAAAATCTTTCCATTGACGTCCACACAAACACTTGATTCACACAGGTCTGTGTGTGGTGAAATTTACCTGTGGTTTGTCAAAATGAAGTAGGTTTTGTAGTTGTACAGAAGTGTCAACAACTCAAAACTTAATATCAGACTTATTCATTCTTAAAAATACCTTGGTCTTATATGTCAATTTAGTCTTCAGCTTTTGGCCTATTTCTTGCCCTCCTCTCTCTTCTTCTCCTCTGTTCCCCTCAACCCTTGGCCACTCCACCTAAAGTTTCTATTGATTTCTAGTACAGAACAATTTTATTTTGTTACCCTTTCTCAGGGTCAGCAGAAAAGGGTAATTTTTACCCCTTTCCTCACATTTATATTTAAATATGCCAGTCATAAACACAATGACAGGCAAGAAGAGAGAAGAGAAGGTCATGCTCACCTTATTCTAAGTGATCCATCCACAGATAAGTGTGCTGTATATAGTTTCTAGAAGTGCTGCCTTGAAGAGGAACCTGCACAATGAAATCTGAAGTAAGACCCCAATGAAGGCCTTCTCAAGGAGGGGGAGCCTCCTTGTTGGAAAAGCCTTCAATTGAATACTTTAGAATACTCCCCCCTCACTTTAGATTTTCATTTATGGAGAACGTTGTTTCTTCTTGGTGGGTTGGAACACTGCAGGAATACCTTGGGGAAGAGGAAAGAGAGGGAGAGTTTTTTGAAACCTCAAAACTTTGCCTTGTCAGCATGGGTTGTACTTCTGTTTGGTTACTCCAGTGAATGCCTGTAAAGTTTTGAATATCATTATTAAAACTTCACATTTTAGTTTAATCATTAGGCATAATCTCTAATGAAACATACTATCAGATATGCCACTTATAGGCTTTTGGTTGGGAATGGGATTCTAGACATTAAATTGGGTGTTAATTATTAACCTTATTGCAGAAAGGTATGGGGCTGTGTGGTTTAACTCACTAATCTTTAGCCTGGGAATTCTGGGTTCAAAGGGGGAACTATTAAATAGTTAAACTCCTAAGTATTTCTTTCTTTAACTTGGGAAAAGATTTCCAGATTATGTTAGTCTGGTTTGTTAATTTATTGAAAAATCAAAGAAATAAAACCCACTTTTGTGAGTTCTTTCAACAGTAATTGAAGCCCCTCCCCACTTTTTTATTTTACACCTTTCCCCCACCTCTCTAATGTAACGGCTAAGTAGGAAGCATTTCTTTAAGGAGCCAGTTCACATCAATGGTCATGGCCATTCCGAGGTGAGTCTGACCTTGCCAAGGCTCAGTGAAGACAGATTTTCTGTTAAAGACAACTGGCTATACTGCAGTTTCTTTCATGGTTTTTGTTTTACCCTTTTCTTGGTATTGAACTCTGTGTGTGTGTGGTGTGTGTGTGTGTGTGTGTGTGTGTGTGTGTGTGTGTGTAATGTTTGAATAAGAGTGAGAAAGAAGTGCTTATATCAACCTGGAAAACATTGATCTAATGAAAAGTATCCATTGATAACACTAATTAGCACTGTTAAAAAACTAAAAGTTCGGTGATTTTAGTTTGTCCATTAACATGTATCATGGCAGTTGTTCCAAATATCTTGCATTCTCTCTATTTGGCAAGTAGACATGATTTTAGGAAATTGAATGTCTGTGAAATTGGAAGACATGCAAATTAGAGCATTATAATTTTTTCTAGTAATAAGCTGTTCTAAATAGACATAACTTTATTAAACATTTAGTAAATAATTATCAACCTTTTAAGAAAAAAATAGAAAAAGTATCTAATAAAATAAATTGCCAGCTAAATGTGTATGCTTAAAAATGCCACTTAATTGAAGTCTCAAACTATACTGAATAAGAAATTTCAGCCCTAGCCAGTTTGGTTCAGTGGATAGAGCATCGGCTTGTGGACTGAAGGGTCCCAGGTTCGATTCTGGTCAAGGGCATGTACCTTGGTTGAGGGCACATCCCCAGTATGGGGTGTGCAGGAGGCAGCTGATCGATGTTTCTCTCTCATCGATGTTTCTCTCTTTCCTCTCTGTAAAAAAATCAATAAAATATATATTTTAAAAGAAATTTCAGTTAAGTCCCCACTATTATAAGGTCCCTTTGGCAACTCCAGCAGCAACCCCTACCGAACAGAGTAGAACTTCTTGTTCCTAACCTGCATGAAATTCTGAAACATAGAAGCTGAAATTTTAGGACTATGTAGTATGATTTGAAGATCTGCCAAGCCTCACCAGGATTTTGATTGATGGATACTTGTGCACCTACTTACTAGAAAATCACCTCTTCAGTTTGCATTTTAGGATCATTGTTTGAAGGAGCTTAGAGGGAGCTGATGGAGCTTTCTGGTGAAGTCAAAGGATTCTTCATCATGGAAGTATGATTATTTCGACAGGGTCGGAATAACAGGAAAACATGCCTGCATACATACCAAAGTATAGCCAAGGAAGACAAAGTATGGTCTACCATTTATTGAGCATTACTCAGATATGATTTCACATTTTATCAAGAATATTTATTAAGAGCCTGCAGAATGCCAGGCAGTGGGCTAGATTTCAGCCATAAAGATGTAAAAAGACACTGACCAAGTGTGAATCAGACATTCTAACAAGGTAATTGTTGTTGAAGGACTCTGAAAAAAGTCTTAAGAAATGCTGCAAGCCCTGGCCAGGTGGTTCAGTTACACCAAAATGTTGCAGGTTCAATTTCCAGTCAGGGCACATACCTAGGTTGGGGGTTTAATCAATAAAATTGTAAAATGAATAAAAACATATCCTTAGGTGAGGAGTAAAAAAAATAGAAAAGCTACAAGAAAAAGAATAAAGTGAATGAAAAACAGTACCAGAGATTGTTAATCCAAGGGAAGAAAATTATTTATTTGGACCTAATTAATAATTGGTTTCAGTGTTTATGAAGGATATGGTGACTAGCGCGTCTCCATCACTGCTGGTGCCAAAAAGGGAGAAACAAAATTAAGCTGTGCTGTTGGTTGAAGAGTTTAGATCAGATTGAAAGGAAACTCCCCTCTTAAAAAAAATCTAGTGAAGACTACTAAACACTCACTGAAAGAGTTACATCTTCTTTCTATTATAAAATTTAAATATATTTTTCTGTCTTGCATAATTCAGTTGTGTACCAAGATGATGGAGATCAATGGAGATCGATTGAACTTACAAAATACCCTCTAATCTAAGGTTTTGTGGGTTAGATTTGCTGCTAGAACCTTCCTGGAGAGCCCAGAAGGACCACCGCCCAGGTTGTTAACCCTCTTCCGTGAAGGAAGCAGTTTGTGGGGGATTGAACGGCAGCAATCCATGTTGGTCCCTTCCCCCATGATTCCTCAAGTTTCAATGTCAGTAATAAGCATGTAGTGCTGTGATTTGCTGGTACTTCTAGCCAGAATGTTTTGATGTTTTGTGTGTGTGTGTGTGTGTGTGTGTGTGTGTGTGTGTGTGTGTGGTGTGTTGATGGAAGCAATACCATGAGAATAAAGGGTTTGGAGAATATTTCTGTTCTGGAGTCTAGATTCTGTATTTAGAACTGAAGGTCACTTAGCATCCTCTACAGATGTAGCAACCATCCAAAGGGATGTTTTAAATTTTTTCCACATGTGGTAAATCCAGAAAGGAAAATTCAAGAAAGGGATATATTAAAAGATAAGAAAGTGAAACTCAGAGGAATCAGTAGTAAGAAACAAGTACATAGATTCATCTGTGATAACACATTGAATTTTCACTAGAATATAGGAACTTACCAGTTTAGGCAATTTAAATTTTATTTCTAAGTTAGAATAAATTCTCCGTGTGTGTGTGTTGTGTTTCACAGATCCAGAGTAGCACAGAGCAGCATTAAATCCTTGAGCTTTTTCCTGGTGGAGTAGCACTGTGAGAACACTGTGCTAATGAACACTGTGCTAAGGACTTGGGCTTGAGCCTCATGGGACTCAGTCCCTGGCTCCAAACTGGCCCCCAACAGTCTGCAGAATGTTGTTCTTTCAGGTGTGGTGTTGGATAAGGCATGTATAAGAGTGTATGTGTAGTTCAGCTTTTCATCGATCACATACTGGAAAAACATATTGGATAGTCTTATCTTTGTGTACAAAATAATACACATTTCAGTGTCCTTCAGAATGGATGCATGGGGGCATTTTTTAAAGTCAGGGCTATTTATTTGCCTTTGGTTGATTTCAGCATGAAGGATGAAGGTGGTGTGCCTCAGTGTTTAGCTTGGTCAACAATGAAAATTCCCATTTGTCATTGTGAAAGACTCCTTTTTAAGCAGCCAGCCAGATCCAGCTCAGATGTCATCCATGATTACATAGTTTGGATGTTTGGTTTGTTGAAATAAGGTTGATTTCAGCCCATCTGTTAGCTGGGGGCGAAACTGCGTGGTAAGGGGATTGTGGGAAAGAGAAAACTAAATTGACTTGTTATATTTGCAATGTCTAATGTTTAACTGGAACATTTCTCTCTAGGAAATTTCTAAAGGCAGTCTATGCTACTTTGTGTATCTGTGCTTTCTCACCTCCTGGCAGTAAGTATTTTTTTGAGTTTCAAAGATTTATGGACCTCCATGGCCATCTTTGCTGTTTCAAATGATACAACTTAATGTATAGAAATTGTTATAAAACAAGTCATCTAATATCACCCAAGTTGCATTTTGTAAATTTTATGCTAATTGATAAAACTCCTCATTCACAGCCTGTTTTCCTAGAAGTGAGCAGATACGCATTTTCCAGTACTATCAATTTTGCATTAGCTAGTATGGGGTTTTCCACAGCTGGTTTTCAAAAGCTAGATTTAAAAAATAATCTGAAATATTAGTTTTTAAATTATATATATTTTTTACTATAGCAAAGACATTATTTTAGTATGGTTTTTGCAAATGTATAAGTTGTTTCTCATGAATGCTCAATTGGCTGATATTTAATTTGGTCAGGTGGTATATGGAAATTGGATTAAATTGCCTTTCTCCCAGCTGGAATTTCTCCTAATCAGATTGCTAGTCTCTTGTGTTATTCTTTGTTTCAAATATTTAATCAATAATATTGATTAACTTTGTCTGGCTATTCTCACCAATTAGTCAATCTAAACACAACCATGTGCATATGTAATGAAATATAGGCAATGAGATTTGTTGCTGGGAACTTTCAGCATTTTTACTTAATTGCTCTTATTTATTTCTAAACTCTTCCCCTTTCCCACTTCCCTAATTCATTGCTTATAGTATTTGTCTGTATTCAAATTGTATTTCTCCATCTTTTTAGGGATTAAATTCCTTTTGTTATTTATTATAATACTAGAGGCCCGATGCACGAAAATCATGCAAGGGGCTTGGCCCTCACAGCCCTGGCTTCATCCAGAAGGTCATCCAGAAGGACGTCTGGAAGGTCCTTCGGCTGTCCGGTTTAATTAGCATATTACGCTTTTATTATTATAGATGAAGTTAGTGGAGTCCTGTGCATCAAATTTGATGTCAAGAGGATCTGTCTGATGCTTATTAAGATATATTCATTCCTAGAAAGACAATCTTGGTTAGACTTCTGCATTTTAATCTGTAGCAATGTTAGTTTAGCTATGTGCCCCAGACACCATCTGATAAGTCTGAGTTATAAAATCATAATGGCTGCCTTCCAGTTATTCTAATGGATTATAGAAGATGACTTTGCAGTATCTTGGGAAGGGGAATCTGGAGATGAATTGCTTTATGCCACTGCTATTTGCTATTATTTTAGGCTTTCTTGCATGTGTTTGAAGCTCAAGGGAATGACACTAATCACATATTTACAGTTCCTTTTGGTAGTAAAAATTAATATCACAAATTCTTTCATTAAAAATTATTTTAAGTACTTATTTATGTTCCTGGCATCATGCTAATTGAATTTACAGTGGCAAGGAAGTCAGACAAAGTCACAGCCTTAATGAAGCTTGTTGTCTGTTGGAGAAGCGTGCTGTATCGGAGAGTACACAGGCATGGGGTGCTAGGGAGCACTGCCATAAATCAGGGGAGTCCTCACAAGCTTCCTGGAAGAAGTAATATTTAAGTTAAGACTTAGAGGGATGAGTAGATGCCAGCCAGGGCAACGGGGCGGCGGGGGTGGGGTGAGGTTGGGGGGAGTGTGTTCCAGGCAAAGGGAACAGCATGTGTGAATGTCTGCACATGAGCGAGCATATGGCACATTAAAAAAATGCACAACGAGTTCTGTTTGGCTGAAGCATGGGAAGGTGTTGGGATGGAAGCATGTGGTGGAGATATGTAAGAGATGAGACTTGGAAAATGGAAAAGGGACCAAGCCATAAAGGGTTTTAAAAAAGAGTTTTGACTTTATCAGAAAACTAATTGAAAATTATTTAAGAACTTTCAGCAGTGGATTGATGTGATCACTCTTGCTGCCACAGCAAGTTTGGAGGCTAGGAGACCACTTAATGGAGGTTAATGTGCTACTCCTGCTGGGAGAGGCTGTGGAGGTGGTAGAAGGATCAGATTTGAGAGACAGGACTTAGTGCTTGGCTGGATGTGAGTGATGAGTGAGCAGTTGGGTGATTCTTGGATTTCTGGCCTGAGACACTGGATAGATGAGACAGGGGGGGAGTTGTTTTTTGATAACAGTGACAGTCATCAAGTTAGTGGAGTCCTGTGCATCAAATTTGATGTCAAGAGGATCTGTCCGGTGCTTTGAAGTGTTAACTGTTGAACATCAAGCCAATCCAAATGTTGGAAGATGTACAAAACCAGAATTCACTGTAAAGTGTGTGTGTTTCTTTACTGTGTGCTTGGTAGTGTTCTAGACACTTTACAAAGATTATCTAATTTAATCCTCACAGCAACCTTATGAAGTAGGGATGGTTATTATTCCCATTTTATGGAGGAGGAAGTTGGTGACTTTAAGACATGGTCCTGCAGAGCTCATAGTCCAGACAGACTGTGTGTTAACATGTGTGTGTTAGTGTTTAAAGAATTAAATAAAGTTGATCATTGAGTATTTTCTTGTTCTTGAATGGGCATGTGGAGGTGAAGGGACTTATTTATTATACTTTAATTTAATGATGATAGGAAGGAGAATATATATATATATATATATAAATTATATATACATGTGAATTAGCCAGTATATTTTCTAATTATATATATATATATATATATATATATATATATATATAGAAACTGAACCCAGAAAAGGGCCACAGTTTTCTAATTTCCTTCTTTAACAAGTCATCATTAATCACAAAATCTTTCCTGGAGAATTTTTCAGTTGTATTATTCTCAATTTACTACATTGTTTTTACCTTTGCTACTATTCCCTGTAGGATCGGGTATTTATACTGAATGTTTCCAATACAGCACTTGTAATGGCTTTGGCATGTCTGCTTATAAAAGGGCTCCCACAGGAAACCAAAAATATTTTTACATGGAAATTTACCGTAGAGTGTGAAGAGATTAGAGAAAGAGATATTGAGCCAAGAATCATGAATGATTTTTTTCTTATTTTAGCAGAAAAAATATTTTTTTTGTTTATTTTTATCATGTTCACTTTCAAAGAACCATTTGGTTTCTTTAGTTATTCTGACCAGAAGTTTTGAGTAACATATAGCAAGTTACCAGACAATCAAAGCAACTTGTAGAATTGGAGGAAGGGAATAGGAAAGGCATCATCATGTGTTGGAGACAAACTGCATTTTTTTTCACCAAGATCTCAAGGAATAAGTCACTTGACGTCCATGAGCCTCACTTTCTTCATCTCAAATATGGAAATAATAATATTTTTTAAAAATAATTGTTGTGAAGATTAGAAATACTGAGACATGTACTAAGCCCCTAGCCTTATGCCTGACATAAACCAGTAGCTAGAACTCAGTAAATGGAAATGATGCTACACTGCTGCTGATGCTCATAAGACTCCTGTGACTTGAGTAGCAGTAAGTAGAATAAAACACCATATTGAATGCTTTTACAGCCTTTGGTCAAAGGATAAAATGTACATGTAAGTGCTTGTTCAACCACAAAATCCTCTATCATGCTAGGTGATACTTAGTACTCCTTCTGACTGGAGTGACCATAGAGTAGCACTTTGATAAATGGTTAAGATTATTATTATATAAATGAGGAAACATACTAGTAAATAAATAGCATGCAATAAACTTCCATGTGTGACTGAATCTTGGAGTTTTTCTTTAAATATCAAGGATTTACATAATTTCATAAATACTGAGATGTAGAGAGATTAAAAAATATACATGTGAATTAGCCAGTATATTTTCCGTAATCAAAAGAAAATGTCTGTGTCTTATTTTAGCAGAAAAGAGATTTTTGAAAGTATGGTAGATATCCTTTATAACCTCTGATAGAGGAGGAGAACTCAGCTCAGCGAATGAGCCAGAACCCAGAACACATTATGTTGTTAAGGACAGTACTGCCACCACCATCAAACAATGGAGACATTCAGTTTCTTAGATCACTGCCCCAACTTTTCACAGTGGATGCTGTAGGCACTACCTGTAAAAATTAGACTTCGTTGCTATCGAGGGCACAACTTTTACCTTCTCTGCTTTGTTGGATTACTAATACTGGTGTAAAAGCTCTGAGTTGGACTATTGGGCCAACCAACAGTTATGTTCTGAAGGCTTAACTGCCATAGGGCTAATAAGGTAAACGTCATCCTTTTTACCTTCTGTGGGTGGTGGTGGGATCTGCTTCCCTCCAAGTTTCTTGTGGTGGGAACTCTATTCAAGGAGAAAATACGTTCAGATGCTAGAAAGCCAACATATGACAAATATTTACTATCTTTCCTTGATGGTCCAACATTAGCATATATTTTGTTTCTGCCAAATCAATGCCGATGTTTCTCAGACCTCTGAAAACTGCCTGTCCTCGTCTTCTAAAGGAAGTCACTCACATTCTCCTTAGTTACTGCATCCTGTTCCAAGTCAGGATCTCTGATAGACGTTTGTTTGTTTCCTAGTTCTTCTAGTTCATCTCAATATTTTGCAACCTATATGCTAAATTGTAAATGTAACTATTATTACCTATATAAGTCAGTTGGGTATAGAGGGGAAAAAAAGTATATTTACATGACAACACCAGAAAGGAATTAAGAATCATGAGACTGGAGATTGTATTCATGACTTCTTTTCTACTATGTTTTCATCTTTCCCTTTTACCTTTAATTAGCACATCTGTTTAGGATTCTTAACTGGTGGGGTGGGGTGACCCAAATATTTATTCTGGAGGTATCTGAGCTCATAGGATTCCTGATGTCTTCCATAACTTTATTATTTAAAAAAAAACTATGATTATTTAATTGTCTATGATTATTAAACTATGATTATTAAACTATGATTATTCCTGATGTCTTCCATATTATTAAAAAAAAACTTTATTATTTAAAAAAAAACTATGATTCCATATTACACACAAAAGAGAAACTATAGCTACAGTTTTTAGAACAATAAAATTAATTCAGAACAAATACAATTAGAGCTCCTTGCGTATCTCCTCAGTCTCATTTCCTTCTTCTTCCCAACATGTAAACACAATCTTGAATTTTATATTTATCCCTTTGCCTTTCTTCATACTTTTATTCCACAATCCTAAACAGTATGCAGCTAGGTTTGTGAATTTATGTAAATGTAATCTCACTCTCTGTATTCCTTTACAACATGGTTTTTTTTTTTCTCGACATTATATTTTGTAATATTCGCCCATGTTGTGGGGAGCTGTGCTTCGTCCTTCTCCTTGCAGGGCTGTATTTGAAGCATCCATCTTATATAAAAACTGCTGTTTGAAATTTTAACCCTGCTATTTGGCTTCTGTAAATGCTTGCTTGCTTAAATAATAAGGAAAATAAGACTACTTCCACTTCAGAGAGGCCATTAAACCTTCCCCGGACAAAATTATCAGTGCTGGCACCAGGCCAGGCCTTTGGTTGAGGTCTCAAGGCCCCAGCACATAGGGGCTCTTTAAGAACTTGCAAAAGGGGCCTGAAACACCCCATATTTGGGAGACAAAGAAGGTAAAAACATATAAATAGGGAAAATCCCTCCATGTTGGGCTCCAGAATTTGAGAGACATTTTCCTCTGGACCCACGCGTAATAAATGTAACTCCATCTCTCTAAGTATTGCTTGGTTCTTCTCTGGTTTTCTGTAACATATTCCACTTAATGCATCAATTCTTCAATTGATGGCATTTGGATTTTTTTCTAGTCATTCCTGCCCCTTTCTTCGGTATTACTACTGTGAATATTTTGTGCATATCTCAGTTCACAGGTACAAGAGTTTCTAAGAAATATATACCTATGCATGGAAGCAACATTCTAGGTGAGATTTTGTGTCTATGAGCCAATGTCTGTTCATTCCTCAGTGGGCTGAGTATTTCATTCCCCCCAGGGTACATTTTTCTCTGGTGAATATTTGCAGAGCTCATTGAAAATATTTTGAGCAATACTCAAAAATATTTATTTGTGACATTGTAGGATTCTTCAGCAAGAGTACCAGTCCTCCTGGTACCAGGGGCTGTTAGGTTTGGTAATTGGCTTGGGGTTTGACAACTGGTAGTTTAAGCCTGGCCTCTTTTTACAAACTCTGGATATTTTTGTTATAAAAATCAAGTAGTGGGTTGTACAGTACTTTTAATCTTAGAAATACCATGATCATTTAGTTGACATCATAGGTCCTTGCAGACCAGTTCATTGTGGTTATCACATTGACTGCTGCCTCCTATGGTTCTTGTGCCTGCTTGTTTTGAAGGAAGAAGTGCTGCCTCTTCTTCTGCCACTGCAGAATCCTGATACCTCATTGAAACCAGAGAGCCCATTTCAAATGCAGCATCTTCCATCAACATGCCTGATCTAGAGAGAAAATGCTAGAACACTTTCAGTGTTATTGAAATAGCACTCCTCACCAATGTGTTTCTCAAGGCCTCATGGAATGGACTGTGTTTGGGATCCTTACTTGAGTCCCATTGAGAGGAAATTAGTGGGTAAAACAATCATAAAAAAATATGCTCCAATTTCTATCTCAAATCTTTGCATCCCTTCCTCTGAGTCAGTTGTCAACTAACTTCTAAAGGATTAGACAGTATATATCGTAGGCTTTACAGGCCATGTAGTGACAGTTGTAATTGCTCAACTCTGTTGTTATAGAATTAAAGCAGCTATTGACAATTTGTGAATGAATGGGTATACCTGTGTTCCCATAAAACTTTATTGGAAAAGAGAACACAGGCAGAAATTGGTATATGGGCCATAATTTGCCAAATTGCTCTGACTTTGTTTCATGAGGGTCACCATGAAGTCCCAGTTTTAATCAACTAGCTAAGCAAAAATTTAGGGCTTTTCTTAGTGGCTTAAGAGAGTATATTATGTCCAGAATCTCTAGTAATTACACCTATGGTGATAAAAGAATGATACCTCATCCAATGTTAGTCTCAAGTAAAGATGTAAGTGAATACATTACCAGGGACTGTGGAATTATTTTTTAAAAAATTCCACTAAACATGGTTCAGACTTCCCCAATGAGCAGTAACCATAAGCAAGAAGGCAGTTTTGTTTATAAGAGCTGCTCCGTGCTTGGTTTCTGTCCTGTGTCTCTTCCACAGAAGGTTACTGCTGTCCATCCAGTTTTGAGAGTAAAAAACCTCCCTCATCTTCAGTTTGTAATCACTCCCATCAGGTATAACTCCTGAGTATCTGAAATTCATCCATTTCTTTCCACCTCTACCACCACTACTATCATAATTAAAGCTATTATTATATGCCTGATTCACCTCAACAGTCTCCCACCTGTTCTCCTGTATCCATTTTGCCTCTTCTGCATACTGTTTTGTATTTGTGGAAACAAAAATTAAAATTCTTCAGTGATTTCTGTAGAGATAAATACCTTAACCTGTAAGAACTTACATCAATGTTTCTCAAACCTCAGGCCATGACCCTTTAGTACATTGAAAATCAATTTAGTTGTGATAAATCTATAATAAGAAAAGTGTAATATGCTAATTCGACTGGACATCCTCCTGGACGTCCTTCCTTCCAGACAAAGCTGCAGTGGGCAGGGGGCAGAGGCAGAGGCGGCAAAGGACCCATGGCCATGGCTGGCGGCAGCAGGAGGAGTCGGGGCCAAGGCCCTTGCACAAATTTCATGCATCAGGCCTCTAGTATAAATATAATCCTATCTAATAAAAGAGTAATATGCAAATTAACTGTCACTCCACAACAAAATGGTGGCGCCCATAGCCACAAGATGGCGGCACCCAGTCCTCTCAGCCCCACCGAAGTCCCCCAGTCTCAGGGAAGGCTGCCACTGACAGCCTGCAGAGTAAGTGGCCTGGTGGAATGCTGCCCAGAGGCCCTCCTGACCCTTTATAAAAAACAAAAACAAATTCACTCTCCACAGCGCAATCCCCTCCCAGCGCCGGCAGCCTGGGCTGGGGTCTCAGCCAACCCCACAGTGCGATCCCCTCCCAGCCGTGGCAGCCTGGGGTCTCAACCATTGAGTCACACCAGCCAGGCAGATATGGAGGAATCTTAAATGTTTCTTTTTAAAAAAAATATTTTATTGATTTTTTACAGAGAGGAAGGGAAAAGGATAGAGAGCTAGAAACATCTATGAGAGAGAAACATCGATCAGCTGCCTCCTGCACACTCCCCACTGGGTATGTGCCCCCAACCAATGTACATGCCCTTGACTGGAATTGAACCTGGGACCCTTTAGTCTGCAGGCCAACGCTCCATCCACCTAGCCAAACCAGTTAGGGCTGTCCAATATGTTAAAGAAAAAGCCCTATCTAATAAAGAGGGAATATGCAGGGGAGGGCATTTGGGGGTGACCAGGTTCTCAGGGGAGGGCAGTTGGGGATGATCAGGCTGTCAGGGGAGCAGTTAGGCATTGATCAGGCTGGCAGGGGAGTGATTAGGGGGTGATCAGGCTGGCAGGCAGAAGCAGTTAGGGGCAATCAGGAAGGCAGGCAGGCGAGCAATTGGGAGCCAGCAGTTCTGGATTGTGTAAGGGATGTCTGACTGCCTGTTTAGCCCCGATCCCACAACAGGCAGTTAGATATCCCCTGAGGGGTCCCAGATTGGAGAGGATGCAGGTTGGGCTGAGGGACCCCCCCTCCCCAGTGCACGAATTTCATGCACCGGGCCTCTAGTATAAATATAATCATAAATAAATTTGAAAGATACTGTCCTATGTGTTCTTGGGTCTTCATATTCTTCAAGACCCATTCTTCGAATCATTCCTTTTGCTCCATTTTCATATGACATTTCCTTTCAAGAGGTAGAGTCTATTTTTCCTTCCCATGAACCTGGATTGAATTTTGGACCACCTGGAAGAATAAAATGCAATGGAAGTGATGTTCCATGACTACCAGACTTCCTTCTGTCCATAGTGTATCCAACATACCGCTTACCTCAAGGTCTTTGTGCATTTCTGTTCTCTGACTTTGGAGTATTTCCCCCCATTCCTCCCTTTTTCTTATTAGCTCATACTTAACCCAGCTCAAATGTCATTTCCTCAGGGAAGCCCTCTCTGCTGGATCTTTCTAATTGGATCACACTCCCCTTGGTAGGCATTGAGCTTTTCTGCTTTGTAGCACTTGTGACAGCTGAATATACCTTTGTGGGATTGAATAGTTGATTGAAAATAAGAATGTGTCAGTTTCATTTGTTCTTTAAACCACATAAGGATTTTTCTTAATTGATCTGAAGTACATTTTCTTTTTCAGAAGCAAATATCTGTCAATTGTTACTAAATTAATAAAAACTTCACATGGAATTATAAAAGAAAGCTGTTTATGTCAAGTCATTTGCACTGTATGAGGGCACGTCTGCTTCTTTCTTGTGATGTTCCAAAGTCCTTACAATTTTGCTAGGTTGCTTATAAAGAAGAGAGTGGCAGTTATTTCGAACTTGTAAGAGACAGGTGCTGATAAAAGTATAAGGCCAGTTAACACACTGGACTAAGACTTGATTGATTTATTAACATTGTGTAGAAGCAGTGGTGTGATGCATATTGTAAGGCTGTGTGTAAAGGGAAAGCTGTGGGAATTACAGGTCACCAGAGAGAATTCTCTTCCAGTCTTTAGTTATATAGGAAAGATTTTATAGAGCGGGTGAGATCACAGTAGCTGTTTGAGTAAAAGAAAGAGCTGGGAACACAAGAAGGCAAGCTGACATATGTATCTTTAACAAACTGGAAAGGACAAAGAATGGGCATCCGATTTTTGCCTTTTATTTCAGAATTTCTTTTCTCCCCAAATATTGTATTTGCAGAGTAAAGAAAACGGTCCAGTGGTTTTCATTGTAACTCTCTTTAATAATGAAAATTCCTAGTTTCTAAACCTGCAATTTAAGCCTTTTGGGAACACAACTGGGCACCTCTGTGCTACGGAAGGGTTTGTCACATGGTGGAAACAAACATATTAAACCACAGCCTAGCCTTCTCTTATTCAGAATGAATAGTGTCCATTTAAAACCTTATTCCTTGTGGATCCTACTTCCCTGCCCCACAGTGGCTGTGGCTCTCCACTCTTTCCTTCCAAATCCCCTCCATCCCTTTTGAACTGTGGGATCCCATCTGCCCACAGTAATCAAGAAAGAGATGGACTAGCATAGAATCCAGAAAATAGCCTGCTTTCCACATTAGCAAAGCAAATTTACATGATAAAAATTCCTAAGTGTTCGTGGTGGTCCATTTTAAAAGGCCAAGTTTTCAGATAGGTTAGGAGGCCAAATTCCTCCTCTTTCTAAGTCAGACAGAATGACTTTTTAGTGCAAGGTTGCCCAGCCAATACTGTTTACACAGGGTGACCCTTTCCTTTGATTTATTATTCTGCTCCCCCTGGGTGTGAAGATTGCAGTTTATCTCTTGATGCCTATGGCAGGTTTTAGAGTCTTCGGAACAGTATGTCTGGAAGTTACCGTACTTTCAGCTCAGGGTTGTTTGGTAGTTGGTAACCTAGAAACCTAATTGCAACAACAAGCCATCCAGTTATTCATCTGAGTGCTCATAATGAAAGTAATACCAGGAGGGATCAGCCAGGAATTGACTAGATAGCCCTTGCAAACAAAATTGGCTTCTAGTTTATGGCTATTGCTAATTAGGGCACAGTAATTGTGAAGCATGTTTAGTGGAACTTTAAAGAAAATAATTACACAGTCCCCGGGAATGTGTCACGGAAGAAGATTTCAGTGGGAAGGAACACTGCGTGAAGTATCATTCTTTTACATTTAAAGGTTTAAGTAGCTGTTTTTCCCCATCTCCGTATCTAAGAAAGTGAAAGTGACTGGCTTTCATAAATAAATATGATTTTTATCTTTTAGTATTTCGTATTATGTAAGTACTGTCATTAAATGGAAAAGAATAGCATGGGAACTTGAGCACAAATAAGCCTCTTCCCCACTGTATTCATGTATTTTTTCATTATAAATGCAATGCTGATGGAATAGAAAATGGTTCAGGGAAGACAGTGTTTCATGTGGGACTGATTTTGTGTCAGCTCATGGATCCCTTGAATTATTTGTATTGAATGCAATTAAGGCACAAAGTAAGCTAGGCCTCTTGTTGTAAAACATAGGTTAATCATGGGAATAGGTTGATTCCAATTTTGGGGTGATAGAAGCAATCCCTCTCTAGCTCCCCACTCTGTTTGGAACATTAGATGGCTAATGTTAAGTTTTGCCCCTGTTGTCTGTCTTCATAGTAATTCTTAGTTCCGAGTTACTGCCATTCTTCCTTACCTCACCTTTATAATTTTGGAATTTCAGGATAAAAATAAGGAGTTGAAATGCAGTGGTATTTTTTCCAACGAATCCTTCAATAAACCTACAAGTTGATAAAAGATTTAATTGAACTTATTTTTCTTTTTAATATGATACTTTATGCTCAGGCAAACAAACAAACAAACTTGATAAAGGCTTCCCAAGAAGTCTATCTTATGTGCAAAGTGAATGAGAGTAAACTTTCTCCTTCAATTGTGTTATTTATTATTTTGCATATGTCTCCCTGCTTACTACACATCTATATGCATTCTGGGTAACTAAGCTTAATTAGCCTGAATGATCTTTCTAAACCTTGATTTATATGTTTCCATCAGTAGGGAACATTATTATTTGAATGCTTCAGTTTAGCATTGTTTCATTGAGATGGTATGGCATAGTGGAAAGAACATGGATTTTGGAACCAAACAGGCGTGAGTTTTAATCCTAATTTTGGGACCTGAAGTACAGTTTTCTCATTGGAAACTGGGAAAAAAAAAACCACCTTATATCTGTCTTGGCACTCTAGTCATCAGGAAATGCTAAATGAATATCTACCGTGTGTCAAATACTGAACTGGGTGATTGGGGTGAAAAATGAGAAATATGTGGCTCCTACTTTCCAGGGATCAGCTTGTTGTCCAGGCAGAATGACAGATGTGCACACAAAGAACAGTAGTACAATGTGAACATGTACCAGAGTGTTTAAGCCCAGTGTGGATGAGCATCCCAAGGGGAATGCAGTTAGTATTACCTGCCAAGGGGATCCGGAAAGGACTCTCCAGAGAGGAGCTGGGTCTTGGAAAACCAGTAGTTCACTAAATTTACTGAGGATGAGGTGAGAAGGCCAGGAGCAAGGGCACAGAAGCATAACATTTCACAGGTGTGCTGGCCACTAGTTTGGGCAACAGACCTCTGGGCCCTAGTTTGGCCACAAACTTGACAGAAGTGCACTTGGGCTTTAACAAGTCACCAACATAGTGATTCTCAACTATTCTCCCTCTGCCCAAAGATATTTATGTAAGTTGTGGTCTTTGTTAGTTGAATTCATAAGCATTTCAGGCATAGTCAGGTGTCCAAAGCACAGCCAGTTCAAATACCCCTTTTAGCATATTTTACAGAAATCTAAACTCTCTGTAACCTGGAGATCTAAGAACCCCTAAAGGTAAATCTACACAGGGGAATCCACTTTGAAATCTTCAGTTGTTGACAAGTCATTGCCAATAGATGGGAGATGAAGCATTACTTTGTTACCTGAGCAGGAGAGCTTATCGAGTTTCTGTATATATGGAGGAGATGTATGCTCTTGGAGAAAGTATTCTTCTTTTGGTTCTTGAACAAATAACATTTATAGACAGCTGTGACACACAGATCTTCTTGTTCATTTTTCAGGGACTCTATGCTCATCAGAAAGTAGTAAAACTAGAACCATTTTCCTTGAAAATGGAAGAACATTAATCTAGATCTCATTTCATTGTGCTTGCCATTTTAGCCATCTATTGGGGAGTAACAAATGTTGGACATTAAAGTGTAAATGAAGCAAAATACATACTAAGCAGGAACTAATAAATGCAAGGGGAAAGACTAATTAGCACATTGATTAATCTTTTAAAAATGCTTTTATTTAAAGAATTTTTTATTAGTAACATCCTATATCTTCATCATTAGTTTATAGTGTTAATAGATTGATTAAAAATGAATTGCTACAGTGAAAACTAATTATATATATTAAATCCAGACATATCAAATACTACCAGTTCCTAAAGACCCTTAAGATATTTGAAGAGATTACTTTGAAGTAAGCAGTTTAACAAAGAAGGTCACCATAGACATTAATACAAAATGCTGGGTTGTGTTGCTTTATGGACTCAGTTTCCTTGACTGTGAATTGGTTATGACAATACCTGTCTTAACCTAGGTTTTCTTGTAATTCTATTCAATTCAACTCATCAAACACACACTGTCCAGTTAATTGTCAGCTCTCAGAGTCCAAGAGCCCCGACTGACCTATTCATGGTCATAGGGAGGACTCCATAGATGTTTGCTGTGGTTGCTCGCAATGTGCCAGGTCCCGGGCTACACTGGAGGGGTGATGATATTATAAAATGAATCCCTTGATACACATAGGGAACTGTATCTCTGGGGAGACAGCAGTCAACAAATACTATTAGCAGAACACTATGGCATGGGTTAAATGAGGATGTAAGTGAAGGTTCTTCAGGCATTCTTGTTTTTTTCTATTCTTGGTTTCTGTTGATATGAATGATGGTGGGATATTTTTTCTTCTGCTAGATAAACTTGATTTCTTTTCTATTTCTTTATAGCTGAAATATGTCAGTTGGCTCTTAATAATATTTGTGAAGATTTCAATTTTAAGGATTATTTATAGAGAACTTTAAAATTTGCATTTTTTATTTACTGTCCTGGGAGCTACGAGAGGATGTCCTTTTGTTGGTTGATGTGTTCTACAATTGAAGACTCATTTTAGGATTAGCTTGATTCGAGATTGTAAATATAATGGCAAAATGAATAAAGCTGACTTAATGAATTTTAATTTTGAATGATATTTGGAGTAGCTAGCACTTTGACTATCCATATCTTTTCTCCATCAACAGGGAGCATTATAAGTTTTGTGTAGGTGTGCTTGCTAACAAAATTACAAATTATGCATAAATACATATGCTTCTTCAATTACCTCAGTTGAGCAGAACAGAAATCCTTCCTTTCTTCCTCCCTCCCTCCCTCCCTCCCTCCCTCCCTTCCTTCTTTCCTTCCTTCTTTCCTTCCTTCCTTCCTTCCTTCCTTCCAGTTTTGGAACATTGTTTGAAACTGATCAAATTTTGTATTCCCATATATGATGGCAATAATTACACATTATACTAGTTTTTGTTCTGGGATTCAGCAGGATAATGGAGGCCTGAAAAAATGGCCAGTTAAATATTGGTAGTAAGAATAAGGAGGGTATGAGACTGAAAAACAGTTTTAAGTCGTCTTAATTTTATTAAAAGTCAGAGATATGGTAAAATAAATGTGCTTCATCTCACACTTATAGGTATGCATTTGTTTAGTATAAACAGGACTTGCTATTATGCTAAGGAATAAACCCTGCTTTAGGCTGCGATGTGAGTGTGATGACAAAGATGAGAGAGATGGAGGAAGAGAAACATTTTGGATTTTCTCTAGTAATTTATTTTAAAAAACAATAAAAATCCACTCTGACTGCTAAACGTACCTTTGGAATTACAGAAAATTTTGTGGAACTCATTTGTTGAAAACTTCTGGTCTAGAACATGGTGCTAATATAACTGAAATTTTTCATTCATTATTTGTGTAACAACCTGTGGAGATGAGGGTACTAGGACTCCCTGGTGTGTCCTCAGGATATTGTTACCATACTGAACTGGTCCAATTACTCAGTAGTTGCCAGCCAAAAAGACAACATTAAGGAGATTTTATGAGAAGGAACGTACTTTATTGTATGCCAGCAGACAAGGATACACTGTGGGGTGGGTGGGGGGAGAGGGAGGTGGCAGAAGGGTCATTTCCTCAAAGTGGTATGTCCCCAAACAAAAGATCAGATCCATCTTTATTCAGGGAAATCATGCGTAAACATCAAGGTTATAGCTTCGTCATCACATGTCTAGGAACAGGGGACATTCCTGTTCACTTGCATTCTAAAACATGCCTGTACACACATTGTATGTTCAAAAATGGTGGTAAATCTCACCCCTGGGAAGAGATTCTAGTATTATAATGAGGGCATAATGGAAAAGTTCATGAGGAGGTTAGTAGAGGGTCCTTCGGGCCCCTTGGCCAGCCCCAGGAATTTTGAGCTGGATCAGCCCCTGGGTCTGCACATCATCCTGGCACCTCCCTGAGAAGACAGGTGTGGCCATTGTCAATGTCAGGAATGGCATAGGTATGGAAGAAAGTCTAATCCAGTCCCAGCCCTTTTGTTAAACTCTTAGCAAATTATAGGATGTGGTTATGTCAATCTTATAACATTTAGGGTGATCTAAGTGGATTTACAGGTTAATCTAAGTAAAGCTGTGAATTCTAAATAAAAGTCTGTGCTAGGCTACCTGCAAGGCCGTGTGTGTGTGTGTGTGTGTGTGTGTGTGTGTGTGTGTGTGTGAGTGTGTGTGTGTGTGTGCGCGCGTGTGTACACATTAGGTTACAATATGAGGGACATCTGTCTCACAGAGTTGATGGCAAAAAGCCCAACTGCCTTTGGAGATAGGAGCCCAGGTCTAAGCTATCCTTCCAAGGTGGAGAGTTGATTGAGGTTTTAAGACTTTTCAAGTTCCTCCACGGGACATCATAACCTACCTTCCATGCTGATTCTCCTATCACCAGGAAGACTTTATTATTTACTGTAATGCAAAATTTTTTCACGGAGTAATTAAAGATGGTGGTCTGCAAATTTGAGGGGAAAAAGGGGCAGAGTGTGAGGAAACGGACATCTTGCTCCCTCACTCCTAGATTTGGAGTATTTGAGTTTGGACCTGGTGGCCCTGGAGATTCTGGTTTGGGATTATTCCAAGAAGCGAGGTTCACTTCAGAGACCTCCCGATTCCAAGACTTCCCCTGCAACAGGCAGATTGGGAGTAAAATGAACTTGGCCTTACTTAATTGCATTTGATGTGAAATCCTTTTTTTTTTTCTTGCGTGATTTTTTGGAAATATTTTAAATACCAAAATGCCAAGGCTCTTTAATGTACTATACTCACTTAAACAATCCAGATAGAAAAGGAAGCAAATTATGAAAAGGATGGGACAAAAGAGGAAACAAACTTTCATGTTCTTGCTAACAATTCCAAGTGAGACACACAGTATCAAACTTGCTTTCCCCCCCCCCCCCAGGTCTTAATGGGCCAAATACAAATTTAATTTCTTCATGTGGTTTTCCTTAAAAGAGTTGCCCTCTCCTTTATGTTCTCAGGTGAATGTATTTCATTGGGGCAGGCTCGAGATAAGCTCACAGTAGGCTAATTACATAAGGTGGGTGGTGATGCCATTGCTAGTCTTGAACTGTTGCTTTTTTGAGGTTTTCTTATGCTTTTAATTAAGAAAACCCCTCATTGAACCTTGCCCATTCTTCTTTATCTACATCACGAGCTTTGACCTCCCGGATGGTGCAGTTTTGATGTGGAAGTGAGGTTCTTTTCACCTAGTTTTACCCTAAGGGAATGCAAATATTTTCCCAATTAAGCTAGGGTTCACTGGTTAACAATGAACCATTGTTCGTTATTGTTCTGAGCTGGTAAGCCTGTTATGTGGAAAAAAAAGACCTCCTTCCTTTTGCATATTAGTAACAAAAACCCTTGACTGATCTGCAGGAGATAACTGTGTTTTCTTCTCTGTGAAGAGTGGCTCAAGAAATCATTTAGTGTCAAATTTAACTTGTCTTTTGTTGTTCTTTTCAACCTGTCTCTTGGATTCATAAAGCAATATAGGGTCAAGTTTCTTTGAAACTAAACCCAAAGTCAAATGCAATCACAGTGTTTAAATTTTATGCAAAGTTACAAATAAAAACTATTGTTGGGTGTCTCAGGAGGTATTTTTTTTATTATACTTTAAATGGAGAGTTGGTTGTGGCTGATTATTGGAAGAAAACAGGGTGAGGGAGGTGAAAACAGGACAAGGGAGGCCTCCTATGTTTCAGATGTTTATTTTATGATAAACATTTTTATTTTGAAACTAGAGGCCCAGTGCATGATTGAATCATG
This sequence comes from Eptesicus fuscus, assembly GCF_027574615.1. Classification (NCBI taxonomy): domain Eukaryota; kingdom Metazoa; phylum Chordata; class Mammalia; order Chiroptera; family Vespertilionidae; genus Eptesicus; species Eptesicus fuscus. The sequence goes on from NC_072481.1 coordinate 72,324,548, forward strand.
CACGTGTAGGGTACCCTACACGCTTTCGCTTTCGATCGAGAGGGAGCTGGGTGCCTGTCTGCTGGTGCACCAGGCCTTTCAGAAGCCTATGGCGCAGCGGAGGCTTTTGAAAGGCCTGGTGCCGGAGGAGCAGACAGGCACCCAGCTCCCACGCTTTTGATGGTCCGCGGCTGGACGTGAGCTCGCTGCCCCAGAGGCCCCTTCTGTTCCGCACACAGCCATGGCGCAGACGCTGAGCTCGCACCGCCACTGGCGATGCGAGCTCAGTGTCCCACTGGCCCAATCAGCTACCCCGGCCACCCCGAGTCCCACCCCCTGTGCCTCCCGCTGGCCCAATCGTGGGCGTAGCGGAGTGATGGTAATTTATATATTACCATTTTATTAGGTAGGATAATTGAGACAAAAGTGCCAAATAGTAGTAGTCTTTGCTACTATTTGGTAATTCCTTATATACCTACTTCACTCAGCTTCCTCTGTTGACATCATATATAACCATAGATTAGTTATTGAAAGCAGGAAATTAAAATTGATGCAATCAGCTAATTTACAAAATTTAGTAGAAATTTGCCCATGAATGTATTTTTTTTTTTTTTATCCTGGATCCAATTTGGGTTCTCATACTGCATTTTGATGTCATATTGCCTTAGTTTCTACCTATGTTACTGTTCCCCTGTTTTTCATGACCTCAGGAACTTTGAGGGTCAGTTATTTTGTAGAATATCCTTCAATATGGGTTTATCTGGTGTTTTCTTATGGTTGGGTTTATTTTTTGGCAAGAATACAGGAAAATGATGTTGCGCCCTGCTCAGTCCATCATATCAGGGGGTATGGTGGGGAAATATAATTACAAACAAAATCTTCTCTCAATCCAGAAATCCTCTTTGGTGTGAATTCTCTGTCTTTTCTCCACTTTTCTTCAGGTTGTTGGTCCATTGTCATTCAATTTGTAAGAGTTCTTTATATATTAAGGCTATTAGTTTTCTATGGTTATATATTGCAAATATTTTCTCCTACTTTGCTGTGTTTTGACTTAGCTTCTGGTGTTTTTTGGTCATGGAAAATGATTTTTTATTTTTATGTAGTAAAATTAATTTTCTTTATTGGATTCATAATTAGAAATCCTTTTCATACCAATGGTAAAGAGGAATTCACCTATGTTTTCTTTTGGTACTTGTATAATTTTATTTTTTACTTTTATATCACTATTCCATTTAGAGTTTGCTCCTGTCTATGGTGTGAGATGTAGGTCTAATCTTATGTTTTGTCAAAGATATCTAGGCTACCCATCTGCCTCGACATCAGTTATTAAAAGCCCATTTTTTTCCCCAGTGATTTGAGATGCCAACTTTATCATATACTAAATTGCCAATGTACCTAATTTGATCTATTTCTGGGCTTTGTAGTCTATTCCACTGGTCTATTGGTCTACTCATGCACAAGTACCATTCTGCTGAAATTAATTTTTAAAATTATATTTTTAAAATTATATTTTTAAAATTAATGATCAAAATAGTAATTTAGAATAAGTAAAAAAAAAAATTAGAGTGAAAACTGTATTGTCCCTAAGTAAAGCATTCAAACAATTGGTTTTTATTTTTTAAAATTATTTTTCAGGGTTTCTCCATATAGGTCTGTCTTTCTGTATGTATATATGTAGAAATTTTTATTTTTCATTTAGTCAAATTTGTGGATACATACATATGTATGTATTTATAGATATGTACAAGTTGTTATAGAATACACATTTTATGCAAACTTTTTTATTATATTTCACTTACATTGTTGCTCATATTTTCACATTTATGTAGTATTTGTTATTTTTTATAGTAATGTGTACTGTTTTATTGAATCGATGTTATATGTTTCTTAGTACAATTCTATTTAGAAAATTTCCCTTGTTTTCACTATGTAATTCTAGTCAACATCTTTATGTACTAGTATATAGCTATTTCTACTTCTGAATTATTTTATCAGGGTGAATTGGTGAGACGTTCAGTGTCAAAGGTCATATATAGCACATTTTGTGCATTCCAGATGCATAATTTGACAGTTTTGAAAAACTATTATATTAATTTAAAATGTTATCAGTAATGTAGTTTTGCCCCAAATTTTCTAGCATTCAAGGTATGTTTTTAATTATTTTCAAGAATATGTAGTTTATATTTTCTTAAAGCATTTGAATTTGGGAGTATGTTGGCATGTGCTCTCTTACTTGTTTGTTAAAAATGGTTCAAGCAATCTCTTTGGAAACAGAAGAGTAGGAGAGTAATTTAGTAGGAAATTTTCAGGGTGCCAGTTATGTTGGTGCAAATGTGCCGATTTGCTATCCGTGGCTCATTCTTCTTTCTCCTTTGACAAGCAAACCTACTCTGTGCCTCACCTGGTCAACAACGTCACATGTGAGTCCTCTCCTGGTTGGGTTCCACTCATTCCTCATTTATGCCCCATACATGTGACACATGTTACTGTGTGACCTCAAAGTTCTGCCCTTGCTTAGTTCCTTGAGTATAGCTGCTTCTCTGCTTCCAGGGAGGCTGGAAAGCCTCTTTCTCCCTGAATGCTTCCTGCATATCCTGGCTTTACATATGCACAGTAAGAAGCTTATCCTGAACTTATTCTCTGTCTCTTATAGAGATTAGTAATACTAAGTAGAAAGAGTCCTCTCTACTTCTTTACCTCCATTTTCAAGTCCTTAACTCACTTCAGTAGGTTTTTCTCCTGAGTTCCTTTCATCATGCTCTTGTCAAGCTCTCCAAGGGTGTCTGTGTTGACCAACTCAGTGTCCTCACCTTAATCTGTCTTCTAGCAGCTGATCCTTCTTTCTTAGCTTCTGGAACATTGCACTCTTTTGGTTCACCTCTTACTTCTCTGTCCACTTTTATTTTATCTCCTTTGAAATTTTTTCTTGTAATATACAACTTCAAAGCTTGGTCCTAAGCCCCTCCTTTTGCTTTTGACTCCCTTTCTTGGTGAACCCATTCAATCTCATGGCTTTACATATCACTATATGCTGACTGCCCCCAAATTTATACCTCTAGCCCTGACTTCTGTGAGCTCTAGCCTGCCTACATGGATGACAACTCTACTTAGAGGTCTCATAGGCATCTCAAATGTAATGTCCAAAACTAAACTCTTTTTAAAAAAAAAAAAAAAAAAAAAAAAAGATCTAATTGGCTTTCTTGAGTGAGTCATGAATTAGGCAGGATTTCATCTAGCAATTAGCCAAAACTAAACTCTTGATTTGACAACCAATGCAAATTTTTCTTCTGTTTCATAAGTAGCAGCTACTTTGTACCTGACTGCTTAAGCTCTCTTTCCCTCACTATCCAGATGCTTCCTTCAGCAAGTTCTAATTTCTGCCTCTAATGTATATTTCAGATCTTCCTACATTTCTCTTTCTCCTTAGTCATCCCTATGAAAAGCCACCACTATCTCTCCCTTGTATAACTCAATGGCTTTCTTTTTGGTTTCCTTGCTTCCAATCTTACTTTCTCCAATCTGTTCTCCATATAGCATCCAGAATGATCTTTGAAAGTATCTGCAGTGGAATCTAATTGCATTTAAGCTAAAACCCAACCTTCTTCCCTTGGCTTATGAGGCCCTGCACTGTGCCTGCCAGCTTGCTCTTCTCTCTCTTACCTACACAGTCCAGGTGCTCCAGCTTCCGTTTTGTTTCTAAACATGCTCAGCTTTCTTTCTTTATAGATTTTGCACATCTGTCATCTCATGACTGCTTCATTTTTTTCAGAAACCTTTTCATAATTTGTGATTACATATGTTTTTATTTAATTTCTTATGTCTTGTTTTGTTACTGATGCCCTCTACTATTCTATGGGCTTTGTGAGGGCAGGAATCTTGACTTATTTACCAACCAGGGGCCCAGTGCACGAATTCATGCACCTTGAAAGGAACTGTGGGCTGTGAGGCTGCAGTGGGCACAGGGGTGGATCTTGGGCCATCCTCCGTGCCCCTGCCTGGCCCCTCCTGCCACAGGCCCCTGTCCTCTTTCTGCCGGTAGCCCTGCTCCTGCTGCCGCTGCTCCCATGCACTGACAGCACCAGCCCTGCTTGCACCCACTGACAGTGTGGAGCGAGCGGGGCTGGTGCCAGCAGCGGGTGTGAGAGGGGCCAGTGCCGTCAGTGGGTGTGAGTGGTGGCTGCTGCCCTGATCTCCCCTCAGGAGCAGGGGGAGGTGGAGAAGCCCTCAGGGGCTATTAGGGTCGGCAGCTGCCACTCACACCCGCTGACAGTGCCGAGTGTTTGGGATTTGCGCCAGGTGCCGGCAGTGGGTGTGAGTGGTGGCTCCAGCACTGTCTGTGGTGCGAGCGGCGATTTTGGCACTGGCAGCAGGTGTGAGTGGGGCCATCGCCAGCAGCGGGTGCGAGAGGCGGCTGCCGGCCCCGATTGTCCCTGAGGAGCAGGGGGAGGTGGAGAAGCTCTGAGGGGCGATTAGGATCGCCAGCCACCGCTCACATCTGCTGACAGTGCCGAGCGATTGGGACCGGAACCAGGTGCCGGCAGCAGGTGCAAGCGGCAGCTCCAGTGCTGGCTGTGGGTGTGAGTGGGGCTGGCGCTGGCAGTGGGTGTGAGTGCCGGGTGGGACTGCAGTGTGCGGGAGCAAAGAATTTTCAGTAACCACCAGAGGCTTGCCCCAATGACAGTGACGGGCACCCCACCTTGGTTTGGTGCCCCTGCTCACCTGCTCCACCATCCCTCCACGGCCAACGGCCACTATGTTCTGTGCACGCCCACTAGTATACATCATAGTGACCAGTTGTTCGGTTGTTCCAGTTGTTCTGCCATTTGATCTATTTGTATATTAGCCTTTTATTATATAGGATGAGCACTCAACATTTGCCCCAGGGCCTGGCACAGAGTAGAAAACTGTGATAAGTGATAGATGTCATTGAATGAATGGATACTCTATGCTGACAGTAGATAAACTATGAGATGTTCAGATAATTGTACTGCAGACAGCTTCAGATTTCAGAATGTGGGGTGCCTCTTAGTACTTGCCTCTTCCTTTGGAAGAAGAGTGTCACCCATGGACAGCTTTCTTTCTTCTTGGCATTGGGTGCTTCGTGTGTCCTCAACTATGGCAATGATGGCAGGTGGTTGATGTGGGTGACTTGATTCCTGGGAGGTTCCTTCATTCGAAAGCTACAGAAACACACATTATCTGGGACGATTTATGGGGCAGGGCATGTGGAAAAAATCATAGGTGGATATGTATCATTTTAGAGCCTGAAAACCTTAAAGCGTATTCCTGGAAGACAAAGTGTATTTCAATATTTCTTTTAGAGAAGTATAGTAATTAAACCAAGATGGGAAATGAGGACATTAACTTTTGAGGCTAGATTAATTTGAGAGGGAAATAGGCCTAAATTTTAAAACTCAGGTTGTAGTCCTAGTCCAAGAAAAACAAAATATTTTTAAAAGGTCTCAAGCATGCAGCACTAGAACATCAGATAGTTTTGGTTAAGATAGTGATATAGGGAACTACTTTAAACCAGTTAGAACAATGGAGTCAGTGGTCTCATGGGTCTGCTGTAAACAGCATGAAGTATTACAGCCATGTTAGGGAGCCTTTCTGGTCTTCAGGACTTCTTTGAAAGATTGACTCTTGTTAGTTCCAATTTAATTACTGTCATATTTGCCTTGGGAAGCGTATGGTTGTTTATGTGGTTTCTAGTCAGCAGTTGAAACTGAAGTTTGTAAATGATTTTTATCATAAACCTAGTTAACCTAGTCAATTTTACTATAAGTTATGAGAGGAGACATGTATCAGATTCTGTTTGGTGTAAATAATGATGTTCTGTTCCAAATCATAGAGATCCCAATTGCTTTTAGTAAGTCTTTGACACTTAGGATAAGCAAGGTCATAATTTTCACAGTTTAATTTTAAAACCTTTTTTTTATTTTTTTATTGTAAGGTTGTATTTTAATAACACTTTAATATTTTTGGAGAATGTGAAAACTTGAAGGGGATTTAGAGATGCTCAAAGTGCAGTCCCCTCATCCTATAGCTTAGTAGACAGGACTACACAGGTTGGTGAAGTGACTTGCTTCAGGTAACTCAGTGAGGGGCTGAGCTCCTAGGGTTTGAAGCTGCCTCCCAGTCCAGTGCCCCTGAATAATGCTATGCCACTTATTCATTCCTTTACTCCTTTACTGTCTCTCATGCCCACATTCCACCCCACACATAAGCTCAGTGAGAGTGGAGGCCCCTGTCTGCCCTCTTCAGTACTGAGTCCTCAGCATGGGGCACAGAGCCAATGCAATGTGGGTGAAAAACTAATAGTTGCTAAAAATGTTAGTGGCATTTCCCTTGCTATCAGTTGCTGGGTTAATAGTGTTCTTGGTATTTATGAAGGACTGAATGTAGATCGTGTACAGTTGGCACATTCTTCAGTGGGAGTCCTGGGGACCAAATGACTTATTTAAATGCAGGTGGAAGCTGCATTCCACCCACATGGACTGCCCTGCATACTCAACATTGCTAACTTTCATCTTGCGTTGTTATGTAGACACTTCCAGCGGCTCTGCATTTTTAGTGGAAATTTTACATTCCATTGCCTAGGTTGGAAGTGTCTGAGCGATTTGGTAACCCAAATCCTGTTTGGGAAAACAAAACAAACAAAAATGGCAATGGTGAAAAGTAAACATAGCTAGTGAGTTAAGAAGGAATACAAAAGAAGAGAGACAAATAAAAAACTTATTTTTTAATGCTTGGTTAGTGGTAGTTCCTGTAATTTCTCTGAAGAATTCTCCTGGGTTAATGGGTTATTTTTTAACTTAATGGGGGTCATATTGTTCTCTTAGCATAGCATTACGGAAGCTCATGTAGGCTTAACTTATGAATGCCTTAAAAATGACTCAAGTCCTGTTCAATTTTCTATAAGATAAAGTAGCTGTGGTAAATAAAGTTAAGCTTAGGATTAACTGATTTTTAAAAAGCAGCCCACAAAGTACAATTAAGAGAAAATTAAACCAGAATGCCAATAGTTTAAAAAAATGAAGTATGCTGGAAAATTGATTTGATGGTTCAAAATTGATGAAAATAGATGGTCAATTTTTTTTTAAGAGAAGAAGATTTAGCAATATGGACATTTTATTTAAATATATGCTTCTACTTAAGAATTTCCAAGAAAGATATTACTTATCATGGGCATCTAATTTTGGGGGTCACATTTTTTGGTGGATGTTATTTTTCAAAGCAGTTTTAGGTTCACAGCAAAATTGAGAGGAAGGTACAGATTTCCCATGTGCCCCTACATGCACAGCCTCCTCCATTATCATCATCCTCTGCCAGAGTGGTACATTTGTTACAATTGGTGAACCCACATTCAACATTTGTTTTGAATTGTTTTCCTATTTTAATTTAGAGAATAGTTCAAAAGACAGATCTGCAGACTGATGCTAATGTATCCTTTATTGGCAGAAAAATAACCCTCTGAATAAGAGATGAAAATCCTCACCTAGCAGGTGAATCCTAACGCTTCCTCGGGGAATCAGGCCCTGGACTGGGTACAACAAACATGGGGACCTGCAGGGGACCCAGGTACAGAAGAGCAGTTTCATCAGCTCAGAGAAACTAATTGGACCCTTCTGGGAATGTTCTGAACAGCTTGTTCATTATAATTAGAGACATCTTTTATAACTAGGTTCTCACTGAAGTTTGAGTGATTGGGATTTTTTATTATTATATAATACTGTTGATGAAAATATTCTCTCCATAATATTTAAGTGGCTGTACTGATTTTGCCACCTTGCCTTTCTGGAATTTCTAGGAGTATGGGGGGTTTAAATGATTTCAATTTTAATTAAATTGGGGTTCCATAAATTATGCTGGTATAATCATGTAAAGACTATTTGACAGGTACTAGCCACAGGGAGAGAAACTTGAGTAGTCTTGCAAAGACACTGAGATCACCGAATAAGAGGGCAGTCTAGATATGCCAATCCTATTTAATAATAGACAAATATGCAAATTGACCATACTCCGACACACCCACAAGCCACACCCATAAGCCACGCCCACCATCCAATCAGAGAGTATGCAAATTAACCCAAACCAAGATGGCTACAGCCAGAGAGCAAGGTTTCCTAGTAACAGAGGAAGCCAAGCTTTCCCTAGCCGTTGCAGGCCTAAGCCTCCACAAGCTACAAAGTTTCAATTATAGAAGGTAAACAAATTCAAACAAATGGCGGCAGAATGGAGATTGAGAGAGCAGTCCAGGGTTGCCGCCGGCAACAGGGGAAGCAAAGCTTTCCACACACCCTGGCCGGGCCCACCTGCTTAAGGCAACAAAGTTTCAATTATAACCCCAACACAAATGGCTTCGGCCTCGGAGGGAGCCCCAGGCTTGGCTCCAGGCTACAAAGTTTCAATTGTAGAAGGAAAATACATTCCAGATACCAGGGCCTCCGCTTGCGTTGCCAGGGGGCGTGGCCCACCTGCAAACCACCACAGGCCCCTCGCTCAGGCCGCCCCATGCCCCAAGGGAACCTCACCCTGATCCGGGACGCCCTTCAGGGCAAACCAGCTAGCCCCCACCCCTGTACCAGGCCTCTATCCTATCTAATAAAAGAGTACTATGCAGATTGATCATCACTGCAACACACAATATAGCTGCCCCCATGTGGTCAAAGATCCTGCCTCCATGTGGACACAAGATGGCCACCACAAGATGGCCAGCAGGAGCGGGCAGTTGGGAGGCACCCGGCCTGCAAGGGAGGGCAGTTGAGAGGGACCAGGCCTGCAAGGGAGGGCAGTTGGAGGTGGTCAACCCTGCAGGAGAGGGCAGTTAGGGGTAACCAGGCCGGCAGAGGAGTGAAGTTGGGGCCAAACAGGCTGGCAGCAGAGTGGTTAGGGGGTGATCAGGCTGGCAGGCAGAAGTGGTTAGGGGCAATCAGGAAGGCAGGCAGGCAAGCAGTTGGGAGCCAGCAGTCCAGGATTGTGAGAGGGATGTCCGACTGCCCGTTTTCCCAGGGATTGGGCCTAAACGGGCAGTCGGACATCCCTTGAGGGGTCCCAGATTGGAGAGGGTACAGGCTGGGCTGAGAGACAACCCCCCTCCGTGCACGAATTTCGTGCACCGGGCCTCTAGTATATAAATGTTTGCATATCTTCACTGATGTATAATTCAAGAAATGTCTTATTAAATGGGTGCAAATATGTGTCTACGACTTCTTCTAGTGGCCAGTTTCTATCTCGAGCAACATTAACAGGAGGAATGAACCCTGGACTGGGAATCAGGAGTGGCTTCTTGTGACTGCTTCTTTGTTCATTGTGTGCCCTTGAGGGGTAAAGAGGCTCAGCTTTTCCTACCTAAACAGCTGGAATAATACTAACCTCATAATGTTATTTTGTTGAACAAATGTCACAATAAATGAAAACATTTTATAAGTTTTGATGTGTTTTGCAGTGTAAACTTATTTGAAAATAGCATTTATAAATGTATTATGAAAGTCAAGGTAACATTTGGAAAATATTTGATACAGTTCTGGGCATGATATATGTTAAAAAAATTGGTTCTAATTTTGTTTAATTAAAATATTTACTGAGTGAATTCTATGTCTAAAGCACCACAAATGGATCTTTTAGTTATAGATGGGGCTCTTTACTAAAATAACAAAAAAGAGAAGTGGTCCACATAAATATTGATACTATAAGGGAATATGTTATACCTATGAGAAATGTTGCATGAGATATTCAGACAAATATTATGGAATTTCTGAGGAAAGAGTTATATCCAGCTGAGTGAAGAATTTTGAGAAATGAGGTCCGAGTGTGGTAGGATGGCCCCAACTCAAATATGATCTCAAATATTCAGCTCTAAGACATGTTAACTTTATATGAAGGCAGTGGCAGCCTTCAAAGACATTAATACAGGGAAGTCACATGTTTGCATCTGTGCTTCAGGAAGGCTAATTCAGAAGCAGGTAGATGAAAGAGGAAAGAAATACAGGTTAGAGCATGCTGGATGTAGGTTATGGCAGGATTTTTAAGGACCTTGACCCTGGGCCATGGGGTGTGTAGAGGAGGAGACAGATGAAGCAATTTTGAGGAGGGAGAAGCTATTGGACTTCATTATTGTCTGGATGTAGGATAATGATGTGTCTTGTGTTAGATTTTTTCAAGTGCCTTAGATTGCAGATTTATGCAAATTTTAATAATGCAAAATAATTATTGTATTAGAGACTGTTGAATTGATGAGTGCTTAGGTATAAAATATTTTACAAATCTTTGTCTTAACTGTCTTTTTAAATATATATAAATATATATATATATTTATATATATATTTGTATTGATTTCAGAGAGGAAGGGAGAGGGAGAAAGAGATAGAAACATCAGTGATGAGAGAGAATCATTGATTGGCTGCCTCTTGCACGCCCCACCCCACACTGGGGATCCAGCCTGCAACCTGGACATGTACCCTGACCAGGAATCAAACCTAGACCTCCAGGTTCATAGGTCAACACTCAACCACTGAGCCATGCCAGCTGGGCTTAACTGTCTTTTAACAGTTGTAAAAGTATTAGACATATCTAGTTGGTTATACAGATTTAGTGTCAGAAGAAAGATCTGGACTAAAGATAGAGATTTGATGGTAATCAGGAGAAAGAGCTGACTAAAGATATAGAGATTTGATCATTATTAGCAAAATGATGTCGGTAATAAATAACATTGTGTTAGATAAATTTGACCAGGGAGAGAGTTTGTTTAAGTTACAAAGAGATGGAACCTTGGGTGAAGTACTGACATTTAGGCTTGTGAAGAAAAGCAGATCTTAATATAGGAAACTGAGAATGGTCACAGAATGATGGAATTCAGACATTTGCCGAACTATGATGATGGAGTTTCTAGTTACATTCCTTATTTGTGCTTTCTTCCATATCATAGGAGATCATATGTCCAAAACATTTGGGAGCTATACTATTTCAGATTAATGGTATTTTTGGAAATTAATTTTCCTTAGTTTAAAAGAGCATAATACTAGAAAAAGATATTTTAGTATGCCAGATATTATATAGAATATATTTTGTAAGAAATATCCAACTTTAAAATATACACATGTTTGATTAAAACCCCTTTAATATAAATCTGTTATAAAAATTAATAGAGCAAATGGGCATTATGTATCTCTTATAATCTTGCATTGATCAGAAAATCTGGATTTCCTTGATTAATATTTGCATGGAATATTTTTCATCCTTTTAGTTTCAATCTACTCATGTCATTATATTAAGGTGTATCTTCTGTAAACAGTGTATACTTGGGTATTGTTTCTTTATTCAATCTGACCATCTCTATACTTTAATTGAAGTTTTTGTTTATTTACATATACTAAATTACTGGCATGATTTGTTTTGAGTCTATCATATTATAATTGTTTGTGTTGTTGCAGCTCACATTTGTTTTTTGTTTTTTTTGCTGCCTTCTTTAGATTCATGAAATGTTTGAAAAATTAATTCATTTTATCTTTTTATTGGCTTTTTAGCTATGCTTCTTCGTGATTTATTTAGTGACTACTCTAGAGTTCACAGTGTCTGTTCTTAACTTATTTTAGTTTGCTTTCAAATATTTTACTAGTTCATGAAGACAAAGAACTTGATTACAGTATAATTTCATTTACCTTCATTTGTACCTTTGCATTCTTGTGAAATATTTTGCTTCTACATGTTACAAATCTCATAAGTCATTACTATTCATTTTGCTTTAAAATAGTCTTTAAGTTTAAAAATTTTAAGTCTTTAAAATTACTCATATATTTTCTTTAAATGTATTTCATTCTTTTGTGCAGATCCAGACATTCATTTGATATTACTTTCCATCAGTATGAAGAGCTTTCTTTACATATTTTTGGTAGTGTGGGTCTGCTAACAAAATTCTCCGAAAAAAAAATGTTTTTATTTTACCTCCCATTTGGAAAGATATTTGCTCAGGGTATAGAATTCCAGGTTAACATTTTTTTTTTCTTTCAGCACTTTACTAGTAAAGATGTTCTTATATTGTGTTTTGGCTTACATTGTTTCTTAGAGAAGCCAGTCATAATTCTTATTGTTGGTTCCTTTGACTTAAATGTGCATATTTTCTCTGATTGCAGTTTGACTGTAGTGGAACTAGGTGTGATTCTTTTTCTATTTGTCCTGATTAGGGCTTACTGAAATTTTTTGATCTGTTAATTGACACCTTTCATCAGTTTTGGAAAACTTTTGGCCATTTTCTCTGTAAATACTTCTTTTGGCTCACTCTCTCTCTCCCCTCTCCTTGACTTCAATTACACATGCTACATCATTTGTTTTACATATCTCTGATGAACTGACCGTGTTTTTACTTTTTTGTGCTTTACCTTGGATAATCATTGTCTTTGAGTTGACTCATCCTTTCTTCTATTGTGTCTAATCTGCTATTAAGCCCATCTAATGAATTCTTCATTTCACATATACTGTTTTCTAGTTCTAGAATGTTCACTTGTGTGTTTTCTTATAGTTTCCAGTTCTGGGCTAAAATTTCCCATCTTTTGCCCTAGCTGGTTTGGCTCGGTGGATAGAGCATTGGCCTTCAGACTTAAGGGTTCCAGGTTCAATTCTGGTCAAGGGCACATGCCCAGGTTGTGGGCTCAGTCCCCAGTAGGGGGCGTGCAGGAGGCAGCTGATCGATGGTTCTCTCTCATCATTGATGTTTCTATCTCTCTCTCCCTCTTCCTTTCTGAAATAAATAAAAATATATTTTTAAAAAATTTCCATCTTTCATCTATTTGTCTCCCCTTTTTATTGATTTCTGTAACATATTTACAATAACTATTTAAAAATCCTAATTTGCTAATTTCAACATCACAATCATTTGTGAGTTTGACTGTATTTTTTTCTCTTGATAATGGGTCATATTGTCTTCTTTATTTACATGTTTTATAGTTTCATTGCATACTGGTATTTTGTATACAATTTTGTATAAAATTTGTAGAAATTGAAAGTAGGTTATGTTTACCCACAGGAAAAAAACTACACCCCTTTTTCTGTTGAGCTGCTAATGTGAGGAACTGATCTCAGTGTAATCCATTGTTGAGCTGAGAGTAGAATGAATTGTAGCTTTAGTTTTACTTTGTCAGTGGTTTCAAACATTTAGTTGGTGAATCAGGCCTTGCCCCCTCTCCAGCAGGGCTTTGGGTTTAATACTGGTGAAATTCTAGAGAGAGATCACTACTTTTATTTCAACTGTAAGCTATTTACATCCTTGAACCTCTCTCTCTCTCTCTTTCTCTCTCTCTCTCTTTCTCCCTCTCCCTCCCTCCTTCCCTTCTTCCCTCCCTCCCTCTCTCCCTCCCTTCCTCCTTTCCCTCTCCCTCCCACCCCCCCTCTTTCCCTGCCTCTCTCCCTCCTTCCCTCCTAGTCCCACCCCCAGCTTTCCACACCATGGGGCTTTTCCCCCTGCTCTTTTACCCTGCTCTTAGCTTTGTTGCACTTATGTGCACTTAAAGACAATCTCATGGGGAAGAATTGGTGGGCAGTGCAGACTTGCTCTTGGGTCTCTCTGTCATGCCAGTTCACACACTGGCTGGCCATTTATGGGAAGGTTTGTTCCTCTGCCTGCTGTGCCCCTGGGTATTAAAGCAGCTGTAGGTTTCCTCTCACTTGGAGAGGTTCATCCCTTTCTGGAATTTAGTTCATTCAGACTTCTTCGCATCTTAAGCTCTTTGATGCATTTTTTTAAAATTAAGGTTTCTAGCTTGTCTCTCAGTTTTTGTTGTCATGTTGGGAACAGTAGTCACCTACAACCTTCTACCTCCAAAAGTGGAACTACTACTTAGTTTACTTGAAAATGGAAAGAAAAACACTGACATATTTAGTGATGGAAATGACATAAGCCCAACAGATGCATTTTATTTATTAAATTTTGTACCAATTATCAGAATTTATTTCTTGAGATATGAAAAAGTGACAGATAATGATAGTTAAACCATGTAATTTTTGTGTCTCAGATGTGTTAATCTGCAGATTAGGATAAGGCAAACCTTATTTCTATTGATGCAACACCATCAGTAGAAATCCAAGGAGAAGGTGAGTCAACTCTCCTTTGGAAAACTTCGGTTACTGTCCTCACCTCTTGCTATGTAGCTTTTCATTTTTTGAGTTTCTCTTGCAGTCCATGCATCTGGAGCAACTTCATGATAAATGGTTTCATTTCATGAAGTCTAGGAGATGTTCCTGGCATGAACTATCCTCTGATAGAGGCACTTTCTAATTGTTAGTTATGATACATACCATCAACACAGGACATGCTCAACCTGGTGGGTCATACCATCACCATGCATCAGGCATTTTAGCTGATCTTTCTTCCATATAAAAAATAGTAGTGTTGAAAAAACATGGATGGTTATTTAAGAAAGCTCTTTAGAATAAACAATAGTTTGTATTCATCAGTTACATTATCTCTAGGGTAAGTTATTTTTTTACTCTGTTGTCTTTTAATAATTGTTATCCCTTTTCATTTATCAAAAAAGTGGTAGAAAATGATTACATATTTTGTGAAGGACTTTGTTCTTTTCTATGCTATATGCTATCTTTTTAGAGTAGTAACAAAAGTTTCCTCAAGGTTACCATTTTGAGAACTCACTTTTCTTAAATCCACAGAATAAGAGTCAAAGTGTCTATGTGTAGGTTGGCCTATAACTTTAGTACTTAACTTTTTCCTGAATGTTTAAGTCTGTCTTATGGATAGTCACAAAATCCTGATATGTTCTTTAAAATTGAGTTTTTATATATGATTCAGATTTGAGTTTTCAAATTGTATGATGAGCTTTTACAATAAGTCAGTGTCATTAGGCTTTTGTGGTGGTGTTCGTTTAATAGCATCATTTCCTCAGGTCCGTAGACTGAGTTTGGTTTTCTTGGCTTAGGGTTTCTGGAGATGGTGAGTGCTGAGATTTGAGGCAGATGGATTCTCTGAAGCATGCAGCCTAACAGCCTCAGGGGGTTGTATTGCCACTTCATTAATTAGTTCATGGAGCATCCCTTTGGGCTAATTTAGTGGGATTATCCCTATTTTTACAGATCAAGAAAATAAGGTAGGAGGTATTGAATTGGCAATTAGTCCTGGAATTTGGAACTAGTTACTCAGTTTGTAGAGTTTGACCTTGTTATTTCAAATATATATATATTTTCACAGCAACACTTTCAGTTTTGTTGAGTTTGTTTTTTTTATAACAAATAGATTCATATTTTTGAGTCATGAAGATTTTAACTTGAATTTTCACAGTCACTATGATGTCCTGCTATATATATTGTGGAATTTGTGAACTTAAGGTAAATTACATACTTAGACTAATCAGTTTCACATGAAGCATTGGTCAGTTTTTATTTTTGTTTTAGAAATGACCATTTGTGACATAAATACAGTCTAAGATACCAGAGACAGAGTGATATATTGGAAAGCACATGAGATTTGTTACCAAAGATCTGCGCTAGAGCCTTCCCTGGCTTACCTCATTCTAGCTGAGTGAACATAATTAAGTCACTTTTGCCACCTTTGACTTTAAAAATATTTCCAACAAGCATCTTAGTCAAATTTGTGGTCAGTCTATCTATCTATCTATCTATCTATCTATCTATCTATCTATCTATCTATCTACTATCTATCTATCATCTATCTATCTATCTATCTATCTATCTATCTATCTATCATCTATCTATCTATCTATCTATCTATCTATCTATCTATCTATCATCTATCTATCTATCATGTATCTATCATACTCAAGGAATGACCCTTTCTCTCTGGTTCGCCAGGCAACCTACTTCTCAATAAACAGGGTTTTCTAAGGTAATGTTGCCCAGTGCAGACTAAAGGCAGAAGTCAGCTGTAAGCATATGCTACTTTTGCTTGGTGGTGATTCCCTCACCAACAGACAAAACCAGATAGGAGTATTAGCTCTGCTGGACCCAAAGTCTGAGTTTTGCCTTGATGTATTTTCATGGTCACAGATTACACAACTAACACCATTCCTGGGACCCAGGGGTCTGAGTGGGAGTACCTCCTAGTCCATCCCTATGCATCTATCCTCTGTAACTAGATGTGTTGACACTTAACATTATTCTCATATTTTAAATGCATTTTCAAAGGGCTAGGGAAAGTATTTGGGTTACTAAGAAAATTTAAAAATTTAAAAAACGTTCTAGTTTAATATGTTTCCCTTTATCTAACCCCTTGATATCTCTAGATTAGCATCAAGTGACCAGTACTTAATCCCTGATAAGGACTCTGGAAAGCTCCTTATATGCAGTAGATTTAACTTAAAATTTTTATTATTTATTATTTAAGATGTCAGTAGAAAAATTCTTTCTAAAGGAAAAATTTTCCAAAAGGTTTCAGTTATTTTATACAGTGGTGTTGCATTTTTTTAAATTCAGATATATTACTTGGATTATTTCTTAAGATTATTTTATTAGCGAATTTGAAGACAGACTATTTCCATTGTTTTTACTATAATGACTCAAATAAATATATATTTAAGATTAAGCTTCAGTTCAGCTGGTCAATCATGAACATTTGGGAAGTATTTGTCTTATGAATGAATAAAAACTTTGTCCAAGCTGATGGTTTGCTTTAATTCAAGCAACAACGTATAGACTCAGAATAAAGTTATGTAATTATTTTTAAAATCATGTTTATTTATGAAATTCTGTACATTATAAATAGATATGCTCTAAAAAAGAGTAGCATATTTTAGCCAACTCAAAAGTTTTTAAGTTATTTGTTTATATAACTTATTCATCTTCATCTTGAATTCAATAATCCAGCAAGGTATTGAACAATTAAGGTTGGTAGGCAAGACTTTTGAAAAATTAACAACTGAGTATGAAGTGTGTGCTCAGTACCTTAGTAGTTATTATTGAGAGTAACTAAAAAGTAACAATAGGGACCAGAAAATAGAAAACAAATAAATAAAATATACTATGTGTCAGATGATGGTGTTACGGAAAAAAATAATAAGCAGCGAAAGGCAACAGAGAACCAGGGATGTGGTAGCAGCTTTAAGTCAAGTGAGCAGGGAGGCAGCGTAGCTATATTTAAAAAGTGGATTTCAAGAGGAAGACACTGTTAACACAAGCAGAGTCAGAATGGCCTGTCCTTCACACAGGTAAAAGTTATATGCAGCTAAACATCTGACCTTACGAGTAAGCAATCTGATTGATGGAAGAGGGATTTGTAGTCACCTAAAGACATTGTAAAACACACCTGGCCGTATAACAGCATTCCTTATAAATGGATGTATTGTCTAGGCTATCGCATGAACTAAATAAATCAAGGGACTCTTGAGATTGATCAAGACTAAGCTTTCAATAAATCGCATTAAACAAAAAATGCTTATTTCTTTAGCAAGTTCTCAATTTTAATAGTTTATTCTACAGACATACTTACATATTTGTGCAAATGAGTATCTCCAAGGAAACACATCATGGCACTATTTGCAATAGCAAAAGTTTGGAAACAAAGTCTGCAAAAGGTTGGAAACCATTATTAAGGGACAGGTTAAATAAACCATGGCATGTTCACAGAGTGGGATATACACAGCTGCTATAAAGAATGAAGCAACCCTTCTCCTAAGTACCACTAAGCAACGGTCTCCATGGTATATTGCTATGTGAAAAAGGAAGGTGCAGAAGAAGGGCTATAGCAGGATATTACTTGTGTTTAAAAATTATATATTCACTAGAGGCCCGGTGCATGAAATTCATGCACTTGCGGTGGGGAGGGGTCCCCTAGCCTGTCCTGTGCCCTTTCACAGTGTGGGAGCCCCGCGATCGATTGCCCCAAAGAGGTAGGCCGGTGCTGAGGTCCCACCTCCGCAGTGCACGTGTGGGGCCACGGGAAGCACACATCCACTGTGCATGCAGTCATCTTGTGACAGCATGAGGGCATCATGCGTGAGGGCGTGACGACTACTTAGCCTTTTATTAGTAAGGATAAGATAATATGCTTATGTCTGTGTAGACTAATGTTTGAAGGGACATTGCTGACTCTGGTTGCAACATGGTGGTGGGGAGCAGGAATAGGAAGGGCATTTGCATTTCACCATTTGCCCCATTTTACTATTTGAATTTTGTTTAGGTGCCTGCCTTACCTATTAAACATCTTTTTAAAAAAAGTCAACATCACCATAAATGTTGGTATAGGTGCAAGAGTCTCTGGGTTTAAAATGTAAAATTATTTTGATTGAATTAAAAACATTCTATTCTGTATTGGAGTATCTTTTTTCTTCCATGTTTACATTGAACCTTATTCATCTTATAGCTGAACGTTCATATCTGGTTACTCTCCCCATTTCCCCACCCTCCCTCTCAACCACTTTTCTACTCTCCTTTTCTATGAGTTTGACTTTTGTTTTTTCAGATTCTACATATAAGTGATATCATACAGTTTTTGTCTTTCTTTGTCTGGTTTATTTCAGTTAGCATAATGCCCTCAAGGTCCATCCGTGTTGTCACAAGTAGCAGGACTTCTTTCTTTCTCACAGCTGAATAATATTCCACTGTGTGTGTGTGTGTGTGTGTGTGTGTGTGTGTGTGTGTAATATCACATTTTCTTTATCCATTTTTCATCAATAGACACTTAAATTGTTTCTGTGTCTTGACTGTTGTGAATAATGCTGCAATGAATGTGGAGTGCTGACATCGCTTCAAATGTTCTGTTTCCATTACCTTTAAATAAATACCCAGAAGTGGGATTGCTGGATCATTTGGTAGTTCTACTTTTAATTTTTTGAGGAACCTCCGTAGTGTCTGAACCAATTTGCATTTTTACCAACAGTGCACAAGGGTTTACTTTTCTCCACATCTTAACCAACACTTGTTATCTCTTGTTAAGGAGCTCACTCCCTATGTTTTATTTCAGGATTTATGGTTTTAGGTCTTATATTTAAGTCTTTAATTGGTTTTGAGTTGATTTTTGTATATGGTGTAATATAGGGGTCCAGTTTCGTTCATTTGTATGTGGCTGTTTAGTTGGCATGAAAAGATTGTTCTTTTCACATTATACATATATTCTTGTCTCCTTTATTGTAAATTAACTGACCATATATGTGTGGATTTATTTCCTGGCTCTCTATTTTGTTTCATTGATCCATGTGCCTTAGATCAGTGTATCTTTTAATTAAATTTTAACAAACATTTATTATACAACTAGCAGGCATTGCAAGTATTTTTTTAGTCACCAGTGAGCAGCAGGAAAATTCATGCATTTTGTCCCTGTCAAAAAAGCATATTTTGAAAAAGGAGAAAGTACTATAAATTATTTAGGGTTAATATTTGATCTCTAAAATAACTAGTAAAGTGTATAACCAATAGTTAGAATTCATATATATGGGCTCACTAACTACTTGGCTCCTTATTATATGCGATATTTTAGACAAATTAATTATGCTCTAGTTTGTTCACTTGTAAAATGGGGCAATAGTAATTGTACTTCAGGATATGGCTGTGATGATTAAATAATAGATAATGCATGTAAATTTAGCACAGTGCTTTCCATTAAATCTAGTGCAATAAATGTTAGCTGTTTTTATTTATCAGTTCCCTTTGCTTATAAATTTTCTTTTCAAATTGGGGAGTGGAAGCCCCCAAGAGTGCTGTCACCTACACTATAGCAGCAGTAGCAGTTTGAGACAGAAAGCAAAGGGAGCCGAAACCGGTTTGGCTCAGTGGATAGAGCGTCGGCCTGCGGACTCAAGGGTCCCAGGTTCGATTCTGGTCAAGGGCATGTACCTTGGTTGCGGGCACATCCCCAGTAGGGGGTGTGCAAGAGGCAGCTGATCGATGTTTCTCTATCATCGATGTTTCTAACTCTCTATCCCTCTCTCTTCCTCTCTGTAAAAAAAATCAATAATTAACAACAACAACAAAAAAAGCAAAGGGAGAATGAATAGAGGAAGGCCTGTGATTAATGAGGTAGGCCCAGCGAATGGAGAAATGAGGAGGGCATTGTATGCAGAGGGGCACGGTGCACAAAGGCACAGAGGTGGATGCATGGCGTGCTTTGGGAATGGAAGGGAGTAGGTTAGTTTGTGTAAAGTGTACTACCAGGGGTCTGCATGGAAGGAGTATTGGTAGGAGGCAAGGAAACTGAGCAAGCAATGGTTGGCCACGGGGTTCTTATAGGCAATGCCTACGAGTTGGGCGTTATCTTTCAGTGATAGAGATGGAAACTGGATAACAGAAGATCAGAGATAGGATGTGGGCAGGAGGAAGTGGGAATGTGGAGGAGGAGGATATATAGGGATGGGGTAGTGCTTGATAGGGCTAAGGTAAGGTGACCAGACGTCCCGCTTTTGGTGGGACAGTCCCGATTTTTAACAATTTGTCCCACATCCCATGGTGTTTTAAAAAAGTCCCAATTTTTGGAAAGAATGCATGACAAGCTAGGGAACGGCAGGAGAACGGGAAGGGAATATACGGTTTTCGGCGGCCATGTGGCTATTTAGCCAGGATATGAGTTTTATATTATTTTTGTTAATTTTATAATGTTAAACTTTAATAATAACAAATAATTGTTGAGAACTGATTATCGAGAACTGCTTATCAAAGTTCGCATTGTTGATCAGTTGTTAGAATTCGACCACCATTGTTTGGACTTAATGAACAATGGCATTTTTTGGGATTGGCAACGACGAAAACATTTTGTAACTGTCTCTCAGACGATACACATCATACTGCGTGCTAGTAAGCTAGTTAAACAAGTGATGTCATTACAAATCAGCTATTCAGATAATTTAGGTAAGTAATTTATTTATTTATTTCATAAATACATAAATTTTCTTGAATTTAGCAGATAGTACTCGTATTATTTATATTTTATAGTGGTGGCAAAAAGTCTAGCACCGGCCTTGAAAGTGACACTTACGTTACGGCAAATTCAGAGGAAAAATAATACAAGTTAGTATTGCTATTATTTAGAAAGAAATATAGGATTAAAATTAAAATAATTTTTAAAATATAGTTACTTTATAACAATCAAATTAATTTAATTTATAAACTAACAATAAAATATGCTCATATAATTATGTACCTACTTACTGTGTTTTTAAGCAATGTGTATATAATAATTTATAATATAATTTTAAATATTTTTAGATTTTTAACATAATGAGTAAGAAAAGAGGATGCAAATTCAACGATGATCTAAGAAGTGAATTTCCTTTTATTAAAAAAACCAAAAGTGATTACAATATAGACCAAATTTTTAGTCAAGACCCCTCCCCCCCCTCCTCGGTCAATGGTGTCCCGCTTTACCAATGTTAAAACCTGGTCACCTTAGGCTAAGGGAGAAATTGAAGATCCCACGTGGCGGTGGAGGGGCCTAGATAATTAATGGGACAAACAGAGCCATCAGGGGACACATTCCAGGTGGGGGTGAGCTTTGTGAAGGGATGAAGACCCTTCTTATGAGACAGGCAGAAAGGTGAAAAGCAGTAAAGGTGCAGATGAGGTGGGAGGGGGCAGGATACAGAGGTTGAAAGGCTGCAGCCTTTCAGCTTCTTTTCTTGAACTTTGATCTGCTGAGAATGATCAGTTGGAAGGAAATGATCTGCTGAGTATTTGGGGTGGGATTTTAGGGTTTAAGATGAGAGGTAGGGATTTGGATTATCCACTGTTGGAAACGTAAGAAGTAATGGACTTAGGAGGAGGA
Source organism: Eptesicus fuscus (assembly GCF_027574615.1). Taxonomy (NCBI): domain Eukaryota; kingdom Metazoa; phylum Chordata; class Mammalia; order Chiroptera; family Vespertilionidae; genus Eptesicus; species Eptesicus fuscus. The sequence goes on from NC_072481.1 coordinate 72,346,236, forward strand.
TGAGTCTGGCTGATGCAAACGCTTGGTGAGAAGGTACCAGGGAGCCATGTGGTTCTTGCTAACAGCAGCCTGGATTCTAGAAGCAATGAGGATGGAAAGATGGCCAGACCCACCCAGATGCAAGGAGTTCAGGAACTGAGGGCATTGGCTCAACGGCAGCTGATGAATAGGGAAGAAGCAAATTTGAGAAAAAGTGACAGAGATAGTCTGAAGAGAATAGGATGAAGTCAAGATACATGGGGTCTAGATTCAGCGAGTAGGTGAAGTGAGGAGAGGGGACAAGACAGATGTGTGGCTGGAGGGGGACTTCAGGGTTTAGTATTTTATAGGATTACTAGTATTTTATTGTTGTTTTCCAGAAAGCACTGTTTTAAAAAGTTGCCCTGAAATTCTCATAACAGCCCAACAGTGTCTGCATTAGTATAGATCAGGGGCAGACATTTTTCTTGAGAGCTTTGTTAAGGTCACATAATATTGATAGAGGATGAGCCCAGAGTGTTTTTACAAAGCGAGATGTTAACACAGGCATAACAGGTCTCAGCTAGTTCCCTGGAAACCTGTAGTTTTTCCTCAATAGGAAACAACTAACATAAGCTCAGTGATTTGTATTTCTTTGCTTTTAAAGGTAAAACCAGTAATCCACAGCAGGATCAACGTGTCAGCTCGATTTAGAAAACCACTTCAGGAACCCTGTACTATCTTGTAAGTTGGAGGCCTTTACAGTTCAAGTTGAAATTGGCTGGTGGTTTCCTTTTAGTTTGGGGTTTGCACTATAATTATAGTGGCATTACTCTGTCAAATAGTATGGCTCACTGGCTTTGCTTTTTGTCCAGCTTGATTGCAAATGGAGACCTCATAAGCCCAGCATCTCGCCTCCTCATTCCTAGAAAAGCCTTGAACCAGTGGGATCATGTGCTACAGATGGTCACGGAAAAAATAACTCTGAGGAGTGGGGCTGTTCACAGGTATGTCAAAATCATCTTGCCAGTGGATGGTTTTCAGAACTGTGAAAATATTCCCAGGAGGCTCTCAAGTCACTTGTTCTAAATTTGAATTTTGGCTCACCAGTTAGGCTCTATATGCCTTAGTTTCTTTATCTGTAAAATGGGTATATAATAATACCTTATAGATTGTTTTAAGGAATAAGATAAGCCACATACAGAGCTTAAAACAGTTCTTGGCACAAATATTAACTATTTTTATTCCTTTAATTTAGAGCAATTAGGCAACATTCATTTTGTTGAGAACTTTTTTCTTGACTCTTAGTTAACTTGTCCTTTTATTCAGGAGATACTTATGATTCTTTGATGGTCCAAACTATTTGCCTAGCATAAAGAATCAGACATCAGGAGCTGTTAGTGGATTTAAAGAAGAGGCAGGTAAGAGAGGATAATTAAGTGATGTTGCCTAAACTTGAGAAATCAAAAGCATTTTTCTCAAGTTCTGAAATTTTAGTGAAGATTAAAGTCATGGCTTTTAAATTGTGAAGCCTATGAAATTATTCCTTGATGGAGGCTCACTTATTTAGTTCCTTAAAGGTGGGAGGGTTACAGATAATATATACAAGTACAGAACATATTAAGAATATACCCAAAGACTTGAAATCTAATCAAGAGTTTTCTGGTTGTTCTTGAGTTTTGTCTTTATCCCAAACTCTCTAACATACTCCACTGGTAGAACACACTCCTGCTTTTAAGAAGTTATACTCTGCCCATTTTCATTTCTATATATCTACCTATGGACACATTTGATAAGATAATTATGTCTTTCAGTTTAATGTGTGTACATATTCACATATATTAATATATATAGTTTCATAGCCACTTAGGTTTTAAATATAACTAGGTATATATAAATATATATTTAGTATATAAATATAATTGAAAGCAAAACTTCACCGGTGGTAAAAAATATTTCATGCAGGACAAAAGATATAAATAAAAACCATTTCTCTCCCTTTGGGCTCCCCAGTTCCTCTTTCCAGCATTATTCTAGAAATATTCCATGCATACAGAAGCCTATGAATCTCTTATTTTTAAAAAACACAAATGGTAACACACATACACACATGAATAAATATATAAACATACCTTAATTTTTAGACTATTTTATCGTTTACTGTATTATAGGTATTCCCCATTTTACTGTAACAACAAATCTTGGAGATTTTTATTAGCATAAATAGCTCTATCGTATTATTTTTAATGACTGCAAAATATTCCATTTTATGAGTGTGCCCTAATCTATTTTAATAGTCTACTCTTGATGGAAACTGAGATTATTTCCAACCTTTCACTATTGCATGTTCATGTCTTTGCATATAAATAGAGTTTATCAGCAGAATAAAGTCTAGAAGTGGAATTGTTGTGTCTATTGGTAAATGCATTTTAGATTTTGATAGATACTGCCAACTGTCTTCCAAAGAATTTGTACTGACTTGCACTCTCACTAAAAGTGCTTGAGGGCCTGTTTTACATACTCTCATCTGTGCTGTGAAATTAATATTTTGTCTTTTCATTCATGTTGGGTAAAAGTATTATTTTATTTGTGTTGATTTTTACTTATTTAATGTACAATAATGACATCCATTGAGCATTTCTTTTGTGCAATGCATTATTCCAAGTGCTTTATGTTGTTAACTTAATTTAGCAATCCTATGAGGTAAGTAGTGTTGTTATTCTCTTTTAATGAAACATGAAACACAGAGGGGGTAACTTACTTGCCCAAGATTATGTAGATAGTGACTAACAGGACTGGATTCAACCAAACTAGTGGGCTGTATGACTCCAGAGCCTGTGCTCTTCATTGCTAAGTTATTCTCTGAATAACTGCCAATATTTATCTTCTATTACATATGAACTATCTGTCATGGCCTTTGCATATTTGTCTTATTGATTTGTAGGCATTCTTTACACATTAGGGAAATTGGCCCTTTGTCATATGTTCTAAATATATTTCCAGTCTGTATTTTTGATACTGTTTATGTTTCTTTTTGCATACAGACATGTTGAGTTTTGATGCAGTTGAATTTTCAATCTTTTCTTTTGATCATTAAGTTTTATTACTAGTTTAGGTCTTTCTCACTCCAAGATTATAAAAATATTTTTCTATGTTTTTGTCTGGTACTTTTAAATTTCATTTGAAACTTAGATCCTTCTGGGTTTCATTTTGGGATGAGGAGTGAGACAGATCTCAATCCTATATAATAAAAGCTTAATATGCCAAGTGTCCGGTCGTCCGGTTGGCCATTCAACCAATCAATGCGTAATATGCTAATGATATGCTAAGGCTGCTCAACCACTTGCTATGACGTGCACTGACCACCAGGGGGCAGACAATCGACCAGTTGCTATGACGTGCACTGACCACTGGGGCAGAGGCTTAATGCAGGAGCTGCCCCCTGGTGGTCAGTGCGCTCCCACAAGGGGAGTGCTGCTCAGCCAGAAGCCCTGAGCTGGGCTCACGGCTGGCAAGCGCAGCGGCGGTGGCGGGAGCCTCTCCTGCCTCTGTAGCAGTGCTAAGGACATCTGACTGTCAGACATCCCCTGAGTGCTCCCTGACTGTGAGAAGGGCACAGTCAGGCTGAGAGACCCCCTCTGAGTGCACGAATTTCGTGCACTGGGCCTCTAGTTGTTATATATTGATTTTTTTTTAGATATAATTGCGTCTTTTGACATATACATAAATATAAGCCCACTAAATAAAAAATATAAAGCATAAAAATATATTTATATACACAACTGCATGCCCAAGATCTACCTAATCATACATATATTGATATGAACAAATTCATACATAGAAATAAAATTTATGCAAGTACAAATATAGGAAAGAAAATATAGTTATATGTCCCTGAACATTTGAATACTTAGAGAAAGTTCATTCTTAATATAATGCCAAATACGAGTAAAATTTGGTTGCTGTTGACTTGGGATATGCCCATTTTTCCTTAAGGGAACATTAAAAATTCTTACAGTTAGATTCTACACTGCACATCAATTTATTTATATATGAAAAGCATTCCATAAAAATTGGTTCAACTTCCTATTTATATTTCTTGTCTTTGTAGCAAAGGAAGAAAGCAGGTCAACAAGAGTCACATAAAGAAAGGCTAAAACCATGGGTTAAGACTTATGCAGGACCTCTTTCCCACCTGTAGAGGAAACCAGTCATATCTTAGCTGTTTCCAGATCCACAGCTCTGCTGCCTTTTCATTTCTTGGTATAAAAATTAATTATGAATTTTGATCTTCCTATTTTGAATGAAAATGAAAGAAGAATGTCCGGGTGTAAGCCAATACTTCTCAGCCGGGGGAAGTCTCCCCGTCGAGGACATTTGGCAGGGTCTGGAGTCATTTCTGGTAGTCCCAGCTGGGAATGGGCCAGCTACTACTACCACCTAGGGCAGGGGTCCTCAAACTTTTTAAACAGGGGGCCAGTTCACTGTCCTTCAGACCGTTGGAGGGCCGGACTATAGTTTAAAAAAAAACTATGAACAAATTCCTATGCACACTGCACATATCTTATTTTGAAGTAAAAAACCAAAACGGCAAATCACCCGCATGTGGCCCGCGGGCTGTAGTTTGAGGACGCCTGACCTAGCGGGTAGAAGCCAAGGGTGCTGTTATCTGCAGTGCACAGGGCAGCCTCCACACCTCTCCACAGAGCATAGTCTTGTCCAAACAGTGTTCAGAAACCCTGGTTTAGGTCAAGGCAGGAAAACCAGAACCCTGGGTGAAGTGTTGACTTGTAGGGAGAGGTGTACAATGTTATAAAAGAAAAGATTGTGATACTAACTCAACACAAACACATTCCAGGATTTTGGTGGCTATTTTCTTTTTACCTAATCAGTAAACAAGCAGACAGGTCAATGGACTTTTCATTTCCTTTGCAAATGTTACTAACCTTTATTATGCAGTATAGGAAGCCGGAGAATTTTTGAATGATTTTTCTTGAAATCTATCTAGTTGCTCTTGTTTATAACCTTCAAATATCTGCATTGTCTTTCTGTGTAGTTTCCTAGTAGGCTTTTTTTTTTTCCTGTTCTTTAAAGAAATTCTCTGGATACTTTAAATGGTCTACAAAATTATCACTGTTCTTTGAATAAGTAACATATTAATTGTAGTTTGCAGCAGCAGTTTTACAGTAAAGGGAGGGTCTTGTGAAATCTATTCTGGGAAGATGAGGGAAGGCAGGAGAAAAAAAGAAAGAAGCAGGAATGTTATGTGGTTCTGCATCATTAATACTGGCAATGGGCTCTTTCACCTCCTGCCCTCTCAACCTCTTGTTTTCTGACCCAGTTTTGTGTGTTTAGATGTAATCTGATGGCTGCTCATATACAGAATGCTTTAGGAGGCATATAATTCTGACAAGTAAATTAAGAAAATAAATTTTAAAAGTACTTACTAAATGTAAATAGAACAATCAAACTTCAACAGAAGCTGGGCTTTATTTAAGGCACCACTTTCTGTATCAGTTAAATCTTCCCCTCTAAAATCTTAATATGGCAGCCATAGGGGATATCATGTTAGATTGTCATTTCATTGGGATGAAACACTGTGCAGCTAGTTAGCAACTGTGTCTGCATTATAACGTTGGCATTTAGTTGAATCTAATTATTTCTTGTCTTTGAAGCAAAGGAAGGACATTCTTCTTTCTTTTTCCTTCAAAATAGGAAGATCAGAATTCGTAATTAACTTGTATAGCAAGAAATGAAAAGGCAGCATAGCTGTGGATCTGGAAACAGCTAGACTTTGAGGCATTTGTAATTCAATAATTGGGATAGTAACAGATGAGCCAAATTAAGAACAGAATGTTTTTATTTACTTTGTAATTTTAAGCAGTTTTCTCAATGCTTGTTAAAATTTTAATTGTTGGCATTCATATTTTGGCAGACTTTATACTTTAGAAGGAAAACTGGTTGAAAGTGGGACAGAGTTGGAGAATGGACAGTTTTATGTGGCTGTTGGCAGAGATAAGTTTAAGAAATTGCCTTACAGTGAATTACTTTTTGACAAGTCAACCATGAGAAGGTCTTATGGGTAAGTTTTCATCCTCATTTACTTCTCATACTATAGTTATCACTTGAAGTAGCATTGAGTCTTTTGCTGACCACTGGTATATTTTACATAATCTAGTTTATCAGTTAGACTGCAAAGCATGTATGATATACACTGACCTTTGTTTTTTTGCCATGATTGGAGATTGAGATCTATTGCACAATAATTTTCGGGAATCTATGAAAGACTAAATAGTATATTTTTTACTATATATGTATTTTTGCTATTCATTTATGATTTATAACAAATATAAAGATTTACTCTTGTGAAGAAGATAAATGGCAATTAGCTTCTTTTTAAAAAATATAAATTTTTTGTTGATTTCAGAGAAGAAGGGAGAGGGAAAGAGAGATAGAAACATCAATGATGAGAGAGAATCACTGATTGGCTGCCTCCTGCATGCTCCATATTGGGGATTGAGCAGGAGCATGTACATATGCAGGCATGTACCCTGACGAGGAATCAAACCTTGACCTCTTGGTTCATAGGTCGATGCTCAACCACTGAGCCACAATGGCAGGCCAATTAGCTTCTTTAAAGCATACATTATTAGAAGTTTTAAGAATCTCTTAATTGTTTAGCTGGATCAAGTAATTTTTCAGCTGGTGCATATAAAACATCTAAAGGTGTTTAAAAAACCCCATAATATTTTATACACCTTTTAATAATAACTGTAAAATATAAAAACAATACAATTCCACTTGTGCAAAATAAATAGATTAACTGCTTTTATAGTTAATATATGCAAAATTTTATAGATAACAATATAATTACTCATAATACACTGTGGACCGTTTTTCTCTATGAAATGTCATATATTGGTGAAAGATGCCTTATTTCAGCCAAGTAGCTGGACCTTATAGGCATGCCTGAGGAGCCCTGGCCCCTGGCACATGCTGGGACCCTCCCTTCGGCTTGCTCACAGTGCCCAGGACCTACCTCTACTGCAATCTACAGATATTCCGTGACCACTTTGCTATTGGAAACGGAATTTTTTGGTGGTTCTCTGCTAGGGTGGATGATACTTGTAAAGACAGAGCAGAATGTCACCAATATGTTGTCCATTAATTCACAGTTTGTGAAGCCTGATGGAGAGCTTAGCTGAGGGTCTCTAGATAAGTATTAGATGAAACCAAATTTCAGGGATGTTGTTTAACGTATGCAAGAGCACATGGTTTTCCAGCACTTTAGAATTACTCACCAGCAGACTTATTGCTAACCATCCTTACCCATCCATGAAATCAAATCCTTCCACAGCCTGTCAAGCAACACTGGATTAGTCTGTTGTTAGCTTCAGTGTGTAATTGATGGCAGTGGGAAAACTCTAACTCATGGTGACCTTTCTCAGGCATATTAGTAAGATTACATTTATCTCTGTATCCTCTTATTTACAGAGTTTCAGTTGAGTTCCAGAATAAATCTTTTTCTAATAATATAGACATCTGTGAAACAACATTCCTATAGTTGAAGAGAGTTTTTATTTTTTGACAAGAGTGACTGGTTTAGAAAGCCCCTGAATATAAATGTCAGTGTGCTACCATTCTGAGCTCATCAGAGGCAGACAGCATAGGCGTTTAAAAGGAGAGATAAATTTATTGTTTTAAACTCAATTTAGCAAAATCATTACTCAGCTTGAGAAATGATTTTTGAAATTCATATGGAAAATTCAGGGAATTAAATAAAAATGCTGTGAAAGAATATAATGTGGTACTCTAAGTTTATTGTAAGTATCAATTACAATAGTATGCAGAAAAAAATATTAAACATCTTTTGGAATGGAATTTTGAAATTTTATGGTGGTCTTTGTGAAATTGGGAAAGTATGTAATACTTTTGTGAAACACTGATATCAGTAAACAGTTGACTTACAGGTTGGGATGACAAATTGACATGACAATTGTATTGCATTGTATATTATTTGTAAATAACACTTATATTTCTAAATTGCAATTTGTTTTCACAGTCAGAAAGCTTCTTCACTGCCTCCTATTGTGGGATCCAGAAAGTGTAAAGGGAGTGTAAGTATCAGATGGTTTACTCATTAATGTCCTATATTTCTGTACAATACATTGAGACTGTTCTTTGGATTTCAATTAAATTTGAAGAAATAAAAGCTAGCTGGTATATAAGTAATTGTGTGAAACAACACTAGGACATTAATGTTACAATTAAGGTCTTATAAGAGAGCTAACATTTTTAGAATATATATTTTGAAATAGGTATCTTTTTCCTCGTGTATAGACCTGATTCAATTTATATCACAGTTGAAATCCAGGCAATCATACATAAAAGTAGAAGAAATGCTGGGGTAGGTCACATTAGTGGTCCACCCAGTCCTATTTCCTATCTCTGACAAAGACTAAAAAAGAAGTTTTTGTAAGAAAATGGTGATCCTCACATATAGTTCTTTAAAAGATTGAGAATCATTTCAAATATTTATTCTCTATCAGAAAAGTCCATTCATCATTCATTCATTTGCTAATTCAGCAAAGTTTATTAAATGCCTATTATGTGGGAACTGTGACACGCAGTTAGTAGGTAATTAATTCCTTAATGTCTTTGTATTTTCGGTCTCTAGTTCTCATGGAGCTGAGTTTTATGTCATGCCACAGTGCTGCTTTGACAGAGTACTTCTAGCTAAGGCTTCTCTTTCCACCCTTTTGATTGAATTTCCAGACCTGTAGTGGTCAGGACTGATTTGATATTTCCCCTCTCTGAATTAAGGAAGCAAAATTCTTATTATGGTGTTTTGTGAAATAAATGGCTGTTTGGCAATGATACTGCCTTCCTAGTGATGATTTAGATACTTCTCCATCCTTTTGGTTATATCATGTGAAATTCTTGGAAAAAAAAGAAAAACAATTTTGCGTGAAGAAGTAGTGCTGAACTCAGCATAAAAAACAGCAAACCTTTATTAGCCACTCATTCACTGGGACTCATACAATTTATGACAAAGCACTTGCCCCTCAAGAAATGTACAATCTCATTGAAATAGAGAAGATAGCTTGAAAAGGTAACCAACAAGCTAAACACCAAATTTGTGATGGGACTGATAAACATGAGAGAGACAGAAGGCATCAATGTGCATTGGTCAAAGTACATGGAGAAAGTTGAATTAGAGTTATGCCTTTGAGGACTGTTTAAGGCAAAGCCAATGAGGGGGGAAGGGCTTCAGATAGAAGGGACAGTGTGAGGAAAGGAGAAGCAATAATACTGGCTAATATTTAGTGAACACTATGACCGTGTCTTTACAGGTGTGATTTACTTAATCTTCACCCCATGAGACAGGTACTATTATTACTTCATTTAAAAATAAGAAAAGGAAGCAGGCCATGGAAGTACCACATCTAAAGGCTTCTGTTGAGCAACTGGCAGGGGAGGGATTGCGACCAGGTGGCCTTCCTGGAGGAGGCTTGTGCTTCTGACCCCAGGGAACAATGAGTTGCTCAGGTTGACTGGAACAGAAGGGCTTTCTTCTGTGGTGTGGAGGCTGATGTGCCCAAAATGGTAGTGATGGCAGTGTTAGATGACTTAGAATGTCAGGGAACCTACGGATAAAAGTTCTCTAAGACAGAGTTTAACGATAGAGCTTGTTATACAAAGCAGGGGCAGGGGAGAAAGAGCCTTTACAGCAGAGGAAGAATTACAGAGGCCCTTGGTAATGAGCTTGGCAAGTGAGGAGGGCAGGAAGAAGGCCAATGTTGTCTGAGATAAAATCGGCAGGCAGCGCCTGAACCTGGGTTTGGGTTTTATTCCTTGATAGGATACCATTTGAGGGATAGAAGAAGAGGGTGATGCCACTTGCTTTACATTTTGAAAAGACCATTCTGGCCATGGTGTCTACAGAAAGTGAGTTGGGGCAAGAATAGGAGCAGGAGGCTGTGGGACAGCTGGTGCCCAGGCATGTGATGCAGGTGACTTGGACAGGTGACAGCAGGGGAAATGGGCATCTATGATAATTCTTCTTTGAATATGTTGTAATGGTCTGTTGTTATTGGTTGATACATTCATCACAGGCATTTACTGAATACATTTTAGTGCTTGGTGGGTAGCGGGAGGCAGAGATTCCTGAGAAAACACTGAACATACAGAGGAGGAAAGAGAAACAAATACACAATATATTTAGTATTAGTTAGTGAGAAGCTTGATGAAAAATGCATCAAGACATGGGAAGAGCCCTAACTGGTTTGGCTCAGTGGATACAGCATTGGCCTGCGGACTGAAGGGTCCCAGATTCGATTCCAGCCAAGGGCATGTACTTTGGTTGCAGGCACATCCCCAGTAGGGAGATGTGCAGAAGGCAGTTGATCGATGTTTCTGTCTCATCAATGTTTCTAACTCTATCCCTCTCCCTTTCTCTCTGTAAAAAATTCAATAAAATATATTTAAAAAAAAAAGACCTGGGAAGAGCCCGGCTGGTGTGGCTCAGTGGTTGAGTGTCGACCTAGAACCAGGAGGTCATGGTTTGATTTTTGGTCAGGGCACAAGCCCGGTTTGCAGGCTTGATCCCCAGTGTGGGACATGAAGGAGGCAGCTGATCAATGATCTCTCTCATCATTGATATTTCTACCTCTCTTTCCCTTCCTCTCTGAAATCAATAAAAATATATTAAAAAAAAAAGACATGGGAAGAGAAAGTGCCATAACATCCTGGTGGGTGGGGTAGGCCTCTTTTATGAGGTCATATTTGAACAGAGAGGAATTCCTCACCTGGCACATGGTAGGCTCTCCTGTGGTTAGTGCATGTGTGCATGACTGGCAGTGAACCCCACAGAGAGAACATCTTAGGTCAGAATTTCAGAGTCACAAACTCTATTTTTAACAGAAGGATTCATTTACTCCTTTCCTTTAATCAGTTGGTTCCCTGGAGAATGCATGTGTTTTTAAGAACATTAACTGTGTGGCCCTGAATTAGGGGGTGAGTGAACTGGACTCGGGGAAAGTTGGCTTTAAACTTGGGGTTCCATTGCCAAATCAGCGGGAAAGCATCCCTGAACTCAGGGTGCACATCAAAGGGTACACAGACCTGGATTTTAAGAATTCATTTTTCCACACAGCTTTCTAGGGATTGCTCTATTGCATAATGAAGGGGAGTGTGGTTAGGGCTTGATCGAACTTTAAAGAGAGAGAGAGAGAGAAAGCTGCCACAGTTTGCTGGTGCATCAGTGACTTGGTCAGCAGAGTTCCACCCTTGTGGTAGGGAATGTGAGGAGTGAGGGGTTCTTGGGGTCAAGCAGATCCTTTCAAATCAGCCAGGGAATGCCTTGCACAAAGCAGGACAAGACCAGAAGCCACCCTGTTACAGACTCCGAGTGCTGGGGAAGTCACAGAAATAAGCAAATTGGGACTATTTTTATTATGTACTAGAGGCCTGATGCACGAAATTTGGCCTGCACCCTCAGCCCGGCCTGTACCCTCTTGCAATCCGGGACTCCTTGGGGGATGTCCAACTGCGGGTTTAGGCCCGATCCCAGCAGTCGAACATCCCTCTCACCATCCGGGACTGCTGGCTCCTAACTGCTCACCTGCCTGCCTACCTGATCACCCCTGCCTGCCTGCCTGATCACCCCTAATCACTCGCCTGCCTGCCTGATTGCCCCTAACCTCCTCTGCCTCAGCCTCCCGCTGCCGCAGCTCCGTCTGGAAGGACATCTGGAATGACGTCCAGAAGGTCGTTAGGCTGACTGGGCTAATTAGCATATTACACTTTTATTATTATAGATTTTTTACAGAGGAGGAAGGGAGAGGGATAGAGAGATAGAAACATCGATCAGCTGCCTCCTGCACACCCCCCACTGGGGATATTCCCGCAACCAAGGTACATGCCCTTGACAGGAATCGAACCTGGGACCCTTTAGTCCGCAGGCTGATACTCTATCCACTGAGCCAAACCAGCCAGGGCTTATTATAGATTTTTTAAATTCTCACCTGAGGATATGTTTTATTTTGTTTTGTGTTTTTTAAAAATATGTTTTTATTGATTTTTTTAGAGAGAAAGGGAGACAGATAGTGAGACAGAAGTATAGATGAGAGAGAAACATCAATTGGCTGCCTTCTGCACATCCCCTCCTGTGGAAAGAGCCTGTAACCTGGGCATGTGCCCTGACCAGGAATCGAACTTGCAACCTTTTGGTGTATGGGACAACACTCCTACCAATTAAGCCACTCAGCCAGGGAAGTTGTGAATATTTTTAAGTTGTGGCCCTAACCTTGAAAACAAAAGGAAGATTTAAGTGAATTGTCTTAAGTTTTATAAAGTTTGAAAAATAAACCCATCAGCAGAAGGCTGTTCTCTAGCGATGAGGCCACTCCGTGTAGAATCAGAGCGCCCTCTAGTGGGAGAGGTGCAAAATCCGAGAAGTATTTGAAAGTTAAAGCCGAAGACTTTTTTCTTATGACTATATGGCTAATACATCTTGTGATCAATGATTTACAAATTAAGATATTATAATTGTTAAGGTTTTGGTTTAAAAGACACCCACATGATTATCCACATATCACAAAGTCACTGTGAAGCAAGAAAAGTTCCGCATGCTCCTAAAACGCCATTTACCTGGTGGAGAAGCTGTGTTCAGCGTGGATGGGAGGGCTTCTCACACTTGCTCTCATCAGATGCTCAAGTGAGAGCAGCACCAGTCTGAGTCCTGTCCAGTTCCTGCTCTTCAAGTCCTCCTCCCAGGGGTGTCCCTGAGACACAGGTGGTGAAGGCCTGCTCCAATAGGCAAAAACCCTCACAGAATTATTTTAAACTTGATGTTTTATGACATGTTTTTGTAGGGGCTGGAAATGAGTTTCTGTAGTAATGAAATAAACCTGAGCTGTTTGGATTTTGTTGGACATTGCTTTGGGAACTACTTAAAAATTCCAGTTTCGGTAGAGTGAGGGTGATAGAAGGTCTCTTGTTAGTTTTTTCCCCCAAAATATATTTTTGTTGATTTCAGAGAGAGGAAGGGAAGGGGAGAGAGATAGAGACATCAATGCTGAGAGAGAATCATTGATGGGTTGCCTCCTGCACACCCTCCACTTGGGAATGAAGCCTGCAACCCAGACATGTGACCTGACTGGGTATGGAACCATGACCTCCTAGTTCATGGGTCGACGCTCAACCCACTGAGCCACACCGGCCAGACTCTTGATATTTTTTTTTTTGCTAGTTTGAGCTAGAACTTTGCTATTCCTGTAAGATAAGCTGAGATGTGTGTAAGGCAAAAGGCAGGACAGTGGTTTAAGTATCACTGAGGTTGAGTTTTTGCATAGGACATGCTGTAAAATTTAGCTGCTTCTTGATTCCTTCCACTGTGTCACTTCCAGGTGGCTGTTTTTAGGGAACCATACAATATAATAGCTGTTTCTAGTGCCTTGGCATCAAGAAGCTCCTGTGTAACAGAAAAATCAGACCTGGGTAATCTTGAGAAACTGAGTTCCTTTATTATCTATAAAGTGATGACAATGATATCTATCTATAAATTTGGTAAATATTTGTGTTAATGGGTATTTAGCACATAAGAGCTACTCAATAACATTGTGTCATCAACTGGCATAGCTGTGTAAGATGGCAAAACTAACTTCCCTATTCACTCTGCTCCCAAAATAGCAACAACTATCTATGTGCTCAAGTAATTAGCCACAGATGGAAGTCCCCAAAAGAAGGAAAATTTCCTTCTTCATTCCTTTGTTCTTCTCTTTCTCTCTCTCTCTCTCTCTCTCTCTCTCTCTGGATATATGTATCTCCTTATATATCCTAATATATAAATACCATGGGTCTGTTACAACTGAAGGCTCAACCAACCGGAAGTCAGTCCTGCAGTCAGTGTTGGGTTGCCATGATGACTGAGCACTGACTGCTACAGCTGCAGGCGTGGTGACCCAAGAACTGACTGCTGAGGGGGCTGCAAAGCAGACCCAGACAGAAGCCTGAAGAGAGAAGCAGGGTCTGATCCATAGCCTCTGTGGCAGCTGTTGATCAGCACTTGCCTCTCTCTTTCTCTACGGTCCTGGCTAGCAGCCGCGCCTCCATTTCTCTCCAGGCCTCTACCAGGGCTGCTGATCAGTCCTGCCTTTCTGATCAGGCCTCATTGATAGGCCCAGAGACACTGACTGGCATAGAAACTGACCAATCAGAACCAAACCTGGGTCAACTGTGAGGAGCCAATGGCTGCCTTGGAGGCGGAGCTTTTGACACTGACTGGCATAGAAACCGACCAATCAGAACCAAATTGGCTGGCAGGGAGGGCAGTTGGGGGCGAGATCAGGCCAGCAGGGGAGGGCAGTTGGGGCAACCAGGCCGGCAGGGGAGGGCAGTTGGGGGGGACCAGGTCTGTAGGGGAGGGCAGTTGGGGGCCATCAGGCTGGCAGGGGAGGGCAGTGGGGGGGGACCAGGCTTGCAGGGGAGGGCAGTTGGGGGTGACCAGGCTGGCAGGGGAGGGCAGTTGGGGGCGATTGGGCTGGCAGGGGAGCAGTTGGGTGTTAATCAGGCTGGTAGGGGAGCAGTTAGGGGCAATCAGGCAGGCAGGCAGGTGAGTGGTTAGGAGCCAGCAGTCCCAGATTGTGAGAGGGATGTCCGACAAGGGGTCCCAGATTGGAGAGGGTGCAGGCTGGGCTGAGGGACAACGCACGCGCACCCCCCCCCCCCCCCCCCCCCCAGTGCATGAATTTTGTGCACTGGGCCTTTTATGTATATAATTTCTTATATATTTTTTATATTAACACTTTAGGTGAGTCAACATTTTTAAAAGGATAAGCATTTAAATTATTAACCAATTTCTAATTACAAAACAATTTTTCCCTTGTTCTCAGTTTTTGTTCTTAAAAAGTGCCTTGTGAGTAGTCATTACTGAGTAATGCATGAGCAACATTTTCCAAAGTCGTGCCCTATATAGTTATTGGAATCAACTATTCTTTCTTGATGATCCACAATCACCAGTGATGACACGCATAGCCATTTCTAATGACACACAGCCGCTGAGGCGGCCGCATGCTGAGGATGAAACATTTGCTGCTCCTGAGGATGAAACATTTGCGAAATAATGTTTTTTCCTCAAAGTGACACACTACCTGAGTTAGGCTCAGTTTTTTGGTGAAGTTTGACACACTTAGCTCAAAAGGTTGCCCATCACTGACAACCACCTTTCTGAGTGTCAGTCACTATCAGAAATGTGGTAAAGCAGAATTTTCTGAACGTACAACAAGAGTTTTTAAAATTATGTAACTCCTAATTTCCATTCCAAGATGGGGCTCTGCTTCTCCATTGTTATACCCACCTGTGAACAAGACTTTTCCCAGAGAGCTGTAAAACCTGTTGTGCCGAGATCCAAAGCTTCTCATTCACAATGCTTCATGTTAGTCCCTGAAAGTTCCTCAGCATCTCTGAACGTTCCCTTAGGCTTGCTAGAGGGGTTACTTATTTCATTCAAGGCTTTTACAGTTTTTAAATCTTGGGATGAGTAGATATAGTTGGAAATAGACTGGAATATGAGACCTGGCTGATAGTTTCAGAATCTCCTCCATAATCATATCTATTTCTTCTGCCAGGCAATTTATGGCCTTTTGAGAGAGAATCATTGAAAAAAAGAAAAGGAATAAAAAGCACACCACAGCTCTGGTAGCAGTTAATGCAATAATTAAATGGAAACTGTATGTTTAAATTGCAGTCTGAATAGGAAATTAAATTATGCAAAAAAGTGTTATAGATTCAGACATATTTTATACTGTTAATAAATCTATGCATAATTCATTTTCTTGTAGGCTGTGACAAAATAGCATAAATAACTTCATTTGTAAGGCTGTGAATTTTGCTGTTCTTAATTGGGTGATGGCTAAAACTATTTAAATACTTTTCAATGACTGAATATATAAATGTTTAAAGTGAGCAGTTATAGGTTTCCAGGCAGATTTGTTTATTTAATATTACTACATTTATTTTTAGATACTAGCATAGTACAAATATTGCATAAAGATTGTACCCAATATGTGTGTTTGATAGGATTTTAAGAAAAATATATGATCTCTTTGCTCTTATAGAAAGCACTCTGATACTCATTGAATGAATACTATGTCAGGCACAGTACCAGTTACTTTATAAACTGGACCATTTCATTCTTATTATAGACCTAAAGGCAGGTACATTAACTCCTTTTAACTGTTGAGGAGACAGGCCAAACAAGGGAGGAACTAGCCCAAGTTCCCATAGGTGATTACTGGCAGAGCAGTGGCGCTGAGCCAGGTATTTTGGGTTTCTAAAACTTAATTTTTTTCCCATTACCTGCAGCTTCATACCCTACACACTTAGGTAAGTTTAGCATCGGAGTATCTGAGAGTCAAGGCTGTCTTGTTAGGATGGAGTCTCTTGCTGTAGCAATGGCCACGCAGTAGCTGAGATCAGCACAGCTGACCCTTGAGCACTAACAGTAACCACCACTGTAGTGGCTATTCTGTGGCTCCACAGGAGCCATACTTGGGCCAGTGACAGGAGCCGCTAAAACTCAACCCCACCTTTCTGCTGAGGAGCCCACTTTGCCAGACGCAAGGTCTTCATTTCCAGAAGTATTCTGGGACTAGAGGCAACCACTGGAGGTGTGATCATGGGTGCTGCCTTTCAGAAATGTGGACGTGTGGTCTTGAACTGCTGGGGTCTATGTTGCTCTGGATTTGCAATTCATAAGAGACCATTGCAGTCACCAACAGATGAGTAAATATTGGAGATTTCTACAAGCACAGTGTAGGTCTCTTCAAATGACTATCTCTATACATTCACAGTGACAACTAGTTAAGAAGATATTTCTTGATTAACTGATCAAGCTGAGGATTGTCCCTATTCCCCATTTAATAGGTAGCTGCTGATTCTTCAGAAAGCACAGGAGGGAGGGGATGGTTAGGGCAGAGGGCCTGCTGTGCTCTTTGCTGGGGGCATGACCTTGGACAAGGCTTACTTCCTAAGCCCTAAGCCTCCTTTTCTCCTCTTTACAATGGGGTGACAACAGTACCTGTCTCAGGGGGGAATGAAGATTGAGTGACTTAATTTTATAGAATACATGGTAAAATTAACTAATCAACAATCGTTATTTTTCTTCTTCTTCCTCTCCCAGACCCTTCTTTTGCCTCTAGAAAGAGTTAATTGTAGGTATTAAAATGGACAGAAGCAGAATCAGCACAGTGCATCCATCTCTGGCCCCTGCCCTATTTACCTAATGCCTAGTTAATGACTTTTTTTTTTTTAACTAGGAATCACTTTGGGAGTTCATTAGCCAATAATAAGGGTCTAATCTTTTGCCACTTAGGGAAATGATCGCCAGTCTAAGTCAACTGTAGGATCCAGCGACAACTCATCTCCTCAGCCCCCAAAGAGGAAAGGGAAAAAAGAGGATGTAAATGTAGAAAAACCCACAAAAGGGAAACAAAACCTAAAGTTAAAGAACTCACCACAACCAATTCCAGACAGTGGTAAGTTTGTTGTTATTATTATATTGTTGTTATTGATTATTTTTAGGTTAAGGCTGTGATACAAGTTTAATGCTTAAAGAGGTCTATTTGTTCCTCTGGGCACACAGAAGATATTCCTACATGTCATACATGAGTTTTCACAGAAGACCATGTGTGTGTGAGAGATGCTGCTTTTCAGGATTAATTTCTATTTGTAATTAGAGGTTGTGCTACAAAGGCATGTGTTTTGAGGTGAAATATTTCTATAGTGATTTTACAGAACAAAGTAAATTTTACCATCCTTTGTTCCTACTGAAAGTGCTTAATTAACATTTTTTTACATTGGTCTCTCTTACTTTTGTTCACATTCATTATGAATTACCTTTTAGTCACAGATTGCTCCTCCCCCCCAAAAAATAAAAGTTTTACTAATTTTGCTGATATCCAAGAGAATAAACACACAAAACTTTACTAGTAAACAGTATTTACCAGAATTAGTTATGTATCTTACATTACCAGGCAAGAGCTTGTCTAAATAATTTTTTAAAAATTTGTATTAGGACAAAATTTCAGGATAAAAGTGTGATGAACTAAGGACATATGCCATCAGAATTGTGGATTTCCCCATTAGGTTTTTGTGACAACAGGCTCTTATGGTTCCCATTACAAGCGCGTTCTCAGTGGGGTGGGCACGTGGCAGTGAAGTGATGCTGTGGCAGAGGGCTTCTGGGACACAGCCCAGCAGAGTGACTGCTTCTCCTTCCTCCTGGGACCCATCCACACACACCTCAGGGGACACACTGGGGCGCCTACGAAGAGGATGGATGCGATAAGGTTTCAGATGTGTGGCCGGAGCTTTATTTTCTTGCCTGGGAGCTCCAGCTCATTTCAGAGTCTATATGAAGATTCACATTGAAATTACAGCTAAGGTGGGCTTCACAATTGAAGAGACAGCATGAAATCTGTGAGGGTTTAGAGGACGCTGCACAGATGAGTACAGAGTTAAAAGGGAGATGTGTTGAGACTAAGTTAAATGAACAGACTAAATGAATGAGCTAAATACATAGAGAAGAAAGAGTAGAGGGTATTTAAATCTTCAAAGGTTGAAATGATGGAGATTAGCTGGAGGCTGAGTGTTCTAAATTCTTGTTCTAGTTCTGCTGTTGACCCTGGACAAGTCACTTAACATTTCTGGGCCCCATTAGCCCTCTGCAAAGTGTGGGTTCATATTAAGATTTATCCTTAAAGTTTTGCTTGTCTTTAAGTTTGTGAAATCCTTTTCAGTGCCCATGAAACAGGGACACCAGTGTGAAATTCAGCCAACAAATGTTTATTGAAAGGAAAAAAAGCTAGCCATACCTTGAGCATTAAAAGTATTTTAGTTTAATCAATGTATACTGGATAATGACACTCCCAAGGCCATGGGCTATGTTTTTTAAAAATATATATTTTTATTGATTTCAGAAAGGAATGGAGAGGGAGAGAGAGAGATAGAAACATCAATGATGAGAGAGAATCATTGATCGGCTGCCTCTTGCGTGCCCCCTACTGGGGATCAAGCCTGCAACCCAGGCATGTATCCTTGGCCAGAATCAAACCTGGGACCCTTCAGTCAGCTGGCCAACTCTCTATCCACTGAACCTAACCGGCTAGGGATGGGCTATGTTGTATTAGTTTATTTTTTTAATCCCCAACAACTTGCGCATATCTCATAGATATGAGACACTTACTAAATACTGAGAAATGAATGATAGAAGTTACAAAATAGAGAAATCTTTGTAATACTTTAAAACTCACTAAGGAACAGGACCCATTTTAAATGTTTTATGAATTATTTTATATAAAGGCTTTTTAATAAAATGTTACTTGCTTATTTTCTGTGAGGCTCTTATTAGTTCCCAACTCCTACTTCCAATATGTTTTTTAAAGTCTTTAGATGTAGTAGTTGTCCCTCAGAAGAAGGGGAAGCATCATCTGTCAGGTATCTCATTTGTAGAAATTTGGGGACACAAGATGCTATATCAATATTTCCCTCTTTCACAGCAAAGTAACTTTTATTAAAAAGTTGAATTATCATACTTTTGCTTTTGTGAAAATCCACAAACAGTTTTCAACAAAAATTGTATCCTTGGGGATGAAAATAACAAAAATATATTGAATATTTAAGCAAGTCATATTTTAAGTGTGCTAAGAAATGATAGAATCAATGAACAAAATGAGTACTTTACCTAAAAGATTAAAACTTTTGAAAAGAACCAAACAGAAATTCTGGACACAAAGGACTCAATAAAAGAAACCAAGAATGAACTAGTGAGCACAGGAAATAGAGCTGACCAGATGGAGGAAAGAATTGGTGACGTTGAAGATAGAATTAGTGATATCGAAGAGAGAAACTTGAATATACAGAAAATGAAAGAACTCTCCAAGAACTATGACTCCATCAGAAAGAGCAATCTTATCTAATATAGAGGGAATATGCAAATTGACCATCATGCTGTAACGGTCAAGATGGCTGTGCCCACAGCAGAGGCAGGGATTCCATAACACAAGATAGCTGCACCCACAGTGGAGGCTAAATTCCTGTAATAAGCCTTAAGCATTCAGCAGGGACCTGAGGCTGCATGGCGCTGGGCCGAGGCAGGGGACCTGAGGCTGTGCCCCCCGCCTGGTGGAGCTTGACAGAGGACCTCAGGCCATGCCCCCCACCCAGCGGGGCTAGACAGGGGACCTCAGGCCCTACCCCCTGCCCCGGTGCCGGGCTGGAGGACCTGAGGCCATGCCTCCCTCAGGCCGTGCCCCCGGCCCTGGTGCCAGGCTGGGGGACCTTAGGCTGCGCCCTCTGTCCAGCTGGGCTTTACAGGGACCTCAAGGCCCTCTGCCCCAGACCAGGCTGGGGGACCTCAAGCCACGCATCCCGCCCCAGGCTGGGGGACCTGAGGCTGTGCCCCCCACCTGGCAGGGCTTGATGGGGGATCTCAGGCCACGCCCTCTGGCCTGGGCGAGGTGACCTCAAGGCGCACCCCCAGGCCTGGGCTGGGGGACCTCAGACCGTGCCCCCACCCCTGGTGACCTGAGGCTGCGCCCCCTACCCAGTGGGGCTTGATGAGGGTGGGGCCAGCCAGGTGTGGATCTATCCCAATGGGGGCGGGGTTGGCTGGGTCTGGGTCTCATGCGATTTCGAGGCACATGTGGGTGGGCGTGGACTTGACTGTGGTTCCTATGGTGTGCCCCAGACTCTGACAGGAGGAAGATTTTCATATACATTTTACTAATTTTATTTCATCTGTGACACTTCAATTATAGAGAAAGGGCAAATAGCAATATCAAAATATTTCCTCTAATTAATTCCCTTTTAATGTGCATGAATTTCATGCACCAAGTCACTAGTATAAGAATAATAGGCATACCACAAGATGAAGAGAGGTAGAAGGGAATGGAGAGCCTATGCTGGCTCTTTCCTTATCTTTAGAGAATTCTTCTGGAAATATTATTCTTGGCTGGTAATTCCTCTCTTTCAGTAGTTTGAATATTTGGTTTCACTCTCTTCAGCTTGTAGAGTTTCTGCTGAGTTGTTTATTGATAAACTAATGGGCATTTCTTTATAGTTTACTTTCTTCTTTTCCCTGGCTGCCTTGAGTATTCTTTCTTTGTCATTAATATTTGATAGTTTTAATACAGTGTGCCTTGGAGAAGGCCTTTTTGGATTGAGGTAATTAGGTGTTCTGATTGTTTCTTGGATCAAGGATCCAGATCTTCCTATAGGTTTGGTAAGGTCTCATCAACTAACTGTTTGAATAGGCTCTCCATTCCCTTCTACCTCTCTTCATCTTCTGGTATGCCTATTAATTCTTATACTAGTGGCCCAGTGCACAAAATTCATGCACAGAGGGGGTGTTCCCTCAGCCCAGCCTGCACCCTCTCCAATCAGGGACCCCTTGGGGGATGTCTGACTTCTGGTTCAAACAAGCAGTTGAACATCCCTCTCGCAATCTGGGACCGCTGGCTTCTAACTGCTCACCTGCCTGCCAACCTGATCTTGCTCCCAACTGCTCTCCCCTGCCGGCCTGATCTCGTCCCCACTGACTCTGCCTGCCTGATCACCCCTAACTGCCTTCCCCTGCCGGCCTGATCTTGCCTCCAACTGCCCTCCCCTGCAGGCCTGATCTCGCCCCCAACTGCCCTCCCCTGGTGGCCAATTTGGTTCTGATTGGTCGGTTTCTATGCCAGTCAGCGTCAAAAGCTCTACTTCCTAGGCAGCCATTGGCTCCTCACAGTTTACCCAGATTTGGTTCTGATTGGTTGGTTTCTATGTCAGACAGCATCTCTGGGCCTATCTCTGGGCCTGACCAGAAAGGCAGGGCTGATCAGCAGCCCCCATGGAGACCCAGAAAGAAACAGAGGTATGGCTGTTGGTGAAGCCCTGAGAGAAAGAGAGAGGCAAGTGCCAATCAACAGCTGCCACAGAGGCTGCAGATCAGACTCTGCCTCTCTCTCTGGGCCTGATCCGCAGCCCCCTTAGAAATCAGTGCTGGGTTTTTGCACCCGCACTGGCAGCAATCAGTGCTGAGTCGCCACAGCAACCTAGCACTGACTGCAGGACTGATTTCTGGTGTTCGGTCGAGCCTTCAGTTGTTTTGGATGTTACGGACCCTGGGTTTTTATATATTAGGATTGCTCTTTATGATAGAGTCATAGTTCTTGAAGAGTTCTTTCATTTTCTTTGTTCTCAAGTTTCTCTCTTCTTCCCTTTGCATCATTTTTAAATTGCTATCTTTGATATCACTAATTCTTTCCTCCATTTGGTCAGCTCTATTTCCTATGCTCTGTAGCTCATTCTTGATCTCTTTTATTGAGTCCTCATCTCCAGAATTTCTGTTTTGGTTCTTTTTTAATGTTTAATCTTTTTGGTAAAGTACTCATTTTGTTCACTGATTTTTTCCCCCCTAAGCTCATTAAATTGTCTATCTGTGTTTTCTTGCATCTTGTTGAGATTTTTTTCAGAACAGCAATATTGTATTCTATCATTTAAGTCATGTATTTCCATGTCTCTAAGTTTGTTTTCTGGAGCATTTTCCTTCTGAGCTGCCTTGTTACCTTGATTATTCATGGTGCTTGATGGATTCTTTTTTTGTCTAGGCATCTTTGTATAAGTGGTACTGCTCTCATAGATTGATAATTACAAGTCTTTCTATTGTTTTCCAGTAGGTGGTGCTGAATCACAATATTTTTGTTTGTTTGTTTGTTTGTTTGTTTAGTTCTCTTGTACTTTGGCTTTTCAGATCTCCTGGGATGGTGGAAAGTGGCCTCTGCTCCCTGGGAATATGGGTGCCTCTCCTGTGATCTGGTCACCCCAGTCTCAGAGGACTAACCTGCAGGGGAATATAGTGGGTGATGTGGCTCAAATTTGTGAAATCCCATTGCTGCCTCTCACAGACACAGATGCTTCAGGCAGTGTAGCTGCAATACATAGGGGTAGGGTGAGCTGGGGGAATCCAGCTGCCTCTTCTGTTGCTTTACCCTCCTGACAGTGGTGACCAGTAAACCTCCATGGCATCTCCCCTCCACCCCACTTGAACCTGGGATTATTAACAAAGTCCACCCTTTGCTCAGGGAAAATGTGATTCTGTAGTACTAGTTCTAGGATTTTCAGATAATGTGCTCTGCTACTGGACACCAAGAGTGGAGGGAGGCATGTTTTGGGAGGTTAAGAGGTAGCCAGACTCTGTGGCTTTGTTTTTGTGCCTTGAATGACGACTGTCAGACACCCAAGGCTGCACCTCTGTGCTTTGTCCCTGCCCAGGTCACTGAGTTCAGCCATAGCTTGTACTGCCCCTTCCTATAAGAATGCTCACTGAATCTCCTTACTCCTCTGAGCTGAAGGTTGTACCAGCCACAACCTGATTTCTCCCCTCTACCCACTATGAGCTCTCTGCTTCAGGGCTGCATCTGTGTGGCTCACCTTAACTTTTCTCCCTTCTCACCTCCCAGGTTTGGTCCCACTCGCTCACCTTTACATGTTTCAATGCATGGATCTCTCAGATGTGTTTGTGCATTGAGCAGGGAATATTTTGTTGAATTATAGCTATTTAAATTGTTGAAACTTCAAAGGAAGAGATCAAGTGGATCTCTTACCCACCATTCCTCTCTAATTGTTTTCCCTAGTAAGAGGCTTATACACTGATACAGAAGCACATAAAATAGTTTAGGTGAAGCATTTTGTACCTTTTTATCTTAATAAAGAGAGCATATAACCTGGAAAATGAATCTTGGATTCCCAAATTTTTTTTCCAGGGAAAAGAAAAGAAAAGTAAAAAAGCTTGTGCTGTTCATTAGATTAAATCATTGTTTGGTGAGTGAGTTAAGGATATTAGCTTAAATCTATACTTTAGAAAACTGAGCTATTTCTCCTTATCAGATCTTTCTCCAGATGTTTTTGTTTATAGAAATTTTCCAGGTTATAATATTAAAAGTATCTCTTTCTCTTTTCATATTCATTAAATCAGATTTCATATTTATTATTGCAGTTGCTTTTTGTTTTAAGGTCATCTATTTTAGAAATTAGAACCAAGTGTGTGCTTTTGGATATTCATATTTCAAAAGGCTCTTCTTTACAAACGTAAAAGCCGTAATGACTTGCAGCAAAGTGAAAGGATGTGGTGAGACAAGAGAGAATGAGTAAAAAATATAAGAATTTAATACCGTATTGTGTATTTGAAAGTTTCTGAGAGAGTAAATCTTAAAAGTTCTCATCATAAGAAAAAATTTTATAATTATGTAGGGGACAGATGTTAACTAGCTTTATTGTGCTGCTCATTTCACATTGTATATAAATATTAAATTAAAAATGCAAACATTTGATTTTAGAGAGGAAACAGTTTGTTCTGTTGAAAGTATTTTTAATTTGGAATTAAATACTTGTTGGTCTTATTTCAAAATGTTAAATTTTAGACTTAGGATGAATAGCTATGATTATTTCATACATATGTTAAATTGTGCCAATTTTTGACCAAGTACTCTTTACCTATATACTGTTCTCAAGTTAATTAGAAAAAAGAGGTTTTTTTTTTGTTGTTGTTGTTGTTGGCTTTTTAAGGTTTTTGTAGACTTCCTTATTTTTTATAATTAAGATTGCAGTCACAAATGTTGCTCTTTTCTTTATTTCTGCTTACTGATATCCCCATATCTAATGCTGTAGGAATGAGCAGTGCTGATATCAGTCTGTAGATGGCAACCTGGTCTAATTTTATTGCTTTTTCTTTCTTTTTTCTCTCTCCCCGTTTCTGTCTGTAATAGTAGAGCTTAATAATTCAAGCAAAGCAGTGACATATTTCTTCAGGGAGACAAATCCCATTTTCCTTTGGTAGCCAAGATGCAAAGTAAGATTGGTTGGTGATTGATGAAGTTGGGTGTGAAATGCATTTTTAGTGCTGCATTTAAATACCAGCTTAACTGGCCAGCGTATGTTTTTGTTACACTTTGCACTTGAGTTGCTGTGCCTTGGGATATGTTTTAGAAGCTGTTAACTAGCTACACTCTCCACTGTGAGCGAAGTAGTGATGATAATTGTTTTGAAATAGTCATATTTTCTACATGAAAAAATTTAGTGTTTTTAGTATGCTTAGAACATAGGAAGCATGGTGAATACAGGGTCCATAGAAATATTGGAAAAACTGCATAGAAAATAGCCTGGTTTGTACAGCTATGGCTTATTTGATATTGATAATTATAAATACTTTTAAAAATCAGAGTATTGAAATGTAAGCAAAACCAACCAAGACTTGTTTTCTTTCGAAGGATGATTCTCTGCATGTGTGGGTTGCTTCTGTGCACACGCACACACACTGGTACTCTTCTTGATGCAGTGCCTGGCTCATTCCCAGCCTCGCTCTCTGACAGTTCCCAAGGAACTTGTGTTGTTTAGATTCCTGATGAATGATAGGGAGCAGGTGCCGTGCCTGGAAAGGATGTCGGAATATTATGACCTTGCTGGGTGACTGCCCTTGAGCAGTCATGCTCTTGAATTTTCTAATAGCTACAACCTGCACACGGCTTGCTGTGTCGCCCCAAGCATGAAGCATTACGGCAATCCATCCTCAGAGTCAGATCACGGGCACTGAAACTTGAGTGTCTTTGGTTCGACTGATGAACCAGCTCAGGCAGTTGCATGGTTCCCAGTCACAAGGGATTCTGAAGATAAAACAGGCAGCACATTTTGCAAGTGTGCTCTCCCTAAGTCTCACCCTCTGAGGGGGATTATGCACTGGAAAAATATGTATAAGAGAAGGCATAAAGGCAGTGTCTGGCTTTGTTTAACAAGCTAACCTAAGATTTATAATTCATTGGTATCTGTTGCCACCAAGTCACCCTAGGACAGAGAAATACAGATTTTCTATTCCTTTGTTGATTGTAACTGCCCATCACAATGACAATGTCTATTGTGGGATATGGGTCAAATTTAGTACTAGTATGTTAAAAATTTGTAAGCTAAGCATTTTTCCATGCCTCAGTGACCCTTGTTGGAATCACAAATTGTACAACAAAATTCTAGTACAGTGAGGAGTTTTAGTAATTTCTTGACGTTTTATTATGGTATTCCAATCCTATTGATAAAAATTAGAATAGGAGTGTATACTTTGCTGTTCACGTTAGTGCTGGGAAGTTCCAAAATTAGAGACTGGTTGAATACCACTAAGATGTTTATCTCAGTTTGAGAGGAGTATGATATTAGCCCTTTTTAGAAAAGATTCTTTTCATATTCTGTCCTCTTACCTTATCCAGGTTGTACACTGGATGGAGAAGTACTGTGAGAAAAGCATCTTTTTAAAACCACTGATATAGAGTTGAGGCCTCTGCAGTAAACCTCTTTTGGGGACTATTTTTTTTTTAATGTAGCCTATGGTTGGGGTATTAAGATACTTTTGTTTTCAAAAGGAAACGGTTGTTAGTTGTTGAATTAGAGAGGTATTTCCAAACCTTTGGGAAGTTTTATTCTAAAAATGTATTTAATTTTTTTATTAAATTTTTTTAATGTTGAAATTATCGCAGGTGTCCTCCTTCCTCCCTTCCCCCCTTAGCCCACCTCCACCCACCCCTACCTTCCTCTCCCTTGGCCTTAACCAAACTATTGTCCCTGTCCCTGGGGTATGCATATACGTGTATGTTCTTTAGCTAATCCCTTCACCTTCTTTATCCAGTCACCCCCATTCCCCTCCCTTCAGATATTTTGGTATTCATATGGCATTTTCCATGTAGCCCATGAAGCTCTGTATAACCCACAATGCATCTTAATTCTTGCACTGTACTCATAATGCCATGTAAGGCACCTGCAGTGTGCAACGTTGCTTTTAGTGGGAGAGTTAACTACAAGTTCCATTTCAGAATGCCAGGACCTCACGTGACCTTGCTGCCAAACAATGCAGAGCTGCCTTCCATCAAATTACTAGATCAGGCCATGAGGTGAAGGATCCATGTGGGTTTGGGTTTGAGGAGGAATGTGAAGGTTGAGGGGCCAGACCTAGAATTACAGGGGTGGGGACACTGAGGTCTGGGCTCAGATTCTTTTATTAGTTCACCCTCTGCAAGAGGATAATGTTGGGATTTTCTCATCTTTATTTTTGCCCCCTAGTTTTAGGCTTTGGTTTGCAACCCATTACTTCTAAGCAAGTCTCTTTCCTTCTTGGCCCATCAAGGACCCAGACAAATTTCATAGCATTTCCTTGATTCTGCCTCCAAAGTTATCTCTGAAGTTTCTGTAGCTTAGTACAGAGAAAATTTTATTCCAGAAGGGTACATTGGACACAGCAGAGACTGAAGTGTGATTCACCTACTTTTCAGGAGGAAGCTAAAGTTGATTACTGTGGCTGGGCATTTCATCACGGGATCTGAGGTAGGGCCCAGACTGAGGCTTGGTTAGGGAGGGGTCTGAAGTTAGGAATGTCTGTGAGATGATGATCCTGGTGGTCACAGGGTGGAGGGAGGAAGAAGTAGCTGTGGGATTTATTATTCTTCCTTTTACTTCTGCCAGTCCTGTGGTGAAATAAAACCAGGATGGGGGCCTGATCCATTGGAATATCAGAGGCTCCGCAGTTCATTCACATGGGAGACACAGATAAACACCCAGCAGAGAATCCTGCTCAGAGTAGCACTTAGCCATAGGGTGCAGGTGGGGTGTTTGTGCACACGCATGCCTGCACATGTGTTTGCAGGTCCATTATGCCTACATTTGTGGTGACAATTGAAATGAAGGGCTACAAATTTTAAACACTGAGCCATGGTACAATTCTGATGCCAATGTTTTAGAACATCTCAATTGTGGATTTTAATCTGATACTTTGTCAGTTGCATCTAAAAGTCCTCAGAATTAGATAAAGACTATTTCCCTAGTTTTACAAATGGAGGAAAAAGAGATGCTAGTTTTCTGAGGGCATATCAATGGCTACTGATTTCTGGAAATTTCTCCTCTGACCAACAGCTGACTAAGAGGTGGACATATACTAGTATATGTGCTATTTGTAGGGCACTGATACCTGAGAATACAGGGGGAGTGGGGAGGCCTTGATGTGTGTGTGCTCTGACTGTCTTCCTTCAGTGCTAAGTGTTGATGTATCATAGTCAACCCTGAAGCTTATCTGAGACATTGTGAGAAGTTCCCATTTTTCTCTTCTTCCATTTTTCAGTATTTCATATTCCCTTTGTAAGTGGGGATGATTGAGTCGAGCTGTTTCTGTTTTGTAGGTGGTAGGAGTGAGTTATTACTATCAAGGAGATTTCCTCTTCCGCAATATGGTACAACACAGGGTCTTCTCTGCTTTCACACAGGCCAGGCCGGGAATGAGGCGAAGTCTTCAGCATTTATTGTTTGCTTCTTGTATGTGCCCTGACCAGGGATCAAACCCACAACCTTCGCATATCGGGACAACACTCTGACAAACGGAGCTACCCGGCCAGGGCCCCTGTACATATATCTTTACAATTGTGTGAATATCCTAGGACTTACATCCTTGTAGCACAAACTCCTCTCTGTATCGGAATTTCCTTCCCGTGTGTCATGAATCCTCAGTCTTACGTACTTCTCTCCTAGAAGAGCACTTGTTTCTTCCATGAACATTTACCACAGGCTCGCCACGGACCACACACCGTGCTGATCACCAAGGTGACCCCATGTCCTCTCTTTTGTACTAAATGCTCGGCACTTACACCTTTTCTTCCAGTCGTCACAATTTTATCCTTATCAAGAAATTTTCCCAATTAAAGTAAAAGCAATCTCTTTTTCCATTTCAATGACCAAACTCCATTCACTACTCATAAATGCGAACATGCGTTTGTGTTGTAAGCATTGATATGTTTTCCTTTCTTGGTAGTGAGTCATCTCCTAGGCCTCTGTATCAGTTTTGTTCATGTAGGGAGTACCAACATAGAGCCAGATGACAAGGCCATTTCTGCTTAGCTGTGTTTAGCGTGGTATCTGGAACAATTACTGAATACTACTTGGTACTAAACACAGGAGAGGGATATGTCCCCACCCTTGTAGCATGCTGGGCCTCCTTTGTAGACTGTGACCTATTTTATATATGAACTCTATTTTTATCCTTCTCAGTTACCCTAGTTGTTTTTGAAATAAGACATAACCTTTATTGCAAATCAGCATGCAGTATTATATCACAATTGGAATAAGGATAAAATATCTATAAAGTGCTTTTGAGCTTTGCAGGTTTAAAGCTATCCATTTATTCTTATTCTATGCAATTGGATGATAATAACCAAATTGTTTCTGTGAAATCAGGCAAGGTTTCGTTCCCTATAAAATGCCATAATAAAAACCACTTTTCATTGGGAAGTCAGCAGGTCTGACAGGCCCCCCTGCTGCTGCATAGGTTCAGCGTGTGTGTCTGTCACCTTTGCACTGGTGGTAGCTGGCTTTCTCCCAGGCTTTGTTTTGCTTAATGGTAAGGGTGCCAACACAAAGCAGTAGTTATTTTTGCTGGAGGGTGCTGTGGCATACTAACAAACAGGAAGCCTCCACCCAACTCATGGAGGATGACTCCTAAGCCTAGGTTGGCAGCCTAGGCCCTGCACTGCTCCATGGCCTCTTGGGATTGCATTGAGCTTCCGAGTGAGCGTAAAGTGGAGGCTCTTACCCAGGAAACTTATTGTTATTTCCCAAAGTGGGTTCCATGGAACAGTAGTTTTATGGGCTTCTGATAGATGTTTCTTGTAATAAGAGTTCCATGCTCAAACATAAATTTTGGAAATGTTGGATTATACAGTTAAGCCATTTTCTCTGCTAATGGGTTTCTCAGACCTTTCATATGGACTCTGGATCCCTGTTACTGAGGAGCCTGTGGTGGGATTATTGTTCTCTAGAGGACAATTTGAGAAGCACGGGGCACGCACATTGGCAGTGTTCCCATACGTTACTGCTTCCTTGAAGATTGTAGGGCATGGGGAATTTCTGATGAAAATTAAATGATACACCTTCTTTTTGTGTGGTTCTGACCAGATCAACAGCTAACATAAACAGCTCACAGTTTCTTAGTGTCTACTGTGTGCTAGGGATTAGACTGAGCACTTTAGGTATACAATCTCATTAATCTTCATATCAGCCCTATGAGACATGTGTCATTATTGTTATCATCATTCCCATTTCACTGATAAAGGAGTTAGAGTACTGGGGGGTTCCAAAGTTTCATGTGATCAGGCATGCAGCCAGTAGTGGAAGAAGCTCAGACCCGCTGCTCCAGGCTGTAGAGGCTGTTGTCGGAGTCAACGTGAAGTCAGATCCAGGCAGGGAAACTCTGGGTCCTGTGCTCTCAGGGCTCTAGTCTACTGTCCCCTTGACCAACAAACAGTATCAGCATTCACAGGGGCATGTGCATGTGGGGACCAATATTCATGTTCATTAGGGGTGAAAATATTAACTAACAGCATGCTCTAAAAAGCCCTCATCGAGCACTTATAGCAAGAGGCATGGCTACTGTTTGTTTTGTACCCTGCCTGCCCAGGTTTGATTCCCTCACTGGTTATAAATAATTTCATGGCGGTGGGAGAGAAGGTATAATACCCTTATGAATAAGATGGTGGATCCAGGGTCAAGGTGAGGACAACTCTTCCTCTCTGACCCCTGCCTTAGGTGTAGTACCCTGTCTACTGAGTATGTGTCCTTTACCCCTTTAGTCACACACATTCACACCACACAACACCACACCACACACATGCATTTAGCCTGTACTCTTACACCATCTTACTCAGCAATTTGCATTCCTCTAAGTTGCATTTATACAGAGAGACCACTCAGCCAGTAGAAGACATTTTAAATTCTGGGTTTCTAGGACAGGATTTCAGAAAGAGTTGTCTTATGCTTGGTGAATGGCCAAATCAAGCTCACTCTTAAAAAAACCAAAAAGTGGATCTTTTTTCTAAAGGCCATCTTGAGGTACAGAGGCTGGAAAAGGGAGTGTTGATGTTGACACTTTACAAAATACATAGAGCAAAACTCACCGGGCAGCCTACCAGTTTCATTTCTTTCTTTTTCTTGAAACGCTGCCTCGTGGAGCCCTCATCTGTCAGCTTTCAGTCTACAAAGGCTGCTTTCCAGGCCTGTAGCACATGGTATCCCAGATTTCCCTTTACCATCACTCAGGAATTCCTGTGCTTATCTTCTGTGTGGATCTCAGTACTCAGGGTCTTATGCCTCCCTGTTTCTCAGTTGACTCCATTTTGACAGAACACACCTTCCCTTCCTATAGTTTCCCGAGAAAGGGTTAGATGGGCGGTCATTAGGTTCTGAGACTCAGTGAAAGGAAAAATCTCTCTGTCCCTGTTTCTCTACTCACCACTCTACTCTCAAAACTCACCAGAACACTGCTGACACCAGAGATGTGTGGGTTGTTGTTTTTTCATGCCAAGCAATTCTGCAATTTTTGTAGAAAACAACTGGGTGTCCTTCAATTTAATTCAATTCAGGCACTTTCTGCCTGGGGTTAGCAAAGACCCCAGAGGTTTAGGGCTCAGTCTCACAAGACTCCCCACTTCCCTTCCACTTCTGATGTCAGTCTCAAGTCCAGGTTGTTTCCTGTGCTTCTTTACTGACCAGCTGTAAATCATGTTCCCCTGACCCTCTCTTTGTGTTTGACAATTTGCTAGAACAGCTTATAGAACTCAGGAAAACTGTTTACCTGCCAGATTATTGGTTTATTATAAGGATACAACTCAGGAGCAGACAGATGGAAGAGGTGCAGAGGCAGGGTGTGGGGAGTGATGTGGAGCTTCCAGCCCTTCTAGCACCACCACGTGTTCACCGACCTGGAAGCTCCAACCTCTCTGCCTATTTTTTATATATTATTAGTATGTAGTTATGATTGATTAAATCATTGGTCATTAGGGATTAACTCAACCTCCAGCCCCTCTGCCCTCCCCAGAGGTAGAGCTAGGTGATGGAAGGGACAGTTTTAATCCTCTAGTCACGTGGTTGGCTCCCTTGGCAACCAGCCCCATCCTTAGGAGCTTTCTGAAAGTCACCTCATTAGCATAAACTCAGAAGTGGTTGAAAGGGCTTATAATGAATAATAAGACATTCTTGTCACCTTAGCTTTGGAGCTGTTTCAAGAACTGGAGTTATTTGAGTTATTGTGCTATTTGAGGACAAAAGACCAAATATTATAACAAGGTGCTCTCATTTCTCTTTATCACTTAGGAAATTAGAAGGGTTTTAGGAACTGTGTGCCAGGAACCATGGACAGATCAAAATATATTTCATATTATATCACAATATCATATTCAGCATGTATGAAAGTGTCTTCATCATACTCTCACACTTAATTTTTAGTTTGGGTTGACATAGAATTCTTGGTCGAAAATACTTTTCACTCAGAATTTGAATGTATTATTTCAGGCCTTTTTATGTTCTTTGTTTCTATTAAGAAATCCAATGATAATCTTATTCCTGTTCATTCCTAATGTTTCCTCAAGGCTTTGCTTAATAGGTAAGGGTCTGAGAAACGGAGTTGGGTGCAAGTAGTTCAAGTAGATCCCAGAAAGCATGGGCAGGTAAGACATAGAAGGGAGAGTAGGTAATAAGAGCAGTATTGTGAAATAGGGTAACCTGTGGGCAACTGGGGCTCAATCCTGCTGGAACCCTGTACCTGTGTGAAACACACTTCAGAATTGTCCCATACAGCAGTGAGGAAATGGGATCTCTGTTCATCAATTCCTGTGCTTCATTGGTTAAAAATTGTTCTTGGCATGTTAATTTCCTGGTACTGTGTCCTATTCCACACCAAAGCTGAACATGCTTCTGTGGCCAGAGAAAGTCCTGAGGCAGAGAGGGACTCAGGACTTTCTCTGGCCACAGAAGCATGTTCAGCTTTCCTACCTGAGGTAGGAAGGCCTGGAAGTATATGGGAACTGTCTACCATAGCTGCAGCTGACCTCTGGGCTGGGCGAAGGGGATAAGGGTGGAGCATTACAGGGAGATTTCTTAGAAGAACAGAAGTTTGGAAGGCCTGCTGTTGATAAGGAGAGGGGCATTGATGGACTTGACAGTCTTTGACAGTGGGATATAGAGGAGAAGACAGATTGGAGAAATATGTAGGGACAGAATGAATACAACCGGAGGTCCTATGGAATTGTGTGAAACAATGAGTGGGAACCAAGGAGGTAGTAAGCATTTTGGCCTGGGTAACAAGGGAGATGATTAGTGTCACTAACTTAGGGAAAGTGTACATGAGGAGAGAAAAACTGTACAACTTGAGTCAAAGGGACCTGCGTGGCATCCATGGAGGTACACATGGGTCAGCCGAAAGTGGAAAGACTCCACTTGCAGATGTAGAACAGGGGGGTCTTTAGTCAGTAGGTGAGACTTGATGCCAAGGTGAGGTATAAGATGCCTGAGGTAGGTGCATAGCCTTTGAAGAGAAAGCTTGTATAGCACTCAGACCTCGAATTAACTCGCTTGTTTTACGAACAAACACTGAGGGGTAGGTATTATTCATCAGTGGAAATTGTATTTGTAAGTGGAAATCACAACTTCAATTTCATAGATCTGAAGACTAAGAGAGGGTTATTATCTTGCAGCCTGCAGCAAGTCAGAAGGCATTTAATAAATGGCAGCTATTTATTTCCAAGGTATCATAACATCTAAATGCCCCCCCACCCCCCAGTTTAGAGTTTTTCCCATTATTATGGTGACTTAAACCAGACTATAGTTGTTTATAGCCTAAATGTGTTGGAGAAATTTTGTGTGTGTTTTATGTAAAACTATAACCAAATGCAAGGCACTAAACCCCAAGTCATATAAATGCAGTGATCTTCCATACTTTCGACCTAGTGAAGTGTTGTAAACCTTGTGTGCACAGCATCAGTAAAAGTATAAAAGCATTGACATGTCAGATCAAAAACAGAGGTGAATCATTCTGTAGAGTAATGGAACACTAAGAAATAAAAGCAAGAAAATTGATTTAAACTGTACTTAATGAGGGATATGAAGAAAATGATGGCTCAGAATTCTAAAATTGCTTTTGTATGAGGGGAACGTTTTGCAATCTGAAAACAAATGACTGTAAAATCAGAAAAAAAAGTCCAATTAAAAGAATAAATAGTTTCTGTATAAGACTAGCCCAAGAACATATTGGGAGTAAAGGAGAACAATGGCTGTTTTTCTTAATTAAATGAAAGAATTCTGATATTTATCCCTCATTGGTACCAAAATTCTCAATAATTTTTTCTAATTTTATAACAAGTGGTATGGGTTGTCTTTGTTCTGGGAGACAAGATGAGCAGCCAGACAAAAGCTTAAAGGAACCAGTGAACATCACGATGGACAAATGGACTCCATATTTTCTCTGGTGCTGTCAATCATAGCAGATTTGAGATTTTACATTTTCAGTTTGGTAAGGCTTGCTAACTAAAACAGAGTTCCAGATCTAATTAGTCCAGCACTCAATAATGTTTAGAGGGATGAGTCCGCCCCTTAGAAATTTTTTCTTTTCTGAGCAAGTCTCCAACAGAAGGGACAAAGGAACAAAAAGTTTATTTAATAGACAGATGGATATAAGGCAGTTTTTCATTTTTGAGGCATGTTTCCTGTTTAATTTTTAGAAATTAGTTGGGAGGATAATCAAATTCTCTTTAGACCTTATTCCCAGGTTCACCCTGAGGTTATCATTTTAGAAGCCCAATCACTCAGCGTTTTTAGAATAATGGAACATTAATGAAAATGAATGAGAAAACACTTTTATAAAGGAGAAAGTGCCTAAAGAGGCTATTGGTTAATAACAGTATCTATGAAAGGAGCTATAAATAACTTTGGACTGGTCTCCAAGCCAGAAAGGAGGACCTTGAGTACCTGGAATTGCCTATTATTAATTCTTGGTTCCCTAAGTAGCTGCCTTCATATTGTTCACCTCCCTCTCCCTTCCACAACTCAGTTGCCACTTTTTACTGAAGCCCAAAGGTGAAGAAGTCTTTTAAGAACAATGAAAAAGTTATAGAAGGTTAGTAGGGTTAGAAAGAAGTGGAAAGAGATAGAGAAGAAAAAGGTCAGCTGGGAAGACAAAGGCATTCCTTCTAATAAAAATTTTTAAAATAACCAGAAGCATTCATTCTTTCACTCTAGTTAGCTTCCAAGTTAATCTCCTCACTCCATCCTGCCCCATAGCATTTTATCATCAGCATGGGGAGTGTTCTCCTTGGAGGACAGACATAAAAATGGGGTAAAACATGGGTTTCTGCTCATGAAGATAAAAACTGAATTGGAGACTCAAAGGTGCCTCTAGGTTAAGATATGATATGGCAAGTAGCAGAATCCAGTACATATAAAGGCTTGGACAGAGAGGAGAGAGGTTAAATTTGACTGCTGAAATTGTGAATGGAGGTTTGTTTGTGAGAGGAATTTCTGGGTATAGAATTTGGTGGTGGGGAGAGGGAACACAGGAAAACCAGGACTATTTCAGTATTTAATTCTCTAATGCATATTAAACCAAGAGTAGTTAAATGTTAGTTAATCCTCCAAATTAGAGCAGGGAAGGGGAGAGATTGTTCAGAAATGTGTTTATTGGACAATGGAGAATTGCTGTAATTTTTCTGTGTATGTGGTAGTGAGAAAGCTTTTCCTGGGTGGTTTAATCTTATGTTATTTAATACTTTCTCAGATTAGCTCAAGATTTCCCATTGTACTCTTCTTAATAATTATAATAGTAACAATGAACATCACTGTTGACACCAAAGGCCATTGCCCATAAAAACAACAAAGAAGTATAACTTTGCCTTAAAGTGACTAATTGACTTTCATTTTTTTATGTAACCCTCACTAAAGGCCCTTGCATTCCCATCGGCCTCCTTATAGGCATGACGTTGTATCCAGGCTCAAACACTTTTCTTAGATTAAGGCCCATATTTCTTTTTAAAAAAGATTTTTATGGATTTCAGAGAGGAAGGGAGAGGGAGAGTGATAGAAACATCAATGATGAAAGAGAATCATGGATCAGCTGCCTCCTGCACACTCCCCACAGAGGACTGAGCCTGAAACCTGGGCAGGACCAGGAATCTAACAGTGACCTCCTGGTTCATAGGTCAAAGCTCAACCACTGAGCTACACCAGTTGGGCAAGCCCATATTTCTAACTACTTGAAATTTCTACCTTGATTTCTCACAGACATCCTGCATTTTTATGGTAAAAAAAAAAAATAAGTAAAAATTCCCCAAGCCTTGAATTATCTCCATACACTTAGTTTTCTTCACATACTCCCTGCCTCAGGCTACCATCAAGCCAGACCCTGTGTTGGTGGATGGGGCTCAGAGGAAAAGTGCGTAGTTTCTGTCAGTTTACAGTGATAAAATGGGACATGAGTAGACCCAGTCTCATTCCTATTTAATCCTCTCCATTGTCACCCCTTTCACCCTTTTTAAAAAAATTATTTTTCAATTACAGTTTACATTCAATATTATTTGTATTAGTTTTGCTGTACATCATAGTGGTTAGACAATCATATATTTTACAAAGTGTACTAGAGGACATTTTTCCCGTTGATTTCCAGAGAGAGTGAAAGGGAAGGAGGGAGCAGGAGAGAGAGAGAGAGAAACAACTATGTGAGAGAGACACATCAATTGGTTGCCTCCTGCATGTGCCCCAACTGGGGCCGGGGATTGAACCTACAACTCAGGCATGTGCCCTTGACTGGAAATTGAACCCGAGACTCTCGGGTCACAAGCCAATGCTCTAACTGCTGAGCAACACCAGCTCAGGGCTCCATGACTATTTTGTGACAACTAACTTGTACTTCTTAATCCCTTTACCTTTTCCACCTAGTCCCCAAACCCCCTTCCTTCTGGCAACCATCAGTCTGTTCTCTGTATCTATGAGTCTATTTCTACTGTGTTTGTTCATTTATTTTGCTCTTTCAAGTCCACATATAAGTGAAATCATATGGTATTTGTTTTTGTCTGTCTGTCCTATTTCACTTTGCATATTACTCTTTAGGTCTATTCATGCTGTTGCAAATGGTAAGATTTCATTCTTTTTTTTTTATAGCTGAATAATATTCCATTGTATATATGTACACAACTTTTGTATCCACCCTTCTATTGATGGGCAGTTGGGTTGCTCCAATCTCTTCCATCCTTTTAATTCTACTAAATTTGGAGTCAGCCTAGATTTTTCTTGTTCCTCATTCTTCACACCAATCAGAGCTAATTTGCATTGATTTTATCTTCTCAGAGTCTCTTGAATATGGCCCTCCCTCTTCCCTTTCCTGATTTAAGCCCTGTTTCTTTTTTCGTTGTTGTTTTTTTTTCCAACCAGACTACTACAGCCTTGTAGATAGCCTCCCCATCTATCCTTCACAGCTCTGCCAGAACGGGGCCCTAAAAATGAAATACTCTTCTAATGAAATTCATTCAGGGGTTTCTCATTCCCATGACCTTTCTGTCTAATCTTATCTTCCACTGGCCTCCTTCATGCACATTTGGCATACAGAACTTTTCTGAGCTTCTTGATTGCATGAGCCTTTTCAATGTTCCTTTGCATGTGCCCTGAATATCGTCTCAGTCCCCATCAACTTTCTTCTCTTTGGGACTCACAGTGGCATCATCTAATCTATAAACTGTCCCGACACTGTCTATCTCCATAGCAGCCCCAGACTTCATAATCATGTGTGTTGTTCTCATATAATTCTCCACTGGTTCATAGGAGTTTTAGAGCCAGGACTCCTCCTTATTCTTACCGTACTTACCTCTATGGGCCCATCATCTGGCTCCCTTGCTAACATGCCATTAGCTCTCTGTAAAATTTGATGAAAGAACGTCTGAAATTGTCCAAACAGTGTATGGGTATTGTTGTTTTTTTTCTGTGCTTTTATTTGAATTTAGTCATTGCAATTATTTATGATGATATTTCTTAATCAACGTTAGCTTGATTAAATCAGATTTGCTAATCAAATACCTCCCAGTGGCATAGAGATTAATAGGGTTTCTGCCTGCCAGACTTGAGGCCAAAGTAGATATAGATCATGTAAGCAGAGACTTTTAATTCAAATTCAACGAGAAGTGATAGGTTAGAGAAAAGATAGCTTACTTGACTTAAGGAATCGGTATTAGAGCTGAGGTGTGATATATGGCTATATGTGGGGAAAACTGTAAAATTAATCTTGTAATTAAAAAAAACAAAACCCAGCAACAACAACAACAACAACAAAATGTGGTCAAATGGCCCCTGAATTGGTGCACTGTGCTGCCAAGATAACAGCCTGAAGAAGACACCACTAATAAATGGAGGCTATTAAAACCAAACTGAGTTGATGAATTTTCGTCAATTTATAATGTGAAATTATTCTTTGTGTAGAACTGTGTACATGATATCGGATTTTCCATTATTAAAGGATTTAAAAGCCATTTTGGACTAGAGATTATTTACATTTCTAATTTCTTACATTAAATGATGGTGCATACCTTTAAATTGGACCCCCGCCTCCCTTCCAAAACAAAATTTTACAAAGGCTCAATCCTTAGGCTCCTGATGGATTTCTCTTCTGTTCATACACAGACCCAGGCCTCTCACACTCCTCTGTTTATTTTTCTCTTGGGCTCTGTTCTCTTAAACTCCAACTGGCAGAAATATCCCAATTTTTGGAGGTTCTTTTCTTTACCTGAACATTCAACTGTTTGCCATAGAACGAATGACCACACACACACACACGCACGCACGCACACACACACGCACACATTTATTTTTTAAAATGAGCTTTTTACTGGCATATGACATACATACAGAAGAGTGCTCAGATCTTGAGTGGACATCTTGATGACTCTTCACAAAGTTCGTAGACTTATGTCAGCAGCAGCCAGGTCAAGGAGTCCAGGAACATTAGCAGTGTGAGGATTTTTTCCTTCCTGACACAAAATAAGTTGTCTAGTTTCCACAGCTTTTTTCCATCTCTCCAACACCAACTAGGTGTTGTATAGTTCAATTCAATTTTGACACTAACTCTCTGGAAAGTTTCCTTTTTTTGTTTGCTAAGAAGTTGTAAATTGCAGTGAGATTTGAATCATAGTAAGTGACTTTTCTATATCTGTTGAAGTGATATTTATGTTTTTTTCTTTTTTTCTTATAATGTGGTGAATTACATTGATTTTTGGTATCAAACTAACTGAATTTCTATAGCAAATCCCAATTGGCTATGATGCTTGGTTGTGTTGATATCTCACTGCTGCAGTCACTTATGTCTGGAGTTTTCTTTATGTGAAGTTTTTTACTTCACGTTCAACATCTTTTTAAAAGTGCATTTCACTTGAATTTATTTTATTGGAATAAAGTTATGCCTTATATCCTCTTTAAAAACATCTATAGGATCTATATTAATGTACTATTTTTCATTTATCTGTATTGGTAAATCTCATTTTCTCTTTTTCATTTTTAGGCTTGCTAATGGTTCATCAATTTTATTAGGCTTTTAAAATAACCAATTTGGACTGTCAGTTTTTTTTATTTTTCTCTACAAGCTGTATCCAACATGTTTTAATTTGTCTGATTTTCAGTATTTATATAAAATATTTTAAAATTTTTATTGTCATATTTTTGACCCTGGGTTATTTAAAATTATATTACTTATTTTAAAAACAGTAATTTTGGGGATTTTCTAGTTATCCCCTTTTAGATTTCTAGCTTGATTCCAACATGGTCAAAGAACGTACTTAAATAATTTTAATCTTTTTAAATTGTTGAGACTTACTTTATGGCTCAGCACAGGGTCAAATTTGCTAGCAATTCCAGAGGTACGTGAACAATGTTTGTGTGCAGTCTCTGCTGAGAACTGTGTCCTATATTGTTCGGTCAAGTTTCTGAATTTCCCACTTTCCCTTTGGAATGACTCCAGACTGATCCCCCCTTACCATCTGCTTTTCACTTTCTTGCTCATTTTTTTAAAGGTATAATCAATAGTTAACATTAGTCACAGGTATACAATATAATGATTCAATATTTGCATACATTGTGAAATGGTCACCATTATACCCCCTTTTTGCTCATTAATGCCCTTGCTTTTACCATGGCTTCCTCTTTTGGTTTAGCTGCATTTGAATTTGTATCTATTTTTCACATGGTTTTATTTGGCTCTGACCTTTCCTCAGCTTAAAATGCTGTTTTCAGTCATTGCCCTTATCCCTTTGGGTCTGTGGCTTTGCTCAGCAGGCCACCATGGCATTCTTCCTTTCTTCTAGACTCTACTTCGTATAGGAGCCGATCAGGCAGCTCTGTCAGCAGGAGTTCATTGAGCACAGGTTATGGGGTTCTAAAAATATTTGATATAGTCCATGCCCTTAAGGGGCGTGTGATCTGGCTAGAATCAGGACTCCCACATACAGAGAAGTATGTAATACCAACTATATGAGTGTAGTAGGAAGAAGAAGGCAGTCATTATGGGCTAAATGGTTTTATAGAGAACCTGATATTTGATCTAAAACAAAAAACTTGGAAACAAGGATGTGAGTTGCAGGGAGTGTGCCTGGGTGAAAATCCAGAGGCAAGAAAGCTTAACTACTCTGTGTTTGTATTTCCTGGGTCACACCAGCTAGAGGGGACAATATTAGCAAAATGATAGTTGCCTGGCCCCTCGAGGTCAGATCATACCAGTAAAGGGCCATAAATGTCAAGCTAATGCATTTAGAAATTGTCCTGCAGTTACAGAGTCAGGGCATTGGCAGTTATGAAGTGGTCTGATGTGGTGAAACTAGTATTTTAGGGAGAATGATCTGATAGCTGGGTACAGAATGGAATTAGGAGTCCAGAAAAATTCTGGGAAAATTGTATGATTTGAGATTGTAATGTTTGTTGCAATGGTAACAAATTAATAAGGAGTTTCAAGGGAAGGGAGAAAGTGGATTCAATGACAACTCAAGAAATCCAGCTGAGGTTTTTAAGACTAGTGGTGCTATTGACA
Organism: Eptesicus fuscus; assembly: GCF_027574615.1. Classification (NCBI taxonomy): domain Eukaryota; kingdom Metazoa; phylum Chordata; class Mammalia; order Chiroptera; family Vespertilionidae; genus Eptesicus; species Eptesicus fuscus. The sequence goes on from NC_072481.1 coordinate 72,387,136, forward strand.
CAAATAGGGCCATAAGGATGTGGAGGAGAATTTAGGCACAAGGTGTCAGAACAGTGCCCGAGATGAGAGACATGGAAGCAGCACCGGGCAGGTGAGGGGTAGCTTAGGCGACTCTGAGAGAGAAAAAGCATGGGTGTTGATGACAGCGGGTGAACGTGCTCACCTTGAGTTCTCTTGAAGATAGCAGAGTTTCATGATTGTGGTAATTTATGTTTAGCCACATCAGCTATGGAAGGCAGTGTAACCTAGCATTGCTGTCCAAATTCCTGATCTCTGAAGTAACAGATCGAAATCAATTAACAGTAATAGTCACATTAACAGTAATAAGGCAAGAGCTTGGCCCTCCTAACCACACGTGAAATGCATTTGACCGTTGCGGCTAGTTGTAAAAGAATAATCTATTCTGCATGTGTGCTCCTGTGCTGACGGTTCCCTGCAACCATCCAGGTTTGCCTTAACAAAGACGATTTCAAAGGAAACGGCAAAATTCTCAGTTCCAATTAGCCAGTGCGATCAGAGATTAATAACACTTTAGACCTGCTGGAAGGGACTTCACATCTGAGCCTCTTCCCACTGTGTCATGGCAGCAATTTCAGAATTTTAATAATAGATGTCCTCTTTGAGAAATTGCCTTTCCTTGTGCTATGGGAGTTTTTATGATTAGAACTATAGCTCTTTCCTTGCAGTTGTTTTCAAGGCATTTGTTACCATTTTTGCTTATCAGTAATGGTTCAAAAATTTTGTAACACAGAGCAATTAATATCTGTCAGTAGAAATAAATTACGTTTTTCATCGCTTGTGACATGCTCTCAAATGCTGTTTGAGAGTGCCATAATTATGCATCATCATGCTATGTAATTTTGGTGCCTGGTGTTGTAGTGCTTTAGGAGTATGATTTATCTTTTCTGTGTGTGTGTGTGTGTGTGTGTGTGTGTGTGTGTGTGTTTAAGTACTGAATTAATAGGATAGGTGTAAGGATTGGAATGTAAGTTGGGAAATGACATTTTTCAAAATAATTTGTATTATATCCATTTTTCTAAAGCAGTCTCTTTTTTTTTAAGAATTGTTCACATATTTTATGTATATTTGTGTATTCAAATAGTGCATATAATGATTGCACCACTAATAACTTTTGCCTGATAGCACTAGAAGGCATAATGTTTTTTAAAATTGAATGTATAGAATATATGTATGTTCAGGACATATTTTTTATTGCCCTAAGGAAGAAGTATATACTATTTGCAAAATCATTACTTCTATAGTGTCCCTTTGTTCCTTGCCCTTTGAGCACAGTGGGGCCACCCTGATGCTATACATTCATCAGCCATGATTACTGGCAACAGACAGTGCCTAGGATTCAGGCATCTGCTTACCCTTGGCTGTCTTCTCTTCTCCTTAATAACAGGGACTTGACATTTGAGTCTGGCCTCTTCACTTCTGATTACTATTTGCACTCACCTCTTGCTTAATGGACTCCAACTTGCCTGAAGGTTTTCTGGCCAGAACTTGTCTTCCACCACTCACTCCCCACCTCTTGCTCTCTTGGCTGAGCGATTTATCAGATGAGGTTAAGAGGATGGGAGAGGGAGGCTGTCAGGAACTGGGGCAAAACCCAACAAATCACAAAGGACTTGAGCCTAATAATTAAGCCTTTCAAATTATAGTTGTGCTTAAGGCACATACCACGGTCAATGAATGAGCCTGCTGCTGTATTCACTCCTTGCTACATCCTGGTTATTCTTAAAGTGAGTGAAGGGGATCAGAATATGCTGCCCCCAAATATGCCACTTTGGCATAAGAATTATTTTGAGCTAACAGCCATTGAGAAACAGTAGACATTAGAGGGACGTTTTGTCCCCCCCCTTCTGCTTAAAAGCAGAGTATACATTCCCATTTGTGAAGTTGTCTCCTTTCCCATACAGGAAAAGAAGAACAGCTCTTCTTCACCAGAGAGGGCACTGACTTAACGCTACATAAATAAAGCTTACTAAAATAACCTTTATATTCTATTACTTTTTCTCGTGTATTTGCCATCTCATAATTTAACACCTCCAGAAATCCCCAAATCATTTTCCTTTGTTAGTCACTTCTCCATAATTGATCACCCTTTGTTAAGTTGGTATACACGCCTTCCCTCCACCCCCACCCTAACCACATGTTTGGGTTTTCACTTCTTTTCTGTGAAGTCCACATGTGCATGTGAAATAAAACTTTCCTCCTGTTAGTTTTTTCGGTCAGTTGAGTTTACACACCTCAGTCACTAAACCTTAGGTGGTAGAGTGAAAGTTATTTTTCCTCCCCTATATAACATATTTCATCCTGTTAGACTATAATCATTGATCCCAGTCTGAAACAGAAAAGAAGAGCTCTAACTCTTAAATTTACAATTCAAAGAATATTGAAACTTAACTGCAGTTAATGTAAAGGGAAATATGGTCTGGGAGGGACCAGAATCATCACTCACTCAACAAGTCTATGTGGAGTATCTACTGTGTTCAAGCACCGAGCTAAGGGTGCAATATTCCTGAGGAATGTGGTTCTCAAAGAAATCTGCAGTCATACAATGAAGTCTCTTCTCACTTTCTCTCCCTTAACAATTTTGTTTTTTAATTTAACACTTTTGGTTGGGTTTATTTAGGTTTGGATAAAATACACACAAGGGTATAATGAAGATAGAAACTTAAGCTATAGGCACTTTGCAACTACCAAATACACTTCTGAAATTATTCCTTCAGGAAAGGCTACATTAGTCATGGGCCAAGCTGGGGCTTTACTATTTGAAAATTTTAAAAGGGAAGCTCTATTGAATTTTTCAGTTGAATGGAAAGAAAGTATCTTAGTGAATAGAGAATTGTCTTCCTACATGGAACTCAAGCTATCAGATTCCTAAGCAGAATTTTAGCAATTTATACTAGTTAAATAGGTTTCAGCATTTCAAACCCATCTACACGAAGCTATGATGGTAATATATTTTTAATTACAGTGGAATTGAAAGCAATCAGCTCACATTAACTTTCTTTTTCAATAGAATCATAAAGCAGAGCCTTTCACTCTGCTAATCCCTTTGTTTAGGGAGTCACTGAGTATTCTTAAGTGAGTCACTTCAGAATGAATGGCTTATTGTTGGACTGAGTTTTAATACATTGAATAAGAATCACAAAAAACAAAGTATAAGGGACCATTGAGATTATGGTCACTTCATTTTACATCTTTCTATTTCATTCCTAAAAACAAATACCTGAAATGATTAAATGCAAAAAACATACTAAAGCTTTTCACTGGATGGTGCATTGGTAATTGGCAGTTACAGTTTTAAAAGGAATAAGGGCATTAGGCTAATTGGTATAATATGAAGACAGATGCTTTATATTTTCAAACATCTTAGTAGTTATTCCCTATTGAGCTTCCATTTTAATTTAACATTTATGCAGAAGCTCATATTTTGAAAGTGTTTGTAGTCATTTTTATTTATTGTGTCTTTTTTTTAATCCTCATGTTTTTTTCTTAAATATATTTTTATTTCAGAGAGGAAGGGAGAGGGAGAGAGAGATAGAAACATCAGTGATGAGAGAGAAGCATTGATTGGCTACCTCCTGCATGGCCCACACTGGGGATTGAACCCACAACCTGGGCATGTGCCCTGACCAGGAATCGAACCGTGACTTCCTGGTTCATAGGTCAATGCTCAACCACTAAGCCACACTGGCAGGGCTAGGATATATTTTATTTTTATTTTATTATTGATTTTAGAGAAAGAGGGAGAAGGACTGAGAGGGAGAGAGACAGAAACATTGATGTGAGAGAGAAACATCGATTGGCTGCCTCCTGGCCTGTGCCCTGACCAGAAATTGAACCCACAACCTTTTTGTGTATAGGATGACACTCCAACCAACTGAGCCACCTGGCCAGGGCTATTTGTTGTGTGTTTTTTTGTTGTTGTTTTTTTAGGAGGGTCAGAGCATCTCTTTATATGGGTTAGCCATCAATATGTGAAGTATCTGCCATGTGGCAGACAGATTTTTCAGCCCTTGAGGGGATTACAAATTAAATTTTGCCTCTTAGTGTCTTACTATTCCAAAGGTCATTCAGTGACGTTTGCTTAATCAAATATCTCCTGCCAGTTATATAGCAAATTGAGCCTAAAAATAATAATAGTACCTACTATTAATTAAGGACTTCTTATGTGCCAGGCACTATACTATGTTCTTTATACAGGCTGTATAATTTTATTTTCATAACAGTGCGACAAAGCAGCTACTATCTCAGTTTTACAGAGAAGGAATCTGAGATTGGAAGATGTTCAGGCCATGTGTCTCTGTGTGAAATTCTGGATCTGGTCCGTGAAGGGGTTGGTGTTTGCATTCAAAGCCCTGCTCCCCAGAGCTGCAGGATGCCATTTCTGAAGTAACAAGGGTGACTAAATTTCTTGAGCAGCTACTCAGTACTGGTGTTCTATTAAGCACTTTACATGATTTTCTTTAATACCCACAACAAGGGAAGATATTTTTTCCCCAATCAGTGCAGAAATTGAGCTGGAGAGAGGCTAAAGAATATATTAAGATTACACAGCTATTAAGGAACATAGCTGAATTTCAACACAGCTCACTCTGTGGTCCAAACTGGCCGCCTTAAAACAATTGTTTTTCCTGTGTGATAATGGTAAGCAATCAGTCCTTATTTGAATTGAAGAGAGCCCAGCATATGTTTGTGAGGGGCTGAATGGAGTTTTATTTAGAAAGTTTGGAGCATTCTCCTTTCTCTTTTTCTGTGTCTCGTTCTCTTGGTTGGCATATCCATCTTTAGTGTACCCATCTTTAGGTGACTGGGGCCTCAAACCATCTCTGGTTCCTTCCCCTCCCCAAATAAAATGACATGTTGAAAAGACTACAATAAGCTCAGCTGCATCAAGATACAAATAATAATGTCTTATTGTTTGGCTCTTCCCAGAGCTATGAGCATTTGTTAGGGTAACTTAGTGGAATTCCAGCCAATCAACAGTGGCTGGAAAAGGTTTTTGTGTGTTTTTATTTTGGGATTCTTCAAAACATAACAGTAGTTGACCCCCTTTATGTATATTAAGATCAGCCTGAGCCTCAGTAAGCTGTTTTACAGGATGTTTTAATTTTTGGGAGGTTGCCCCTTTTTCTATGGGTATACACTTCTGATTTCATAATCAAAATTAGTGAGATAATGGGAATCATTTCTTAACAGTTGCTTTTTTTGTTGTTGTTAATCCTCACCCGAGGATATTTTTCCATTGGTTTTTAGGGAGAGTGGAAGAGAGAGGAAAGACAGAGAGAAACACTGATGTGAGAGAAACACATCGATCAGTTGCCTCCTGCAGGAGCCCTGACTAGGGCCTGGGCCAGGGAGGAGCCTGTAAACAAAGTACAAGCCCTTGATCAGAATCGAACCCGGGACCCTTTGGTCAACAGGCAGATGCTCTATCCACTGAGTCAAACTGGCTAGGGCTCATAAGAGTTCCTCTTCCCTTCAGTATATATGCTCCATGAAGCAAAGCCAGAGAAGGCATATATATGGCTATAGGAAAGACACTTAAAAACAAAATGGTTTTTTCCCACTTGCCAAGACTTATTGTCATTATCTAAGACAGATCTGATAAACAGGTTCATTAAACAGAATGCCTATAAGATGGCATTGATTTAAATGGATTAGATAATTTATTTTCTTTGACATTTCACCACTAAAAATCTAGTGATTTGGAATAATAAATTTTTTAAAGAACTATAAATAATCCTTGGAGAGTAAACATTATATACATCATTTCATGATTTATAATTATTTTATGGAAAAGTATTCAACTTCTTTGAATTTTGCTAGATGGAATTTGATCTCATGATTTTTATTGTTTTGTCTGTTGTATTCTAGTAATTTCCTTAGATCTATCTTAAAGATCACTAATACTCTCTTCAGTTGGGACAATCTGTATAATCTGTTTGAAATTTAATCTGTCCATTGAGTTTTAAATTTTAGTGACATTGTTTTTTATTGCTATAAATTCGATTTGACCCTTTTCCAAATCTTCCAGTTTTTGTTTATATTGGTATTTTCTGTCAGCATTGCTTCTATTCTCTTTTTATTTCCCTAATCATTTTAATGTACTTTGATTTTTAACTAGAGACCAGTTGCATGAAGATTCATGCAAGAATAGGCCTTCCTTCCCCTGGCTTCACTCCCATTGCCCAGGAGCCTGCAGTCTTCACTCATGGCCAGAGCATGCTCCTTTAGCTCCCTCTGGCCCCCGCCCTCCCCCTCATAGCAGGCATCCCGCCCCGCTGCTCTGTGCCTTCATATGCAAATTAACCCACCATCTTTGTTGGGTTAATTTGCATACTCGCTCCTGATTGGCTGATTGGCATTGCAGTGGTATGGTCAATTTGCATATTTCTCTTTTATTAGTGTAGATTTTATTGAGTTAATATTGGTTTATAAAATTATATAAGTTTCAGGTGTACATCATAATTCAACATCTGTACATCATGCTTACCACCAAAAGTCTAATTTCTATCTATTGCCATACCTCCTACATCTCAACAACAACAACAACAAAACAACCAGATTAAAAAAATAGTCAAAGGATTTGAATAGACATTTTTCCAAAGAAGACCTCTCTTCAAAGATAGAGAACAGGCACATGAAAAGATCTTTTGCATCACTAATTGTTAGGGAAATGCAAGTGGAAACCACAATCAGGTTTCACCTCCTACTGTTAGCATGGCTATCACCAAAAGGCAAGAGCTAAGTGTTTGGGAGGATATGAAGAAAAGGGAACTCTGGTGAACTGTTGGTGAGAATGCAAATTAATGCACTTTAAATAGTCTTTTTAAAAATGGTTTTATTATCTCCTGTACTTGGGGGTGCTAATTCTCTATTTTGCCCTTGACTCTCCCTCGTGGTGGTTAGTTTCTGCTCTATATTTGTAAGTTTCCATGGTGAACTAATATTCACAGTGCCCTCCCTTTTTTTTTTTAGCTCAACCATGACTAAAACTTCTGCATTCACACTGTGTGATTTCGTGTGTTTGTAGCAGGAGAGAACCTGTCACCTGGGTCCCTCATGTTACTTTAAGTTTCAGCTGCATGAGTTTGCACTGAGAGAGTCTGTTGGGGCTTGGGACATGGAGCGCTGGCAAGGACTGACAGGAGCTGGGAAAGAGTACAGGAGCATTGTTCTGCCGCATGGGGAATGGAGAGACAAAAAAAGAGGAGAGTGCACAGAAAGGAGATGGGGAGGCAGGGGAGACCAGCTTTATCCTCTTGCAGAGGGCAACTCTGTCCTCACCCTCCAGATGCAGAATTCACGGTTCTCATGGAACACAGTGACATTTACTCGGCCAGATCAAGCGAAAGAGTGTCTTGGGCAGCAGAGGCAGCCATGTGATGAAAGGTCAGTTTCTATTCATCACATGTAATTTTTTAGTGGGTGAGTTTTCTGCCCTTTTCCCACCTCTCCTGATTCATTTTTAAACCAACCCCACACACTCTGTTTTAAGAAAAGTCTTTTGATTGGGAGTCTTGGTTTCAAGTAATTGTGTGCTTACTAGTGTTTTTTTTGTTGTTGTTGTTTTTTTTCATCTGGACTGTTAGAAGCAAACTCAGGAGGTCACCTTTCTGAATTTTCTTTAAGAAACATTAGAAACAGAAGCAGATTTCGATTGTAGCAGTAATATGTTGATTAGAAGGTGCGTTCTCTTTAGTAGAAGGCTGCAATAATAACCACTGTTAATGTTCATTATAGGTTGTAGCTTCTGAAAAGAAAAACAGATGTAGCAACTGGAAGTAAAAATTAACTCAAATTATAAAACAGGTGGTGAGGACATACTGAATTTTATCTCTGGACTCTTGTTTGTCTGTGTCTTTCCCGAGCTCTCTTCACTCACCCCCTCCACTCCTATCCCTGTGTTTTTTGGGTTGCTTCTGTTTGTCTGACCCTGCAGGTCAGAACTGGACTTACTGCAGAAGTTGGGGTTCCTGCCACGTAGGATCTCCAATGCATGGTGGCTTCAGTCATGGATCAGTGACAGCTTGGTTCCCCTATGATCACAGGCCATGCCTGGGCCTTCCAAAGGAGCCCCTCAGCCCCCTTATTAGCCTCATCAGTGAGGAAACTGAGGCACAGGTAGGTTTGAACTTTCCCAGAATCAGGCAGCTAGCTGGTGGAAGAACATGGGTGAAGCGTAGTCTGTTTGACTCTCTAAGGGGCGCAGCCTCATGCTAGGCCTGATTTTGGTTCTGTCTGTGAGCAACACTCTGTGGCTCTGCAGGTGAGGAGCTTCCTGCATTGTCCCGCTCTCCAGACCAGGGACTCAGAAGCCCAGGGTTTCAGCCTCACTCACTTGATTCTTGTCTGTTATTTTTGTGTGTTTTTTTTTAAGCATACAGATATTTATTTACTAACCAAAAGATATTTATTTACTAACTAACACTCGGAAATAGTTGCATGTAAAATGTTCGTGATAAAGAGAACTAAACATAGTAATGGGGGGAAAAAAGCACGAAGAGAGATTTATTTGCTCATTGAGCTTATTCATCCTCTTTGCTAGTTCCTGTCCAGGAGGAGAATAGAATTTTTACTCTACTGTTCCATGGATCCGAGTCCAGGTGACATTGCTCACACACATTGCCGCACTAACTTCCCTTCCCACCTTCCAGTCTTCTTGAAATGGTCGTTACGGTGCTTCCCTTCCCATTCCATTCCTGATGCTGATCCTGTGCGCTGGTTTCAAGGCTGCAGGCGGCCTGAGTTTTTCTGCCATCAGCTGTAGTCTCTTCGAACTTCGCTCCCAGGTCACGCAAGAACTGCATTGTTTCCAATGTGCTCTTGGTCTTTACGGTGAGGCTTTGGCCTTCAGAAGGAGTGACACAGTCTGGCTTGGCCAGGCACCCATTTTGGGCAGAGCCCTCCCGCGCCTAGTGCCTTCATGTGTTCCTCCAGGCCTTAGCTGCCCACGAAGCGCCACCTTCCTTCCAGCTGCTGAATGAGGCCCGTGGTGGGTGCGGGAAGTGTGCGGGTGACCTGTATAGACCTGGGGCAGTGTCAGGAGCCTGGCAGAGTCTCTATTCTGTTTTTAATCAGCGAGAGTTTTAGCTTGTTTCTGAATCTGGCTCTGTCTTTTCAGGTTTTCTCATCTGTTTTCTTTCTCATCGCTACGTGTTTGGACAGAGAAAATACCTCAGAGGTTAGGCTCCTACGCTGTCTTGACTGGAAGTGTCCAGTGCCTTCTCAGTGAATATATTCATTCACACACTCATTCATTCATTTGCTCATTCATTCATTCATTCATTCAGCATTTATGGACCGCCTGCCCCTGTCAGGCTCTGTGCTGGGTGGACAGAATGCAGAGTCTGTCCTCAGCTCAGGGTCTTCTGTGAGGAATTAGGCGTTGCTTCTGTGTGGTGGTCAGTGCTGTAGCAGAGGCTCGCTCTGCCTGGGGGTGGGTGAAGCAGGGAAAGGTTGGGTAAGACTCTGGAGCTGAGGCTGAAATAAAGGGAACTAAACCCTCTCCAACAGAGGGAAGCTGCTCCAGGCAGAGAACCAGCATGTACCCTGGCTCTGAGGCCTGGGGAACAGTGAGAGAGGCTGGGATGAGGTGGAATGACAGAAAGCGACACATGGAACTTGAAGGAGTCAGGATTTATTTTATGGATGATATGGATGCCACTCAATAATAGACTATTAATTTGCTATTTGGGTCACTTCTTTTTGTGAGAAAATTGTATTTTCCATTTGTAAAGTCTGTAAAATATGAAGTATACTCATATAGCCTACAGTCCTTCAGGAATAAGGCATTAAAACACAGACAGAGAGTCAACAGTCCCAGGTTTGAAGAACTTGGGGGAGGGTGGCCTATTTAAATAAGCTCATTTTTTGCTTTCCGAGTACTTTGTATGTCTTTGAAAACATGGCCAAAAGATATATAAGTATTCTCCCAAGTGAACTTTTCATGAAAATGGAAAAAATTGTCTTTTGTTTTATTTTCTCTACAGTTTTTGTAGTTAAGGAATATTTTAGAAATTATTTTAAAATTCCAAACAATATATATATTTTAAAAATGTGTTCCACTGCCTGTTTTTATGTCAAATCTTTTAATTTTGATTTCTTTATTGAAACCTTCCCATAAAATACGAAGAAAGCTGGAGATTATACCTTTTGTTGGAACCTGTCAGCGAGACCTCACCTTGAGACATAGTCAAGTGTTAGTGTACGATGACATGACATACATTTTGTCACTATCCTGCCCTTCTGGAGGCTCCATGGAGAAAATGCAGCATTATAGAAGTTCAGGTCTCACAGTTCATCATCGTGGAAAGGGCTGTAAGAGAACTGCAGAGTAAAACACATGAGCCATTCTTTCTTCCTTATATGTTTATTGTGGTTAATCATACCCTGTGCATGGCTATAATGGATCATCGGCTGGCTGAAGGTCACTGGTCTTCTTAACCAATGGTAAAACCCCAGCCTGTACTCTACCACAGGGATTGACAAGTCCTTGAATCCCACAACTAGCAGAAAATTATTTCACTGGAGGAAGCATTTACCAATTTCTTTCATTGTTACTGGTTGTCTTGATACCAATATCAGGCATTCTGTAAACAGACATTCTGACTTCACAAACAGTTGTGCTCATGCAGGAGCCCATTATCTTGTTATAATATTCAATTTCCTTCACGTTCTCTTAATTGAAATGAAGCTGCCCCTGCTGCGTCTGGGTGGTGGAAGCTTCCTGAATACCCTGAACTCTCAGCTGCAGCAGATCGATTCTTTGTCTTCCTGGCTTTCTCTGGAACTTCATTCTGTGGGGGGTCTTGTTTCTGACCATAGCAGGATGCTATCAGTCCAGCCTGAGATGGCAGAGCACTGATTAGCCTCTTTGGGTTGCTTTGATTTTGAAATTGACTAGTCCCTTAGTCTTTAAGCCCTTTATTCCAAAATGCCAGTTAATCAAAATAATAACATTAATGATTTTCCACTATATGGGTCCACTATGTAAATTAGCTAGTGGAAATAGCTTGAAAAGCAATATGACTGAATAAGTCTATTCTTAACTTGTTGACCAAATAATTTTGTGAAAGTCCACCAATTTCATATTTAGCCCAAAACTCCCATGGAAAAACTTTATAGTTCAATCTGCAGGAGATAATTTGGGTCATACCCGTAATCAGAAACACTGGCATAAACTCCGTGTTCAATTGCTACCTCTAACCTCTTCCTGCTTTCTGGTGCATCCCCTTAAAGTCACTGAGGATTCAAGGATGATAATTAATTTTTAGAGTGAATTAAAAGAAGTAATATGACTGTAATCAGGGCTGATTTTCAGCTGGTACTTATCGCTGTGGCCAACAGCCACACTAGTTGTTTATGGTTTTCTAACTGGTCAGGGCCGCCATTCATTGATTCTAAAAGATTTCAACTTTTATACCTACAAATAATGCCATGCATGATTCCAATGTGTATTTTAACTACGTTTCATCAATATCCAAATCTGTATGCACTTACATTATACAAACCTGTCCTTGCCGGTTTGCATACCTGTTGTCTCTACTCTGTCCCCAGCACCTACACATGGCCTGTCACATTGTTAGTGCTCAAAAATGTTCTGTATTGCACAAATGAAAGCACATAATCTCTTTTGTTTCTATCTTTTGCACATTTCACACCATATTATTTTCTAGAGTGATCTCATTATATGTATGTTTTTGTTGTGACTTTGAATATTTAAATAGATAATTTACCAAATTGGAAAAAAAAAAGAACTTTAAAGACAAGGGCAAAGCCAAGTACCTCAGAAACTGGAACCAGGGACATAAGATCCACACTATTGTGTTTGTGTCTTTCGCTCTGGTTCTTGAGAGCCTGGGCTTCATTTTCCTTATTACACATAAGCTTCCCTCACATGAGGGGAAGGTGGCTGGAGGCAGTTCCTGGATTATATCCTTTTAGCCCAGGAACATAAGAGTAAAGGTAACTTTTTTCCTAAATTCAGATAAAAAAAAATCACAGGAAAGGATTCTTCAGATTGCCAGGTTTAAGATCATGTGTCTACCCCTTGGACCTGTCCTGTGGGGAATAATGATTTATGATTAGCTGGGTCACATGACCACCTCAGTGTTTAGAGGGTTAATGCTTGTTGCAAGAATAAAACAGGGTTGTCTGTCAATCAGGCAGTCATCCAAATATATACTTACAATGGCTAGAGCAAGCATGTCAAACTCAAAGGCTAACACGAGCCAAATAAACAAGGTTTAAGTTTATGTGGGCCGCAGAAAAACAAAAGCTTCAATTTCCATAGAAATGTAGGTTTATTTCGATAGAGACATGCTGAATACAAAGGGCTGAAATAAGTGACTAATTGTTAATATAAAATAATAGAACAATTTAATAAAAATTATTTTTTCTTGAACATTAACTTACCAGACGCTGAATAACTGCACAAATTAATAAGCGTAACGCAAATAAACCTATTTTTCTTGTTCTCAGAAAGCGAAATATTTCCTGTTGCGCACACCAAACAAGTCAGTCCAAGACTAAGGACGTGACAATCAGCTACTAAAATATTCGCTGCTACTCTTATTGGAGAGAAATGGTGCGCCTGCGCCTAAGGTGTGTAAGGGAAATGAATACAACACGATTATAGTAATCAGTCGTTAGCGAACATTGTAGTTCATTATTAATAATTATGTATAACAGGATATTGTAAAAATTAAGTTACAAAATTTTTATTAAAATGTTTCTTACATACCGTTATACTGGCTGGGCCGCAAAAATATTCGTCGTGGGCTGCATGCACCCCGGGGCCGGGAGTTTGACGTGCTTGAGCTAGAGTGACCAGATTTACAGTCAGTGAGAAAACAATTTGACCCAGGGGGTCCACCTAGGATTGAAAAATAAGATAATGGTGACTGGGAAACATGTGTTTCTAGAGGGACCTGAGTCCAGCAGGAGGATAGTATCCTGTGACTCTTCCTTTTGGCCTGAAGGGAATGCCATTCACGTTATTCCTTCTTCGGGTTTGTACTGTACCATGAACTGTAAGAATTTGTTCACAAAGCTGCCTCCTCCACTGGACTGTGAGCTACGTAAAGGCTGGGACCATGTCTGATTCATGCTTGAAAGTGTTCATGTTCTGACATGAATACTTGGTGCTTACTTGAATGAATGAATTTGGGAAGTATAGCAGGCTACCTTAGAGTTGAGGCACAAAATGAGAATATAGTTGGGATTATGAATGTCTTATATTCTAGAGATGCAAAACAAAGCTGTTAAAGCTAGCAGATAGAATTGCCTGCATACCTTCAGGGAGCCCATGTCCTCACAGAGCAACCATTTCTATTACTCTGAATGGGCCTGATCCCTTCCTGTGTTAGCCCCAAATCTCCATTCTTTGCTCCTGCTGAAGCCTCATCAGAAGGACTGTGTGGATAATGTGACTCTTCTGTCTGACAGCTCTTTAAATACTTGGAGTTGGATGCCAATATTTATTTCTCCAGCTAAAACATCCCTGGTTCTTTCAGGCAATTCCTCAGTGAGAAGGATTTCTGGATTCTTCCATCCTGGTTACATTCCACCTATAAACTTATGGGCGTTTCAGTGGCCACCTAAATATGAGATGCCTGGAACTGAACACAAACATCCAAATATGGTTTGACTTGAGCAGAATTTAGAATGTGATGATCGCACCTGAGGATCACAATCAGTGGTTTAGGAAGTAGAAACCATTAGTTAAAGGAAATTTTCCACAAAATCCACTTTATATATTTAAATAAAGGGAGATAGCTTCTGGTTGGAGGGAGTTTTCTGGACAGGTGGGAGGTTTACCTGCCCATGCTTTTCCTCTTCATAGACTGTGGTGGCCAGTGAAACACTTGGATGGAACTCTTAATAAAAGTTTTGTGTCCACCTCAATTGGAAAAATGTATTGTTAAAAAATGTAGTTTCATATCCATGAATGGAGTCCCAAGTTTTCAGACTCAGTAGAGGATATATTAAGTTTAAGTGCTACTAAAATTTCCATTTATTTTTACACGAACAGCTGTCAAGTCACATCTTGCCATCCTATAATGCAGGATTTTTCATATTTTCTTATTAAATTTAATGTTGTTGTTCTATATTTCAGCTTGTCAGGATTATTTCAGGTCTTGATTTTGTTACTCATTTATCTTTTTTTATCTTAACATAATTTATATATTTGACAGTGTGCTATGTATGTGTTATTCAGTTATTTTTATAAGTTTATTGACACAAGTAGAGGTCGGTGAGAGAGACTGTTCTTCAAACACCTGGACACTGATGAGCATTTTGGGGATTCCAAAACCTTGTATCCAACATAGTTAAAACTAACCTAACCACCTTCCACCCCCAAACTTTCTATTTTGACCAATGTCATCAATACCTACCTATGTCTGAAATCTAGGCACAGTCTTGATGCTTTGCATCATCTTTCAACACTTCCTAAACTGGGCTTGATACTTTCACAACACTAAATGCCTTGTAATTTCCTCCACGCTCCATACTATCTCTTGGATTTTACAGTCTTCTTTTTCTGAAAAACTCCCCACTCATACTGCCGCCCAAACTTCTTTTTGTCAAAACTCGTCTTAAGATTCAACTTAGGTCTGCCCTCCCCCAAGGTATTCACAAACCTTCTCCTGGATCTTGACTTCTGTTCCCACCTAAGACTGACTTAGTCTTTATTGCTATAGCTTTGTGCAGAACTCTAGCTACATTTTACCTTTATCTCTTACTAGATTAGATAGTGGGCTGGTTAAAGGCTGGTCCATGGCTCACTCCTCTTGGTATAACTAGCATTTAATCTGTTTTTTTATCAGATACTCAGTAAATAGATGGTAAGTAAAATAATGAGCAAATAAACCTACTTAAATGCATATAATTATCTTATTTCCCAGCCCAATTTTATGATCATATATGCAAATATATGTGGACTAGTTACATCCATTAACTATTATGTTGAAATGCAAATATTTTGTTTGATGGTTTCTCCATTTATCAAACTAGCAATCCTGTCTTACAAAAAGAAAGAAATATCTTTAATGATGTGCTAAGTGAACTTATTTTGGACTTCTTTTCATTATTGTGTCCTTTCCTAAGTGCACAAACTATTCTGGAAGGAATGGACTTTTAATTAAACTTGCCTGATTGGAGATCACTTTTTACAGGGTTCTTTCTATCCAGTGGCTTTAAAAAATTAAATCTGAATTTATTGACTACATCCTGTGATGTTGTAAGATGTGCCTCCTGACACTAAACAGTTTATAATCTCATTGTAGGAAGGAGACATATGCATCAATAGGTAACAGTAACTTCAGCAAGTGGTCAAGTATCAAAAACAATGGCAAGATGATAAGTGTTCGGCATTTTTATGAAATGGTGGTGTTTTAAACAATTTAAAAGCAAACACTAACCACAGCACATATGAATGGGCAGAGGCTTAATTTATAAAAATTATAAACTAGAAGCCCGGTACACGAAATTCGTGTACTGGGGGGGGGGGGGGGGGGAGGTGTCCCTCAGCCCAGCCTGCAACCTCTCGCAGTCTGGGAGCCCTCAGGGGATGTCTGATTGATGGCTTAGTCCCATTTCCCGGGAGCGGGCCTAAGCCATCAGTTGGACATCCTTATCACTGCCTCGGAGGTGGGAGAAGTTCCTACCACTGCCGCTGAGCTTGCCAGCCATGAGCCCGTCTTCTGGCTGAGCAGAGCTCCCCCTGTGGGAGTGCACTGACCACGAGGGGGCAGCTCCTTTGTTGAGCATCTGCCCCCTGGGGGTCAGTGCGTGTCATAGCAACCGGTCTTTCTGCCATTCGATTTGCATATTAGCCTTTTATTATATAGGTTAATTTATGAAGGGAATTGTGTAAAGGTGCAGGAAACAGAACTTCCCTTCATTTTATGTTGAGCTAATTATGAAGCTTATAAGGATTATTCTAGAAATAGACATAATAGTAAACCTAAATTTAAAATTACATAATGTTTGGAAATAGGGGTAGAT
The DNA here is from genome assembly GCF_027574615.1 of Eptesicus fuscus. Lineage (NCBI taxonomy): Eukaryota > Metazoa > Chordata > Mammalia > Chiroptera > Vespertilionidae > Eptesicus > Eptesicus fuscus. Next base: position 72,403,162 of record NC_072481.1, read on the forward strand.
GGTTTTACCAGAACTTTCTCATGAAGCCTGATAGCATTATAATCAGGACACATTATCTACTTGGTGTGTGTCCACTTGGAAACACATTAAAATATGGGGAAAAAAGAGAAGAAATCAGCATACGGACCCCAAGTGCTTCCCAAGATAGGCACGCTCTGCTATACTTCAGACTGGGAAAGCTGTTTTCCGGCTGCACCTATGCAGACACAGAGAGGAAAGTCTGCTAGGTTTTCTCATGGCCAGAAGCAAGTATAATTTGAAGCAAATATGCCTTTTCAAGAACTTCATTAGTTCATTCATTTAGCAGTTATTTATTGAGCACCAACTCTCCGGAAGGCACTGTGTTAAACTTTGGAGACAATTCCATGGTTGCTAAAGCAGCATTATACATTGATTTCCCATGCTCAACCCCTCTTCCTCACAAATAACATTTTGTCTATCAGTCAGATGTAGCCTACTGTAAATTAAAGAGCATTGCCTGTGTGAGAAATATAGGTCTAGTCATGCCTTGGGCAAATTATTCCACAATTCTGTTCTCAATTGGAAAATGAAAGGGTTGAACCATTTGCTTTCTAGAGTCCTCTGAGGCTCTAAAATGTAATGATCTAATTAATTTTGATGGCCGCCTGGCTTACACTTTAGTATTTATGAGTTTGTTTAGTGCCTGGACATGCTTGTTGTGTTGACTTAGTGAACTTGCACACAAGACAAAGTTCTGAAATACAACAACAGGGTGCTCACTTACACCATAAGACATCCTTCTGTTTGTAGGGAAGAGCTATAAACTTTCATTGCTTAGGTGTTTGAAAACTTAATGAGTTAATATTTATTCTGCTGTAAGACAGTAGTTAAAATGTTTCTGTGCCTAGTTAATTGAGATGGGATATTTTGATTTCGTGACATTTTATATAAATAAATGTTTAAATGTACTGCTTAACTGCATGGATATTACTATTTCTGATGTGGCATAGACATATATCATTTTGTATTTGTTACAGTAAATAAAATTGCTGTATAAAGTTTAAACTGTTCCATCAACAAAATTGAACATTTTAGTAAATTTATGTATATATCTGTGTATCTAAATATATATCTGTATATATAAATATATATTTAAAGTTACCAAAGTCACATAAATATTATCTCTGAGTCATTTTTGAAAAGGAGTATTTTAATGTTCTCAGTGAATAATTTCTCTCCCTGAGATCTCGCTACTGTTGTATCCTGGGAAATATTCAGAGGGGAAGATAAAATTATTTAGATTTGCAGCTTCTTGTCATGGGAGGTGAAGGCCCTTTTTATTATTATTATTAATGTGATGGGAATAGTTCCATTACATCGTGTCTCTGCACAGCATCCTGCGATCAACCTTTTCATCACATAAATAATTACGGTTGTGTTTTTTCAAAGCCTCCTGCTGTTACTTCCCTCTGCCTCTCAACCACTTTGCATTTGAGTGAGGAAGGTAGCTCTGTCCTCAGATAACGGTTCCCCCAAGTATTGACAAAAGGTAGATGCTTGGTAGTAGTGGCTGGTAGTAGGAGGAGGGTTGTTTCTTTGCCCCAACAAGACCCAGGTCTGTGCTGGCTGGAAACAGGTGTGTGTTCTATTAAAAGTATACTCTCCTTGCGTGTAGCAATTGCAGTATTTTTCCAGAGAAAGAATCAGCCTCTGGCCTTGTATCTTATCTTTTCTCAAGGACCTGCTTTTGTAACTCAAGGACTCCTGACCTGGCCCCAGAAAGGACATCCCACATAGAATGTACCGACCGGCTAGACTAGGCCTGAGTCCTCTTGGTGATATAGGGTGAGCAAATCAGGCAAGATTCCTGCTTTTAGGGAGGGGACATTCTCATGAAGGAGACAGACAACAAACCAGGAGACATACAGAAGTAAGGCGGGTCAAATAGCTGGGTAGCTGTGAAGGAAACGGGGGTGGGGAGGACGGTGAGGGAGGAGGAACTGCCCTGAGCACAGACCTGCTCATTGTTCCCACACCTGTACTTGGAATTCTTTCTGAGTGAGGGACAAGTTATGGGTCAGGCAGCGTGTCTTCCATAAATCCCCCTTTTCTGTGTCACCCTTGCCTCTCAGTGATGACTTCTAGTTTCCCTTAGGTCCCTGGTACTGGCCCCCTACGTTACTGAGTTGGGGTGAGGCCCATGCAGAATGTTTGATAGAGTCTCGAGGTAAAAAATGAAGGTAGTTGTAGAGGAGAATTTTTTTTTTAAAGATCAGATCTTTTGTTTTTGAATGCAAACAAATTTTAGGAGTGGCTTTTGTACTGAAAAATTTATAACCTCCTTACTTGGTAACTTTTTCTCTCTTTGCTCCCTACTCAGGAACTTTGCACCAGCCATGCCCTCTGCTTGGAACATTCACCCTTCACATATGCGTATCTCATGTTTTTCAAGCTTTTAGTTACATGTTTGTTTGTTTTTAATGAGGCCATCTTTATTACTCTAGTTTAAATTGCCCCCTCTTTCTACCACTTATATGATATATTCTTGCGTATTTTGTTTATTGTCTCTCCTTCCGTTGCCTCTCCTGCCTCCAACCTCCTTGAGGCCAAAGATTTCAGCTCATGTATTCTCCCAAGGGAACAAGTCTGTGACAGCCAAACCTGGCAGTGGTCACCGTGGAATTATTAGGGAAGCAGACCTGTCTCTGGGAATTGGGATCCAATGGATTCACCCCATTGCCAAGCCTGCCCTTTGAGTTTCACCCTCACTTTGGGGCAGAAGCTCTCAAAATTAGACCCATGCTGTGCAGACCCCTCGCCTTCCACCAGGGCCCGGGTCAGGGTAAGCGCTGTATCTGGGAAATGTTAAAAAGGAGTGCACAGAGCTGCTCTTGGAATTCTTCATTAGCGGATGTTTAAAAGTCAGCACTCTAAAACTACCCGCAGAAGCTTATAAATATGAATTTCCTGTAATTCACATTTTATAAGAATTTCTATCAGCTGTGTCACAGCTTGAAAAATACCAAAAACGCATTAGAAAAATCTTTCTGTTTAAAACTAGATTGATCCCACATTTACATGGCAAAAGAAGGCCATTACGCGGCAGGCAGTAAAAGCTTCATTTCAGAGAGCCTGAGAAAAAACTCAAAATAATTCACTTCTACCCAGGCCATTTGACAACTGTGAGACTTTTTCTTACAAAATAAAATGAAATCCTACCACCTGCTGCTTATAACCTCCAATTAATGCTATAAAAAAGTGCCTTCATTAAAAAAGCCTATGTGTAATTTCTGCAAGCTGGGTGCAGACATTTCTTCAAAACTACTGTAACCTTTTGCTCCTGTCTGCAGTAGGAAGCGCCTTCCAGATTCCAAAAAGAAGCCAGAACTGATTTTCACCTAATTATGTAAGAGGTAAACCTCTTTCCGTTCATTGGGTTCAGTTATTTAAAATCATGATAATTCACATATAATCTGCTGCTATATGTGTTGGGTAGGAATTGTGAAAGAAGATTATCGAAGCTTGCCAACATTCCACCTGTGAATGAAAACAAGGGTGTTTTTGCAGGAAGCACAGAAGAGAAGGGTGGGGGAGGGAGAAAAAGAGAACAGTGTTCTTTCTTTCCCTGTCAGGCTCTTTAAAGACAGAATCAGCAGGTGTGAGAATCATCACCTTTGAGTGGTTTTAAAGGAGTGAGACAGTCCAGGTCTTTTGTCCCTTCCCACCCTGATAGTCAGATTAATGAGAATTTTCAGGAGGAAAAACCACTGGACATCTGACATGCCCCCTTCTGTTTGCCGAGTTAATCTGGGGCAGTCAGGGTCATTTGCAGCGTGTGCAGACAGCAGACCTAGCAGGCCAATTCTTCCGTCATTCTGTCTTCCTGCCCAGCTAGTTATCAGGGCAGAATAATTTGGAGAATAATTTGGGGGCTATTGTGGTCGGTTATCAGAAGAGAGCAGGGAAGTCCCGGCACATGGGTACCACGGCACAGCTATGAGCCCAGTGTCTCTGCTTGATCCTCAAGGCTCTACACAGTAGCCCTTTTGGTGGGTCTCGTTTCATCTCCCACACCCATCGGCACAAATCCAAGAAACTGGTCCCTTTGGTTAGGTCCCTTGATGATCCCTGATTCTCCAATGCTCTGCTCCTATTTTTAATTCTTGCCTAGAATGCCCTGCTCCTCTATTTCTCTTTTCCATGTCTACATACTTAAAATCCGGACGAAGTAACAGTACGCCTATAATCCCTACTCTGTAATCTTAACCTCTCACATTTGCTCACTGAGTTACAAAACTAGCATCATATATAGAGGTTTGTTTTAAAAAATGTATCCATGCTACATATTGCTTAATTAAAACAGTGGTTATCCTGCCATCTTCTAAACGCTCCCCCAGGGCTTTTGTGATATTTCCGATGGCTTCTTTCCCCTCCAACTTTCTGTTCCTTCTCATTCTGAGAAGAAAGGTCAACCCCCTTCTCTGGCTCAGTGTGGTGTCCCTCAGAGTTACGTCACAGGTGCTTCCTTCTGTACCTCTGGATTCCATTCTCCCTGGAGCACCAGTCCTGCATCGCAGCCACTTCCTGCAAACTTTGTCTGATGCCACAGGATTTTAAAACTTAGAAGACTCTAAATCAAACCCATTCTTTGTGGGTCCCCTCCAATTACATCTTCCTGGTTTATTCTACTCAGATGCCTAAGTAAGAAATCTCAGAGTCATTCTCCATGTGTGTTTCTTCCCTGCTGCTTCCCACAGGAAGCTGTCTGGTCTATTTTCAGTATTATCATTGGGATTGTTTCTACCTCCAGACCCAACTGCCTTGGTTATATCCTCTCTGCCCTTGAGCAGTCCCATCTCAGCTTCCTGTCTTGTCCCCCTTAAATCAATTCTTTTTTTTTTTAAACTGTTTTTTAAAAATATATATTTTTATTACTGATTTCAGAGAGAAAGGGAGAAAGGAGAGAGAGATAGAAACACCAATGATGAAAGAGAATCATTGATCAGCTGCTTCCTGCATGCCCCACACTGGGGATGGAGCCCACAACCGGGGCATATGCCCTGACCGGGAATCAAATCATGACCTCCTGGTTTACAAGTCAGTGCTCCAACACTGAGCCCCCCCAGCTGAGCAATCTATTCTTGATGGTCACAAATTATTATCTGAAACTCAAATATGATCATGACTCTGTCCTAGCAACTTTGGTGGCTTCTTGTTCACCAGAGCAGGTCCTGCCTGTCTCTCTTGCATAGTTTTAGCCAAAGACATCTGTGCACAGAGTCTTACCAGTCTTGCTCTAGTCTTCGTACAGGGGATGGTCCTGCCACTGGGCTCATGAATGTATTGCAAGAGCCTGCTCAGATTTCAGTTTCTTTGTGAAATCTTCATTGAGCCCTCAGTCAGAAGTAATCACTCTTTTTTCAGGTTACCATTAACCCTTTCTATAGGCCTTCATTATGGTATCTGTTATGTAAATGTTATTTGTTATGAACATGATCTATGTGAAGCCCCGTTCTGTGTATTTTGTTCATCTTATATCCTGAATGCTAGCATAATACCTGGATCGTGGACGGTGGGAGGGGCTGGGTATCAATGAAAGTGTGTGAATCAATGGATATTTGCTTTCAATTAGCATACAAATCCACTATTAGGAAAATATGACTTGATAAAGTTCTTTTATCCTTATACAGTGCTGAACATACATGTGACAAAGAATAAATACTTGCTGACTCATTTGTGATTAAGACTTTAAGAGAAAGTGGAACAGTAGGAGACAGGTGTATGGCTGAAATATTAGATGTAAATGTTTCAAAGTGTTGTGAGGGTGTGTATGGAGACTCGGCTGCATTATGGTTCGGTCGAATGTGCTTTTATTTACTGCTCTGGTATTAGTGGAAGCAAGAAATCAATTGCCAGGAATTTTTGGGAATGTTTATTTAGGTTATGTAGTCAAACTAAAAAAGAAAAAGGAGTTTCAGACCTACCTAAGCGCTATAGTCTCATGAGTATTCTTGTGTGCATGCATGCATCTGTAATGGTATGGGCCAGTGGTCAGCAAACTGCGGCTCGCGAGCCACATGCGGCTCTTTGGCCCCTTGAGTGTGGCTCTTCCACAAAATACCACGGCCTGGGCGAGTCTATTATGAAGAATTGGCATTAGAAGAAGTTTAAGTTTAAAAATTTGGCTCTCAAAAGAAATTTCAATCGTTGTACTGTTGATATTTGGCTCTGTTGACTAATGAGTTTGCCGACCACTGGATAGGCAACACTGAGCTAAGACTCTCTTTGTGTCATGCACGGAATATAAGTAAATCATGAGCTTGCCAGTGTTAGAAATTCCATACCATGTAAATGAAGAGTCAAACAATACGACTCACTGTGTTGGGGGCTGATTGTGAAGGGGAGCCAGTTAATATATTCAGTGTAGTTAACTGATTTAGTAAACATGTTAACACTCACTTTCTAGTGCTCCTCTGTGAACTTTCTATCCATCTTCAGATGGATATGTCTTTGTCTGTCTATCTATCTGCACACACATTTATGCGTGTGTATTTATTCAGTTAACTTGCTTGATTTTCCGTATCAGGGACAGACTTGCTTTATTTCTCACTACTGCCTATTCTAGATCAATCACACCTAATAAATTGTTCAACAGGTAGCAGATGTTCAAAATTACCAACAACACAATTATCTTTATATATCTAATTGAAATGTTACTAACATTTAGTTCCATTTTAAAAATTAAAAAAAAAGCACCCAGAGTCCACACAGCTATATATTTCTAATTTTTTCCTGAGATACAGACTCAGCAACATTTTAAAAAAAATTTGGGAGAGAACCCCTAATTGGAGCAGGAGACCTGACAGCAGAAAAGGTATTTATTACTTAAAAGAAATGTCTTCATTTCCAATGCCATGTCCTTCATAGCTCCAAGAGGACTATTTCTAAAGCAAGTGCATATCTGGTGAAATGCCCACTCATTTTTTTATTGATGTTCATAACTCTTTAGATGCTAAGGGTACCAAGATGAACAAGATGTGGTCTCTCCCCTCAAGGCGTTCACAGTCAGATGAGCTAAGTAGTCTGTCATCCAGTGGTGAGTGCTGCTGTGATGGAAGCAGGCCCAGGGTGCTGTGGGCGCAGAAGAGAGGTGACTGGAACCAGACTGAGCGGCCACAAGAGCCCCTGGAGGGGAGGGTTAGGCTGTGTGAATGGCTCCCTGTCATCCTCAGGACAACTTTCCTGAGAGAGGCTTCCAGGATCTTTTTCACCTGGTTTCTGCCACCTCCTCAGTTTCAAGCATTGACATATGCTACAAGAGTGTATGTACAAACATGTGCATGGGCTTGCACACTCACACGCACACTCACCAAATGCTTTAGCCAAATACATCTGAGCAGATCATATTAGTAAAGACTCAAATCTCACTGGTTTCTATAAAAGATTACTTTAACCTCAGTATCTCTAATTGTTCACCTACAAACTCCTGCTTCAGCATATTACAATCATTTTCCAGTTCTCAACACTCCAGTGAAAATGTGCTACCAAAGATTGCCCTTGATCTCCTGAATTTTGAGTCCAATGGTATCTGCAGCTTCATCTTACTTGGCCTCATTGTCCTATGTAGGTGACTATGTCCCTTAACACTTGTGTAATCTTAGACAAGGCACTTAAATGATCTCTGCCTTGATTTCCTCAATTACAAAATGAGATAGTAGGGTTATCATCATCATCACAGCCCTATGAGTATTAATTGAGTTAACATATGCAAAGTGCCTGGTACAAAGCAAGCATAATAAGGTGTTCCTAATATTTAACTAGAAGCCCGATGCACGAAGATTCGTGCAAGAATGGGCCTTCCTTTCCCTGGCTGCCGGCACCACCTTTGCTCCGGCTGGAGCCGCCTTTCCGCCTTCCCACGCTGCCCAGAGGCTGGGAGCAGCTGGGGTGTTGTGAAACGCCTGCATCGTAGCCACGGTGACGACGCAAGCATCCCACCCCGCCCCTGGCCGCTTGGCGCCTGTGTATGCAAATTAACCTGCCATCTTTGTTGGGTTTATTTGCATACTCACTCCTAATTGGCTGGTGGGCGTCACAAAGGTATGGTCAATTAGCATGTTACTCTTTTATTAGGTAGACTAGAGGCCCGGTTCACAAAATTCGTGCATGGGGGTGTGTGTGTCACTCAGCCCAGCCTGGACCCTCTCCAATCTGGGACCCCTCAAGGGATGTCCAACTGCCCGTTTAGGCCTGATCCCAATAGAATTGGGCCTAAACGGGCAGTCAGACATCCCTCTCACAATCCAGGACTGCTGGCTCCCAACTGCTCACCTGCCTGCCTTCCTGATTGCCCCTAACCGCTTCTGCCTGCCATCCTGATCACCCCTTAACCACTCTCCTGCCAGCCTGATTGATGCCTAATTGCTCCCCTGCCAGCCTGATTGCCCCTAACTGCCCTCCCCTGCAGGCCTGGTCACCCCTAACTGCCCTCCCCTGCAGGCCTGGTCCCCTCACCCCAACTGCTCTCCCCTGCAGGCCTGGGTCCCCCTCAACTGCCCTTCCTTGCAAGCCCGGTTGCCCCCAACTTCCCTCCTCTGCCAGCCTGGTCACCCCTAACTGCCCTTTCCTACAGGCTTGATTGCCCCCAACTGCCCTCCCTTGCAGGCCTGATTGCTCACAACTGCCCTCCCCTGCTGGCCTGATCCCTCCCAACTGCCCTCCCCTGCTGGCCATCTTGTGGCAGCCATCTTGTGTCCACGTGGGGGCAGCCATCTTTGACCAAATGGGGACAGCCATCTTGTGTGCTGGAGTGATGGTCACTTTGCATATTACTCTTTTATTAGATAGGCTAGAGGCCTGGTGCACAGGTGGGGTCAGCTGGTTTGCCCTGAAGGGTGTCCTGGATCAGGGAGTGGGTTCCCTTGGGACTTGGGGCGGCCTGGGCGAGGGTCCTGTGGTGGTTTTCAGGCCAGCCATACCCCCTGGCAACCCAAGCGGTGGCCAGGGCAGGTATCTGGGATTTATTTATCTTCTATAATTGAAACTTTGCAGCCTTCAGCAGAGGCCAGGGCAGACCAGGAACTTGGCTTCCTCCATTGCTGGGGAAACCCAAGCCTCCTGCTCACTCCGTGGCCGCAGCCATCTTGGTTGGGTTAATTTGCATACTCGTTTTTGATTGGATGGTGGGCGTGGCTTGTGGGTGTGACAGAGGTACGGTCAATTTGCGTATTACTCTTTTATTAGATAGGATTCTTCTTTTTTAAAAATAATATTTTTATTGATTTCAGAAAGGAAGGGAGAGGGAGATAGAAATATTGATGATGAGAGAGAATCATTGATTGGCTGCCTCCTGCACACCCCACAATGGGGATCAAGCCCAAAATCTGGGCATGTGCCCTGACTGGGAATTGAACCGTGACCACCTGGTTCATATGTTGATGCTCAACCACTGAGCCATGCTGGCTGGCCTATTTAATTCTTCCAATCACTCTTTTGTTTTTTAACACTTTGCACTCGCTTTTTTCTCTATTCCTTTATTCTAATGCTAACCGTGTCGAGACACACTCGACATCCGAGTGCAAAAGGTTAATCTGTGTTGGTAACTTTGACAGCCTTCTTTGTTTCTCCCCTACCTCTGTGTGTCTTGCAGCCTTTTTCATTGACCCCTCTTATTTATTCTGCCTCCCCTTATATGTTAAGATCTGAGAGTTTGTCCCTGCAATCCCTGGTGAACACACTTATTCACCCCCAGGCTTCTCCTCTCTCCCAGACTGTCTTGACTCCATTGTATGCTCTTGATTCACACACTGATTCACCCCCAGGCCTCTCCTCCCTCCCCTTTTCCTCAGTACAGCTCAAATCAAACTGTTTGAAGAGACTGTCTTGACTCCATTGTATGCTTTTGCCTCCTTTATCAAATATTAATTGAGCATAATGGCTTGAGTCAATTTCTGGGTTCTCTGTTCTGTTCCACTGGTCTCATAGTATATGTCTGTTCTTGTGCCAGTACCAGGCAGTTTTGAGAACAGTGGCTTTGTCATATAGCTTGATATCTGGTATTGTGATCCCTCCAGCTTTGTTCTTCTTTCTCAAGAATGCTGCGGCTATTCAGGGTCATTTTTATTCCATATTATTTTTTGGAGAGTTTGTTCTAAGTCTGTGAAATATGCCATTGGTATTTTAATGGAGATTGCATTGAATCTATAGATTGCTTTAGGTAGTATGGACATTTTAATGATGTTTATTCTACCAATCCTTGAACATGATATGCTCTTCCATCTGTTTATGTCTTCCTCTATCTCTTTTTTTCAATGTCCTGTAATTTTCTGAGTACAGGTCTTTCACCTCCTTAGTTAATTTTATTCCTAGGTATCTTAATTTTTTTTTTTTTGCAGTGGTAAATGGGATTTTTTTTTAGTTTCTCTTTCTGTGAGTTCAGTATTGGTGTATAAAAAAGCCATAGATTTCTGGATGTTAATTTTGTATCCTGCTACATTGCCAAATTCATTTATTAAGTCTAGTAGTTTTTTGATGGAGTCTTTAGGGTTTTCTATTTATAATATTATGTCATCTGTGAATAATGACAGCTTTACTTCTTCTTTTCCAATTTGGATGCCTTTTATTTCTTCTTCTTGTCTGATCTCTATGGCTAGTTGAACAGGAGTGATGAAAGTGGGCATCCCTGTCTTGTTCCTGTTTTTAGGGGAAATGGTTCTAGTTTTTGCCCATTAAGTATGATGTTGGCTGTAGGACTGTCATATAAAGCCTTTATTATGTTGAGGTATGATCCCTCTATTCCCACTTTGCTGAGAGTTTTTATCAGGGAAGAGTGTTGGATTTTGTCAAATGCTTTTTCTGCATCAATTGATGTGATTATGTGATTTTTGTCTCTCAGTTTGTTTATGTGATGTATAATGCTTATTGATTTGTGGATATTGTACCATCCTTGCATCCCAGGAATAAATCCCACTTGGTCATAGTGTATGATCTTTCTAATGTAATGCTGGATCCAATTTGCTAGAATTTTGTTGAGGATTTTAGCATCTATGTTCATCAGGGATATTGGCCTATAATTCTCTTTATTTTTAGTGTCTTTATCTGGTGTTGGGATTATGGTAATGCTGGCTTCATAGAAAGAGCTTGGAAATGTGCCTTCCTCTTGAATATTTTGGAATAGTCTGAGAAGGATACATTTTAGCTCTTCTTTGAATGTTTGGTAAAACTCCCTTGTGAAGCCATCCAGTCCAGGGCTTTTGTTTGTTGGAAGTTTTTTGATTACTGTTTCAATTTCATCAGTAGTTATCAGCCTATTCAGGTTTTTCGATTCTTCCTGATTGAGTTTTGGAAGCTTGAATTTTTCTAGGAATATGTCTATTTCATCTAGGTTGTCCAGTTTGTTGGAGTAGAGTTGTTCATAGTATTTTTTTGTAATCCTTCATGTTGTTACTTTACCTCTTTCATTTCTGATTTTGTTTATTTGGGTCCCCTCTCTTTGTTTCTTGGTGAGCCTGGCTAGAGGTTCATTAATCTTTTTTATTCTTTCAAAGAACCAGCACTTGGTTTTATTGATCTTTTGTATTGTTTTTTTTGGTCTCTATGTTGTTTATTTTTGCTCTGATCTTTATTATTTCCTTTCTTCTGCATACTCGGGGCTTTTCTTATTGCCCTCTTTCTAATTCTTTAAGTTGTAGTGTTAGATAATTTATTACTATTTTTTCTTGCTTTTTGATGTAGGCCTGTATGAACTTCCCTCTCCCGACTGCTTTCACTGTGTCCCAAAAATTTCAGAATGGTCTTTCTAAAACGCAAATCTCAGCCTATTCCTTCTCTGCTTAAAAGCCCTCCAGAGGCTCCTTTTTAAAGCACCACCACCTTTACTTGGCTTCCAAAGCGTCTTCCACTGGCTGTCCCCAGCCCATCCTGCATGTCTTCTCGTTCACCACTCAATCCCTCACTGCTAGAGCATCACCCATAAGGCATCCTTTGCAGTTCCTCAAATGATCCTGATCAAGTGGGCTTTACAGCTCGCATGGCCTTGCTCATGCTGCTCTTTCTTTCTTCCATGCCTCTCACCTTGGGTTCTCAGCTACTCTATCCTCTGTGCACCATCATAATCCAAGCAGGTGTCCATAAAACCTCTAGAATGCCTGGTATGCTGACTTGTGAACATTGCCATTTTCTTGAAGAGTCCCCCTAAAGAGCAGCTGAAGTGGTTGGTATAAAGTTGGTGCTCAGTCAACAAACGAATGAATGGACAAACCACTGGAAGTATTTATAAACTGTGAAGCTGGATCTAGAGCTCATTCCCAGTGAACATAGCTGATGCTGTTCCATGCTGCCTCGGCCTCTCACAGCCTTTCTTTTTCTCTTTTCTGAGAGGATTAAGAATTTGTATGTGGGGTGGACACCTGCAGAGGATCCAGATTGTCTCACTCTTCTGTGTTAAGAGGAAGGTCAAGGTCATTGAATGCATTAGATAAAACAACTTGTCACTTTTATTTCCCACTGATGGGAAAACTTAGTACAATGAAGTTTAAGGAATTTTTACTCTTAAACTTAAAGAGTTTTTATTGTACTAAGTTTAGTAGTATTAACCATTTTCTCTTTGTCAATTTTGCTTTTCTTTGTAAGTGCCAGTTTGGTGGTTACACAGGCAAGTATGGCAACTATTGCTGGCTACAAATCCTCAGACTCAGGATAATTTATAAACAGACTGGTTGGCACAATCCCTATGCAATGCAATTTATTGCTTCTTTTTGCAAGCTAATAAATTCAAGGACGTATGTCAGATGTGAAAAACATTTGCATGGATTCTTTATTTAGCATAAAAATCCTTTATGCATTTATAGCTTTAGTTATTAGTTTGCCAGTGTGTACCTTCTCTTACAATTCAAAGGCCTTTCCAAGATTAAGGTAAAATTAGTACAATCTGCACGAATTTTGTAAAATAGATAATTTAGAAAAGTGAGAGAAGATACTTGATACATAAACGGTAATTTTGTGGTTGTGGAGTTAAGCAGGAGCAATGACCTGCTCTCTGTGTTGGCACAGAGTTAGCTCTGCTCACATATGTGCAGAAATGTCAACCTTTGCTTCCTTTGTGACCATGCCACACCATGGCATATGGTTTTATCGTCTAGTTATAAAATGTGCAGCTTAAAATGTATTTAAGGACGCGTAATACATTTAAATATAAAATTGGACTGTGTGAATGTTCTTAGAATAGCATCTGTAATGAACTCAATTCACTTTGACACCATTTCAATATTATGAGCTCCCTCTTTGCTTAAAAGCTTTTCTGAAAGTTTTTTTGATAGAGGTTTGCCAGATCCCATTTAAACCCATCTGTGGAATTCATTAACGTGTGCTAAATTCATTTGGCCACTTACTTTTTGAAAAGGTATGTATTGATTTTTCTTATACACACACCCATATGAAAATATATGCTTTAATCAGTCCCTTTTTCCCCCATAAAAATTCAGCTTTTGTTCCCCAAACAGGAAAATATATTCAAATAAGCAAATATGATTACACATAAATATAGCTTTGATTATGATGGAACTCTGTGACTTCAGTTATTAATGTTTTGATTGGTTTTATTTTGCTTTCTAGTTTATTCTACTGCCCTATATACTAGATGGCTGGTGCTCAAATTCATGCATGGGTGGGGTCCCTCGGCCTGGCCAACGATCGAGGCCTATCAGGGGGCTGGCTGGCAGGTTAGGCAGGGCAGGGGCTGCAGGAGGTTGGCTGGCTGTGGGGAGGGGTCGTGGGAGGTTGGCTGTAGAGCACACTGACCACCAGCGGGCAGCTCCTGCATTGAGCGTTTTCCCCCTGGTGGTCAGTGCACATCATAGCGACTGGTCAACCAGTCGTACCGGTCATTACGGTCGTTCAGTCGTAATGGTTGCTTAGGCTTTTATATATATAGATGTAGCTCAACTCATCCTTTCCTTATTTTTAACTCTTCTTTCAGTGAAAAAGAATATATGTAACCTTAGGAATATCTAAGGAAAACAGATGGTTTTTCAGAATATCCTTCCCCTGAAATTAAATCTCTTGCTTTCCACTTTTGAGCTAAGAATAAAATAGTTATGGTTGGTTTCTACTGCGTATTAGTGCATGTTACACTCATATCCCATATTAGCATTTTTATTTCCACTGGGATTTCTGATATAATCAGGTATTAAAACTGCAATTATTTTGGCAATTATGCCTTTTATGGAAAGATTTTAACAGTTAAATCCCAACTTATGAAAAATATACTTTTACTTCATCTGGAAGAAGAATTATCCTAAAAAAATAGTTAGGAGATTTAATAATAGGTTAAAATTGTTAAAGAAAAACTCACAGAGTTCTCAACTTTCTATTCATTAAGCAAAAAACAGATAAAATGTTTTCTTTCTGCAATTCCATCTAAAGCACACGCCATACTCAGACTCATGCTTTGTGTTCTATGCCTGAGCTTCCAAAAATATGTTTGATAGCTCTCTATTGATCCTGAAAAGTTTAATTCCTTACACTTTCCTAAAATTTTGATTTATTTTTTAAGAGTATTCTCTTTGTTTTTCTTATTTGTTTTCTCAAGATGATCTCAAAACTACTTCCCTTTCCCCACATGCTCCTCCACCTCCCTACCCAGGCCTGGTATTTTTATTTTTAACTTTTGAATTTACTTCTTCTCATCCATATCTTAGAAGGCAGCCTAAAAATTGAAAGTAAAATAGATATCCTCTGTGACTCTTAAAACATTTGCTCAGGTTTGATCTAATAGGTATAAGTTGCAATTGATTACCTTAATAGTAGTGCTGCTTTTTCCAGGGTTCTTCCAAAGTGGGTGTCATATATAAGGCATAGTAATGGGGAAGTTTAGCCGTAGTCCTAGCTCTGTGCTGCCTTAAGCAAGTTATTTAAACCTCAGTTTCTTTATTAATAAAGTAGGATAAAAATACCTATGGCATACGGTATTGTGAGGAACGTGCTTAGCATAGTACTCAGCACCTAGTAAGCATTACAAAAAATACACTAGGTGTCACCCTAGCTGGTTTGGCTCAGTGGATAGAGCATCAGCTTGTGGACTGAATGGTCCCAGGTTCAATTCCTGTCAAGGGTACATCCCCTACTGCTGATTGAGCCCACAACTGCCCTCCTCTGCCGGCCATCTTGTGGCGACGTGAGGGTGGCCATCTTGTGGTGACATCATGCGAGGGTGTGATGCCTCCTAGGCTTTTATTATATAGGATAGGTTAAAATGCTCGACAAGGATGTTTTCTATTTTTTTCAAAAAGCTAGCATACATAGATTTTTGTTATAGGTAGCAACTAAATCCCTTAGTCATAACACTAAATGAAGAGTCCAGAATCTGGTGGAATCTCAGTTAATACCTGTTGTTGGAGCAACATTAAATCAAAGTGAGCAAAATGTTGGCTGATTGTCTTGATCTGTTTGAATATTTTTCCTTGATAGTTTCATAAAAATAATATTTTTGTACCTAAGTTGCATATTTCTCATCATCAATTGAGGCTATTGAGATCTTTTCCTACTGATGGTTTGGCATTTTACATTTACTTGGTTCTCTCAAATTTGGCACTACATTGATATTTGGGCATTTTGTAATGAATGTTTATATCAACTGCTGATTTGTGATTAGATAATCTTAAAATGAAGTTCAATAGAATAATTTAAATGAATTTATCTCAGTCCACTTTAATAAAAATTGGAACATAGTAGATATTGCAGATAAAAATATCTTATAAGAATATTTTCTTTTATCTATCATTATTGACAGTAGTTCCTTGAATTGTAGGATTCATGCATAGTAAAAGAAGATAGGCTAAATTGAGTATAATTGTAGCTTCTATTTTATGTTAAGATGGAAGCTTACATGCCAATCAAAGCTAAGTTATATCTTTAACAAAACATCAACTCTGATAAAAATTTATCATCCTCTTAAAAAAGTACTATGGAGCCTATATAAACACCTGAAATGTTAAACATTCCAGAGATCTCACTTTGATTGTCTAAAGCAAATAGAAGCATACCAATTTATAAAGTGCTGAAACAGTTATTTGAAAACACACTCAAGCAGATTTAATGAACAGTTCATGGATATTTCCTGTGCCAATTAGATTAGAAGAAAAACAGTTCAATCCCTTCATTCAGGATGACTGATTGGGACTGATTTTCACATTTGCACTGCATGTCACTTTACCCTGAGTGAGGACCACAATTCACAGAATCACTAGCATCTGTCTCACCATTAGATTAGCTTTGAAAGTGGTGATACTTGCTTTATACTTATAGTAGTATTGGCATCATTAAGCATATTATTTTACAGCATATTTGTAATAGCTGAAATTTAATGTTGGAACCTTAGAGTACCAAAGCTGTAATTTAGTAATAATTGGGATTAATAACCAAGTTTTGAAAATGCATATTCAGTTCATTTTTATATTCATATTTGAGCTAGGTATTTAATTCCTTATGTATATTCTATATATATAATTTGTAAACAGATATTTAGAGAATTAGTTTAGTCTTCCATCTCAAGTTTATCAACTTCAGATAGAATGTGAAAATGTATAATCCTGCTTTCTCTTTAGTCTCTGGTTTTATTAGATTCCTCACATGAATTCTTAGTAGTCTTCTGAAGCTACGGAATCTTTTATTTCTTTATCTGAAATGATTATTTATTACCATACTATATAGAATAATTTAACTGAGGTGGACAAGTTAAAGGAGCCTTGTTTCCTGGGATGGGTGCTGCTAAAGTCCAAACTCCAATAAATGTCTGTGTACCAATAATGATTGGTATTTTTATGAAATACAGTTCTGGTTAATCTGGTATTATAAAGATGAGATGAACTGTTTTGGTTTAACTTGACCATGAGTGAATAGGAATAGTTCGAGTTTCTACAAGAATGCTAGGATTCCTCTAGACACGCTGGTGTATTAGGGATGTGTTTAGCAACAGCTTTAGGCTGCTGACTGAAATCTGTGGCAAATTCATTGGAAAGCAGGAGTCAGAAGACATGGGATTTAACTATCTTTTATTCCTTATGAACTCCATAGCCTCAGGCCTCTGAGTTGTTTTTTTTTGTTTGTTTGTTTGTTTTTTTAGGGCTGTGGTCTCTGTTCTCCACTTCACAGCCAGTCATCTTGAAAGAGTGGTCTGTACTGCTTGTTGGTCACACTCAAATACAATCTGATTTTCATGCTCTATTAAAGTTACCTTCACCTAGTTGACCAGATCATTGGGATGCCAAAGCTAGAAGACACTTTTTCATACTGATGACTCCTTATTGTTGACTCACTTTTCCCATGCTTTCCTTGACAGCTCACTCTCTTATTTTTTCTCATTCTTTTATTTTCAATCTTTGCTTCTCTTCTGCCCATCCCTTAAATATTGTTTTCTAGAATTTTGTCCCAATCACCTTCTATTCTCATCTAGACCTATCACTTTATCTACCAACTGTATTCTGATGGTTCCCAAATCTGTATCCTTATCCTAGAACTTTATCTTAGATTAAATCTTAGAACAGATTTACATTTCCAACTACTTTCTTGACATTTCTATCATGGTGCTCCCAGGTAACCCAAACCATAATATTAAAACTAAGTGTTATCATTTTGCTTCTTACACCTCTATTCTCTTCTTTCCCTGGTCTTAGCAATAACACTACTAACCACTTAGACACCCGGACCATAAACCTTAGAGTCCTCCTTTGCATCTTTCATCTCTCTCACCTCCTACATCCAGGCATTTATATGAAGCATAGTAACCTCCGTCTTGTATAAAAACTGCTCTTTGAAATTCTCTGCTATTGTTAGATAATCCATTGTTCTGTAAACTCTGTCATTTTTAGACAGTCTCTTATTCTATAAAATAACTGTTTTAGTTTAAATAATATAAAAAGATAAAAACTTAAGTGTCTGACATTGCAAGCTAGCCATCTAACGTAATGGACTAATACTGATAATAACTCCCATATTCTTATGCCAAATGTTTGTTCTTTATGTATCCAAGATTACAAACTGTCTGTAACAATAACTCACACAGACCTCTTTGTAAAATCTGCATACAAACAGCCCGAAAGGTATAAATACGGGAAACTTCCTCTGTGTCTTAGCTCAGAAATTTGGAAGAAACACCTCCCTCTGGGCCACGTGTAATAAATGACTCCTAATTAATTGGCTCATTAAGGCGTCTCATATCTATCTCGCTGATTTACGATACAACATACGGAGTTCGCTTGTGTGCCCCCTTTTGTGATCGCACTGTCATTGCTGTCATCCGGGATCTCCATGTCTACTGTAGTGCCAAAATCAAACAGCAGCGCTGGTCCCACCACCACAGAACTGTGTGCTTCAGAATCTCCTGGCTCATATTTCCGTGCTTTCTTTCCCATCCCATTGCTTTGAATTCTCCAGGCTACCAGCCTTTTTTGGCACTTCAGCCTGACCTATATTCCAAGCTTCAGCTAATCTCCTCACTCTGACCCCGTATCTTCACCTCGACATAGAGTGATACCATCCATGTCTGCCTCTCCACACACATCCTGACATGAATCCTCACCCCTATTTCTATGACACTCCCCCAATCCTGTGTGCCCTGCTTCCAACTTAAAGTCCTTCACTTGCTCTTCATTATCTTCAGGATCAAGTTCAAATTCTTGGTCCTATCAGGCAGTGTGGTCCGAGCTATTCCCCTCCTCACCTGCCAGTCCCCAGCCCTGCAGCCTTGCGGCAGCCAAGCTTATCTGCCTGCAGTTCCTGAATCATAGCATGCATATTAGTGCCTCCAAGTCCTTGCATACACTGATCTTTCTGTCTAGAACAGCCTCCCTCTGCTCTTCAGTGACTAATTCTGTTTGCCTTCTAATTCCCAGCCTCTGTCTCTCAGAAGTCTTCTTTTCTGCCACTCCACTCCCCTTCAACACCCTTTCCTGTGCACTCTTGACAGCTGGTGTAGCACTTGTTACAATTACCATTCTGTGCTGTTTATTTTTCCATTTAAATTCCCCAGCAGACAATTAGCATCTTGAGGCCAGCCCTTGTTCATCTTTCTATAGCTGGTATCCACCGCATGTCTGACCTTGAGGAGGCGCAGTAAATATTTCCATATAACTGAATGAATGAACACAATTTTGAGGAATTTAAGAGTACTGTATTTTCTCTGTTCTACTCCATTTGTTGTCATGATACATTTGATAGAGTAGAGAAGTATTTGAAGTATGGCTAGCTCTTTTATTGACTTGAATATGCAACACAGGTCATTTGGCAGTAGTTGGATCATCCAGAATTAAGAACAGGAATCATGAATCTTAGGGCACTTATTAAATAACTCCAAGTCACTGGGGTACAAAGAACAATTCAATTATTCTGATGAACTGAAAATAACTTGCAGTATACTATTTTTTATAAGATTATAAAATAAAAAAATAAAAAGTAAAGCTGTATATACTTGTTAGTTTAGCTAAACATAATCAGAGGTACTTTATTATTCTCAGTCCTACCTATCTAATATAAACTTTGGAAATTATACCAAAATGTATATAGGTTATAAACAAGTTTAAAGTCATGAGTTATATATACTACAAATAAATATGTGCTTTATTATTGGTACTCTGAATATTTCTGATTTTGATGAAAATCAAAAACATCTGTGTCTAAAAAGATTAAAATAGAAATGTAGAGATAAGAGCAGAATTACCTGTGATCTGGGGAAATCAATGATAATAATCCTACTTATGCTTTCTGTGTACACTTAGAAAACTCATTACACCCATTTAAAGTCAAGGTAAAATAACCATGGTGGTTAAGATAAACTCTATGCAAAGAGTTAACAGTCAGATTTAAACAGCAATTGCATAACAGGTGATATTTAATATCCTAGAGTGGGAGTCGGGGAATAGAAAGAAGCCAAATATTTCAAACTGCAGTCAAGGAAACTCAGCTTTTGTAAGTATATAGATAAAGTTATTTTCATGTAATATTCTAAATTGCCAAAAAAATCACTTGTGATATTTTTGTTTCTGTAAAGTGTTCCCACTTGCATTTATGGGCCATAATGAGACATATGGAGAAAATTAGTGATTAAAAATCATTTGGGTTATATTGCTGTACTAAGTTAGATGCACTCAGAACATTAGCTGTTATTCGGTTAGTTTTCATTCTTCCTAATGATAATATACTTTAGTTCAGAGGAGGAGTGTGGGAGGATAATATACAAGTTGTGGTAAGGATTAAAGGAGGATTGGCTGATATCCTCCTCTCTACCTCACCCTTTGCTAAACTTCATAAAGACTGCTTCACATTGGCTCAGCTTTCAGAAGTGCTTCTGTACAATTTCAGTAAGATGTTCTGATGACAACAATCTGTATCTATGAAGAGTTATATATTAGAAATTCAATGCATTCCACATGTGAATGTAGTTTACATTACCATTAGCTAATGAAAATCATTTTTATGTCACATTCTTACCAATTTTAATTTTAATGCTACCTCTGATAACATGTGATACTTATAAAGAGGGCATTATTTTCCTCGTTAATAAGTCTAATTATTTGTTTCTGCTTAGAGTATTATCTTATATACCAAAAGCCATAAACTCCTTGTTTCCCACATTTTTCTCAATCTATTGATGAGCTTAATGAGTTGCTTGTTAAAATTAAAATATTTTTTGTTTTGTTTTATTAATCTTAAATCCAAGGATATTTTTTCTGTTGATTTTTAGAGAGAGTGGAAAGGAGGAGAGAGAGATAGAGAGAAACATCGATGTGAGAGAGACACATCAATTGGTTGCCTGCAGGAGCCCTGAGCTCCGACTGGGCCTGGGATTAAACCTACAACCCAGGTATGTGCCCTTGACTAGGAATGGGACCCAGTTACCTTTTGGTGCACAGGCCAATGCTCTAACCTCTGAGCCACACAAACCAGGGTGACATTTTGTTTTTTAATTTAACATTTTTATGAGGCAATCTCAATTGTAAACCATAGTAAAATGTTTATAGTCACACTAAACTTTCTTGTTTACATATAGAGTTTTCACTTAATAGATATCTAGCATTTCCAAAAAGTAATCAGAACTGGGTATTATTATTTTGTTATTTCTCATCATATTTATCCTGATGAATTTCAACCAGTTTAAAACTCTGAACATATTAAGATATGGTTTATAATAATACTTTTTTAATAATTTTTAATAATTTTGGTAAGAAGGTATTCTTTAAGTAAGATTATTGGGCCTAAATAACTGATTATCATCAATTATATGAATATAATTCATTAATTATTTGGTACCTTTTCTTATCTGAGAACATTGAAGTATTGTAATATTAATAAGCTACAATACCAATGCACTGCAACTAAGAAATGCTTTCATTTCAGCGGTTCTAGTTGCAGAAAAGCTGAAAAAGTGCAATCATCTGTTTCCCATTTCTGTAGGGAAAACAGATTCATATTTATTAGGAACTACACAGTAATGATATGACTGCCCTACCTCAGCAGCTCTGCTTTCCATTTTTAGGCAATAAAATTCATAAGGGATAAGTGAGAAATAATTGAGGAGCATTTTTATTTTCACTAGAGTGTTTGTTATTGCTTTACTGTGTAATGTACACTAAAGTATCTACTCATGATTCAAAGAGAAAAGATTTGAGCTGAATTTGAGTGCAGTGTGCATTCAAGCATTGAATTTGATCCTCGGTGTAGTAATTGAATGAGAGCGTATTGTGTATCAAATTTATCCTTGCTCTTTAGTTTGTTAGCAAATAGCTTTTATTACAAAGGTTTTAGAGTAGGGGAAGACTTTTTAAAAGTCTAATCCCTTTTCTCCAGGAAGATGTGTGGGTGCCTGGGTGTGGGAATGGTTTTTGCCCCTTGTAGGGAAGTGAGAATGAGACTTAACAACAGAGAAGGAGAACCAAAGGCAGCAGACTCCCAGGAGGAGGGAGCAGAGGGTGTCTAGCTATCTGCTCTTGCCCAGCAGGTATCTGCAGGAGTCAGAAAGAGGATTTGCAGTGGCTATTGCCCCCAATATTCTTTATAGATCATAATGTTTGGATACATGCTGTTTATTATTGCAGATATAACAAATGACCACAATCTTGGTGGCTTAAAACAACACACACATTTATTATCTTCAGTTCTGGAGATCAGAATTCCAATGTGGTCCTTGCTGAGCTATAATCAAGATGCTGGCCGGGCTGTGTTCCTTCCAGAATCTCTATGGGGAACATCTGTGTCCTTGACTTCTTCCAGTGTGTGGAAGTTGTCTACCATTCTCTGGTTTATAGCCTCCTCTTGTCTTCAAGGCCAGCAATGGCCAGTCAGGTGTTTCTCACAGTGCATCACTCAGACACGGATTCTCCTGCCTTCCCTTTAACTTCTAACGACCTTTGTGATTACTGGATCCCCACAAATAATCCCGGATAACCTCCCTATCTCAAGGTCAGTTAATTCACAACCTTAATTTCATCTGCAACCTGAATTCACCTCTTCCATGCATTGTAACATATTCACATTTTTGAGGATTAGGATGGAGACATCTTTGGGCAGGGGGTGCTACTACTTTACCCACCACCCAGTGTAATTTGTAGATACTGTGTAGGTTGTACTCCAGTCTTCTTTCTCGGCAACCCTCTCAATCCTCCCTACTCATCCAAATGTTATACTGCCAAGTGTGGCCAGATTGGGGCAAAACCACCATAACAACACAAATAATTAGTGGAGTGGTCTAGTGGTTTTCAAATTCTATGCTCCTTACACACTATCTCAATGCAGCAAATATTTTTGAGTTTCTGTTCTTCATACTTTTAACAGGTAACTTTTGAACACCTATGTGTTGAGCTCTGTTGCACATGGGGGATAGGACATTGAGCTTACGCTTTGGTGGAGACTGACAAACACTAAAACACCAAATAAACAAGAAAAATATCAGCTACTAAGAAATGCTAGACAGAGAATTAAGACAGAGCAGTGGGAATAACTGGCTGGCTACTGGAATTGGACCCAGGTGGGATTTGAAAGACAAGGAGCAGCCAATTGTAATGGGGTGAGGAGGGTGGGGGGCGAAGGGGATGGAGAACATTCCAGGCAGAGGGTATGAGAAGTACAAGGCCATAAAATAGGAATGAATTTTCTGTTGGAGAAACAGAAGGTAGCTGGAGTTTAATGGATCAAGGGAAAGTGTAATGAAATGTGATCCAAGAGGGACTTACCTGCCAGATCACATGTCTATAAAACACGGGAAAGAACTTGGATTCTGTGTATGAGGAATGACAGTAGAGACTTTCTAAGTAATTTTTAAAATCTGTAAGTTCACTTGGCTATTGTATAGCAGATGAATTACAGGATAGCAAGAGTAGAAGTGAGACAGTAATTTTAAGCAATTGCAATTGCCAATCCAAAAGATAATGGTGATTATACCACGCTGATAGAGGAGATGGAAATGATAGTTAAGGATTTGGGATATATTTAAAGAGGTTGACTTAATAAGACACCAATGAAATGTATATAGGAAGTGAGAGCAAAATGGAAATAAGGATAATTCCCAGATTTCAGGATTGAGTAGTGGTGCCATTTCCTGGGATGGGGAATACAGAGGATGAATGAGGCTTAGGGTGGAGAATCAAAGTTCTGTTTTGACCATGTTGAGGTTGAAATGCCCAAGGTAAGACATCAAATTAGGCAATTGGATATAAGTTTTTGAGTCTATAAAAAGTGTGATATAGATTACAATATCATTGGCATTTTGATGGTGTTCAAACCAAGATCTTGATGAGATTATTTAAAACTAGAGGCCTGGTGCACGAAATTCATGCACTGGGGTGGAGGGTGGGTCCCTCAGCCTGGCCTGCGCCCTCTCTCAGTCTGGGACCCCTCAGAGATGTCTGACTGCCTAAACAAACTGGTAGTCAGACATCCCCCAAGGGATGTGGCAGTGTGCCAAGCATTAGTTGGCCAGGGAGGAGCCCAAATTTGGGCCGGGTGCCACTTGTGCTCCTCCCAGCCTGCTGTGCCTGCTGCAGTGGCATCGGGAGGGGCTTCTGGCTGAGCAGCGATCCCAATCCCCCGTGGGAGCGCACTGACCATCAGGAGGCAGCTCCTGCATTGAGTGTCTGCCCACTGGTGGTCAGTGCGCATCATAACGACTGATTGTTCTGGTCATTCTGCTATAACAGTCGCTTAGGCTTTTATTGTATAGGCTAGAGGCCCAGTGCATGAATTCATGTACCAGTGAGGTCCCTCAGCCTGGCCTGAGGGATCGGGCCGAAACTGACTCTCTGACATCCCCTGAGGGGTCCTGGATTGCAAGAGGGTATAGGCCAGGCCAAGGGACTCTACTGGTGCATGATTGGGGCCAGGGAGGGATGCGGGAGGTTGGCCAGCCAGGGAGGGACCACGGGAGGGCTCCAGGGCATGTCCGGCCCGTCTAGCTCAGTTCCAATCAGCCGGACCCCAGCAGCAAACTAACCTACTGGTCAGAACGTCTGTCCCCTGATGGTCAGTGCACATCATAGCGACTGGTCAACGAATGAACTCTCTGCCCCCTGGTGGTCAGTGCATGTCATAGCGATTGGTCGACAGGCAGACTGTCTGCCCCCTGATGGTCAGTGTACATCATAGCAAGCAGTTGAGCAGCCTTAGCATATTATGCTTTGATTGGTTGAATGGACGACCGGACAACTGGACACTGAGCATATAGGCTTTTATTATATAGAAAGAGTATATAAATAGTGAAGTAGACTCACAATGCAGCTCTGGGGTGGTCCAACACTTAGAAGTTGAACAGAGAAGGATGGGTCAGCCAAGGATACTGAGAAGAAGCCTGCTAAAACCAGGAGAATGAAATGGACACACACACACACACACACACACACACACACACACACATGGAGAGAGAGAGGGGGGGGGTGGGGGGCTGTATTAAAAGAGCAATTAAGAGATTGAGATGTGAACATAAAGATAACCATTGTGTCACTGATAATTTTGACAAAAGTAGTCCTTATGGTGTGCTGCTGCAGAAGTTGAATTAGAAAGTATGGGGGAAAGTGTGTGGGTGAGGGATGGAAACAGTGATGCTAAAACTAATTCTGTGTCCCATTGGAGGTACCTCCCCTTAGTGAGTTGTTGTTGGGATGTCTGAGGTATCTATAGCAATAACCATACAACTATTGCTATAACAATTTCCATTATGATCTAAATTCACCAATTTAATGTGTAAGTTTATTAACAGTAATAATAAAGGGAAAGTGGTAAGGTTTTGAAGTGTTTGAATAATATTGCCCTTGATGAAAAACTTAATATTTTTGCACATTTCTTGTGGAAACTATCCTGGCAACAGGGGTTT
This sequence comes from Eptesicus fuscus, assembly GCF_027574615.1. Classification (NCBI taxonomy): domain Eukaryota; kingdom Metazoa; phylum Chordata; class Mammalia; order Chiroptera; family Vespertilionidae; genus Eptesicus; species Eptesicus fuscus. The sequence continues at coordinate 72,428,474 of NC_072481.1, forward strand.
TACATTGGTAATGTTTTATCTTTGCCTTCTTCCTTGGAGTGTGTCTTTAATTGCTTTTTACTGTGGCACTGATAGAAGGAGAACATACTCTCATTGTATATTTCAAATTCTTTTCCATTGTAGTTTGACCTTTTTAACAATTCTTTGCTGTTAATAATTTTAATTTTGTGGTGTTAAGGCATGCCTTTGAACTTTCATATTGAATATTCACATAATTTTGAACATTTATGTTGGCTCACTGATCTTGGCCCTGGATGAAGTATATACACATACAAGTTCTATTACAAACAATACTTTTAGACAAAGCCAAAAATTTGGCGTTTACATAATGTTTTGTATATTATGTATTTTTTGACACATCTTTTCACAACCTGTTTTGTGGCTGACATTGTGCCTCAAAGCACAGGACTTAAAAGACAAACATTATGATCAGTGATTGAAGGAGCTTGTGGTAAAAGGGTCAGAACTGGTAAGAGACATAATTAAAATTAAGCATGATTCATGAATAAAAGAAGTATGTATGCCCTGGCTGGTGTGGCTCAGTTGTGTCGAGCGTTTTCCCATGCACCAAAATGTTGTGGGTTCGATCCCTGGTCAGGGCAAATATCTGGGTTACAGGTTCAATCCAGGTTGGGCTGCATACAAGAGGCAACTAATCAATGTTTCTCTCATATCAACCTTTCTTTTTCTCTCTCACATCAATGTTTCTCTCTCTCTCTCTCTCTCTCTCTCTCTCTCTCTCTCTCCCTCCCCCTTCTTCTCTCTCTCTAAAATCAATAAGCATGTCCTCTGGTAAGGATTTAAAAAGAAAATTAGAAAGAAGTATGCATGGGGAAGTCATGCATGGGGAAAGCTAATGATTCTTTTTGCTTGTGCAGTGAGGGGATATCTGAGGCGATTTTGTGGAGCTGAATAGGATTTGAACCATGAGTAAGACTCCAACAGTCAGCCACGCAGGGACAAAGGTGAAAGCAGTAAACTGGATGTTGAGGGCAGAGGCGTGAGACACAAAACTAGCACAGCAGTGCTGTGACCTCTGGGTTCTTTGCTCACGATTGCACATGACTGAAGTCTCCCCACATGCTGGGAAGGCTCCATGGTGAGGTAGAGGTGACGGGGTTGTCAGTGCAGTAGAACAGCTCATCGTGTGGGCGTTGAGATTACTGAGATGGTAGGATACAGGATGGGGAGAAACCCGGGCTAGTGAGGCTTCGTGTAAGGAGAGGTGGAAGGGGCATTCAGTGAAAAGGCTAAGGATTTAGAAGAGCTAATTGTCAGCATGCTCGAGGGAAGGCTATGGAAGGAAGAGTTAAATCCTGGCAGAGTGTGTGAGGTGGAGGGTTGTAGAGAGCATCGAGCAGGAAGGGAGTCAATCAGTATGTGAGGAAGGGATTAAACCAGGCACTTGTCTCTTGTCTCATTTCAATAAATATTTATTGAGGTCTCTATGTGTTCCATGGACCATGCTTTCTCTTGGGAAACAGGACTCAGCAGGGAAAAGCCATAGGGTATGTTCATGGAAAGACAAATAATGCATGTCTCTCTGATCTTAACTCAAGATGCTAAGCCTGTAAAGATCAGCCCTCTCAGGTTTCCCAGAGTGACTTTTGTACAGTAGGTTGTGATATATATACAGTAAGTCCTCACTGAACATCATCCATAGGGTCTTGGAACCTGCAACTTTAAGCAAAACGACATATAACGAAATCAATTGTATCATAGTTTTAATTGATAAAAACAAGAGTTAGGTTCCTATGGCATATTTCTGGTCACAAAAACATCACAAAACTCCTAAATAAAGACTCAAAATACTTCTAATATTAAACATTGAAATACATGTGAGCACTACATACTTTTAAGAAAAGTGAATGAAAACAAATCAGATAATGATTTTCCACCCCTCTGATTCCAGTTCAGAGTTGAGGGTGGCCAGAGCCTCTCCCAGCAGGTCAGGATGCAAGGCAGGATCCACATTGGACAGACCCCCTTCCATCACAGGGCCACTCACACCCACTCTCACTCAGACTGGGATCATTTAGACAGGCCACTTCAGCTCACATGCACAGCTCTGGGATGTGGGAGGAAACCAGAGTCCATAGAGAAAACCTACACAGACCTGGAGAAATGTGCACACGTCACACAGACAGTGGCCCCGGCCTGGAATCTGTATTTTCTCTCATCAACGTTATAATAAAATGATATTGAATGGAGCTATGTTATTTAAGGACCCATTGTATTTACCAGTCAGTTGAATGAATGAAATCTACCTTATTAATTTTAAAACTTAGGTTTTTTATTATTCAGTACCATTCATTAATTACCACCACATGTGGCAATTTATTATGTGTTAAAAGAATATTAACCTGGGAAATGTTCACAATATGATTTTTAAGTAAAAAAAACTTTTAAAAAATATATAATATGGTCCCAGTTTTATGAATGTGTATGTGAGAGAGAGAGAGAGAGAGGGAGAGAGGATGTCTGTTGTTAAAATATTAGTGGTTATCTCTGGGTCAAGAGATTAGAAGGATGTTTTATCTTCTTCATCTTCCAAGTTTTCTAAAATGCACATGTATTATATAAACATATTTATAGTCATAAAATGCTATTTAAAATATTTAACTATATATAGCATTTATAGTTAAATATTAAATCCTAATAGGCTTTCTTCTAGCACAGTAACTTTCTAGCTGTTGTTCCTTTTTTCTCACCATTTATTCTTATGAATTTCTTTCTGACTCATTTCTGTGTCTGCTCACACCTCTCAGTCCCCTCCCCCACACCCTCAGCCAGACTCTTTTACCTCTGTATTCTCTCTGTGCTCCTGTACACAGGGTGAGCGTTGCTCTCTGCTCTTTATTTTCTTATAGTTGCCATTTTCCATTCCAGTGCACTTTCAATTCTATTTTATTTGTGATTATTGATCTTGTTCTTCTTTTCTGGTGAAATTTTTATTCTAAAACACATCTGCAAGCCATTCATAGCACTGCTTGGATACAGTTAAACATTTCATCGAATGTGAGTATTTAAGAATATATTTCTGTTGTATCTGTAGCTTCTCTTTGTGGTCTCTTTGAAAGCAAGTGCAACACTTGGATACAAAAATATCATCCAAAAAAGTCATGCACAAAGGTCATAGCTATAGTCTAATGAATCCCATATCTGCCTCTGAAGGTTAACTCAAGGCACATTTTGTGGGTGAGCGTGATTGTTATCTTCTAAGGTAATTTAGAAGGTAGAAAGTCAAACATACCTCATTTTCCTTCTTAAACCCTTTTGAAGGTAACAGTTAACAAATTGTATAACCCTTTTCTGAAATTGGTTTCTTCTGCCTCTGCGCATCTCTGAGTTATGAACTCCACATGTGAATAGAGCAGATTTTTTATTTTATTGTTTCTATTATTATTTCCTTGAGTTCCAAGTTCCAGAATTTGATGGAGGGACATGTATCGCCTTACCCTGTCCCTTTGATTCCAATTTTATGGGCTTGGATTCCTCCCTTTCCCTTTCCTCCTCTAGGACACAGTGATTGAAAGTTGTTTTACTAGCCCCTCGGAGTGTCCCACCCTGTGCTTTGTTGAGTGCATGGCAAGCTCAGCATTTACTCCAGGCCTGCATGTGTGAGAACACCACCACATTCTCTGTTTTATTTTCTACTTTCTTTCTTCTGGTATCACTGAACTTTTGGCTGCAGCTTCATTTTGGATCCGTGTCCTCAGTTGTGAGAAACATCAGAGTTAGGACGTAATCCTTGGACATGCTGTGCAGGCCTTGTCCTAGGGGGGCAGGGGGCGTTAGTTGTAGAGATAATCCAAAATAGCTGCCAATGCTGAAGTCATCATTGGGTAATGATTCTGTAGTGTATCCTGTTATGTATGTCTATGTGCAGTTTACATATACATGCAGGGTGATTTAACGGAGACCATTCTAGTGAATGAAACATTGCTCTGCTTTGCTAAAGCATACAAGACCTGATGGAAGGAAAGAGAGTGAAACTATTTTGTTGGGGGATAGGAAAATCCAGCCTGGGATTAAATGATTGTTGTAGGTAATCTTCTAAATGAATTAATCCATGTGAATTAATTTAACATGGAGAATTAGCTGTGAGTGGAGCTCTGCTATTCCCAGTTTTTAAAAAGGAGAGTAGAGAAGCCATCATCCAGTCAAGTTACAAAAGAAGTAATTAAAAAGGAACATGGTTTCTTTAGGAGAAACGAAAAGGAGTTGAGTTGGGTTTTGTCTTCCTCCCTCCTTATCTCCCTCTCTCCTTTCCCTCCCTCCCTTCCTGCTTTCCTCACCTGGCTGTATCTTCTAAGCTCCACAGGGCTCTGCTATAGCCCTGATCTATTACAGCACTCTGTTGTTTATATCTCTGTTTACGCATTGGTCTGTAGTCGACTTGAGGGAACACTCTACATCCCACTCATATCTTAGAGTGTAACATTGTGCCTTACATATAATTAGTCCCCAGCATATATGAAAATATATTTTACATTTAATTAAGAATGATTTCATTCTTTAACAACATGAAATATTATGGGAAGATGTTAAATAATTGTGCTCTAGGAAATAAGCATTCTTTGGAGAAATAGAGGTGGTTTTAATAAAAAAGATAAAAAAAAAAACCATTTTCTAGACCTTATGGGTTGCACATGGTGAAATAGATTACCAACAAGGAAGGGAACTCTCCATCTCTGGAGATCCTTAAAAATTGGACAGAGAGACATCTCTGAATGAGGAAAGTAGGCAGACATAATGACCCATGGTTCTGTGATTTTTTGATTCCTTGACCTGGAGAAGAGAAGACTGAGGGGTAAGACATTAAAACTCTTTCAAATACGGAAAATAGCTCCTTTTGCTTCCATAGGAAAACAAGTCAAAGATGCTTAACCTAAAGTCTTAGAGATTTAGGTTACATTTATAGTTAGGGATTTTAAAAATAGATTGGATAAATCCTGTGGAAATCTTCAAAATAAAAGATTGATTTGTGTGTGATGCAAAGTCAGCTTTATGATTCTATTACAGTAAAAATACTTTTTTAATATTATTCTGAACAGAGAGAATTATTCCAGTATGTTATATTCAGTGTATAACATTCTCTTGGGAAAGAAAAACATATAAAAACAGTATTTTAAAGCATTAAGCATCATCACTGTTTTGTGGATAGGAGGGGAGAACAGAGATAGTTAAGTGTGAAGTTCTTCCATCTAAATACCTTTACAGTGTTGTGTTATTAAATCCAAGCCAACATATGAGGGGGAGTCTGGGACAGATCTCTATTCTGCTGGGTGAGCCTTGTTTAGGCTATTAAAGCTTTTCCCAGTGAAAATGAAGAGGAACTGCAGGGAGGGGAGCTACAAAAATCCTGTCCAGACAAAGGGAACCAAAATACCTATTTCAAAACTGTCTTCGTCAGGTATTTGATTGTAATTTCTACATGCAGCCACACGATGTCACAATTGGATTTTGATTTCACTGTGTTTTTGTCTCAACAGATGAAGGCATTTTCAAAGCTGGAGAAGAAAGATCTGAAACGCGGGGGGCAGCCGAAGTCCAAGAAGATGAAGACACTCAGGTTGAGATTCCAGTTGATCAGGTAATCGCCATGCCTGTAAAAATATGTTCAAGCAATTGCTAGTATTTTTATTTCAAGTTTTTCATATGTTAGTTAAACCCTCTCAGGTGCAGTGTGGCTGAAAACCTTAAAAACAAAACAAAACACCTTTACTTCTTTTTAGTTTTCCCACAAAGAATAGCCATTTGGATGGAGTCTTTGATGATGATGATGAAGGAAAAATGGCATATCTTTTAAAAACAACATTGAAGAATTTGGTGGATTGGAGTTAAGAATGAGATATATAGAGGGAGAAACTTGACATGGGGGAAAAAAGAGTGTTGGCTTTGGGTTTTATCTACAAAATAGTCCTCCTTTTAGAAAAGCAGGGTATTGTTGTTTTTTGGGTTTTTTTTAAATATATTTTATTGATTTTTTAGAGAGGAAGGGAGAGGGATAGAGAGTTAGAAACATCGATGAGAGAGAAACATCGATCAGCTGCCTCCTGCACACCCCCTACTGGGGATGTGCCCGCAACCAAGGTACATGCCTTTGACCGGAATCGAACCTGGGACCCTTGAGTCTGCAGGCCGACACTCTATCCACTGAGCCAAACCAGTTTCGGCAAGTTGTTTGGTTTTGTTTTTAAAAAACAAAAATGTTTTCTCCTTTAGGGTCCTTGAAGTTGTGATTGGAATTTTTGTCATAAATTTTAAGTACTTGTATAAATGCAACTCAAATATTTGCTATGTGTGTATTGATTTTATTTCTTAGGCCAGTGGAACACAGTAGTGTGTGTGTGTGTGTGTGTGTGTGTGTGTGTGTGTGTGTGTGTGTGTGGTGTGTTTACACACATGTGTGCCTACAGAAGGAATTAAGCAATGTTAATTCTAGCTAAATGATGCCAGAAATAAAACAGACTTTTTAAGACAATTCAACCAGGTTTCTTACAATTCTGTGTGGAGGTGGGGAATTTAGGTGATGAGGGGAAATCATAATCCCAGGCTCAAAGGAATGAGAAGTCACTAGGTATTGCCACTTGTCCTCTGACTAGCCTATATAATAAAAGGGTAATATGCAAATAGACCAAACGGCAGAACAACCGAACAACCAATCAAAGCGTAATATGCTAATGATATGCAAAGGCTGATCAACTGCTCGCTATGACATGCATTGACCACCAGGAGGCAGACAGTCAACTGGTCAACCAGTTGCTGTGACGTACACTGACCACCAGAGGGCAGATGCTCTGATTGGTAGGTTAGTTTGCTGCTGAGGTCCAGCCGATCTGGACTGAGTGAGATGGGCTGGACACACCCTGGAGCCCTCCCACAGTCCCTCCCTGGCCCGATCGTGCACCGGTGGGGTCCCTCAGCCTGTCCTGCACCCTCTTGCAATCCAGGGCCCCTTGGGGGATGTTGGAGAGCTGGTTTCAGCTCGATCCTGCAGGCCACTCCCCTTGGGAGGGTGCCAGACGCAGGGCTCATGGCTGGCAAATGCTGCTGCTGTGGCAGCGCGAGCCTCTCCCGATTGGGACTGATTGGGCGTGAGCTCACAACAGGCACATTGGGGCCAGGATGAGCGGGAGTAGCAGGTAGGAGCTGCAGGCAGCATTGGACTGCAGATTTTGGCCTGATCCCTGCAGGCTACCCAGAGGGACCCCACCCATGCACGAATTCATGCACCAGGCCTCTAGTTATGTGATATTTCCCTTTCAAAAAGCAAATTTCACAATCCAGCAAATTCCATAGTTGATCTTCTCAATGGTGTTTGCCTTCACAGTGAGGCAGTGCAGTTGCTGCTTGGTTATTGCACAGGCATTTTCTGTAAGTATCACCTTCCCAATGAAAAGCCCAATGTGTTAAAAACCACAGATTTCAAAAATCCAATTTATTATCCAGGCTTAGCTACAATTAATAATTTTTCATAAACTCCAGTGATAGGTATTTTTTCCTGAGGTTAAATGGAATTTTAAGTCTTCTGTGAAGCTGTAATTAAATATTATAAGACAAAGAAGAGTAATCATCATGAATATACAACACCTATTAGCTGCCGAAACCAAGACTAATTTATATTCCAAAGTCAGAATGCCAGATATCAAGAAAAGAATCGTAGCATTATTTCCAGAAGAGAAATCTCTTTGTTAAACACTTAATGAGTTATGAAATCTGTGATAAGTATTTTTTTACACCTAAGTTTAATGATCACAAGGAAGGGTGACTAGCAGGGGGTGTAGATCAGTGCTGGAACCTGAGCAGCCTTGGGTAAGTGTTAGTCGGTGGAGCTTGATTTCTTATTTGACTGGAGAGTGCTAACTTATTAAAATACAAGTATGCAAAAGAGGGTGACTGGACAGCTTGGTAAAAGCTGAGCAATTTCAACTAATTGATGTCAGTTTGAAGGAAATAAAACCAGGTAAGAAAAGGCCAGAATTATTTTCTTCTTTGACCCTATGATTTAATAGAGTTTGGATTGTCCAGCTCATGTGGTTGGCATGAGCTGCTATTCAGGTCAGGGTGTAGAGTCATTCTCTCTATGATCTGATGACCTTTAGCTCTATATCCTAAGCAGCTCTGTTATAAATATTGTCAAAAAACAAAGTGAGAGTGTGGAGAAATTAGTGTAAAGATTCATTATAGTAATATTCATTACTGTCAGAACAGCTCTGAGGATGTGCCCTAATGGTGGTCCTCATGGAACAATAGGTACTGTTCATTAAGTATCTATGAGTGCCAGGCTCTGTAGTAGGCACTTTTATCTCATATAATTGTGATAACCACCTTGTGAGATAGGTCTTATTATTCTCACTTTATATAGAGGAAGAAAGGGAGCTCGCATAGGTGGAATTACTTGTCCAAGACGGTATTGTCAAAGGAGTTGGGATTTGAATGCAGGTCTATCAAACTTCAAAGCACAGGAGTGATCTAGAGGAAGAGTAGTAAATGCAAACAAACAAAGAAACAAATAAAAAAACAATGATTAACCCAGGGATTGAAAAATTCTTGCGTCAGAAAGGAAATGTAGTCATCCTATATGACTTGGCTCAGCTATAAATGATACTTACACACACTACCTTTCAGGCCAATCCTAGTTAACTACTTTGAGTTGGTTTCTTGTCATCTAAATGGTTCATGTTATAACTTTAGTCAAAGGTCCATGAAGAAGGGTGTGTGTGTGTGTGTGTGTGTGTGTGTGTGTGTGTAAATATCATGTGCTAAGTAATTTATCTATGCCTGAAAAGCAAATCAAATTTTAGAAGTAAATATTAAGACCCCTGTTGGGAGCCAATGCTCTGTAGAGCTCTTCCGTTTCTCCACATCTTGTGAGCAGAGGCACTGATTGCCTTAGTTCTGGACTATCTTTGTAAGGATGTTTGTATAGTGAACAGGCCTGAAAAACAGGGATAGTGACTTTCTTGGGAGCAGTCACTCTCACCTGGAGGTGATTTTGGCAATTTATGAGGGACATTTTTTGATTGTTATACTAGTAGCTGAGAGAATCTATGGTTAGGAGCCAGGGATGCTGCTAAAATATCTTGGTACATAACAGCCTGCGCGCGAGTGCGCACACACACACACACACACACACACACACACACACAATTATTCGGTTCAAAATGTCAGTAGGGCTGAGATTGAGAAACCCTGCTGTAGAACAAAGGCGAGGTTTGTTTATTGTATAATACCGTGGTCGGCAAACTGCGGCTCGTGAGCCACATGAGGCTCTTTGGCCCCTTGAGTGTGGCTCTTCCACAAAATACCACGGCCTGGGCGAGTCTATTTTGAAGAAGTGGCGTTAGAAGAAGTTTAAGTTTAAAAAATTTGGCTCTTAAAAGAAATTTCAATCGTTGTACTGTTGATATTTGGCTCTGTTGACTAATGAGTTTGCTGACCACTGATCTAGTATAATAAAGATAATGTCTCCATGTGATGTAAAAGTCTGACAGGTTTACTATCCAACATAGATTTGGTGCCATTGAATTGTAAACTCAAAACTAGTTAAAATGGCAAATTTTATGTTATGTGTATTTTAACACAATAAAAATATTTTGAAATAAAAGATTTGGGTTCTGCCCTTGAAAAGCAGACTACTATGTATATCACCTAGCCCTCTTCACATTGCCCTGGGGAGTGGGGCTTTGGGGAGTGAGTACAAGTGGTGATCTTCTGGCTACTGGCATTGCTGTGAGCAATCAAGTCAGCTATCTCTGATCCAGGAGTCTCATGTATTCTGCCAGCATCCATGAAACTGGCAGGCTGATTTGTTAGCTGGCAAGTGGGGTAATTTCAGACCTTGATAGCCTGGCATCAACTAGCGTGTGTGTGTGCGCGCACGCGCTCATATTGGGGCATCATGAATAAATTCTACCCAAGAAAGAATCTGAACTCTGTCCCAAGATCCAGACTCTTCATTTTTTAGAGACAAGTTAATGATACTTCTGAACTCATGGAAAAGTGAAGAATGCCGCATTACTTTACATATTCAGGAAGGCCAGAACAAATATATTTTCTTAGGGGAGAGTTTAGGTCTAATAAGAATTTGGTACCCTTATTAGAGTACCGTGCACATTCCAAATCAATCTGGTTTTCCATAAGCAGTGGGACAGGTGCCTGGTTAGCTAATACCTATGGTTGTATCCTGGCACTGATGACTCATGCGACAATATGCTCTATTTATAAAATGATGCTTTTCCAGGCTAAGGAGTCAAGAAATGAGCTTGTTTCATTATATTTAAGTAAACTGCACTTAATAAGTGAGGATTAGGAAGGAGAATTCACCAATCGGAAACACAGGCAAATAAGTGCCTATAAAACAGGAAAATAAGCAATTATGTTTCAGATTTTGTTCCATTTGACAGAAGAGAGCACAAGATGGGGACAGTAACTTAGAGTGATTTTGGGTTGTTTTATAGCATTCTCCCATCAGTTTGTAGTTGATTCTGAGTAATAAAATAATGAGAATTTCAAAATGTTTTTATGGTAAATAGTTTCATTAAATAGCATTTAAGCCAGCATCATGAGCACTGGAGCAATGAAAGCTTTTTTGCTTTTTTTAATTGTAGGTTGTGATTGGATTTATTTGTTCACTTGTGTGTTTGTTTAAAACTTCTTAACTAAAGTTACACTTATGATATTTTTAAAAGATGTAACAAAAATGGCGACCTCTTGTTCCACTTTTCCCCACCTTGATGCCTTCTCCACAGAGGTAACCTATTTGAACCAGTTTGTTGTTTCTCATGGAATACACTGCTATATTTCTATACCATCCCTCTCTTCCTTCCTCCCCTCCATTTTAATACCTCTGAGATCTTTGGGTCTTAGAATGTCGAACTATGTCTTAATTTAATTAGCTTTTTTTTTTTTCATTCTAAGAGGTACACAGAATGGAGATCCTTTTAACTGGTGACATATCAAATTTGATAAACTACATTTGCTGATTTTATTTTTCAACTTTAGATAGTATTTACTAACTTTATATCTAATGACTATGGAAAATGATTATTTAAATCTCTTACCAACTCCTTCCCACCCCTCCTCCCCAAATAAGGCCATATGTGCACAAAACCTCACATACATGCCTTTTCCTCCTTCCCATTATAATGTTACTAGTGGCCTGGTGCACGGATTCATGCACATTGAAAGGAAATTAATTAGAAGGTTGCCAGTGGGGCAGGACTGGGTGAGACGGGCCTGGAGCCAACCTCCCGCAGTCCCTTCCTGGCTGGCCGCACCTGGGGCAGCGCTGTGGCTGGAAGGGCATCTGCCTAGTGAGCAGGGTCCCTCCAGCAGGTGGGGTCCCTCAGCCTGGCCTGCAGGGATCGGGCCGAATCTGCCTCTCTGACATCCCCTGAGGGGTCCCGGAGTGCGAGAGGGCACTCTGCAAGGTTGCTGTTGTACATGGTGGTGAACGCAAACACAAGGGTGCAGTAAACCAGATACGGGGCCGACAGTCTCCCAGCAACAGCATTACCCACAGCCGAAGGTGGACTCATGGGGCCCTGCGAGGAATTGGGCTCCCTCCTCTCTGGTTCTGGGGTGCGTCACCTGAGAACTGCTGCTGCCAAGTCACAGTAGCTCGGCCGCTTCTGCATTGAGCATCTGCCCGCTGGTGGTCAGTGCACGTCATACCTACCGCCTGGTCGGACAGTTGGACAGTCGATTAGCCTTTTATATCCTATATAATAAAAGGCTAATATGCTAAGTGTCCGACCGTTCGTTCGACAGTTTGACCAGTCGCTATGACGTGCACTGACCACCGGGGGGTCTTAGCTGAGCCATACAGGTACATATTCTTTGTTGTGTTACCCTTTATTCCTCCTCCCTATTTTAGTAATTGCTTTTTTAATTGTTTTTTTAGTTTTTGTGTGTAGTTATTAGCAAGCCATCTCCAAACTCTGCCAGAACTGTTGATCTCTTGGTATACTCAAACATGTGTAATGAAAATGAAATCTCAGTTTCTTCTTTTCAGCCTTTCAGTCATCTGCCTCAAGCTGGTTAGTTGTTCTATAGATATGCTTTTCAGGGTTACCCTGGTATTTGTCTTCACCATTATTTTGGAAATTTCCTTTGCTTCTCCAGTGGATGGATCCTCCATTTCTTGAATTCTGTGTCTTCCTCTTTCTTGGTTACACCTTCATTTTTGTGTGGAACTCACCTCTAGGAGCCCACTGAGGAAAGCGTCATCGAAGACACTTTTGAAAAAAAACTTTACATGTCTGAAAATGTCTTTTTTTCTCTATCCTAACTTGACTAAGTACGACTAGGTATAAAATTATAGGTTAGATATAATTTCTCTCAAAATTTTGAAAGCTTTTCTCAATTGTCCTTCCTATTCAGAAGGGCATTTGGGAAAGTTTGGTGCCATTGTGTCTCCTGGGCCTTCATAAAATAACCCCTTTTCACTATCTGGAAGCTTTAAGGCCCTTGTCTTTGTTCCTGGTGTTCTGAAGATTTCCAAGTCGATGCCTTGGTGCAGGTCTTTTTGCTTATTGGACTGGACATTTAATGGTCTTTTTTATTATGTAAATGTTTGTTTGTCAGTCTTGAAAATTATATTGAATTAATTTTTTGATAACTCTCTTCATTTCTCTCCTCTCTTTCTGGAATAACAAGTATTTGGATATAGGCCCCCTGAGACTCATCCTATACTTGCTTCTCCTACTTTCCATTTCTATGGATTTTTTTCTATTTTCTCAATCTTTTTTAAAATAAAACGCCTAGTGTTTTCTTCCATCTGTTGAATTATTTTTTCCCAGTCATATATTTTGAATGTTTAGGAGCTCTTTCAGATTCTCTGAATATTCCTTTTTATAGCATCCTATTCCTGCTTTATGGATATGATATCATACTTTATCTTTCCAAGGATGGATCTATTATTTTCACCTTTCTTTTTTATACTATTTTTGTTTCTTCTGAGTTTCTTTTTCTTTCTATGTTTTTATCTCTGTCTACATGTCAGAGGCTTTTCTTGCCTGTCTGGTTAATTGGTTATTTTTTTTTAAGATTGAAATATGTTTGACCTAAAATATTATGTAAATTTGAGATGCATATCTGGTTAGATTTTAGAGTAAAGCAATAGAGACACTGTGCATAGGCAAGGCTCATCAGGTTGGGGGAGTTGCACTGTAGGGTGATTGGTTTTTGCCACTTTTTTTTTGGTTAGATCTCCAATTTCAGAATTGAGCGGGTTATCAGATGGGAGTGAGAAAAACCACATTGGTTCAATCTTCTGTGTTCAACCAGAAATCACTTTCATACTAATTCCTCTTTATAGAACCGACAGGAGGGATGGCAGCTTGGCAGCCTGTGACCAGATCTGTGAGAGAGACTTATTTGGCTAGCACCGAGCTTACAGTACCTGAATCTCTTCAGCAGGCCATGTGTTCTGCAGTTCACCACAGGCCATAGCACTTCCTATTATCAAACACCTGTCCCGAATTCACATCTATGTTATTTTCCCAGCCCCTGGGGGCACTTGAGTTTGTGATTCTTGGTCTACACAGAGAACATAGTGCTATTAAAAAAAAAATCTGCAGCCTAGAGACTATACCTGGAAGCAGGAGGTTTGAAATCCAAATATTCCCATCGACATAGTTTTGTTCTCCATGCCCTGGTCTCATCACATCCTCTACCAGCTACTTATGGAGAATCAGCAGTCACTTACAGCTTCTCCCATGAAAGGCAAACTGAATGGAGAGCTTATTTGTATTAGTTTTTCATAGGTAATAAAATACACAAAAAGATAAAGGAGGCTGCTTCCTCTGATCAGACCCCTAAATCTGCTTCAATGAAATATATTTATTAAAATAATAATTATAAAGCATTTAGAACCAGAAAGGAAGCTGGTTCAAACTCCTTATTTTGCCATTGAAGAAACAAAGCTCCCTAGTGGGGAAAGCCGTTTTCCCACAAAGACACAGCTGCTGGTTAGGGAGTCTACGTAGGCGCCCAGGGCTCCTGGCCTCCAGTCTGGCACTCTTTCCAAGTACCTCAAGGAAGGGAAGTGGGAGATTAGGGACTTCTTATTATCTCACAAACAGCAACATGTTCCATCTGTGTAGGGGGCCACTCGTCCTTTACTGCCTTCCTGGACTGAAAGGAAAAATGCACTAACAGTATTTTAATCAATCTTTACTTTTAAGTCATAGCCTTTTAGTGAATCCTATTCATGTTTGCTGATATAAGCATCACACACAGCTGCAAGAGTGAAGGTGGAGGTGACCTAGCTTCTTAATTTCTGTGTTCATCATCAAGGCTTTTTGTGACATTGTGATTGTAGATTTGTGTTTAATTGATAGAAATGGTGTTAAACATTAAAGTGTAGCCTCCCGGGATTTCTGATGTAAGTGAAAGAAAATTAATGTTTACTTCTAAAGTGAGAAAATTTATGTGGAATTTTTTCTAATGATGACTAAATATTCCCTTGCTACCTAGGTTAAGTTTTCAATGTATCACATCTTTTCATATGGGTGTTGCAGGGACTTGTGAAGCTTGAATGGGCATGCTTGAATGAGCAGGTGGCTGGCCAGAGCTCCATGCTTTCTGTAGGTCTTTGTACTTCGAACCATATAGGTATAAACCTCTTTCTCCCCCGTGTGAAAGTAAGCCTCTGAAAGCTAAAAGCAGGAAGCAGCACTTAGCTGTCATGAAAAATTGAAATTGAATATTTAAAAAACAACCTCATTGAAATTGGATAGGAAATGATTTTAGTTTCCATACGGACAGAAATATTAAACAAGTGCAGTTACTTCTACACTTTCAACATCTATACCTGAACTCTGCCGTAAAATCCACATCTACACTTCCTGCCCAAACCTTGTAAAGAATCCTCACTCTTATCAAATGTCAGATGTAGCAAATGTTACATTGAGAAGTGGACATCTAAAGTAGTCCTTCCTTCCTCTCTCCCTCTCTCTCTCTCTCTCTCTCTCTCTCTCTCTCTCTCTCTCTCTCTCTTTCTCTCTCTGCTCTCTTTATTCTTTCTTCTTATTTTGTTTTGTTTTGTTTTGTTTTGTTCTGATCTCCAGTTTCTAGGCGTAGTCTATTTCAGGGAGGAAGACCAGATATGTGGGAATGGGGGTGGGCGGGAGAGGGTGGTTAAGTAGGGTATCTTGACTAGAAAGTTCTAACTTGTGCTGTTATTTCAGATACAAAGGTCTTAAATATTAACATATATTCCTCGGGGAATTCTGATGTAAATATAAGAAACATCAACATTTACTTTAACATTAGCTGTAGACTGCGTTTGTATGCCTTTTCCGTTTTTAATTTTTGGGGCTGCTGTTACTGTCAGAGTTTAAAGTGTAAATCATTTGAGCAGCTCCATCTGTCTGTGAAAATAGCTTCAAATAATTGATGCTTTTGATATTTTGTGGCTTATTTCCATGTAATTTCCATATTCTATCTTATTTTTTCTTATCACTCAGGAATCCTGAGTTAATCTCAGCAACTACATGCATATTCTCTAGGAAAGCTGAATACATATGGTTTCCCCTGCAAGGAGGTAGCCAGCGATAATAGCTACCAGACCTTTTCTATCTTGCCATACCAATCAACTATTTTCTCAAAATGTTCATCACAAAATAAATAGTAAGATACACATGTAGGCAAAGACACCTGAAATGCTAATGTTGATGTCATGTAAAAGAGAAAATCTGTCACTTCTCTAATAAATGTTAACAGCAATTGCTTACGATAATGTGGTTTGTTTTTTTAAAATCTTTATTGTTCAGATTATTACAGTTGTTCCTCTTTTATCCCCCCATAGCTCCCCTCCACCCGGTTCCCACCCCACCCCATGCCCTTACCACCCTGCCACTGTCCTCATCCATAGGTGTATGATTTTTGTCCAGTCTCTTCCTGCACCCCCCACACCCCTTTCCCCTCGAGGATTGTCAGTCTACTCCCTTTCTATGCCCCTGATTCTATTATATTCACCAGATTATTCTGTTCATCACATTTTTTATTCCCTTGATTTTTAGATTCACTTGTTGATAGATATGAATTTGTTGTTCATAATTTTTATCTTTTTCTTCTTCTTCCTCTTCTTAAAGAATACCTTTCAGCATTTCATATAATACTGGTTTGGCAGTGATGAACTCCTTTAGCTTTTTCTTATCTGTGAAGCTCTTTATCTGCCCTTCATTTCTGAATGATAGCTTTGCTGGGTAGAGTAATCTTGGTTGTAGATTCTTGCTATTCATCACTTTGAATATTTCTTGCCACTCCCGTCTGGCCTGCATAGTTTCTATTGAGAAATCAGCTGACAATCGTATGGGTGTTCCCTTGTAGGTAATTAACTGTTTTTCTCTTGCTGCTTTTAATATTCTCTCTTTGTCCTTTGCTCTTGGCATTTTAACTATGATGTGTCTCGGTGTGGTCCTCTTTGGATTCCTTTTGTTTGGGGTTCTGTGTGCTTCCTGGACTTGTAAGTCTATTTCTTTCGCCAGGTGGGGGAAGTTTTCAGTCATTATTTCTTCAAAGAGGTTTTAAGTATCTTGCTCTCTCTCTTCTTTTGGCACCCCCATAATTCAGATGTTGGTATGCTTGAAGTTGTCCCAGAGGCTCCTTACACTATCTTCATATTTTTGGATTCTTTTTTCTTTTTGCTTTTCCAGTTGGGTGTTTTTTGCTTCTTTGTATTTCAAATCTTTGACTCAAGTATTTCAAATCTTTGACCCAATTCTTGCGATCCTCTGCTGTTGGATCTCTGTATATTATTTTTAATTTCAGTCAGTGTATGCTTAATTTCTAGTTGCTCCTTTTTCATATCCTTGAGGGTCTCACTAAATTTATCGGCCTTTTCTAGAAAATTCTTGAAAAATCTTATAACCGTGGTTTTGAACTCTATATCCAGTAGTTTGCTTTCCTTTATTTCTTTCATTTGTGACATGTTTCTTTGTCTCCGCATTTTGGCTGCTTCCCTGAGTTGATAGAGTGGCTTTATGTTCTAGGTGTCCTATAGGGCCCAGTGGCTCAGCCTCCCCAGTTCCTGAGGTGGACACTTGAGGTGCACCCCTTTGTGGGCTGTGTACACAGTGTTGTTGTAGTTAAGCCTTGATTGTTGTTGGTATCACTGGGAGGAATTGAGACCTCCAGGCAAATTGGTTGTGAGGATCAGCTGTGTCTAAGCTGGGAGAACTTCTGTGCTGGAGACACCATTATGGGGCAAGACTTGCTTCAATGGGGCTTTGGTGCTCACTGAGTCTGCCTCCTGAGTGTGTCCCTTATGGATCTGAGGAGTTGTAATCTGGATGGTCCTACTCTGACCCCTGGGTACACTGTCTCTTGGATCTCCAAGGAGGTGCTAATTTAGCCTCTGCCTGAGGCCACCCAGCAGGATCTACAGAGAGATCTGCAGATTCCTCTTCTTTGTTTGGGTTTTGGAGGTGCCCAGATGAGGCCCAGCTGTGAAGCAATGCAAGCTGCTGTGGGGCCTTGGGCCTTCTTTTGGATGTTCTGGGTCTTTCTGACTCAGCTGCAGTTTGTTAGGTAAGTTTAGATTTCAAAGGACCAGGCCATTCATATGCAAAGCCTCTGTGCACAGCTTGGATGGGGCGGAGTCTCAGGGTGGAGCAAACAGCAATGGCTTCCTGTTAACCCTGCCCAAAGAGGCCCCCAGGTCTCAGTGTCCCTTGGTAGTCGCTGCAAGCACCTCTGAGAGAAAGCTGCTGTCGAGTTCCGCCCATTGCCGGACAATCCAGTTTCTCCCTATACCAGTCTCGGTCCCCAGAATCTCACCTGGAACTGGAGTTCAGAGCAGATGCTGCCATCTTGGTTTCTCGATAATGTGGTTTTTAAAAGATAAAAGTCTCAGAAAGGGAAAAGACCTCACAGAGGTCTTATAAACACCTCTATGTTGAAGGGCACATATAATCTATAATTGCACCTATGTATGTACTATCGCTGTTAATCTGGTTGTGCTCTGATTTCCTTGATGGTAGAGAGGCTGTGGGGCTGGAATCACCTGGGTGACTCCTGAGATCACGGTTTCACATTATGTACTTCAGCTTAGTGAGTATATAGAGTAGAATATAACGAATACCCTTTCTTGTCTCCAGTGAAGCACGAGAATTGTGCTTTCTAAAGAATATAGTAATTCATAATTACTCATGGGCATGAGCTACTCCTGAAGTTTCAGGATGGATGTACTATGTGGAGAAACAGTTTCTTCCTTAAAATTGGTTCTCTTTAAATTTTAGTCACAAACTGACCAAAATTTGATGTGTTAGGGCAAAAGACTTTAAGCATATGTAAAAATATCTTCCCAATGTATTGCTTTTGCAATGATGCGTTTCTGTTTTATAACATGACTCTTAATAAATAGTGGCATGGGGATGAACTTAGAATAAATCTAGTAACCCTGTCTTTATGTCCAAACATCATTCTGTCAACAATCAATCCTACTTTTTTCCAGCTTTCAATAAAATTGATGTTTTTTAAGATAAGAGTACAATCTTTATTTAAAGAGAGATTATTTCAAGGCATTACTGTAATTAGAAATTTTAACCAAAAATGCTGTTTTGAAGTTGTATATTTATGAACATCTTGTTGTATATGTGGTGTAGAGGCTTACCATGGTCATCTGGGGATCTGTTAGAAACGCAGAGCCTCAGAATTGCTGACTTAGCATCTGCATTTAACAAGATCCCAGGTGATGGAGAAGCACTGGCTTAGAGAACACTAGGCTGGAAGGAACTTTTAGCACCATACTGAGTTTGGGATATTGCTCTTTACCTTATCTTGGGAAAATAGCTTAACAATCTAGTGGTCAAAAAAGATTTCCTGTCCCTCTGTCAATTTTGGATAAGCCTGAGATTTTGGACAAGTTTACCTAAATCTGTATGCTTTTTTCTTTATTTGCAAATTTTGATAATAGTGTTTACCTCAAATGATTGTAAGGTTATTTTAAATATAATTATGCATATGAGGTGCATGGGGCATAATACCAGGTATCTGTAGAATATCCAATAAATGTGAGCCTCTCATTATCATCCACTTTCCTGAGGGCACATATGATGCTGGCTTTTTATCTGTGAGAGACACATTTGTGTTTAAGACAACTGATAATACAATATTACAGTAAATTTGGTGATGGACACATGGTGATAGTACAATATTATAGTAAATATGGTGATGGACAATATTATAGTAAATATGGTGATGGAATAAGAAAGAGCCCTTGTTTCTTGCCCTGGCAGGTATGGTTCAGTGGGTTGAACGTTGTCCCATGCACCAAAAGGTCCCTGGTTTGATTCCTGTTGAGGACACATGCCCAGGTTTCAGGCTTGATCCCAGTGCAGGAGGCAGCTGATAGATGTTTCTCTCTCCCTTTCCCTTCCCCCTCTCTAAATTCAATAAAAACATTTTTTTAAAAAGAGCCTTTGTCTCTAGAAACTTCCATTGAAACAAGGCTGATTTTCCCCATTATTCCATAATAATTCCAAACATTGTTAGAGGTTCTACTTGATAGCAATTCATGTTCACTATTTTCATATCACACCTAAATAGAGAAGAAGTGCACACTGTGATTAGAGTGTTCTAAAGAAATTTGATAGGCACGGTGATGGCACAATTGACTGAGGGAACCAGGAAGCCTGGGAGGGTAAGGTGTCTAACAGAGAGGAGGAGAGCATTCTGGGCCATGTATAGGGAACAGAATGAATAATACAGTATGGTGCAAGGGGAGCGGCCAGGACTCTTTCCACTTCCTCCACAGAGGACATGCCCTCCCCCTGCCTCTCCCTGAAGACTGCTTCCTCAGAATGTAGGGCTGGTTTGGCCTTCCTGCTCTGTCACACCAGTCAGCCCTCTTCCCTTTATGAGGAACCTGACTTCCCTAGACTGGGACAAAAGGCTTTTTAAGGAAAGGAAACGGGGGAGAGAAGACAAAGGAAGAGAGAGGAAATACTATGCACATAAATATGAATGTGTGGGAAGGAGAAGATAATGGTGTTTGAAGGCCTGCCATAACAAAATACCTCTGACTGGGTGGCTTAAACAGTAGAAATTTATTTTCTCATAGTCCTGGAGGCTAGAAGTCTGAGATTAAGATGTTGTCAGAGTAGGTTTCTTCTAAGATTTGTCTCTGGCTTATAGATGGCATATTCTTCCTGTGTCTTCACATAGTCTTTACTCCATATGTGTCTGTGTTCTAATCTTTCTTTCTTATAAGGACATCAGTCATATTGGATTGGGGCCCCCTCCAATAGCCTCATTCTTGACGTAATTACCTCTTTAAAGTCACATTCTGAGGTCCTTATGAGGAGTTAGGACTTCAACATATCAACTTTGAGAGGACACAGTTCAGCCATAAACAGTGAGAAAAAGGGGTTTGTCTCTGATTTGATGCTGCTTAAGAAGCCAAAAAATAATAGTCAGGGAACAGAGTCAGCTTTTAAAATCTAAGTCTGTAAGAAAGATGATCCGCCATTAATAGAAAGGGGAAAAGCAAGACATGGAACCCAGCTCAGTCTAGCCAGGCCCTTTGCATCATTAGCCCATTAGTCATATATTAGGGGTGGGGCTGATTAGGTGAATGGTTTCCATGGTGACCAGATTATAAACTACTACCAGTACCACTGTGTTTCAACTGGAACTTTTGTTTATTTTATTTTCTGTGATGTAAATGAAAGATATTGTCACCCACTGGTCAGTTTGGCACGTTGCTTGACTTTTCTTCGGGCTCAGTTTCCCACTCTGCACAGTGGGGGCCATCATGCCTTCCCCACTGGTTGGGGAGATACAAGAGAAAATAGATATGAATGTGCTTGCAGGAGCATAATGTCTGTCATTATTATACTCCTAACTGGCTGCTGCCAACCTCTCATTCTAACTGAAGACAATTGTGTTTTATTTAAGTCCCTATACTAATTTATGTAAATCATCCTTGTTTGGTGTGTCTCTCTGGCACATTTGTATTACTTTTAAGAGTGGATAGCAGTTCAGAAACCAACAAAAAGCTATTATCCTATCTAATAATAGGCAAATATGCAAATTGACCATACCTCCGACACACTCACAAGCCATGCCCACAAGCCACACCCACCATCCAATCAGAGCGAGTATGCAAATTAACCCAAACCAAGATGGCTACAGCCACAGAGAGCAAGGTTTCCTAGGTAACAGAGGAAGCCAAGCTTTCCGCCTGCCCTTGCCAGGCCTAAGCCTCCACTCAAGCTACAAAGTTTCAATTATAGAAGGTAAACAAATTCAAACAAATGGCGA
Organism: Eptesicus fuscus; assembly: GCF_027574615.1. NCBI lineage: Eukaryota > Metazoa > Chordata > Mammalia > Chiroptera > Vespertilionidae > Eptesicus > Eptesicus fuscus. The sequence continues at coordinate 72,449,753 of NC_072481.1, forward strand.
CAGAATGGAGCTTGAGAGAGCAGGCCAGGGTTGCCGCCGGCAACAGGGGAAGCAAAGCTTTCTGCACACCCTGGCCGGGCCCACCCACTTCAGGCAACAAAGTTTCAATTATAACCCCAACACAAATGGCTACCGGCCTCGGAGGGAGCCCCAAGCTTGGCTCTGCTCCAGGCTACAAAGTTTCAATTGTAGAAGGAAAATAAATTCCAGATACCAGGGCCTCTGCTTGTGTTGCCAGAGCCTCCGCTTGCATTGCAAACCACCACAGGCCCCTCGCTCAGGCCGCCCCACACCCCAAGGGAACCCCCACCTGATCCGGGATGCCCTTCAGGGCAAACCACCTGGCCCCCACCCGTGCACCAGGCCTCTATCCTATATAATAAAAGAGTAGTATTCAGATTGACCATCACTCCAACACACAATATGGCTGCCCCCATGTGGTCAAAGATCCTGCCCCCATGTGGACACAAGATGGCCACCACAAGATGGCCAGCAGGAGAGGGCAGTTGGGAGGCACCCGGCCTGCAAGGGAGGGCTGTTGAGAAGGACCAGGACTGCAAGGGAGGGCAGTTGGAGGTGATCAACCCTGCAGGAGAGGGCAGTTAGGGGTAACCAGGCCAGCAGAGGAGGGAAGTTGGGGGCAAACAGGCTGGCAGCAGAGTGGTTAGGGGATGATCAGGCTGGCAGGCAGAAGCGGTTAGGGGCAATCAGGAAGGCAGGCAGGCAAGCAGTTGGGAGCCAGCAGTCCTGGATTGTGAGAGGGATCCCAGATTGGAGAGGATACAGGCTGGGCTGAGGGACAATGCCCCTCCGTGCACGAATTTCGTGCACCGGGCCTCTAGTTGTATGATAAATTGGTTGTGAAAAATGCATGCCAGAGAACTCAGAAGCCAAGACTAAACATAAGACCAGTGATGATTAGTTTTGATAATTAGTTTATGTGAACCACACTTAACAGTCTAATGGACCAGGAACTGAACATCAGCCTGCCTTTAACTGTATTAATTGAAAGGGCAAGACAATTATTAAGTGTCTTAAATATCACTTTTTGTTTGTTTTCAAGAAATTTAGAAGGGATAGCATTCTAAGTGGCCCACTAGTTTACAATTTCATTAGTGTAAATACTGTATTTACAACATTCCCAACTCCTTCCATTCAATACCAAAAAAAATGGAGTGACAACAATAATAAATATATATATATACGCACACACATATATAGATAGACTAGAGGCCTGATGCATGAAATTCATGCAAGAGTAGGGCTTTGCAGCCCCGGCTTCGTCCAGAAGGTCATCTGGATGGTCGTTCCACTGTTTAGCCGCTCAGTCTATTTGTATAGTATGCTTTTATTATTATAGATAGATATGGCTTGTTCAGCTTATAATGGTCTTTTATGTATAGGATATCATTTGGGCCTTATTACATCCCTGTGAGGTCATTATTATCATCCTCAAGTTCCAAAGGGCACTCTGAGATCAGGTGAGGTGAATTCTGGCCTGAAGCTGTAACCACCAGACCATAGATGCCTCATCTTGTGCAGTATATATTTTGCATTGCTAGTTGATGTCCCCATTGAAGAAAACCTCAGAAGACATAAATCCTGTCCAGAGCACCCCTCCCCCACCGAGGGATCTTCTTCGGATATGAACACAATCTCTTGGGATCACATGAGAACTAGCTTCTACAGAGCGGAGAAGTGAAGTCATGCATGGGAGCTCTGCTTCCCTTTACTGCAAGGGCTTTTCCTTCTTATTTCTCTTCCTCCTTCTTCACTCCCTCAAACTTAATTTGCATTTTCTTGCTCTTACCCCTGCTCCCTTCTCCTCGCACTCCCCAACTAACGCCCCCCTTTTGGTTGCTGTGATTACTTTTCTCTATCTAAACTATTAACATTATCAGAATATTCATAAGGTTCCTTGAGGTGGAGTGGAACATTGGCTGCTGGCACATGACATCTCTTGCTTGATGAGCAAAGACTGGTGTCTGTCCAGCTGTGACTGCCACCACTTTGCCAGGCAATCAGGCAGGTTCACCTAAATGGGAGGAGGCTGAGAACTACCTGGGGATTTTGAAGAAATTAAATAGGAAGGGTTTTTTTTTTTTTTTGGGGGGGGGGGAGGGTAGTGGGAACACACATTATTAAAATAGAATGTGCCTCTCTAATAAACATTTTTCAAGCACTTTCTATATTTCAATTCTAAGTAAGCTGCAGTTCTCAGATTTCTTTGTTAGTTTCTTCGGCCTTCTAATTCATGCAATACGACCATTGACCAAGAATCACAAGATATTTTGTGAAGGGAAACGTTATATATACCTGAGGCAAGGAAGTTGGTTGTCAAAAGTCGAATTGTGGAGTAAAGCAAGAGAATAATTTAAGGTTGGTCCTTAAGTTAAGTGGCATATTCTTTGGGTATCTTAGTAGACACAGATATGTAGCCAGGTAAATGGGTACCTGGTGGTGAAGAGTTTGGGTATATAGCTTTTTCTATAAGAATGAAGTAATATTTTCATAACATAAAAATGAGCCATTAATCATTTTTAAATATACAATTCTGTGATATTCAGTATACTCACAATGTTGTGCAAGTATTACCTCTATCTCGTTCCAAGACATTTTCATCACCCAAAAGGAAACCTAGGACCTATTAAGCTGTCAATCTCCATTCTTCCCTCTCCCCTCTCCTCAAGCCTGGCAACCACTGATCTGCCTTTTGTCTTTATAGATTTACCTATCTGAATGTTTTATATAAATTATATCATACAATATGTGACTGTCTATGTCTGGCTTTGCACATATAGCTCTTTAGCTGATGGCCCAACTCTCAGGACAGAACTGTTCTAGCTTTGAGATGAGAGAAGTTTAGTTTTGCTGGTGGCCTCCAAAGAATCCCATTTACCTGAGTAAATTCTCCTTTGTGAGAGTCCCACTGTCAGGGTTGGATGACACTTCTGGGTTGTGGGAGGGGTACTAGGTTCAAAAGTTTTTCTATAGCAAGAGAAGGAGGGAAGGGGATTGAGGAAGTGTGCAGCTTACTCACTTTGCCTCTTGTATTTTTCTTTACCCTAAAGAATAGCACCCTCCCACCATGGGTACCCTCCCTCTTATATGAGGGCTCTTTTTCTTCTTTGCAGGTCCTCATGATGGTATAGATTTTATCTATGTGTATGTGTGCATGCGTGTAAAAACCATTGTTCCTTCTGGGGATGGTTTGATTGATGTATACACTGGAAACACCTTTAATAATTTAATGCCTACTTCAAAGGAGATTACACCAAAAAGCACATTGCTTTTCATTTATTCATTACAGATCTGTCACAGAAGCATTTTTTTTTTGCCCTGAATTGTAGTGTCATAGTAATAATAAATGTTGTTTTACACTCAGGATATTTTAAAGAATTATAAGCCTTTTAACTAATGTTACTGTCTTATTTAAATTGATCAAAATGGTATTTCCACATCATAATCTTGCATTTCTTAAAGTTGAGCTAACCAGATGTGGATTCATTTGATGGCTACTGAAATAGCTGTGCTGGGGAAGTTTAATACAAATAATGGGATGAAAACATAATCCTGCTTGTTAGTGGTGGTGGTTATAATAGCAAAGAGAACAGATGGAATTTGGGGCTTGGTGTGTCCTTCTCCTTAAAAAGAGATTAGGGTGTTTACCAGCCTTTTGAATTAAAAGGAGAAAAAAAGGTATATGTGTTTGGGAACTGGGAGTGAAGAAAAGGGTAAGATGGAAAATACAAAACTAAAAATCAACACACAATTGTTTTGCAACTTACAGGTATAGATTCAGATGTCAAAAAAGGAAAACAGACTTTTCCCCATTTAGACAGAAGGTAGTCACCTGAACAGACTTTAGCAAGCCTGAGTAATATATTCCCAGAGAGTTAGGGAACATATCCAGATTCCTAAATGGTTACAGTACATTTTGAGGTGTGTTTTTTTTTCTGTTATTATTACTGAATTTTTTATTGAGGACATAATATATAACTTCTCTTTAAATCAAAACCCAAATTTGCTCTGAATAGGGAAGTTTAGGCACAGTAAGGATTACAACAATTTTAGGAGAGTGATTTATAATTATCCAATTCTCAGAGATAATTTAAAGTGAAATCTCTGATTGGCCATTTGTGCTGTAGTATTTCTGGATTTTTTAAATGTACTGCTTCAGGTATTCTGCCTAACAAACTCTACAGCGTTTCCTCCCTAGATCATGCCATGAATCTTTAACAGAAATCCAGAGATGTTTTGTTCTCAGGTTGGAAATTCTTTAAACAGGAAAAGTAATGTTACCTGCTGCAGATGTCATATTTCTGACCATTGCAAGTACAGTCAAACCTTGTTTCTCAAATGTCTCCCATCTCGAACAATTCGGTTCTCAACCAAGTTGCTCACAGAAAAAAATGTCTTGGTTGGCCAACCAAAAGTCAGTTGTCTAACTGACAGCCCTTTCATGCTGATATCTCAGCATGACAAAAAGCATCTCTCAGGCAACAAACAAAGGAGAGAACACTTATGTTGCCTGGGAGTCAAAGATTAGCACAATTTGAAAGCATAAAGAGGCCATCAAAAGTGCTAATGTTGCTAAGGGTGTGAAAGAAGCAATGATCACAGGCAACTGAAGAGGTAGAAAAACTGTGTTGATTTGGATAAACAAAAGCAGTTAGCCAGTGACAGACAGCCTTTGGGGAGGCAGTGATATGTGAACAAGCAAAGATGCTGCATGCTGACCTGAAAGACACCCCTGTGAAAGTGATTCGTTTAAGGCTAGTAGGGGGCTGGTTCCATAAATTTAAGAAAAGAAGTATTTATTTATAGATTAAACAGTACATTAGACACGTACTATATATAAGAAAGGTTAAAACAGGGAATCATTTGGGGGTCTGGAACCAATTAATTCAATTTACATTATTTCTAATGGGAAAAATGATTCGGTTTTCAAACAAATCCTTCTTGAACAGCCTTCTGGAATGACTTAAGTTCGAGAACTGAGGTTCCACTGTACACTTGAGTGTGCTTGCAGTGGCGACTGATAGATCCTCCCTTCCCCCAACTGATGGACAGAGTATGACATAAACTCCACCTGCAGCCGGACATTCCTGAGCACCTTATATGGACTGTGTTAGGCCGAGGCATGGGGGAAAGACCACAGCCATGCAAGCACCCGCAAGGTAGATGGTGACGAAGATAACTGGCAGATAACTGGCCCCTTCCCAGAACCTTCCCAGAACCTAGCCTTCCCAAACCCCTGCCCGAGGCAGGAATTACACATCTCTCATGCTCTCCATCCTCCCCTCACCAAACGGCTGTATAAAGGAAGTACCTAAGCCCCTGTTTTGGCGCGAACTCCCCTGGCCCACTCTTGGACCGGTGAGTTTCGCCCGGGAGCGCAAGATTAAAACCTCCCCCCTTTTCCATGGCCTGGACTCTGTGTCTTGTTTCCTGCGTCGCAAACCTTTCATCTGGTGCCGAAACCCGGGTGGGGATTGAGTGTGTATCCCATTTGGGGTACCCCTCCCCACTTGTTTCCGCGGAACCCTCAGGCTTCTTTCCAGCTCGGCAGCGTCAGTTGGTGAGTCCCAGTCCCTATTGATTCCTAGGGTCCTCTGTCGGCGTCTCTGTCCGTAAACCGCGGTCCGCGTCAGAGATTGCTTTCCGGGCATAGCCCTCCGGACCTTTCCAGGAAAGGTTCTGACCCTGGGGTGTAGTGAAGACGTTCCTACTCCACCTTGGTCTCCGGCCTTTTGGCCTCACTCTGATCCCAGGGGGTCGGCGAGAGACGTCTCCCACCATCCCTCGGATTCCGTCCGTAGCCTTGGCTCAACGATTGGGACGCTGATCCTTGGGCCTCGCTACTGACCCTAGGCTTCAAAATGGGCAACCAGAAATCCAAAACTGACCCGCAGGCGCCGCTGGGTGCCTGCTCACCAATCTGGCTAAGCTGGGCCTGTCCCGGGATCTGCGTCCTAAACGCCTCTTTACTTCTGTACCGTGGCATGGCCTCAGTATGAATTGGACAACAGGTCACAGTGGCCTGAACATGGGACTTCGATTTTAACATCCTGACCGACCTTAACAACTTCTGCCAACGAGCTGGGAAGGGGCTGGAGGTTCCATGTGTCCAGGCCTTTTTCAATCTGCGCTCCCGTCCCTCCCTCTGCTCCTCTGTTCTCTCTGACTCTGTCCTCTGCTCCTTCTATTCTCTGACTCTGGATCCAGCTGCTCTCTCACTTCCACCCCTCTTCCTCCCGCCGAACGCTTTCGGCCCCCTCCTCTTTCTCCTCCTTCGCCACGGCTCCCTTTCTTCCCCGTGGCAGGTGCTTTCTTGGCAGCACCTCACCTCCCACCCGCGGCTTCCGCAGCCGTGGGCAACACCACCGTGACCGCGCCGCTCCCTCCCGCGGCCGCCGCTGCGCTTTCTTCCCCGCGGTCGCAATCATCGCCGCCGCACAGCAGGAGAGCCGCCTGCCCGCCATCCCGCAAGCCGCTCCAAACAGCTGGCTCCCGCGCTCGGGGGTGGGGGAGCGGAGGCGGCAGGGGAGCAGGCGTGGGGAGGGCGGGCAGTGCCACTGGCTCAGGCACAGGACGCCCGAGCCCCCGGGGTCCGCGGCCCCGCCTCCTCCTCCTCCTTCCGCCCTGCCTCCTTCTGCCCTGCCGTCCGCTCCCTCCCTTCCCCCATCCTCACTCCCCGACCTCCCCAGGCCGTTCCTCGTCAGGAACCAGGCTGGGTGTACCCACTAGATACCCCGGAAGGGCGAGAGGGGCGCCAACATCGCGACCAGATGCTCCAATGCCTAACAGCCGGCCTACAGGCCGTCTCCCACAAGGTAGTTAATTTTGACAAGCTGAGGGAAGTTACTCAGGGACCAGATGAGAACCCGAGGTCTTCCTTAACAGGCTGACTGAGGCTCTGACCTTATATACTCGGCTAGACCCTGGGGGTCCCAGGCCGGAGCAACAGTTCTAGCCACTCCATTTCGCAGTCAGCCCCAGATATCCGAAAAAAAAGTTTAAAAAAAAAAAGGCAGATGGCCCTCAGACCCCTGTCCGGGATCTGGTGAATATGGCATTTAAGGTTTTCAATGCCCGTGAGGAGCAGGCAGAGTACGCCCGCCTTCAACAGGAGATGAGTCTGCAAACCCAAACCTTGCTACCTTTGGGGCCAGCGGCAGCCACACATGGTCCAAGAGGGACTGTGCGTGGTGGGGGTGCAACGAGAGGATGCTTCCAGTGCAGAAACGAAGGCCACAGTGCCCCCAACCCCGGGCTCCAGCCCAGCCTTGCCCGGCGTGCGGTCAAAGCGGCCACTGGAAAAGTGACTGCCCCTGGAAAAGTGACGGGCCCTCTGCGTCTCAACGTAGAGGGGCCGTCCTTCCAGGTCATGACCTGCCGCTGGCCACGCTGGAACCGGCTGACGGCTGAAGATGCCAGGACTCGAGGACCCACCACCCTCGCCGGGCCCCCAGGTAAACGCTCAAGGTAGTGGGTAAGCAGATCTCCTTCCTGATCATACAGGGGCTACGTCTCTGTCCTTGCCCTCCTTTTCCAGGCCATTGCCCCTTCCACGATCTCGGTCATGGGTATTGATGGCAAACATGCTCTGGCCTCAGCGCCTTCTCACCCCGCCCTCTCCCCCGCTCCTCCCTCCCTAGAGAACAACTTTCTTGCTGGCACAGGCTTATCAGAAACTCAGTTCGGAACTCAAGCAGTTAGAGGCCTGTTCCAAGAAGTTTTAAAGTTAACTGTTGACAAGGATTTTAAAAGGACCCACTCACCTGGACGGTCCTGCCCCAGGGGTTCAGAGACAGCCCTCATCTGTTTGGCCAGGCCTAACAGAGCCCTCCGACAATGCTCATTAGAACCCAGCACTTTCCTCCAGTATGGAGATGATCTCCTTCTCTGCAGCCCCTCCCTGGACATGTCTCAGAGGCATACAGCTGGCCTCTGCTGGTAGGATTCTTCCAGCCTTCACCCCGCAGCCTACCTGTCCAGACAGCTTGATCCCACAATTCAGGAATGGCAGCCCTGCCTCCGGGCTCTGGCTGCAGCTGCTGCTCTCACCACGGAGGCCCAGAAGATTTGCCTCCAGCAACCCCTACAGGTCTTCTCCAAGATCTTCTGTCACACCGGTCCTTATCTCTCCTTGTCCCCTCTCCCATGCAGGAACTCCATCTCCTGCTCCTGGAGAGTCCTGACATCTCCCTAACTCAGTCCCCAGCCCTGAACCCAGCCACACTCCTTCCTGCTGCCTCCACCCAACCTGCAGCTACCCCTGAGGGAGGCAGCAGGAACTGAGGGCACACTTTTTGAGTCCAGGTCCCATTCTCTATGTCCAGCCTCACAGATTGAGAGGCATCTCAGGTTTAATATTAGCAAAAGCCTGGAATGATAGATCCTCCCTTCCCCCAACTGATGGACAGAGTATGACATAAACTCCACCTGCAGCCGGACATTCCTGAGCACCTTATATGGACTGTGTTAGGCCGAGGCATGGGGGAAAGACCACAGCCATGCAAGCACCCGCAAGGTAGATGGTGACGAAGATAACTGGCAGATAACTGGCCCCTTCCCAGAACCTTGCTAGCCTTCCCAAACCCCTGCCCGAGGCAGGAATTCCACATCTCTCATGCTCTCCACCCTCCCCTCACCAAACGGCTGTATAAAGGAAGTACCTAAGCCCCTGTTTTGGCGCGAACTCCCCTGGCCCACTCTTGGACCGGTGAGTTTCGCCCAGGAGCGCAAGATTAAAACCTCCCTCCCTTTTCCATGGCCTGGACTCTGTGTCTTGTTTCCTGTGTCGCAAACCTTTCAGCGACAAGGTAAAGTAGCATTATCTGTGTGATTTGTTTAAGGGAGAATAAATACCAGAACTTTGGGGCAAGATCACCTTGGGGTCAAATCCTAGCCCTACTTGCTTACCCGGGTGTGATGTTAGAAGTGGTGTGTGATTCCTTGTAATAAAATGGGTATAAGAAGTGTGCTTAGTAGGGTTACTGTGAAGGTTATATAGAATGACGAATGCATAAGCACTGAACATGTCCTTTGGCACAGACAGGTGACGGGTGTGCCTCTTGTCTGTTATCTTTACCCACAAACACCATTGGCCCCAGGTTTTGGAAGTCTCAGTGACCAGCCATGTGACACCTGGCAGCCGGCTGCCACACCCCACCTTGGATATCCCTTTCCTGCCATGCACTCTTATTGCTTCTCTCCTCATGCCCTGTCGTAGCAAGATTGTTTCTGCACTGCTCTGAGCTCTTTGCTGTCACAGACTGTGTTTGTCTCTGAATGCCCAGCATCTGCAGTACCACTTAGTGAAAACCAGTGCTCTAGGCCCACTTGCTCGAGTCATCATGACGAGAGCCCCCAAATGTCTGGCAGGGTCCCATGGTGAGTATCTCCCTAAATCCCCCAGAGCCATCAGGAAAGGAATATGCTGCCCCCAGGCCTTGTCCTGGCCTCCTCTGACATGTGCGTAGAGAGCCACCAGAGTGTTTCTCGGACTTGGTCCTCACTCCAGCTCTCCCCAGTCGGAAGTCCCCTCTCTGACTTAGTGTCTTATTGGGAAAGGCCCCGACTTCCTGCACTTCAGGTGTATCCGCCTCAAGGCTTTGCCACGTTTGTTCTAGAGAGAGGGCGGGACATGGGTGTGGAGATGGGAACATACTGTTTTCTCTTTCGGAACTTGGGTTTTTTTCTCACCTTTATTTATTTTGGTCTTAATACATAAAACCCAGAATTCCTTAGCAAGCCCTATGGTTACATTTCATGAACCTCTTCCTTTTCCAAGCCACCTGGCCCATCTACTCCCTTCCACCCCAGTTTCTGCATTTGGCCTTCCCAAGGGCCCTGCCCTGGGCAGCATGCTTAGGCTTGGCTAGGGCCCTGCCGATGCTGGTTCACATTAGGCATCTGAATGAAAATTTGAAAGACACAGCCTCAGTGTACTATTAGTTAATCTGCATGACGATAAACACTGTTTTCTGGACTATCTTAAAATCAACTATTTTTCCCCTTTCATTTAAAAAGTGCATCTTTGATATTATGTAATCAAATTTGAGACTTTATTTTGATAGAATATAGAAATTCATGGTTCAACTCTTTCTTCTTCAAAATAATGTAGTGTGGAATTTGTCCTGAACTTTAATCTACTCGCCCTCATTTACTGCTATCTTTACTTCAGAAACTGAAAGCTTATGTTCACTCATTGTGTAAGTTGTCCCATCACTAGTCTTTCAGCACTGAGAGGAGAACGGACTTCCAGAGCTTGAAGGGAAGGTGTCAGGGTTCATTGTGCCTCAAACCCTCATTTACAGATGGCAGAGTATTTAGTGCCCTGTACAACCCTACACAGCGAGAAAGAGGCAGGTCTGAAGTCCTAACATTCTGTTTTTTTTTCTTCCTATCCTTCAAAAAAACACACACACTTTATTGGAGGCAATTCAGAAATATGATAGCTTCAGGAAAGAATGTATTATAACAAATGGGAAGGGATATAATTTTTTTTTTAGGATTTGTGATGTGCCAGGCACTGTATATAACTTATTTCATTTGATCCCCATGGAAGTGTTATTGTATTTCCATTTTATAAGTGGGAATCTGAAACTCACAGAAGTTAGGTAAAGCCAGTAAGAGCCTGGCCAGGACTTTACCCCAAGTTGTTCTCTCTCCAAAGTCTAGGCTCTAGAATTCAGCCTCCTGCTCTCTTTTAAAGCAGGCTTACATGTATCCAAATAACAGTAAAAATGCCTAACTAGACTTTATAAAATACTTGAGCATTTGTTACTTTTTACAGAAGGGACTAAAAGCTTCTTGGTCTCATATCTACATAACAGTCATTGTTGGTATTGGAGGTATACTGTCAACTTCCTTGGGCATTGTGTAGAAAGTGTCCACACCTGGTGTTAGAAAACCTGGTAGATTCACATTCTGGTGCCATCAACATTGCCCTTTTTGTATTCAGAGATATGAACACACACTAGGCACTAGTGGTGAGTATGATATTATCTCCTCAGAGAATTTCCCTTACCTCCTCCTCAGGGCCAGACACTCCACTGGACATCAGCCATGGACCCTGCAGTGTAGTTTCCTCTCTGCCATGGGCATTAATAGCATTGGTTCTGGAATCACATGCTTAGATCTAGTTCTGGCCCTTCCATTCATAAACAGTGGGACCTTAGGCTAGATATTTGATCTCCCTTTACCTTAGTTTCCTCACCTTAAAATAGGAATAAGACCAACCTCACAGGATTGTCATGAGGATTAAATGAGAAGATATTTGTGAAGAGTGACATTTAGTAGGCAGCAGTAAAGTTTAACACATTACATACATTAAAGTACTATGCAAATGTAAGGAAGTATTACTTGACTGTAACATAACTATTAATTATTATAATGTGTAGAAAATAACTGTTGAACTTCTTACTGTTACCCATTATTTCTTTTGATCCATCAGAGGCCAGCAGAAATAGTAGATGAGGAAGAAGACGGAGAGAAGGAAAGCAAGGATGCAGAAAAGAAAGAAGAGTTTTCAGGAATGAATGGTGAAGTTGAAGAGGAGGGAGCTGGGGAGGCTACAGCTGCCTCCGAGCAAGCAGAGGAGATGCCGGGGCACATGGAGGAGCAGGGAAGAACCACTCGTGTTAATGGAGGCACTGATGAAGAAAATGGTGAGGAAGTGGATCTGGTCAGTAACGAGCTTCAGGAGGCAGTGGATGAGGAAATAAAGTCTCAAGGAGCTGGCAGTGGACAAGAGGAGGTATTTCTATTGCTTTTGCTCTCTTGTGTGCTTGCATGTGTGTGTGTGTGTATGCAATTAGAGGATTATTCATGCACTTAAGACTTGCATTGAAACCACTTGTTGAGTAGGGAAAGATCCAATACTATTTAGTTGACTAAATTATTTCAATAAGTTAAGAAGGACTGTTGCCCAGCCAGTGTTGCTCAGTTGGTTGAGCATTGTCCCATGCACTGAGAGATCACCAGTTTGATTCCAGATCAGGGCATATGCCCGGATTGTGGCTTGATCTCCAGTAGGGGGTGTGCAGGAGACAGCTCATCAATGTTTCTCTCTCATTGATGTTTCTATCTCTCTCTTCCTCTCCCTTCCCCTCTTTCTAAAAAATATATACATATATACATACATACATACTAAAAAAAGGACTGTCAACCACTTATCTGATAGAATATAGGAATTCATGGTTCAACTCTTTCTTCTTCAAAATAATGTCCATTGGTGGTCTGTGAGGTCCAAAAGGTTGGCAACCGCTGGTTTAATGAAACCGAGAACATCATCTCTGTTATGTGTGCTTCTTTGCTCTCTAGAAATATTAAACTTTAATTTGGTTAGCCCACTTTAAATGGATTAATTGAATTAAGTACACAATATCCCAGGCACTTAATAATATATATTTCTATTCATTATACAGCGAGGGTGAATGAATATGTGCCGAAGCCTCCTTCCCAGCCTGTTTTCCCACCACAGCCCTGGAGCAGGATATTCTCAAGTCCTAGCATTCTTCCATAGAATCAGATGAAATTCGATAGGAGAGATTAAGTTAGATGCTGTTGAACAGGCTAAAGTCGAGTCTCATAGTATAAGAGGCTGTATACTCCACAGCATTCTCACCATCTGCTGGTCTGCTTATGCCCTTCTTTCCTGTATATCCATCAGCTCAAGGCCCACCTCCCTCAAAGGTGTAGCCTCTAACATAGGCCTTGGTCTGTTCATCCCTTACAACCCAGTATGATGAATGGGGTCTTCTTGGTTACTTATTAATGATTTATCTGTTTGATCTTTCTTAGAGAGACCAAGTTTAGTAATGGTAAAATGCAAAATGTTTTTGTGGCCAGGTTTCAGTAACTAGTGCAGAATTACCTGTAATCTACTGTATGGCTTATGTAAAAACTCACAACCCGGGAGCCCTCAGGGGCAGGAGGCAACCCAGGGATCACACCTCTGCTGCTGCCACTGCCGGCAGTGCAAGCCTCAGCTGGCCCTGGTTACCTGAGCCTCGGGCAGCCCCAGGCAGCTAGGTAGCCACCATCTGAGGTTTGCATGTGCCTCACCCTGGGCGGCTGGGCAGCCGACATCCAAGGTTTGCCTGTGCCTCGGGCGTCAGCTGGGCAGCTGCCATCAAGGCTTTCCTGCACCTCGGGCTGGCCCTGGACAGCTGGGCAGCTGACATCGAGGCTTGCCTGTGCCTTGGGCTGGTCCTGGGTGCCTGGGGGGCTGAGGGGACTGGGCACCGCCATCTTGTGTCTGTGGGCGCCACTGTCTTTGAGGGCATGGCAGTCAATTAGCATATTCCCTTCTTACTGGCTGTGGGCACCACCATCTTTGTGATGACGTGATGGTCAATTAGCATATTCCCCCTTTATTAGATAGGATATATATATTGATTTCAGAATGAAAGGGGGCAGGAAAGAGATAGAAACATCAATGATGAGAAAGAATCACTGACCAGTTGCCTCCTGCATGTCCCCAGAGCTCCCAACTTGGGCATGTGCCCTGACCAGGAAATGAACCATCACTTCCTGGGTCATAGGTCAATGTTCAATCACTGAGCCACACCTGCCAGGCTGCAAAAACATTCTTAACAACTAAATGAAAACACTCAATGTGTCTCTCATCTTATCTCAGCATGAGGTACTCATGGCCCTATTCTATAAGAAATTTCCCATATGTAGTTCTACATGGTTATTAAAACATAGCTAAAATTTCTATTCTGAAGTTGTTTGTAGCTAAATTAAAAAAAAAAAGAATTCAGTCAATTACATGATTCCCTTTATCTCCATAAGGAAACAAAATTAATTTCTCAAGCAAGGCAAAAGAAAAAAAATGTTTCTCAAAGGAAGAAAAGTCTCTTGTCTGGGGACTCATATAGGAAACACAATAATGCAAACTGTCATGAAGTTCTTTGTTATTATAGTAGCCTTTGATGAATGCTTATAGCATAAAATCAAAGTATAAATTCTATGTGGGACCTAGATAGTAAATCCAAGTACGCATTTTTTCCAGTAGCCTCGCTTCATTTAATGTTATGACCCAAATAGGTTTTTATAAATGTGAAACCTATAAAACCATCCCATAAAATTAATTTTTTAAAAATAGGTCTTTCATAGGAATTGGGTATCAGTCAAAATCAAGGTTATATAATTTGAAGAAGAAGTATTAGAAGTATACTAGTATATCAAGGGTATGTATTGGAAATCAAATGAACAAGTGCCTGATATGTGACTAGTTAGGGATTTTAAGGACTATACACATACCTAAGACAGAGCTGTTACACTCAAAAGGTTCGATCTTTTTTGATTCATCTCTCTTATAATTATAATATATTTTATTTTTATACTATTTGTATTAGTATAGGTACTCTAAGCAAACCAATTACATGAAAAGCCAGATTTATATGAATTATAAATTATACATTAATAATTAAATTTTTCGGAAGGATTCTCTATTTATAAAATGACTAAAAATTCAGTTCACCATATAACATTTTGTTCCACATAACAGTTCTTAAGCAAAGTGTGGTAAGATTGTAGGAAACAGCAGGAAATACATAACAAATACAAAATAACCAACTAATATTTATTGTTCTTGCACTGTGTTCAGGATGCTATTTGAGACACTTCATGAGAGTTATTAGAGAATGTGAAATAAGAGATAGTTCTGGTAATGGTTTTTTTTTCTTTTTTAGAACATAAATCATGGCCTGTAGGGGTGGGGGACTTGGAGCTGGTCCTGTTCTCTCCTCACAGGTGACCATTGTGGGGGCTGTGGAGCCTCCAGGACTCCATGGAACAGAGTTTGAGAACCACCTAATTCTAATCTCGCCCCCTTGGTTTTCAGACTAGTGGGGAAAGACAGACTAAATAAGACAATATAATTAATAACATAGGAGAAGCCCAAGTGGCAAGGACAAAGGCTGCTGTTGGAGACATGCTGCCTGTGTTTTCATATCCTGTCCTGCTCTTATCTGCTTGATACTTTATGCTACTTTGTACCATATTCACAAAGAATTTGTAAGCTCTTGTAGAAAACTAATAGAAGAACAGCTAGTATGGGACTGGGTTAATGAGACATGAGGGTAGAATTGCTGCATGCTTCTCTTCCCTTTTCTCTGAAAATGGGAAAATGAAAAGTATAAATACGCTGTTGAAAAGCTCAAAGGGAAATAAAGGAAAACATCAAGAAAAATAAAACCTGAAGCACAGGAAATAAGTATGTGCCCCCCTTAAAGCATAGAGTGGGTTATGGTCCCAGAAAAGGCTTCTGTACAATTATGAGACTGGTGTGTTCACTGGGTGATGAGAGACTAAAACACAAAGGAACCCAAGGAACTGGTCTTAGTTGAATATTTATATAACTAAATGGAATATCGAATATTTTTTTTCCTTCTAAGTTTTATTATCTTTGTAACTAAAGAGCTAAATATCTTGTTTTGATCTGTTTTCCTCCAGGTTGACTTAGACCCTGAAAGACCACCAAGGCCAGAAGTAAAAATCACTGGTCCACAAGAAAATGAGGACAACGAACAAAGCAAAGACTATGCTGTCGTAGCATAGGTGATTTTTAAAAAAGAGAGTGTATTGATTATAAGAAAAATGAAGGGCTATAATACTTGAATAATAAGGATATAGTCCTTGCTAAACATGATGTGACAAAACGATTGAAAACTACCTACTGAATTTTAAAATTAGAGACCTATTGGAAAGAGCAGATAACTTTGAATAGCTACTAAAGGAGAGTGACTTCTCATTATGGGATGTGTTTTTAGAAGTCATTTAGAAAATTAAGAGATCTAGATAGAGGAGAATTTGACCTGGAAGATAGCTGGGTACTTGTTTTTGTAAAGGATGAAAAAGAATGGAATTACTCCTATTGTATACTTTTTTTAAATTTTAGAAGTGAGATTATTAGATGGCAGCCTATGCTAAAGCACTTATCTAAGAAGGCATAGAATTTTAAATGATAATAAGAAAGCATGTACTATTTTTAAAGCAATAAACTCCTGAATAAACAATTTATGATTTAGTTTCAGAGATAATTTGGAAATGGCAGTAGATTAAAATGTTTCCATGACTGTTGGCATTCCATTCTTTCTTCCTCCTTAGCCAAAATCCACCTTAAAAGAATTAAAAAGAAGGCAAGGTATTCATTTTGGAAGGAGGAAGTATTCATTCAGTGTATTAGTGATTAATATTGTCATGTTCCTCCCTTAAGAGCTTCAGGTTTTAATCCTTGTGGCTTTCATAACACATAACTCAGGAAGGAATTATAAAAGAACATCCAGTTATATTACTGAGCCTAGATTGATGGTTTGCAAATTCTGGCATTCTATGGATTTTCAGTGACCCAATCTACCTTTACCAGTAATATACCTCTCTTCTTCCTCATGTTAGGGAACTCAATATTGGCTGTTCCAAAGATTGAATTTGCTCCCATTTTTTACAAAAGGAAAATGTAGGCTTATGAAGAATCTGTCACTGCTCAATTCCACTTGCTTTTTGCTTTATTTCTATTAGGATTGCCTTGTCATATTTTGTCCCTAAGGATATCAGCAAATATTTATTTTCAAGCCAGTTATATTTAGATTTTCTAGCAGATTCCTTTCTGTATAATTAGAAGTTATCTGCTAGAAATTGTTGAAAAAAAAGTTATAAAATTATCATAATGAAACTAGTTCCAATTACTGGTTCGTGGACTGATTATATTTACTCACAATTGCCTTGTTAGGTATATATGGAGAAAAGCATAGTTGTATTAGTTTTTTTTTTAATTCTCAAGAGATAAGGCAGGTTTTCCTTAAATATAGAATTAATATATTTTTGTAATATTAAAGAATATTTTTGTTATGTAGAAATTTAAATTGCTAGTGCTTTCATATAATTCATTATCAATCATAAATTTAAAATATTTTCCCCACCAGATTATATAACCAACCATTTGGAGTCAGAGTAGTTATATGAAGTACTGAATAATGCTATAGAAAATGGATATATTTTTTCTAGCAGCTATTTTAATACTTTCCACAAATAGGAAGTAGAAGCAGACACCATAATGTAACAGTATTGGAAAGAGACAATGATATAAGAGTATATTAATCTGGGAGAATAAATTATAAATGGGACGCTATATTTCTAGTTTAAAATCTAGACTGTGCTGTCTACTCATAGGCGTATTTTTCAGATGGGACAATAAAAGTACCATAGGCTACACGCAACAATCTTGTGCTGCTAGGGAAATAGACTACGTGTTTTTTTAATGATAAATTCCCATACTGTTACTGGGCCTAGGGTTAATTATTTTAAGTCATTTATAAAAATAAGATATTAAATATAATAAATTATAACTAATTGTCAAGGTGATTCTTTCTCTTTTCTTTCTTTAATGAGTTTTTTCTTTCTCTTTTCCTTTTTTAATATAGATACTCTGTGTCTCTTTTTTCTCCTTTCCATCATACTATAAAGCTTAGATTTGCAGGAACTTTTTAGAATCATCTTAATGGAAAACAATGTTATTGTACATTAAACCCAAGTTTGGCATTTTAAATATATTTCAAGAAGGTGATAGTCCACAATAACTGGAGCAAAAAATTGAAAAGTGGGGATGTGATACTTCTCTTGTATATGCGCATATGCTAGAGGGGATGAACAACTAATCACTTAAAAAAAAAAAAGACTGAAATATGCTATTTAACCATGGAAGAAATCATTCACAGAGAATGAAAATTGTGGGCCTCATTTTGGAGATGCCTTTAACATAAATAATGAAAGTTAATTCACCTTCCAAATGTGGAAATTTTTGTCTGGGGGGGAATGGTGTTCTCGGTGGCCTCAGAGTAGCTCCACAAATTGAGTCACTGACAGATATGAGACCATTATGTGAGTGAGCAATAGAGATCTTGGTTTGGCTTTGGGTATTGTTTTATAGAGAGAAGGTGCTATGAATATTCATATAGCTTTTATGTGATAACCAATAACAGGCTTTAAGATATTTGTTTTTAATGATAGATTTCAGTTTTAATTTTATGGAACTCTTTTATTAATCTTAATTTGGTTTTCTGACATTTGTAAACAAGTGGTTTGTTAGTTGAATTGGAACATTAGGAGTTTTTCAGATTAAATAAAGGAGATGTTAACTAAAAACATTTTCATACTAAGGATGTTTCACCTGTTTTAGTTTCACAATGAACTATTGAGAGTTCATGGACTTCTAGTTATAAAACATGATGCTATGACCATAAGGTAATTTTTTACTCATTTTTTCCTATGGCCACAGGGTGACTTTGTATTTACTAAAAACAAAGTTTGTAATTTTAAACATTTAGTTAAATTTATTAAAAGATTTTTGGTTATGTTTTTGGGGAATATTTAAATGCCAGACTCATATGATACTTCATGCATTCTGTCTAATGCTGAGTGTTATTTCCTGCTGTCATCTATAAAAGACAGAAATAGCCTATACATGTGTGTGTGGCTTGCAGTCAGTCAGCTCTCTCTGTACTTGTGAAGCCACACTAATATAAAGTTATTCATACTGATTCTTCCAACTTATAGCTCATAAACCAATATCCTAGAAAATTTCACTAAATGACCTACCTTCTTCACAAAAGATGAAGTTAATTCATCTAGGAAACATTTGTGTTTTTAAATTGTGGCTGCAGAACAACAGGAGGGTATCGTTATCTTATTTACTGACTCTCCTACAGAATTCGCTCTATACGTCCTTTTTTTTTTTTTTTTTGCTCAGTATGTAGCAAAAACAAAATTTCAGAAAGTAGAATAGATTAGTTGCTAAACAGAAAGCATGACATCTGAACTTGTGCCAATCTGAATAGAAATAGACTGTATAGATATACACATATAAACAGCACATACTTGTACAGATGCACTCACACACTTTAAAATATTGCAAAGGCCTCTTCAGGCAGAGTTATTAATAGAGTAAGTCTCCTTTGAGAGAAGCAATGCATAAAAACACATGAGGAAGAAATGCTAAGAAATGACGTATATCATGGTGCTTTAAGACTTGGTTCCCAAAGACTATCAGAGATATGAAAATCTTCTAAAAGTAAGGAAGTTACTCGCGTTTTAATGAAAACTTTATTCAAGGGAGGGCTAAATAGATATATAGTCCTGTTTTCCTGAAATAACTACAGCATACAGTTCTTTAGTTATTTTGTCATCACTCTTACGTACCATATACATTAGGCACAGAATGTTTCATACCAACACAGGTTCTGTCAGAAGGTCATTACTGCTTGTGTGTGATTTACATAAATGTATAGAGGACTCTTTGCTAACAAGCAGCCAGTTCACTACAAATAGAACACAATTAGACCACTGGCTGTCTAGTGTTGAAGTTCAGAGCAGAAGCTTTGTAGCTTCCTTGTATGCATGTGATATCCTAGAATAGACCCATATTTTTAAAAAGTTAGTCTATTTAGTTTTTGTTATTAAATATATATATATTTTTGGTAAATACTATAAGATTTTTGCTTTGCAGAAAATATCCTGGTATATGGATTGGTCTGATTTTTGCTCTTACCACATGAAATTAGTATATTTCCTACCATGAAGTCTAAGTGACTTGGATGGAGAATGAAAGTGTGTCCCCATAAGTTGATAAAGAAGAAAAATACTGTTTATGAAGAAGTATACCATCCTGTAGAATGTGTGGAATCAGGGAAGACTTTTAAAATGTCTGGATAACCATAAAGCATCTATCAAATCAGGAGGTACTTAATGGAGCTAGTTTCATTGATTCAACTTAGCTTAAATCCACGAATGGTACCAAATGAATTATCTGTAGTTTCATCAGCTTAAACCACATAGTATAATTGAGTGTTTGAGTTGTGTCACAAATGTAATGGCATATGAGAAAAGGGAATGACTATAGTCAGTTTTAGAAGAAGGTTGGAGAAAATCTAGTCTGTGTTTTTGCTTCACTGTTTTTCTTGTGCTTTAAATCTCTAATATGTACAATGATAATGGGTGATTATCAATGTAGTAAGTAAAGATTAGGTTGAGCTCATGTTTTTTATACGATTTATGTTTAAAATTTCTCTTTGTAAAGAAACTTGCTGGTTTTGATCAAATTATGAGCATTTAGGTTTTTACTTCTATATCAGTGCTCACTCTAAACCATAAAAGTTCATTGTATGTTATAAGTAAATATATCTGTGTTTTTAAAATTAAAATGTGTCTGGATGGTATATTGTTTGTTTATGATGTTATGTTGCTAATAGCTCATGTATTAATTCTTTGTATGACATTTTTTCACAAATGTAATAGAAACTTTTTGATTTAAACCATGTAGAAATTTAGCACATTAAAAGATTATTCTGTTTCTATTTGGCATGGATATTAAACTTCATTATATGAAGAAAGCAATTTGTATATCTTCATATACATGTTTAGTTGATAAACATTTTAAATATATATCTTAAAATCATTGGTTTTTCTTTTATGAAATGGTATTAGAGTGACACAGGTCCAGAAATTTTGTTATGATAAATATATATTTAAAAACAAAGAATACCTTACACACATTATACATTTTATATAGACACAGCTATAGAATAACTTTACAATCTTACAAAGATATTGGCTAAAATTCTGCTTCAGTTTGTGGAATATTCACTGCTTTCATTCTATTGAATTAAAGTGGTTTTGATTTTTTTCCCTTCATGTTTGAGAAACAAAAGCCATTAAATACAATATTTTTGCCTTCTTGATCTTGATATGTAATAACAAAATACATGTGATTTGGGACACTAACTAAAGAGAAGACAGTACTGTACCTCTCGTGCAGTTGACCTTCCTGTGTTTGTTAAATAAGACTAAAAAAGCAAATCTCCACAGCGAAGGAGTCTATATTTCCAAAGTCAAATCTCTTTAGACTGTGTGGCTAATCAATATTAGAAACTTCCCATAATCAATAATGACAGTAATGGTAATTTCTCCAAGGTATGGTAAAATGGCTAACATGATTGGTTATAAAATTCTTATTTATGAAAATAAACATACAGTTTTGCAGGTTTCCAAGTGTTTCTTCTCCCCCTAATGGGACTTTAATCTATTGAATCATTGCACAGGTCTCTCAAATGCCAACACAAACTCATCTTCTATTAAAGAGACAAATGAAGCAGGAATGACCTGCACTTCAAATGCATTGGTTTAGTAATAACAAAATTGGCTTAAAACACAAAAACAAACAAACACCCCTCCCCCCCCCCAACACACACACACAAAACACCAATAAGGCATTTCCCCTTGACTTCATTGTATTTATTCTTTTTGGCCATAGTCCTCTCCCATTTCCATGAGCAATCTCAAACACAATCGTAATCTTAGCAACTACCTACATGCTCATGACTCTGAAATCTGGGCCAAATTTCTCCCTGAGAGCTCCAGACCTGGGTATATAAATCTCAGTTGGATATTCCTTAGTTACCTCAAACTCAAATGTTTTATTTTTTGATAATATGTTTCTATTCTTACATTGCCTATCCTGGTTAATGATGCATCTTACTGCTCAACTAGAAACCTGGGAGTCATCTTAAAGTATTGACATTCTCTCTATGTCAAATTAGTCATTAAGTTTTATGTTGTTTATTTATCTAATACTTAGAAATGTTATTTCACTGTTTACTGGTATTAATAGGCATTTTCCTCATCTTGTTTTTTGGCCTGAGGGTTTTTCATTTATTCACATGCTTACCTCATTTTTCCACTAGGTTTTGGGCTTTTTGTTATTGCTTTGAAGGGCTTTTTTATAAATCCTTCATAACCTTAGCTGGTTATGTGCTTTACCAATATCTCTGTCAGCTTATGGTTTACCTTGTTTGCTTTTCTAACAATGATACTAGCCTAGAGAAAGTTTTCATATTGATGTAGTCACATATATTAATATTTTTATAATTTATGGGGTTTTTGTAGTTTACTTAAAAATTTGTCTGAACCTCAATGTCAATTATATTCTGTAATACTTTCTAATTTTTTAAAGTTTTGCTTTTCACATTTAGGACTTTATCTGTCCAGGCATGTATTTTTGTGTGCACTGGAATTAGGGCCTAATTTTCTTACACTTTTTCATATGGGTAAAAAAATATCTTAGCACTATTTATTGAACATGCTGTTCCCTCCCTACTCCCCCATTGATTTGTAGTCAGAAATAAGTCAAGTTCTCATTTGTATTTTGGGAAGTTCTTGACTAAAGATTGGAGGAGATTCCTATTATGGACTGAATTGTGTCCCCCCAAATTTGTATGTTGAATTACTCAACCCCCCAGGTAACTGTATTTGGAGATAGGGCCTTTGTGGAGGCAATAACAGGTAAATGAGGTCATAAGGGTGGAGCCCTAATTCTACAGGACTGATGTCTTTATAAGAAGAGGGAGAGACACCAGAGCTCATGGAGAAAAGGACATGTGAGGACACAGCCAAAAGGCATCCATCCACAAGCCAGCAAGAGAGGCATCACCAGAAACCAAATCTGCCAGCACCTGATTATGGACTCCTACCTCCAGAACTATGAGAAAAAAAAAATTATGTTGTTAAAGCCACTCAGTTTGTGATATTTTGTTATGGCAGCCAGAGCAGACTAATCCAAACCTCTTCTTCTTGCTGAGTCCTAAATTATATAATAAGGTTTTATTTATTTATTATTTTTTGGTCAGTGAATAGAAAATAGAAAATAGTAGTTTAGAAGTGTCTCCCCCCCCCCCCCCACCAACTTCTCTTTGTTTCACTCTCAAGATAACGTTAAGTTTTTACCATCCTTTTTCCATATTGATTTCTTGGTCTTCTGCTAATGAGCTGCTACCCTTTGCAGGGGATTAGATTGGAGGCTGTATAAGTGAAGTGGATCCAAAGAGGGCTGCTTGGGGTCCAGCTCTTCAAATATAATCTGGACATTGCTTCTTCACCTATGTGGTGACTATTTTTTTACATCCAGGACTAGAGGCCCGATGCACGAAATTTGTGCAAGGGGCTCGGCCCTCACAGCCGCAGTGGCTTGCCTCGGCCCTCAAAGCCCTGGCTTCGTCTGGAAGGTCATCAGGAAGGTCGGTCAGCTGTCTGGTGTAATTAGCATATTATGCTTTTATTATTATAGATGGTTGACAATAGTGAAATATAATGGGAAACATGTCCCATCTAAAGTATTGAAAGGCAGGGTTCCTCACACACACATACACACACAAAAATAATAATAAAAAATAATGAAAATAGCATGCAAAAATGATCATTACAAAGTGCAGTATGAACAGGCATGTTGTACTCCCATGTTTTATTCCTTCCCTTTTTTGTAACTTTTAGATAATGATCTTTGGGGATGGGAGTGACCCAAGTCTAGAGGTACTAGCTCTCCTTGTGATAGCCTATTAAGTTTTTGTGTTCATAGATGAAGGAAACATTCTTCATAAAAAATGGTTTATAGCAGAAGGTTTATCCATAGATTCTCTAGCCTGATAGAGAATTTTTCCATTTTGTTTTACTAGGCTCCTTTACCAAAACTTCACTAAATTTTAAATGATGATAGCTTTATAATAAGAAGTGATGCCTGGTTGAATGAAACTCCCTACTCAATTAAAACTATTTTGTCTCACCCAGCCAGTGTGCTCAGTGGTTGAATATCAACCCATGGACCAGGAGGTCACAGTTCAATTCCTGGTCGGGGCACAGGTTGTGGGCTTGATACCCAGCAGGGAACATGCAAAAGACAGCCGATCAATGATTCTCTCTCATAATTGATGTTTCTATCTCACTCTTCCTCTTTGAAATCAATAAAAACATATTTAAAATATTTTGTCTTTTTACTCATAAAAATTTAAGATCAACTTGTCAGGTTCTGTGAAAAAGCCTGTTGAGATTTTGACTACAACTGCGTAGGCCTTTATAATATTGTGATATCCCATCTATAAATTTGAAGCATCCATTCAAGTTTTTAAAAAGTCCTTCCAAAAATTGGTATAATTTTTAAAGTAAAGATCTTAAACATCTTTTATGACATTTACTTCCAGATATTTTAGTTCTGTGGCTATTATGAATGGAATAATTTTTTAAATTGTTTTGTTTTTCAATTATTTATTGATATGTAGGGTTGTCATTGATTTCTATAAATTGCTTTTCTATTTAGCACCTTGTTAAACTGTTGTTATTACAAGTGTTTTGTAAATTTCTGTAGGATTTTTATGAAGACTATAATACCTGCAAATATAACATCTTTTTCTGTTCCCATCTTAAAATAAATTTTCTTATTGAACTAGCCAGAACAAATTAAATGGAAGCAATAGCACATATTTTTGTCTTCCCCTGACATTAAGAAAATGCTTCCATATGTGTCCTCATCCCTCATTCACCCCCTTAATCAATAAAGAAATTAAAGATTGAAAAAAAGAGAATACTTCCAGTACTTAACATTAAATGTGATATTTATATTTTTGATAGATACTTTATATCAGGTTAAATTTCTCTTTTATTCCTAGTTTTCTAAGAGGTGTTTTACTTGAAAATTCTGAAAGGATAAATGATTCTGAATTCATTAAGGTTTTTATTATTTTCTTTAGTTTTTTAAATGTTGTGAATTACATTTTTTTTTTCCAAATGTTCAACCATTCTTACATTCTTAGATAACTATGCTCATAGGCTCCTAGAAATATCATGGGCCTTTTGGTACCACCTTAGCTTCTTGGTGGTAAAAAAAATCTATGCAAAATAAAAATTCAGTCTTGCAACATTCATAGGTTCTCAAATTTATATTACCCGTATAGTATGGGACTCCTAAAATAAAGGATGTACATAAAAGAACCATGAGACCTCTAAGGCAGTGGTAAAGGAAATGTAAATCCTCTACAGAGACACTTCCACACCCTGGAATATAATCATCTCACACAAAATAATCCACAAACTGCTCCCCAAAATGATACGCAAGTCACATAAGGACAGGACCTTCATGAGGTCAAGGCAACAGACACAAGTGGGGAAACAGACACCAAGGAAGTAGAAATAATAACTTTTAAAGTCTTGTGGGTCTTTAATTGAATATTTAAGTATGTTCAAAATTATTAAAACTATAAAATGGATAGAAAACATAATAAAAGAGCAGGACCTCATAATAGACAAAAGAACAAATTTGAAAAACTAGAGCTTTTAAAAATGAATACCAGTCATTTTCATTCCAGCTTTACTGGGGTACAATTGACAAATAACAACTGTATATGTTTAAGGCGTGTAATGTGATGAATATATATATATATATATATATATATATATATATATATATACATATATATATATGTATATATATATATATATATATATATATATATATATATATATATACCAGAATCAAGCTAATTATTTTCTCACTTCTGCAGAGGAGAAAATAATAGTAGCTACTTTGTTGACCTGGAGGATTTAAAGAGAGAATGCAATTACAGCACTCAGCACAGAGCAAGCACAACGCAGCTGTTAGATATTATGGTTATTAGCTTTCTGACTTGGTTTTTGGCACCTTCTTTTTAAAGCTCTGCCAACTTTCCCTGGCTTCTTACTGCTTCTTTACTATCCACCTTGGAGCCAGAATTATTTTTCTTGGGGCTTTGCCATTAATGACAAAAATACTCCCCAAAGCTCTATTCATCTCTACCTGTATTACCTTGGACTGGCTAGGTTCACAACCTATTTCTAAAGCTACTGATTAATTTTCAGGATGTGTCATGTAAAGAGGGGAAGATGGGTTGATGATGATGATGACAGTGTATGAGTGTGTGGATGTATCAGAGTAGGATGGATCAAGCTCTTATTGCTTGACGTTCTTCATGTTGGCGTTGGTTTTTGGTAAGCTTCACAATATTGAATACTCAAGCTGTTTTACTTGTGAAATTCAGGGGTTTTGTTTTTGTATTTACCTGGGAGCCTTAATTACTGTTGATTCCAGCCCACGTGGAATAGCCATAGATGAATGCATATTGGAAAGTTTCTATTATGCAATATGGTTATCTTTGAAGTAATCAGCATTAGGCTTCCTCTGAAATACTAATGGGTAACCAGATACCTGTTTGGACATCATGCTAGTGTGAAGTCTTAAAAATTATCATCTTTGTATTTAATAAAATATTTATTGCGCGCCCTGCAAAGTACTCAGTCTCCAAGCTCCGCCGCCTCCTTTCTCTGCTTCTGCACCTTCAATGGCTCCACACAGTGAGGGGGTTGCCAGAGAGCCGCCTGCTTTCTGGTCCTTCTTTGTGTGTCTGAAAGGCAATCCCCAATTAGGAAATCAAATCAAATCAATGATGATTATTTGGGCTATTCAGATGAGGAAATGCAACTTTGCCCTTCATTTCTAGGAGTGAAATTTTCAAGTCCACTGAGATTATTTCAAACTCCATGTTTGAAATATTTATTTTCTGAAGAAAATTTCCTCAGAAGAGTATCTGGTTACTAGCCACGGAAATTACTTTCCTCTCTTTGGCTGGAGACCATCATCCTCAAACTAATTTCCTGTTTAGTGCTCAATATTTGAAAGCAGGAAATTGTCATAATAAATAGGAAGCTTGAGATGATGGTAGAAGCACATTCAGAAATTTGGTTGCTCAGGGAATCATTTTTGCCTACTTTATTAAAAACCTAGGCCTTATTTAGCATTTTGCCCCTCATTCTTATTCTCATCAATAGCCATTATCAGTAGCACTTTATTAAATATTGAGCTCTGCTTGGCACTATGAGGAAGTGATTGGGCCCCTGTCCACTAGCAGCTTGTAACAATTGTAAGAACAAAAATGACAGTATTAACTTGATACTTAACTCTTGCTAGACACTCTGCTAAGCATCTTAGCTGGTTTTTTAAAAAAATTAATTCTTATAACAGGCATATGAGGAAGGTACTATTATTACTTCCTTTTTATTGAAGTTCATGAGACACGAAGTCAATAATTTGCTCAAAGTCACACAACTGGTCATCAAAGAGTCTGGATTCACCCCTTCCCAGCTTACATTATCAATGTTCTACTGCTTCAATGATCTAACCTGAAAAACTGGAAAGCAGAGAGAGAGTGCACATATAGACCAAAAATATCAGTGTGGATGTATTATTGCACACTAGATGTAAGCACATTTTGCAGGATGAGGGTGAGAAGGAAATTGGGGGAGCTGCATTTTGAGTAGCATTTCTGCTGTCTTCAAAAGAGTGAACTTCTACAGGGAGACTATACATTTGCAACTTGATTGAAGGAATAGGGTGAGGCACACAGGGAAGCAGCCCAGGTTCTGTTTTAGAAAAGGGCCAGTTGCCTGGGCCACCTGGAGAGGTCGGGGACTCAGTCAGCTGGGCTGCAGCAAGCCAGGTCGGCACATCGTGGGGACCCAGCTCCTGGAACGGGCTTGCTCAGCCAGCTCAGTATGCCGCACTGTATATATGACACCAGCCTGGCAGGGCCTCGTCATGACACGTCCATAGCCTTTTGCATGTCACCAGAGGCAGGTGAATGTCAATCAACCATCACACTTGTTTAAGCTTTTTATCCTAATGTTGGAGCAACATAATCTAGTGACGCAAATGCCAGCTTAGGAAGTCAATAAAGTCAGATTCTATTCTTGGTCTTTTCTGGGATAAGTCACTGGTTGGAAGGAGCAGTCATTCTGAGTAGCTGAAAATAACTAACAAGACATTTTAATGAGTTAATAAATCTTTCTCACTGAACTACATGGAAAGACATGAAACATTACACTTTAGCTACTCACCAGCCTTAATTAACTTGATGTTGAAAAGGTCACTGCCCTGTCTGGAGGGTTCCAAATCACTTCAGACCTGTCAGAAGGGATAACTGTAGGGTTGACAGAAAATGTGTACACAGGCAAATGAGAGCCTTATGCCGTCCCCTGAGCCTGACACGGGTGCATTTTAAATGAGCCACACCCCAGGTAATAACAGCTGGCATTTATTAAGGGCTAGCTCTCTGTAAGTCATTCTTCCAAGTGCTTTAGATGCATTAACTCATTTAGCCCTTATCAGCAATCCTGGTAGGTACAAGCTGTTATAATTATTGATAGCTGAGGAAACTGAGTCACAGAAGGTTGTAATGATTTGACCAAACTTTTACGGTCTGCAAAGTGATAGAGCTAAGTTTTGAATGTATAGAGTGTGAGTGGAGAGTCTGCACGCTAAACCCCAAGGCTTTGATGCCTCCCTCAGTCAGGTTGGGTTGTGCTCCCATAGTTAAAAATGCGTAAGCACCTGGCTGGTGTGGCTCAGTGGCTGAGCATCGACTTAGGAACTAGAAGGTCATGGTTTGATTCCTGGTCAGGGCACATGCCCAGGTTGCGGACTCTATTTCCAGTGGGGGGTGTGCAGGAGGCAGCCAATCCATGATTCCCTATCATCATGATGTTTCTATCTCTCCCTCTCCCTTCTTCTCTGAAATCAATAAAAATATATTTAAAAAAAAATAAAAATGTATAAGCAACAGCATGGATGAATCTGGAGATGACTATGCTGAGTGAAATGAGCCAGAGAAAGACAAGTACTACATAATCTCTCTCATATGTGGAATCTCATGAGCAAAATAAACTGATGAACAAAATAGAACCAGAGGGATGGATATTTGGAACAGACTGACAGCTGTCAGAGGGAAGGTGGTAGGTGGTGGAGGGGACTGGATAAAAGAAGGTGAGAGATGAGCTAAAAAGTATATATGTATAACCCAAAGATACAGACAGGTGTGGTGATGGCCAGGGGGCAGTGGGGGCAGAGGCTGGGTGGAGGTGGGCAAAGCAGTGAGAAGAGTGGGGACATCTGTAATAGTGTCAACAATAAAAATAAAGTTTAAAAAAGTACACAAGCCACCCATGGGTTTTAAGGCACTAAAACCACCCAGGAATTCCCTAAACGCATTTTAGGACAGGTCAAAGCATGCAAGGCCCTCAGGTGCTGCATGGGAAATATATTCTTACCCATGTCACACAAAGTGGTGGAGGTCACCAGGAGGTTGGGTGGGTAAGAAAAATTATGGCCGTTTTTTGAGCTAAAACGCCTCACTTCAGCAAGGATTTATTGAGCTTCTCCTGTGAACTAGATACCATGTTAAGTATTGTGCAGAAATATGAGTAAGACATAGTATCAACTTTCAAGGACCTCACTGATGAGCATGTTTGCCTTTTATAAAATTTCTGAGGAAACAAAAATAGCAGTTTGGACTGATCTTCTGTAAACTCAGCACTAGGGAGTCTCACCTCCATCGCTTGTGCTGATTCCCATGTAGAAGTAACGTGTATATTTCCTGCTGGCATTTTATGCTCTGTGAAAGTGCAGCTACTTTCTTATCCTTTCCAGAACAATCTATTCACAGGGGAGGGCCTCTGAGAGTCAGGCCACCTCGGTGTAAATGCTAGTTTGATCACTCCTGGCTACATGTTCTTGGGTGAACCTAGACTCCCTTATGTATAAAATGGAGAAAATAAAAGTAGTCACCCTTTGAATGCTTTCAAGAATAAATTAAATGCAAAACTGCATGGCAATGTTTATCACAGTGCGTGCAACTGAGAAAGCTCTCAATACATGTAAGCTCTTTTGATTGTTTTCTTGGCATTCTTCCTTTTCTGAGTTTCATCTCCTCAAGCAGTACTTGGAAAGAGACTCTCCAGCAAGACAATGATTATAGATCCTCCCCTCTCCGCCTGCCCCCTCCCCGCTCCCCAAGAGCAGATAGTAAATTGGCCCAGGGGAAAGATATAGAAACAACAGGCTCAGTATTTCTTGCTGATGTTCCATTTATGAGAAAGCAAAGGAAGTAACAAGGGAGCAATTTCTCTGGAATAGACTCTGCAGTTGATGCTGTACTGGAGACAGAAACCTTGAGAGAAAGCCAAGGCCGTCTTAAGCGCTGGGGCACAGAGCACTCCCTCTCCCGTCAGCTCCCTTCTCTAGGGTTCGGGCCCTGCAGCTCTTCCCACTGGGGCTGCTCTGAGTGGTCTCCTACTATCCTCAAGCTTTCCTTCTCTGGCCTGATCTTGGTCTTCTGTAGGAAACCTCCACCGAGATTCAGCCTTAGCCTCCAGTCTGGCCCTTTGCACAGCCCTAGCGGGAGCTGTTCACATTGGAGCTGGGTAGCTTTGTGACCTTGTCACTACAGATGCCAGTCCTCCCCAGGGCATCTGTAGTGATGCACCCACCCGCTCTGGGAGTTTGTATGTACTGTTGCCTCTGCCTTGAAAGCTCTTCTCTCTCTCTTCCCAGGGTCCACTGCCGCTCCCCAATCCCCAAAGGACCAAATTCCTCCTGAGGCCAGGATCACTCTGCTTTCTTTCTACTCATATTTCATGATAAAGTTTAAATATCATGTCCTCAGGGAGGCTTGCCTGGAATCTTATCTAGAATAAATCCCTTCATGTAAACAAAATCCCTTGATGCTTTTTATTTTATTTTTTAAGCCTCTAATACAACAGTGATTTGCTTCAAGTCTATATAAAGGTCGCGGGGTCAGACACTGTCTGTCCTGGTCTGCACTTTGTGAATATAATAAACAGTTCTGTCTTCCCCAACCCCCCAACCCCCGCCGCAGCCTCTCTCAGAGGAAACCTTTTAATATTTCCTATTTGAAACTCTTCCAATGGCTTCTTCCATAACTGTAAATAACATATTTATTATTTCCTGATTTATAACTGAGACTGTTTTCCTACCATGAAAGATGAGGGTTTAATTTAATTTCTCTACATCTCATGCCCCCCTCTTCTTTCCAAAGTTTGTAATGTCTCATTTTTAGTTCTTTCATTGGGTTATCTTTATAATTGCACACTTTAACGGAGGCCATTATTTCTTTTCATAAATGTGAGATAATTACCCTTGCTTCCTCACTAAATTAGATGAGGGTATTAGTATTTCTACCATAATCTCCTCTTAATCCTTTTTCCCATCTGCTTTCCAAAATTTGCTAATTCTACCTTTATTTTAATATCTTCAAATTTATCACATATGCAGTCTATTTTATAATCATTATTTAGATTTTTCTTTTGTCCATAGTTTGACTTTGGACGTTGGAAAGAAGTAAACCATTGGTTGGACTTTGTAAAATGTTTGTGTCTGCAGAGCCCCTGGGGCACAGAGTGCCCTTCCTCCTCTGAGGGATCAGCATCCAGCTCCTGTTCTACTAGAAATGAACGTGCCCAATAGGAAGGTCAAAGTTCAAATGGCTCCTTTGTTCTTACACTCTATCAATTCTTACCCACGATTCCACAATCATGCTTAATATTTGGACTGTAATTTCCTTGTGCAGTTTATATTAAAATTTTATTTTTGGAGTTTCTATGGTTTTTATCTTTTCTTTTTCATAGAGCATATCTATTTTCTGTAGACTGAAATTTACCTTACCATCAGTTGCATGCAATCAGTTTTTCCCTTTCCCAATCTAAATTTTATTGCTTTGTTCTTGTTGGTTGTTCTTTCTGGAAGCTTGCTAGATCCTTTTTATCTTTTGTGTTCTCAAATTTCATAACAATGTTTCAATTTTTTTATTTGGATTTTAAAAATTTGTTATTAAATTTATTGGGGTGACATTGGTTCATAAAATTATATACGTTTCAAGTGCACAGTTCTATAATACATCATCTGTATATTGTCAAAAATGACTTTTTTAAACCATTCACATTGCAGAATATTCAGCAGGCACTTCCAATATTAAGATTTCTATATTCTACAGCCTGGATAAATTTTCTTCTATTATTTTATTAATAATTTCTTCTTCACTTTTTCCTGTTATCTTTTTCTCTTTGACTGACTCTCTGTCTTTTATCTTTTTTTTGCTTCATAATTTTATTTTTATGGGAGGTATTTTACTTTTGGGAAAATACCTTCAACTTACTCTCTTATGAATGTGTTGTTTTTAAACTATTTGATATTCCTTTTCATAGTATTCTATTTTTATCTAATTTATGCAATTTTTTTCTTGAAGACTAGACTTTTTTAGAGTTGTCCTATGGTTTCTGAAATACTTATATTTCCCAAGGAGTCTATTGTTTTCTATATATATCCTCTTTCAAGATGCTGGTTTTCCTCAGATGTCATGGTTCTGGTATACGTTCCTATTTAAGAATGAAGGATCAGGTGTTTATCCAGGGCTGCTGGAGACAATGGACTCTGCTCTTCACTAGGCAGGCATAGCTCGTCCATCAGCCTCCCCCAGGAATGAGAGGTAAGACTGGTAGCTCTGTCAGCAAGCAGGGCTCATTGGCTGGGGGATGTTGCGTTTAGATGGAATATGGCAAGATAGCCATTAGACTGGATTCCCCCAAGCCCCAATATTAGCTGGAGGAGAAGTTCTGCTCTGGGGTACTCATAGCCATATTCTCAGTCTCAGTCCAAATTCTCAGTCTCAGTCCACACACACACATCCATTAAATATAAAATCTTTTAGTCTCCCTATTAAACATCTCTTTTGTTTTCTGTAGTGCTAGCACAATGTCTAGCTCTAGGTTAAAAAAAAATGCAATAATTGTTTTAAATGACCCTGTAATAGTAGCCCATAGCTTTTATGTATTTGCTCTTGAGGGTTCACCACTCATTAAGTCATGCTCCCTGTACGCAAGCAACTAATAGTCTAGCTTCTAATGGAAGAAACAGATGTGTAAACAAATCACTGTAATAAAGGGAGATAAGTGCGACAGAATGTGTTTGTACAAAGTGCTGGCACTTGAGGAAGAGACATTAAGTCTGACCTGGGAGATGGAGCGGGAGTGAGAGAGAAAGATACACAGAGAAGGTGACATTTCCAGAGGCAGAACTGATACTGAACGAAAGTGCAGCTGCAAGCCTGTAAGCCAGGCTGCTCAGATTTGAATCCCGACTCCGTTGTCGCTTACTGCTTCTCCGTAGACCTGTTATCTCTGCCTATTTCTGCCTGTGTCAAATGGGCAAATGATAATAGCCCAACTTCCTAGGGTTTTTGTGAGGGGTAAATGAATTACTATACATAAAATGCTTCAATGGTGCCTTCCATTCAATACATATTAGGTCATCATTATTGCTATGACTGTATTTCTTGGTGTGGCCTTGAATGAGAGGTTCAGTAGCCAGAGAAGGGGCCCATGGTTATTGCTGGGAAAGTTAGCTTTGTGAGTGGAGGCACGGTGGCAAGAAAATGCAGGCACATTTAGGGGAGAGAGTGGCTGAGTATCACTAGGATGCAGGTTCCAGCACATGTGCCAGAATAAAACTGGGAAGGGATGGGACAGGTCACAGGAGGCCAAGGAAGTGCACGGAGGAGCTACTTTCACATCTGTCATCAGTTTTCTGGCTTGTGGTCCCATGTGCTTATGCATCATGTAAGTAAGACAATTAACAAAGTTAGGGAATCTATAACCTATATAAATTAAAAAACTTCTAGGGACCCCATTCAATGGGTGGCATGGACAATTAGGAACGTTGAGAACATATAGGACCATCTCCCTGAAGATGACAGTCAGGAGATGTCAGGATTAAAAATAATGGAATTAAAAAAATTCATAGCTTGGGGTGGGTGGTGGATTAAGTGGTCCTTTGTAAAAGGGGTTAGACTTTGTAAAAGGGGTTAGACTTTGTGAAAGGGGTTAGACTTTGAATTCTAGAACTTGGTCCAATGTGCAGAAGAGTTGGAAAGGTTGGTTTTGCAAAGACATGAGAGTAAGCTTCCTAGCCATATAGAGCCATCATAAGATGTGGCGGCTTGCCCTCTGAGGCAGTAGGGTCCAGCCACTGAGGTGCCCAAGTGGATAGAAGTTGCTGGATCAGTGCTGACATGAGGTGGGCGGGGCCTTCTGCCTGGGGTGGGCCCACATAACGTTTCTACCAACTCCACGTGCCTCTGCTTATATATCTACTGGCCAGATCTCCTTTCTATTTCAGCACCTTCTCTCCCACCTCTGTCCCCATCCATAGGTACATAGTTACACTTTCCTCCAGAAGTTTCAGTACAGACGGGAAGGCTTGGCTCAGTGCAAGCAAACAGGCTGAGGTCAATGCTCTAAGAGCATCTGGTATGTCATACCATTAAGCTGTCCCCAACCAAGGCTGAAAATCACTTTAAAAGCATTTGGTCTGCTACTCCCTGCCCTCAGATTGCCCAGGGCCTGTACTTTTTTCAAAGATCAAGTTATGTTTCCTATACCAATCAGCCTCTTCTGCTTCTCCTACGAGATCTCTCAATCCCTCCTCCTTACAAGTCCCCACTCTCTCTAAGCCCGGGCAGGACAGGAAGGACAGGCTAGGTTGAGCTACTCTTTCAGACCCAGCTCCTACTGTATCCATCTCGATTCCTTTTAGGCCTTTGAGGAATAGACTTCTTTTTAGTGGCTGCCAGCATGCCTGTACCTAAAAGCTCCCATGCCCTACAGCTATTATTTCTCATTTTGAAGGCTTTTAAAAGTCATCTTGCCCTGGCTGGATAGCTCAGTCGGTTAGAGCATCATCCTGATATGCCAAGGTTGCAGGTTTGATCCCAGGTCAGGGCACATACAAGAATCAACCAATGGATGCATAAATAACTGGAACAATAAGTCCATTTCTCTCTCTCTCTCTCTCAAATCAATCAATAATTTTTTTTTAAAGTCCAGTCTCATCCTCAGAGACTCCTTGGTACCCAACACAAAAGCATTCCTGGGAGGCTTCAAATGCTGTTGCCTTGAACAGGTGCTCGGGGGCTTGTAGAAGGCTTCAAAGAATAAAATTAAAATGGTATTTCCACAGGGAGGTAGAGAACGTGAGGAACTGGAAGGATTTCTCCCAAATCTGGCCAGTGATCCTTGCTGAGAGGCCGATTTGCCCCGTGTTTTACGCTAGACCAGGCAAAATAAACAGTGTGCACAAAAGAGCACTAATTGCTTCATTTATTCCTCCATTTAGCCAGGGAACAGCAGAGCTCATTCAGTCTCAGGATGGAAAATTACATGATGGAGAGAAAATAGCCACACTGAAGGAATGACAATGCAATTCAGGTTCTGCTGGTTCACATATTTTATTTATCCAGTGAAGGAAGGGAAGGGGGGAGGTGGAGAACACGAAAGGGCACAAATTCTGAGAGAATAAATACCAAGGTCACATCTTCCATTTTCCTCAGTCCATTTAGATCCACATATTTAATAAAAGTCAAAGGGATGAGACAAATATCTTGCTGGAGAATAAAATGTCTTATTGGAGAAAGAAAACCCCTTTCAAGGTTAACATCTACTCAGTGGTTTCTTATTTGAGGATGGCTTACTATTGTCTTTATAAAAATATGGCAGCCTCCTAGAAACTTCTGGGGTTGGATATTGAAGGGTAGATGGATGGAGGCCACTGACTTGGAGGCTTTCCTGGAGTCCAAGTTTCAAAGAACCTCACCTCACCATGGTGAGAAGCACGGGACATCAAAAACATACTTGGAGGAGGCCTGATGACAGATGGCAAAAAAGGAACCTCAGACATCACAGCCCAGGACCCCCATTACACAGATGGGGGAACTGAGGCCTGGGAAATTAAATTATTTCCCTAAGGTCTCACAACTATTTAGCAGTAGGAATTCCCCAAATTTCTTGGTTTCTAATTATGTGCTTTTGGACATTGCGTAAATAGATTCTCCCAACATAAACTTCTTTCTGAAGATTCTAGAGTTGGCAATTTCAGCTTAAGTGAAAAACAAACAAACAAACAAAAAAACCTAAACAGAAAGGATTTGTGAAGATCTCTGACAAATGTATCCAATCTCAAGAACCTCAGGTTAAGATATAGTTAAAAGACTAATAATGTCCGGGTTAAAATCAGGGAACTCAATTTTTCTAGGGACACATATGACCATATCTTACATGTAATGCGATGGGAACAGAAGGCAGCACCACACAGGAGAGATTAGAAAAACGAATATTAGAAATCAAAGGGGGCCACGG
The DNA here is from genome assembly GCF_027574615.1 of Eptesicus fuscus. Lineage (NCBI taxonomy): Eukaryota > Metazoa > Chordata > Mammalia > Chiroptera > Vespertilionidae > Eptesicus > Eptesicus fuscus. The sequence goes on from NC_072481.1 coordinate 72,485,660, forward strand.
TAGTGACTGGTAGGCTGGTCTAAACTGTTCAGGGCTTCCCAATAACACGGAAAATGACACTGAGCCACAATCTATGGGAGGGGAGTTTCAGGGGGCTCCTGGGGGCACACAGAGGCACCCTCTAAGCAGCTGGCGCCTGTGCTCAGGTCGGCACATGGCATCCCCCCGCACCAGGGCCACTGAGCGGGTGAGTGTGAACTCATGCCCTCTGCTGCCCACAGCCTAGGACAGCCACGGGGCAAATCAAGGCCAAATCCTTGTCTTCTCAAACGCTGGCCTGCTCCATTGTAGCCATGTGTGTAAATCAGACAGGAGAGGATGGGGGAAAGGGTTCAGGTAGCCAAGACAGGCTGGACATTTTGAACCCTGGACAAAGTGACTGGTATCTTTGTTTCCCCAGGGCCGGGCGCTTTTGTAATGGGTTGGGTGTGGGCCTTGATGTCTGCGATTCGCTCTTTAAACTTCTGCTGCAGGAATTTTTCTTCTTTGGAGTAGCTTTTCGCAAACACTGACATCAGCAGGCACCCTGCCATGGACGTGCCCCCGATGCAGAAGAGCACGGCTCCCGCCAGCTTGCACACGTCCAGGGCTCCATTAAACTGGACAGCATGTGTGTCGACCACCATGAAATCGGCTTCACCAAAAGCTTCGATCTTGGGGGGCACAAGAAAACCCACTGCCAGAACAGTCAGTCCGAGAACCACAAAGATGGTGCCGGAGATGAGTCCGACCTAGAGAAAGACACAATGAAGCGAGACAGGTGAGCACAGAGCCTCAGCTCTCCCGGAGGCGCCCAGGGCGGGCCTGGAGCACCTTTCAGAAACTGCAGTACTGTCTTAATTTTTCCTTTGAGCTTTCGGTGTGCACAATACTTTGTTGTTGACAAAGCCCCCTTTTGCTTACATTGTCTCACTTGGTCTCGAGGAAGAGAAAAGCAGGCCTGATATCCAGGAACCGGCCTGACTCTACCCTGGCCTTGATGCTGTTAGCAGAGGCCCAGAGCTCACAGCGAGGCCATGTTGTCCTCCTGTTGGTACAGTCAGTCTCACAGAACATCAACAGACAAAGCGCTTTCTGCCCCGTGATGAAGTAAGACTACGTCGCAGTTTTCCCTAAGCACAGACCAAAACAAGGTCAAATACCCAACACCTCCTCTCCTCTCCGCCAATATGAATGACTGCTGCATGTAGACCAATTACATCTTTAGTCTCTCCCTACAGATAAGATTCATTAAGAAATTCAATCATAGAATTGCCCCTGACAATCTACGGAGAACTCCTATTCCCTTAGGCCCTCCCCAAATCACCCAACTAAAGCCCACATCCTATATGTCCTTCCTCACACTCCCTTACTGAAATACTCCAGGAGCCCTCACGGTGTCATCTCTCTCACTATGATGCGTAATAAAGTTAACTGTTCAATATATAGGTATGTCCTGGTGATTCTGTGACAGTGACAGTCTGTGTAACTAACTACTTACCTCTTCCCTAAGTCCGTGGGAATGCAACCATAACCATTTAAAGCTGAGGAGATGTAACCTTGCAGAGGGTAGGTCACGGCCCAGGATGAACAGCTAGCAAGCTGCAGAGGCAGGGCTGGAAGCCACACATCTGACCCCAGGCCAGTGTTCTTTCTCTAACAGGGAGCTATTTGGTTGGGCCTGTGCAGATGCTGAGAAGTGGTAGGAATAGCAGATGGAAATTACACCACATCAGCTCAAGTTCTAATAAAATGTAACATGCTGAAGATGGAAAGTAATACACCATGTGGTGGATTAAACTCAGAGGTTTGGAATTAACAGACACAGACTTGGATTCTAGCACTGCCAACTAGCAATGAATCATATAAGGAATGTTACTTAAACACTCTTATTAATGTCCTCACCTATAAAATGATAAATGATAATAGTACCCACCTCCTAGAGTTGTTATGAAGACTAAGAGACATTCATGAAAGGCTTAGTCCTTTGCCTAAGTAATACATTGGAATAAGTAGTTATTGTTTGGAAATGTACCTCTTTTAAAATTATGCTACATTGGCAACTGCATTACAATTGCTCAATACTTAGAATAAAGAACAGCTATTATAGTTATTTATTTTTTAAACACATTTCTCATTTCCTCCTGTCTCTAATTGCTTTTAGTTAGAATAACAAAGTAGGAAAAATAACCAAATGCATAACACCATTTAATCTTGAACATTTAAAGTATGTTTACTTAACTTATTTATTAATTAAATCCCATGGTAATACACTAATAAAGAAGTTTTATATAATAGAAGAAAAACGTATTTGCAAACCCATCACCTTAACAAAGGGGCAAAAGGAAAATTAGTATTATTGAGCATTGTGAACCTCAAGAAGAAGTATATCTGCAAAGAAAAGAACTGATGATTAATTGGACTCAAATTCATAATCAGAGTCTAAGAACTGTTGCTGGCAGAGGTCTCGCATGCATGCTGAGAGTCGGAGAAAGCCACAGGCTGAACTGTGAGTCACCTGAACTGTACTCCTGCTCAGAGTGAGCTGAGTCTTATAAAGGAGTTCCTGGCATCATATTTCAACCAACAGGTTGTGACCTGCCTCATCTAATCAGAGCTACACAGCTATACCCTCATTTGCATATTTACTGACCAATCAGAGCAGCTCCATAATAACCAGTCAGAATAGGATTCCAGCCAATCAAGACATTGCTATTTGGACCAATCAAACTGTGCAAACTTGGATTCCTGATTTACATAAAAATAGATTAATCTGGGACCAAGGTGGAAGCTTTTCCTATATAAAGCAATCTTTCCTTGGTCTTTGGGGAGCTGACTTTCAGTTTCTCCGGGAGGCTGAGTTTCTCCAGTTTGCAAATTGTTTTAACTGAGTAAAATTTCTACTTTTACCACATTTGAGATTGGGGACTCTTTTTGGCATTGGATTGGTGGCAGTGACCTTTTGCTGAAAGCATCTATTATAAATTAGGCCTAGTGCTAGATATGTTTTTCACTTTATCCTCACCAGCCTTATAAGAGGTAGATATTTTTATTCCTATTTCACCTATCAAACACTGTGGTTTATAGGGTTGAAGAAGCATAGTTCAAGGCCCTATAATTAGCAAATGGTTTGATTGGACTCTGTCCCAGGTCTTCTAAGCTCTCCACCCTTTTTATTCTCCCATGATACTTCATCAATTATGATTTTGTATATTGCCTGATGTTATTTTCTTTTATTGCAACAAAGTTTTTGTTACCAGAGATGGACAAAATTCCATTATGTAATAGTGTGAGGAAACTGAAAAACAAAAAAAAGTCAATATAATCTCTTCTGAAAAAAAAAAAGAAACTATACTCCATAAGACATTAGTACAGAAAAAAATTGGGTTGTAAAATAGCTTTCTATTTTATAATTTCAAATAGCTTTCTACATTTTTCTAAAAATTGTGGTGAACAAATTCACCATCAAAGACTAACCATTATTTAAACATAACTTAAAAAATGACTCATATTGGAAAATTTTGAATGCACAAACTAAAATAACTTAAATATCCATGGTGACTTGCTTCATATGTCACTAAATTACCTTCCTCCTTAAGAACTGGCAATAATGCTCAAAAATTGAGGGCAGCAAAAATGTATCCATCTTAGCTTCTAAAGTTCTTCAGAGTAACTGAGGCAAATGCTCTCCATCTTCTATTTCTGTCTTGTCTCTCCACAGCTCTGATTCCAGCCTGTGCTCAATAAATATTCCTGACTGGCTAACCTGAACCACCAAGCTGCTGAATATGGAGCCAGGTGATTAATTCTCAGAGCAGTCTGCTCTTCAACTGAGCAGTGCTCTATAGTTCAAAATTCATGCTTGGAATAGCCGTCAAAAGCTAAAAGGCAAACCATGACTTGTAGATGGCAAAATTTCTGCTCACTTTAAGAACTGGAGAGTGGCTGGCCTCCCTGAGCCTTCTCCCTTTTCCTTGTGATATCCATGTGTCAGAGAGAGAGATGCCTACCATCTGTGGAGGGGAACACAATGTAATGGAAAGCTAACTCCAAAGAGTCTGAAGGTGCCACAAATGTAAGTCTAATGGGAATCTTCAAGAGATGCTCCCAGAGAGGCACTCTTAACCTGTTAAAACATATCAGGGAGAACTTGGTATGGTAGGCATGAAGGAGACCAATGATGGAATCAAACTTCCCTGCATCTTAACGTCCCTCAGCATATAATGGAGGTGGGGAGGGATGCTGGCATGCATCAGCTTAATTCTGGTACCATGTTGGAATACTGGAGAGAATAAAAAATCCTGAGAGTGATGCTCTACAATATCACAATTGTCTCTAAGTTGCAGTGGTCCTAGATCTAAGAAGATAAGGGCTCTATTAAATAGAGTTTTAAAAAATGCAACACAGAGATCTTTTAAGGGTTGAAGAGAGCAAAGCAGCCCTGTTTAGGGCCATGCAGAAGAGTTGAAATGCTTTTCGGCAAAGGGCCTCCCCCAGGTATACCAGAGCAGCCCAGGGCTGTGGGGTGTTCAGATCAATACCAATAGTGAGAGAGAAAGACCTCCTCAAGCTGTGACGAAGCTTGAAGACAGCAGCAAGGACAGCTTTTGAACTGCAGTTTCTGATGGTTCCCCTGGCTGTGGGGAGCATGTGTGAAAACCCAGTCCTAGCTGTTGGAAGAGAGGACTGGATAGGGAGGAGAACTTGGATTCCAGAAATTCTGCTGCTGGGGGCAACAAGCCAGCGAACGCTGTTATTTTGACCAACATCCCCTTCGCTGTACCTCCGTGAGCTGATGAGTTCTGAAAATGCAGTTTACTCCAATGAGCAGATTTGGCAGCAGCAGCAACGCAGCTGTTCTGGCAGCAAGGAGGCAGTAATGACTGTTGGAAGCAAGAACTAGTATGGCAGGGCAGAGCAGCATGTGGGGGGAAATGCTGGATGGAGCTAAATGTGAACGGGGCCATCTGGGTTAGAGGTAATTCAGGGGAAGCACATCAAGAGTGAAGACTGGCTTTTCTTCTTCGTTAGCCCCAAGGGCTGCCGCTGACCTCTCCTTGGCAGGATCTGAGCTACGAGTAGTGTCGGCTTGCCAGCAGAGATAACAAATTCTAGCTTGTGTCGCGACCTTCTTGCCTGACCTACCTGTCGGGACACTGAGCTTTACAAAGTCGAAAACCTATGCCAGACTATGATCTAGGTCCTTTCACATGCCTTACCTCCTACAGTGTTAAAGCTCCCTTCACCTGGGTGGTGGTACCCGTTATCCTGCATTGGTTCTTCTACTTCACAGAGGCTCTGTCCCTCTCTCACACATGAACACACTCAGCTGCTTCAGTCTTCAATATCTGTTCTAAAACGCTGCGTTCCTCACTAGCTACTGCTTCAAGTCATTCCTGCTTTTGACAGCCAAATTTGGTCCTCCATGATTCCACTGAAATTGCTCTCTCCAAGGTCACTACTGACCTCCTAATTTTCAAATCCCATGTGATTTTTCTTATCTCATTTGAATGTTCTGCAGTCATTGTGTTAAACACTCATGCTTTCTTCAAACCCTCACCTATTGTTATACCTGATACAACTCTCTTCTCTTTTTACATCTTACCCTTTAATAACCCACTCTCAACCTGCTTTGCCAGGTATTGTTCTTAATTATCAGTGTTCTCAAGGGTTTCACCTTGACTCATACCCTTTGTTCAATATGTTCTCTCTAATGTTTAATCTACTGACATTTCAATACCACCTATATATCAATGACTTCCAAATCTTCACAACTTGGGCCTAAGTAATTATCCTGGACTCTAGCCTCATATTTATAACAGTCAATAGGAGGATTGTTACAGTCCAATATGATGAACACTCCCCTAAAAGTAGTCATAGTATCATAGTAGTTACTGGGAGCACTCAGTGGGGGGGGGGGGGTGGGGGTGGGGGGACAAGATGATGTCCCAAAGGTTCATCAAACCCAAATATTCAAAATGGTACTCCTTCCTTCCTTTCCATTTTTCCTAACTGTGTTCCTGCCAGCCATTCACTGACTCTTTCCTCACATTAATAGTTAATAGTGCGTTAAATCATATGGATTCTATCTCATAAAGTTCTCTTGAACCTTGAATCACCACAGCTATTCTAATGGCGCAGACCATTACTATATCTTGCTCTGATAATCACAATAGCATTCTGATGGTTACCATTGGTAGTCTTATCCTTCTTTATACATTCTTCAAGTCTTATCTAAGAAAAAACATTTAAAAATACAATGAACATCACATGGATTGTCTCTTAAGAGGCTTCCATAGCTTTTCTCATTTCTAGTATGAAATCATCTCCTTAATATCTAGTAATACTTTGAAGAGAAATAAATAAAAGTAAGTTTAAATTCTGACTTAGCTTAGGGGGGAAACTGGACAGATCGGGACAGATAGGAGGAAGGTCTTGAAAGAAAAGAGGGAGAGCAGCTGCATCAGGTTCTCCCCATCCTGTGCTTCTACTTTGACTACTTTTAAGGGAATGTTTAGAATGTAGGATTGTAACAATCTTTGTATGTGTCTATCTTTTCCATTTGCTATATTAGTACTATACCTTATTCACAAGTAAAGAATAACATTTTATTCACAATTGAACCCCAGAGTCTAACACATATTTTGTGCAGACTGGACCTATAAACATCTGTAGAAAGAATAGCACAGTGAGATGGATGCTATGTCGATCCATACGACAGAGCAAATAATCTACCTCATCCCCATTTGATTCCAATCTCCATTCTCATTAACCCCTCCATGCCGCCCACTGCCAGGGAGCTGGTTTGAGGGCAGAGTCCCATTGAGACAGTATGAGCAGAGTCCCCAGGGAGATATCAACATGACCATGGCAACATTATAGTGGAAGAAGGGAAGGGGAAGCTCAGAGCTTGAACCAACTACAAATGCAATTTGAAATGAAAAAATAAAATAAAATAAAAGAATCATAATAGAAACATAGGCATAGGCAGTTCCTTTCTCTGTATTGGTAGAGAGTACTTCAAAAACCTACTGAAATGAACTCACTTATATTTCCAAGGAGGAAAGACAAGGGTTGTTAGTTTATTCCATTTGTAGGGGTGAGGTCTCTAAGACAGGGATTCCTAGGTTATTCAGGTTGACTGAAGGGTTCTGAATGCCCAGTCCAGTGTTAATGACTAGAATATGAGTCTAAGATTTGGATTTTGATATAATATAATCTCTATGAGGCTATGGATTTTGCCTGTTTTTCTTCTCTGCAAGAATACTTTTGGATCCTGTTTGTATAAAATGAAAGGGAGAAAATATTGAATATGAAAATCTGAAATCTGGGGTTGGTAATTTACTGTGAGTTCTTTATTTCAAATACAAACTTTTATATTATTTGATCAACTTACAGCAGCACAAATCACATAATCATCAGTGTTTTGGATCCACATAAATGCTGACGATATTCTGTATGGCAGTGGCATTTTAGGCTCTTGGCACAACAGCTCTGTGAGGCAAATATTTGTTTTTTGACACATACTGAAGCAACCACCCACTTATGTGGGTAAATACAATATGTGCCAGCTTGGCTATTTATTTCATTGGTTCAGGCCAATAAGGATTCATCAGAGGTGACAGGGCAAGGATGATAGCTTGACCAATTCTAATACAGAGCACATGACCCTAGTGAGATTTTTAATAATACAGGTCTTGGATAATCTATGTTAACAACTATTATCCAATATTTTGTTTATTAACTAGATTTCCAGTTTTATTTCCACTTCAGGATTTAATGTTCCACATGGCACCTGATAATAGTAACTACTACATTGAATGCTTATTGAGTGAGTACATTGTTCTAAGCACTAGGGAAATATTATCTTATTTAATTCTCACAACTTTATCTAGTTGGTACTATAAGTATTACCATAAGAGTCCCATTAGGGTCAATTACTGTCCAAAGTTGCAGAGCTATTAAATGGAAGAGCTGATATTTGAACCATGCAGTCTGAGGACAGAGTCCATGTTCATAATCATAATATTGCATTGTCTCTTGTTACACTATTGCCAATAAATTGTAAGTTTATGTCAATATCAATGTCTAAAATTGTGAGATATTTTGGGAGAAAGTCAGAATGATTGGAAACCCCTGAGGTACAGAATGTTATACCTGGAGGCGACCAGAAACATCATGCAAGGCTGTATCTTCTCAGAATCCCTTCCCAATCCTCAGCCTTTTCTTTATTTCTAAATGTTGGCATGCCCCAATGACCCTTCTCTTCTATGTCCCTACTGTCTTCCTAGGTGATCTCATCTAGTCTAGTGCTTTATATACATTCTTTATACCACTGACTCCCAATCCATGAGCTGCAGATCAGTATATTTAAATTGCCACTAGGGATTTCCATTTGCGTGTCTAATAGGCATCACCAATATGGTTGGATAGCTGGAATCAAACTCTTAGTTCCCCACTCATCCCACTGCTCTCCCTGTGTTCTCCATCCCAGTAAATGATAACACCATTCACTAAACAGCTCAGGCTGCAAGCCTTGGAGTCATGCTTGACTCCACTTTGCCTTTTATCTAGTTCATCAGCATGTCCTGACAGCGTGGCTTTCAAACTTTATGCTAAATTTGACTACTTATCACCATCTCCACTAACATCACCTTAATTTAAGTCACTATTATGTCTTATTGGGGTAATTTAATAGCCCCTATACCAGCTGCTTCTATACTTTTCCTTCTATAACCTCTTTTCTGTACACTAGCCAGAATTATCCTGTCAAAGTATTAATTTGATCACAAAATTCTTCTGCTTAAAATGTTCACATGGCTTCTCATGGCTCTCCAGGTAAGAGTCAAAGTCCTCACTATCATCTATAAGGCTCTACATACATCATCTGAGCCCTGTTGTTTTCCTGAATCCATCACCTTTCCTTTTCCCCATTTCATTCCACTCCAAAAAGACTGTACCTCTTGCTATTTTTTCAAATACATCAAACTTATTCTCATTTCAGAGCTTTAGATTTGCTATTTTCCCAATCTGGAATGACCTTAAGCTAGATAATTTTATGGTCTGCTCCCTCAGCTCATCCTCATATTTACTCAAATATTTACCATGGAAACCTTTCTATGATCAGCATATCCAAATACATGTCCTCCACCACTCCCTGTCCTCTTATCCTAATTTATTGCTCTTCATTGTACTTGTCACTACCTGACATTCTATTATGTGGTTTCTTTCTTTATGGTCTGTTTACCATGATAGATGGTAAGTTCCATGAGGGCAAGGGCTTTTACCCCTCCTGCTTACCACTTTAATCTCCAGCATTTTGCAACATTTTGGCACAGTATAGGTGCTCACTAATTATATGTTGAATATACTGTCTACTGAGGCTCCTTCATTAGAGGAAGTTGATGATCAGATATCTCGTAGAGCTTGAGCTGGAATACAGGCCACTTTATTATGTCCCAGCATTAACCCTCTCTATATACCTAATTATTTCCTTTTTAATAATTATTATAACTTGTCAAATGATACTCATCAAGACTGTAAGGGATGCTGAAAGCATATAGTATTTTGCCCATGGATGGCTTCACAATTGATGAATTTAATGGCACATTAATAACAGTAGCAAAAATAATAATTAATGAGGGCAATTGTACTTATTAATGTTTAACCTGAAAATCAACAATAATGCTGTCTAGAGACTTCCTTCAGCTCAAGGTTTATATTCTACTTTCCTAAGGGAAGAAAACTGTATTTACTATCACCAGGAGGGATGCACACACTAAGTTCCGTTCTTAACCTCAGAGTTCTCTACAGCTCTACAGTACTTACCATATCCAGTAGCTGTTGCATTTCCTAAGTTAAACACATGCTTCTGACTTACCTTCCAGAATACTGAGCTCCACTTGTTAGGTGATCTCTGGATCTGGAAATCATCCTCATACTCCCAGATTGAGGTGGTACAGTCCTCATAAAACTGGTGCAGGTAAGACCGGACTCCATAGCGCTGGTACCCGCCCTCAGCAGCAGCTGGTGCCTGCTTGGACCCACAGACATTGCTGCAAGAACTCATCCTTCCCAGCTGGAATGACAATATCCATGTGCATCAGCCTCATGGGCTCTGGCCTCAGGATCAAAAGGCAGATCAAAGATGAGAACCAGCCTGAGTAGTGTCAGCTTATTTGAACAATGCTCTTTTCTTAAGAGAAAAGACACTTTTCAAACCTGCCTTTCTTGTAAGCTTAATGCAAACTTTCCATAAATACTCAATGATTAGAATTGGTTCTCCATGAGTAAAACCAGACATAACAGCATAGCTCACTTAAACTATCCAAAAATGTAAGCATGAAGCACATGAGAAATGGCAACAAAGAGGCTGAGTTTTCATTGTCTTGACAAGTAATCTTTAATCTCTTGGAATCCCATAGTCTTTGTATTTACTTGTAAAGAAATAGGTAGGCATTCACTGTCTACAGATAGAATTTGTCTTGGGCTGTCCTCTCAGATGCTTAATGGTGTTCCCTTGTGGAAACTACATAGTGTTACTCTTAGTAGTTTGAAATTCTGCCTTTGGATCTAATGTATCTTGCTCTAACATTTTAACTAATTGTCAAGTTGTACAAAAGCTTTATTAAAAAGCTTCTGAGCAACTTGTGCTTCCTGCTTTATTAATCACAAATGACTTGGGCAATAATTTACACCTCACTAACTATAACATCAGGTAGTTCAGTAATTATTTGTGGTTACATCTCTCCATGTGAGATGCTAATAATGTACAGAGTAGACCCAGCTTTTATTATCTTCCATGAGGTGTCTAGTATGAATAAGAATTCAGATAACTATTAAATGAAACTATATTCCAGATAGGTTTTTTTGGGACTCTGCCTTCTTCTTGGTTGACCTAATCATTACCCATGGAGAGAGGCATTTGATTATTAATCCATAGGGGGGGGGGGGGGAAGGAATTACTAAGGGATAGCAATTTTAGTGAGCAAGAGAATTCTCAGTTATTCTCTGTTTGTTCTTTGGTTTTCTGATCTCCATATAAACAGAGTATTGTGTAGCTGGAGGTATGAAATATTGTTTAGATTTTTCAATTATCCTCTAGATTATTTTCCTTGTGTGGACATAGTCTCAAAATGACAAAGCAAGGAACAATATAGAAGGGCATTTTCCCAATTGAACCAGGGCTTGTGCTATAATTCAAGCTAACAGAAGACATAATAAATGTTTCTAATTACTTATCAAGAAGCCAAGTAGTCATGTATATCTACAAGGAAAAAATAATCTAAATTTGTGGCCAGTGCCCCTTTGTGGCCACTTAGTTTGGTTGGATAGACTCATGGGCTAAAAGCAAAGTTGAAGCCAGGGATATTTAACATTTTCCTGTCCCATGGCCACAAAGTGAACCTATAAGAATATCTTGTAAATGTTTGCCCTTGGCCATAAGTGGGTTATAGTTAGGAAATTTAGTCAAATTCAGGAAAATATGGCCCTCATCTTAAAAAATGATGCAATCAGGTGTTAAAGATGGTAACCAATAACATCATCCTTGTAAGTGTTGGTTAATATTACATTTAGTGCCTAACTCCCTGTACCTGTGCCTTCTTCCTACTCCAGGTGTAGCTACCATTTAAAGAAATCATAGGAGGAAAGATCAAGGGAGGCATTTTTTTTTAGCTTTTAAACATTTCAAATCAAGAGTTTAGAATGTACTTTGCCTAATTAGAACAGCAAAGTCTGATGGATCAGATTTTGTAAACCTAGTTGTTTATCCAACAAAACGCATTGACTCAGTCTGTGGATTCATGGCCAATGTCTTCTTTTGTTAACCTAGTTTTCATACTTTAAATGCCAGGATGACTTCTTCACTACTATTTACTTAATGCTTGTACAATGAAGATGATTAATAAGGCTATGACTAGTGATTTACAAGTAGAACACTTTTAAAGGCACTTTCTTTTAAGACATTCTAACAAAATCTCAGTCAAAAGGAGATAGGATTATTATTACCAATTCTGCTTTGCTACTGAAGAAACTGAGGCATAGACAAATCATCTGCTAAAGGTTATACCATGAGTCAGGGAGCAGATGAAACATGACAATACATGCACTGACTCACATACTTAGATGATTAGAACCAACTCATTCAAATATATATTTTCAGATTTTCTATAAAGTATCAGGAACTTTAACATAAAAAAGGACAAAAATAGATATTATGGGAGAAAAAGAATCCTTCATAGCAATGGTAAGACTTATTTTTCTGAGTTGTTGAAGTCATTCTTTCTTGGGATTGAGCTTTCATGCAGAGCAGCACTGGGTGATATATTTTAGTCATTCCCTGCACAGCTTGTCTCCAGCACACCAGGTTAACTGTTTCTGCTTTATAGGATGAGACTCAGCAATGCAACTTTGTTAAACACAACACGGGTAAAATCATAAGAGAGACAGGAAATGTGATAAAACAAATGTTTTTGAGGCTGAGTGATGGAAGGCTATACTCTAAGTCAGAATGGATTTTAGTGATGCTACATACATTCTAGAAAAGGATCCTAATGAGCCTTTCTCCTCTCTCCAAGCACAACAATATGGCCTGCACTGTGCTAACCCATCAGAGCAGAGAATAGACTTTAATGCTAGTTTTTGATCTGCAATTTACTGGTCATGCCATCTCAGGCAAACCTCTCTGGGCTCTGGTTTTAAACCTTAAAATAAGATGGTTGCACTCTCATTCCTTCTAGATAGAGTTGTGCAGGAGTCTTTGGCCATGAATCTACAGAGTGGGTCAATTATTTTTGTTGGATAAAGAACTGGGTTTACTAATTTCCCACCTCCTTCTAAACTCTCATTAATTGATTGTCATTGTCCCAAATTCTGCTTTACTATTGTATGTAGGGAACTTCAGTTCAAAAGAGCGTATAAGCTACTAATTGGGTTAGTTACTTGGTATTTAGTAGAATAAATGGTTGTGTATGGTTTGTTTAATAAATTCACTTCAGTATCATTGTATGTGGCCCACAATAGTAGTTCCTGGGGCCTTAGAGGTTCATACATATAACTTGGGATTAACTCCAAGAGAAGAATGATCACTTGGAAGAACATGAATGTTAAAATATAACAAAATGGAATGAGAATGTTGCCCCTACAAAATCTCAACAAAGAGTTTCATTCCACATACATAAGCCAACTACTTTTTGTCCCAATATAGAAAATGTTACAGTAATTGGAATCTACCTGGTTAATTAATACCTCCAGTATCATAAATAGGATACACGGGGTCACATTAAGACCTGAGTAATTAGAGAAGAAATGGAAGATATATTAAAGGCTTTTTAGCTTGGCTCATCATTTCCTTAATGAGCAAGTTCCATGAGAATTCTGATATTTGTATTTCAATAGCTATAGCAGTATCAACAGCAAAAACAGTAATGTTAAATCTATGACTGTTGTTAAGTGACAGATCCTAGAGGGCTCCCCTTTTTTGAGAAATCCTTAGTATCCCAAGAAATGCATGAATGGGGGGAAGAGGTGAGTGAAAATATTTCCAGTATTGTATTTAAATGAATTCTGTGAATATTCATTTTATAAACACTTCTTGTGGAGCCTATTGCATCCTCATTTCCAGCATGGCCATGTTTTTTATTTCTTAAATATATTTTTATTGATTTCACAGAGGAAGGGAGAGGTAGAGAGAGAGAGAGAGAGAAACATCAATGATGAGAGAGAATTATTGAGCATCTGCTTCCTGCACACCCTCACTGGGGATCAAGCCCATAACCCAGGCATGTGCCCTGTTGGGGAATCAAACTGTGACTTCCCAGTTCATAGGTCAATGCTCAACCGCTGAGTCATGCCTGATGGACCAACATGGCCATTTTGATGGAGCACAAGCAACTCTGGTTTCTTGGTCATCTATGAAGAGACAATTGTTTTTGTTCTCCCTGAGGACATTCTAGGTGCTGATAAGTGAGGATCCACCCACATTTTTAAAAAATTTTTCTTTTTGTACTCTGTCTATCTCAATTGCATGTACAATTAATATATTTTATTGATTTTTTACAGAGGGGAAGAGAGAGGGATAGAGAGTTAGAAACATCGATGAGAGAGAGACATCGATCAGCTGCCTCCTGCACAACCCCCACTGGGGATGTGCCCGCAACCAAGGTACATGCCCTTGACTGGAATCGAACCTGGGACCTTTCAGTCCGAAGGCCGACGCTCTATCCCCTGAGCCAAACAGGTTTCGGCTGCATGTACAATTATACATTAAATGGATATTCAATTCTTAGCAACACAGCATACCTATCATATCCCAGAAACCCATAAAAGGAGAAAATAATAGCTTAACTCCCCTTCCAAACTCTTTTGAGAGGTTTTCTGCAATCTGCATATTAAATATCATCCTCTATCACTCTCTATCTCCTTGTTAAATCTCTTTGTCTTCATAGTACTTGTTACTACCTGATATCCATTATGTATGCTATGAAAGACCAGGTACATGATAGACTGCAAGCTTCACAAGGGCAGGGACTGTCCTGTTTACCCCTTTGATCTCAAGCACTTTGAAACTTCTTGGCACAGAGTTCTGCCTGGGTTGATGTGGGTGATGGCCTGAGTGGTCCTTCATTTTTCATTCCTCTGTTCCTTCAGTGTTTTTTAAAGCCCTAATTATGTGCTAGATTATGTGAGATAATGTTACAAAGATGAGCAGGGCACAGTCTGTTCTCAACAGACCCTTGGATTTGAAGGAAAAGTCCTCATAAGGCAATAATTGCAATGGAACAAGCACCAAAATGAGGTATTTGCAGCAGAAGTACAAATACTGAGAATCCCTTGAACAATTCCTCTATTTGGCAAACAAACTCATACATGTGTTATTTTGATCTCTATGTGTGCCAATATCCTACAGTATCGATTTGTTGGAAATTTGAATTTGTCTAGTATATGCAGTTACTTTTTATTTTACTTAAAAAATGTTCATAGCCCTGAAAACAGAAATAAATATTTATGCCTCATGAAACTCTAAGAATATCACTGACTTTATATTACTTGTCTTCATGGCCTCCTTGAGAGAAGACTGACAGAAAATTGAGGCATAAAAAGGATGAGTGTTTTCCCATGGCTCTGTGTGTGAGTCAGTTGTTGAGTCCAGGCACAGGCCCTGTTCTATTTATTCTACGTGAAATATCATTCCATTTTCATACTGCTTTTCTCTCCCATAAAATCATTCTGAGATAATGAGAGTGAGGTTCCCATTAGAGCCACTTTCCCACAGGGCCAGTTCTGCAAGGTATAGGCACGTGGCTGATTTAGACCATTTACCCAGCACCAAACCAAAAGGGCAATTCACTTAAAGGACTCAGACTCACAGTAGATGCAGGAAGACATGAAAGCCTGTTCACAGCTTTTTCACTTCGTAAGCAGGCATTCTAGAATTATATAAGCATGACCTTGAAACTTGAAAATGTGTTTCTAGATCATTTCAAAGGTATTTCATTCTCCTGTAATAGTGGTAGAGATTGTGGCTCTATCTTAGAGCTTTTTATAATACCCTGGAAATCAATGGCTATGCATCCACCATGTAATTTTTAAAGGAGGGGTGATGACATGCAATTATCTTATTATTTTACTCCCTCAAGATATATTTTTAAGAAAACTATATAATGTCTAAAACCAAAATGAAAAGAACCCATATTCTCTTTAAATCTCTTATTTGTCTACATACCAATGACAAGGTGCTCATAAATCAACATGTGAGAAGTTTGAGTCTTACCTTTGAAGTCCTCCTCTTCCTCTTTTTGTTATTTACTCTTTGAGCTTTCTTCTTAATGGCACATTCTTCAAGCCTATTTAAGAAAAAAAAATATCTGAAGAATGTGATCTAGATAAAAACCTAAATTTTATAAGCCATTTTTTATAAGTTACAAAGAATCATTTTAATGTTAACAAAAACATTAGCAAAGAACTTGTTCAAGAACAGAGATAGCTTTTTTTAAACAAAAGTATAACATTTTGTAACTTTTTAATGGACTCTTGTGAGTTTATAGAGTAAATAAGACAACACAAATGAAAAGGGACCTGTAAACTATAACACATTATGCAAACACTATTATGATTTTGATATAAATTATATCCCATGCAGTAAATAATACCACTTAGACTGATCCATTTGTACTTTACAAATTATAAGTAAAAAGATTACATGCTTCCTAGATACTCCAAAATTAATCTATTTGGTGCCTGTTTCATTATATTATAAAATAAGTGAGTTTTATAGCCATTGAACTTTCTGATCTATTACATACACTTTAGACTTATTAAGACTCCTTGGTTGATTTACCCATTAGGCTGGTTTTCACTCCTATATCTGTTTTCTTCCTATCCTGATAATTTTACTTTTCATCTGACTAAGAAAACCAGGTGCCCATGCAAAATTTAATTAAAAAGTCATTGCCAGCAATAGAGCTATTGGTTTCATGCATTACTCTAGTCATGCAAAATAAAATAATAACTGGGGGCATATTTTTCAAGAGGTCATTAAGAATTCTTTCTGATGAACAATCCCCATTCCATTTACAGGAAAACCTCAAAGACTTGAGGTGAATAAACCTAGTTGAGAACTGTTTAACTGTTTTCAGTATTTTGCAGGTTCAGTGCATGTGAATCATAGCCAAATCTTCTCCAAGGTTCCTTTCTTTGCTCCAAATTTTTATTTTGTAGATATCCTGAATCTGATAAGCAAAAGAAAAGAAGCAACTTCCCTCCCTTCTCCTCCTCTCCCCTCCCTTCCTCCCCCTTCCCCTCCCCTCCTCTTCTCTCTCTCTCCCCACCCGCCCACCCACCCACTCTCTCTCATCTGTGCCGGTATCAATTAAACTTCCATTCTTTATCTGTTGCTGCACGCACCGCCCCCCCCCCCCCCCCCCCCCCCCCCATTTCGCCCGTTTTCTTTGCAGGAATTGACTCCACACTTGCCCTTCACCAAAGGCTGGCCTGGAGCCAAGGAGCTCTCCACGGTTCTGAAAACATTTCTGCTACTGAGCCAGGAACCAAACAAAAAAACAAACAGAAAACCAGCTGTTTAACTCCAGCTCTGTTTTCTTTGAGGTCATCAGCCTTAGCCTGACCCCTACCCAACCCCCCTTTCTAACCACACAAGAATTAGGTCCTGAGATAATATCAAAATTCTTAAACATTTTTAGAAGTGGCAAAGGAGTGGGGAGAGCAAGTGGGGATTGAATTCAGCCTGGAAAACAAATCAAACCACCTTTCCAAACTCCAAATACATAAAATTTACTCTTACCTAATATACAACTTACCTTGTCTCAGTTAAGAAACTCTTAAGTTTCCCCCTATACCTTCCAAATTCTTACATAACAAATCATCAAAGCATGGAGTTTGCAAACCCTTATTTGTTCCTGGATTTTGTAGATTTATGCACATATAATAAACGTGACGAGAAATGAGAGGGGGGAGAGGGGAGAGAGAGAGAGAGAGAGAGAGAGAGAGAGAGAGAGAGAGAGAGAGAGAGAGAGAGAAGAGAAAGAAGAGAAAGGGAGGAGAGGGAGAACTGGAGGATAAACCGAGTATAGATCACCGCAACCTGGGCTTTACCTGTCCCCTCCAATCCCCTGACCCGTGGAGCAAGTGCAGCCTGCTAGCCGCAGATCTCTCGCTGGGGTCCCATCGCCACCGCCGCCACCGCCGCTCCAGCCGCACCAAGCTCACCCCGCGCCTGATTGACAGCTGGGTGCCCCCGTGCTTGTGCCTCCGAGTCCTGCGCAGCCGCTGTTGCTGCCGCCGAAGGGGCGGAATCCGAGCTGCGCCGGCTCGCTTCCAGTGGGCGGGTCCCGAGTGGTGAGTGGGCGGGGTCCCGAGCTCTGAGGTGCCTGGGCCTTCTCGCCAGCACTCAGGGCCTCTGCTTCCCTAGAGAGCATCTGCTCTGTGAAAGTCTGGTCACTGTGCCCTGAAGAAGCTCAGGGTGCTAGGGTCGGACACCTTGTCTGCTTTTCTGCTTGTCCACCCTTTTCTTCTCTTGCCCAGCACATTGGCTGGCCATAGCAGGCTCAGTACACACACATTTTTTAATGAATGGAGAAGGTAGACAGATGTCTGATTCTCCACCACCACCCCATTTAGGATGTGTAGAGGCTTCTCCCCACCCTGTTTTTGTCCTTCAGGAGACATGGGTGAAGAGCTTCTCTGACTCCCAGAGCGCTGCCCAGAGGAAAGAACCTGCTCACCTCTGTTTGCATTGGGTGCCTTCAGTTCCTCACCTGGCCCTTGACCCCAACATCAGGAAGTCTCAGTGGGTGAGATGGAAGAACAATGAAGGAAAGGGATTAAATGATGATATTCAGGAAAACACACACACACACACACACACACACACACACACACACGCAGACAACAACATACCCGAAAAATAAAATACCTGTGAATATCTCAGAAAATTTGTGTGGGTATAGACAAGAGAGTATATAAATGACCCTTGGTTCATGAGACATTCTACAGCCACTGGTAAGTGGCATTTAATGAAAATGATTCCCAGGGTAGTTAACATTTGCACAGCCATTCTACATATAAATAATAACACCTAACATTTACATCAGGGGTGGGGAACATCCAGCACCCGAAATCATTTGGTCTGGCCCTGCCAAGGTGTTAGGGGTGAGTTAATTAAATGTTTGACCAAATATAGCAGGCTAATTTTTAAGTTGATAATTTTGCATGGCCCATGAATGATGTTATGAATATCCAAATGGCCCTTGGCAGAAAAGGTTTTCCCATGCCTGATTTACATAGTGCTTACTATGTGCCAGCTATTGTTTTAAGCACATTACCCACACATTAATTACACACATATTATATCATTAAATCCTCAGATCATCCCTAAGTAGTAAGTGTTCCTTTTTACCCCAGGTTACAGATGAAGAGGCAGAGGTAGAGAGAGAAGTGACTTGTATCCATGATGATACAAGCTGGCAATTACTTCTTGCAGGCCACCACTAAATGGGAGAGGTGGGCTGGAATCTACAAGGTTATATCCTGGAGAGGATTTAGGGTATAAGTTATATTTTGCCTAAAAATCACAAGAAACAATTATTTTTATTCAACAGTGGACAGACCAGAGCAACTATTGAGCAAATGTATAAGGGGAACCAAGGATAAGGATGGCTGTGTCTTTGTTTCACCAGTTCACAAGTCTAACCCCAGTTTCAACACTACAGTAGACCCCCTTATCCATGGGGCATGTGGTCCATGACCCCAAATAGTTGCCTGATACTATGGATAGTACTGAACCCTGTATATATACCAGTATATACATACCTGTGACAAAGTTCAATTCATAATTTAGGATCTTTTCTTTCCTTATTAAGTCAAGAACTTTTACCTTTCACTCAAAGGGAGCACTTTACAGCTTTTTTGAGGCATAGTCAAATTGCCAGCATCACTATTCTTGCACTTTCAGACCATAAATAAGTAAAATAAGGATTACTTGAGCACAAACATTGTGAAATCTCAACAGTAGATGTGATAACCAAGATGGTTACTAACTGACTAACAGGCAGGAGCACCTATAGTGTGAAGATGCTGACAAAGAGATGATTCATGTCCAGGGTGGGACAGTGAGACAGTGTGAGATTCCGTCATGCTATGCAGAACAGTGTACAACATAAAACTTCTGAATTGTTTATTTCTGGAAATTTTCACTAAATATTTTCAGACTGCGGTTGAGTGCAGATAACTGAAACCTCACAAAGCAAAACCGTGGGTGGGGAGGGAGGATTACTATACTTTTCAACACTATTTAATTCTGTAGGTGCCATTTTTTCTTTCTCCCCTCTCAGTATTCATGAAAGTGCATTTTTTGGAAGCTTTGACAAGTTGCTTGTTAAATTCTCATATTTAGTGTGTGGATCTGCTGAATAATTATTTATTCTTAGATTGTGACATGACCCATGTGTTTTCCCATCCTTGAAAGCCCATAAGAATCAGCACACATGCAAACATCTGGGGGTTCCCAGTGATACTTTAAAGATTGGGCTGCAAGAAGGGCAGGGCTGACTTCCCAATGTCTACCTTGCTGGTTTCTGCTAAGCACCTGGTCTCTTTTGACAACACATGAAGAATCCATCATCCACTGATTCAGAAAGGTAATTCAAATAGGACTTGACATTAGACAGACATGGGTTTTAATTCTGGCTCTGCTAATTCCTACTATTCAATCTGGTCAAGTTTCTTCACCAATCTGTACCATGTTTTATTCATCTATAAAATGGTTATAATAATATATACTTCTTATAGTAGTAGAATTAAGTGAAGTTATTTTTATAAAGTATTATAACAAACATTCAATAAATACTGAAACATAATACTCAATAAATTATAACTATTACTAGAGGCCCGGTGCACAAATTCGTGCATGGGGGGTCACCGATGGCCAGCCCGGGCGGATGGATTGTGGGAGGTTAGCTGCTGGCCCCAAGAAAGGAGTCAGCCTTCGCCCCCCCCCTGGGAAAGGGGTCATGTCCACCGCCACCCACCCTAAGTTCACTGTCCCAGCCCAGGGCCTGAAGGCCGTGGCGGAGTCAGGAGACAAGGCAATGGTTGCCAGGCCAGGCACAGAAGAATGGATGCCCTGCCACCCCGTAGTAGTTTTCCACCTACCCCCCTCCTCCTTCCCTCACTGCTGTGGTGCTACCACAGTGGGAGGGTGGCCCCTAGGGAAGGAAGAGGATGGGAGTGAGACAAACTATTATGTTGAGGGATGACTTTCAATAGATCACAGCAAGGAAGCTGTTCTGCTACGTACAAAACCCCAACCCGGAAGCAGGTCTCTACAAATGGTTTAGCACCAGGGGCCGATGGGGGCTGGCCGGTCAGGGGGAGGGGCCATGGAAGGTTGGCTGTGGGAGTGCACTGACGACCAAGGGGCAGCTCCTGTGTTGAGCGTCTGCCCCTGGTGGTCAGTGCACGTCATAGTGACTGGTTGACCGGTAGTTCTAGTTGTTCAGTCATAACAGTGGCTTAGGCTTTTATATATATAGACTAGAGGTCGGGTGCATGAAATTTGTGCAGGGGGAGTGTGTCCCTCAGCCCAGGCTGCGCCCTCACCAATCCAGGACTGCTGACTCCCAACTGCTCACCTGCCTGCCTTCCTGATTGCCCCTAACCACTTCTGCCTGCCAGCCTGATAACCCCCTAACCACTCCCCTGCCAGCCTGATTAATGCCTAACTGCTCCCCTGCCAGCCTGATTACCCCTAACTGCCTTCCCCTTTAGGCCTGGTCACCCCTAACTGCCCTTCCCTGCAGTTCTGGTCCCCCCCAACTGCTCTCCCCTGCAGGCCTGGGTCCCCCACAACTGCCCTTCCCTGCAGACCCGGTCACCCCCAAATTCTCTCCTCTGCTGGCCTGGTCACCCCTAACTGCCCTCCCCTGCAGGCTTGATCATCCTCAACTGCCCTCCCTTGCAGGCCTCGTCCCTCTCAACTGCCCTCCCCTGCTGGCCTGGTCCCTCCCAACTGCCCTCCCCTGCTGACCATTTTGCGGCGGCCATCTTGTGCCCACATGGAGGCAGCCATCTTGTGTGTTGGAGTGACAGTCAATTTGCATATTACTCTTTTATTAGATAGGATAGAGGCCTGGTGTACAGGTGGGGGCCGGCTGGTTTGCCCTGAAGGGTGTCCCGGATCAGGGTGAAGTTTCCCTTGGAGAATGGGGTGGCCTGGGTGAGGGGCCTGTGGTGGTTTGCAGGCCGGCCACACCCCCCCGTGACCCAAGCAGAGGCCCTGGTATCTGGGAATTATTTATCTTCTATAATTGAAACTATGTAGCCTTGAGCAGAGGCCAGGGCAGGACAGGGTGTGCAGGAAGCTTGGCTTCCTCCATTGCCTGGAAACCCAAGCCTCCTGCTAACTCCGTGGCTGTAGCCATTTTTGTTGGGATTTATTTATCTTCTATAATTGAAACTTTGTAGCCTTGAGTGGAGTCCAGGGCTGGCCAGGTTGTACGGGAAGCTTGGCTTCCTCCATTGCCCGGAAACCCAAGCCTCCTGCTCGCTTCATGGCCGCAGCCATTTTGGTTGGGTTAATTTGCATACTTGCTCCTGATTGGCTGGTGGGCATGGCTTTGTAGTGGAGTTATGGTCAATTTGCATATTACTCTTTTATTAGATAGGATTATTATTATTTAGCTAAATGTTATGGGAGTTTATGAAAATTTTCAGCATGGAGTCTCAAGTCTTCTAAGTTTATTTTTCTAAGCACTCTCCATTTGCCTCATCTCTTGTTTTACCACATCTACTTCCAACTTGTGCCATTGCTGGCCTCTCTGAGGAAGTTTCTGATGAGGTGGCACATAAGTGGACATGCCTATCCAGGTGCCTTGGGGCAGCACATGTCTACCACATTCCACTAGCACATCTACCTTTGCTTCTCTCTCAACCTGAAGTTCTTGAATTAGTGAAATAAGATTTACACATTCCAAGATAACCTTAAAATGTACATTTCCACCATTATCTCACCTTTAACAAACCACAACTTTTATTCATTAGGTTTGCAAACATTAAGGAACAAAGATGATCAATTGAAACAACCAAGTTTTCATTTACAACATATTGCACAATTTCCCTGTTGTATGGAGATTCATTCACAGAAACATTAACCAGTGAATGTCTCAATTCATTATTCAACACACATTTATTGAATGTCTGCCATTTAGAGCACAAAATGTGAGATCCAAACAAGCATTATGGAAAGACACAGAGAAACGGACTCAGCAGAGGTTGTAGATTCCTGGGTGGTTTTCCGAAGGGATGCTGACATTAGGCTTTAACCTGCCCTTGTGATCTTACATTTCATGATTTCCCTTAAAAGTTCATTTCTTATCATACTGAGTATATTCTGTGTTTTTCAAAAACACTTGTATTTTCTTCCTTCCCTTTATTTACTTTGGTGGTTCTCTACCTTCCCCCATATATGCGTATCTCTGAGTACCACCCATTCTTCAAGTCCTAGCATGAACACCCCCTTTTCAATAAAGCCTTCTTTGAATATGCTTGAATATGATTCATTGTTCTTTACTTTGAACCCCTAAAGCATCTGGTTATACCTGTCTTATGTGCCACTTTGTGTTTTGTTTTTTGTTTTTGCTTTGGATTGGCATTTGAGTATCTATTTACTCTCCCTTGTTAGGCTTGTAAACATCATAAAGGAAGGAATTACCCACAATTCACTTGGTATTCTACAAATGACTAGTACATCACTTGGTGCAAATTAAGTACTCATTTTTGGTGAACGGACAAATTAGTGAATGAATGATGTGGATCTAGAGATGAGCCTTGACAGGTGGATACATTTTGGGAAAAAGCAGGAGAGAAGAAAGTATTATGATAGGGTTAGGGAATGAAAAGCTAGATTCATCATGCAGGCTCAGTGCAGAGATTTGTTCCTGAAAGTCAGGGTCCAAAAGAGGAGGGTGGGGCAGTGATGGAGGAGTGCCATATGATTCATTCACTTGTTGGTGAGAGGCTGTCTCAAACCACCAGACCCTTCAATGGTAGCCTGCAATGCTTCTGGGATGACTGCAGCCTTCTCGGCCTCCGTCCTCCTGGCGGACAGCCTGTCCAAGCTGAGCCTACTGTGTTCTGTACGAGGCAGTGGCTTGTGATTAGTATGCGCTCTGTGTTCCCGGACAGAACAGATGTCTGTCTGCTTTTTCTGCTTAATGATGATGGCAGGTTCCCAATGATCAAGATCCAGTTTCACATTTTCTGAAAAACTGTTGTTGAGAAATTCTGTTTGACCATTGTGAGGTCCAGCCTCCCCTTTTGCAGGGAATCTTTGCTTTTCCAATCAGTATTGACGGAAGGTTTAGTGGATGTGAGTGGTGGCAGCACTTAGCCTTGCTCAGGTGGACCAGGTGATAGAAGGAGTAGTAGGCAGTTGCTTTCTTTTGCATTTCTTTCTCTCCCACTAACAATAGGAGCTTTGTTGATCTTGTAAACCCAGTGCTAGACGAAAATATTTGGCATTTGAAATAGTTTCTTCTTATAAGTTTCTCTTTGGAAGGGAAAATATATTAGCTTTTCTTTAGTTAGCAGGAAAAGAGTCAATCAAGTCCTTTCTTAAAATGATTTGGGGATGGAGAAGGAATGGGTTAAGGTTTGAGTGGAAATACATGTTCAGAGCCTGAAGAGCTGTCCCAGAATCTCAGAGTGGTACATCTGCGTAGTAGGGTTTATTTTTGTGTATGTGTTTTTCCTCCATTTTTATTGAGAAATAATTGACATATAACATTGTATAAGTTTGAGGTTTGCTCTGTTGATTTGATACACATATATTGCAAAATGATTACACCATAGTATTATGTAACACCTTCCTTAAGTTACCTAATTATTCTTTCTTTTTCTGGTGAAAACATTTAAGATTTACTCTCAGCAACTTTCAAGTATATAATGCAGCATTATGAACTAGAATCGCCATATTGTGTATTAGAACTTACTCATCTTATCACTGAAAGTTTGCAACTTTTGACCAACATCTATCCACTTCCTTCATTCTCCAGACCCTGGCAACCTGTTCTTCTCTCTGTGTCTATGAGTTTGACTTTTTTAGATTCCACATATAAGTGAGATCATATGGTATTTGTCTTTCTCTGTCTGACTTATTTATTTAGCATAATGCCCCCAAGATCCACCCATGTTATCACAAAAGGCAGGATTTCCTTCCGTTTTAGTAGTTGAATAATATTCCATTGTGTATATGTGTGGGGGAGCACAGAGACTTGCTTGGAAAGTTGTAAGGAGGACATTCTGAGAAAAGGGAAGTGTGTGGAAGGCTGCCTGCCCTGTTTATTGGAATTCCAACTTAGGGGAGACTTAGGGAAGTGTCCAAGCCGGCGCCCCTAATTATTCCTTAACCTTTCCAAACAAGCCTGTGTATAGGCAGACCCCCAGATGTTTACTGGAATCGTTATGCTTAAATCCCTGGATGCCCTTGCCTAGAGGACAATGTAAACACATGTGTCCTCTCTACTGATTGTATCTAAAGATAAAAATTTCAATAAAAGCCTACTGAGGCAGGCAATCAAGGCTAGATATCTTTGTGAGATCCTGTTTTTAATTTCTTTGGGTATACCTTAAAAGTGGAATTTCTGGATCATACAGTAGTACTATTTCTAATTTTCCATACTATTTTCCATAGTGGGTACCCCGATTTGCATTCCCATCAAGAGTGCACATGGTTTCCTTTCTTCCACATGCTGCCAACACTTGTTATCTCTCTTTGTTTTTCTTTATGACAGCCATTCTAACAAGTGTGAGATGATCTCATTGTGATTTTGATTTGCATTTCCCAGATGATTAATTGATGTTAAGCACCTTTTCATGTGTCTGTTAGACATTTGCAGGTCTTTAGAAAAAATTGTCTACTTAGGACCTTTATCTATTATTTATTTATTAATTTTTTTTTTTAAAAAATATTGATATTTAGAGAAAGAGGAAAGGAGACGGAGAGAGAGATAAAAACATCAATGATGAGAGAGAATCATTGATCTGCTGCATCCTGTGTGCTCCCAACTGGAAATCGAGCCCACAACCTGGCCATGTGCCCTGATCGGGAATAGAACCATGACCTCCTGGTTCATAGGTCGATGATCAACTTCTGAGCCACGCAGGCCAGGCCTTTGTCTATTTTTTTAATCAAATTGTTTGTTTTGCTATTGAGTTGTAAGAGTTCTTTATATATTTTAGATATTAACCCCTTGTCAGATATATGACTTGCAAATATTTTCTCCCTTTTTGTAAGTTGCTTTTCATTTTGTTAATTGTCTCTTTTGCTGTGCAGAAGCTTTTCAATTTGATTTGCTCCTATTTGTTTATATTTGCTTTTGTTGTTTGTACTTTTGTTGGCATATAAAAAAAAATCATTGCTAAGACCAATGGTAAGGAGACTTTCTACTAGGAGATTTATGATTTTAGGTCTTATGTTCAAATCTTTAATCTATTTTGAGTTAATTTTTGTAAGTGGTATAAGATAAGGCTCCAGTTTCATTCTTTTGCATCTAAATATCCAATTTTCTCAGGTCTATTTATTGAAGAGACTGACTTTTCTCCATTAAGTATTCTTGCCTCCCTTGTGAAATATTAGTTGACTGTATTTGTGAGGCTTTATATTTGGGCTCTCAATTATGTTCCATTGATCTATGTGTCTCTTTTTATGCCAGCATCATACTGTTTTACTATACCTTTGTAATATAGTTTGAAGTCAGGAATTGTGATGGATAAAGCTTTGTTCTTTCTCAGTATTGCTTTGGTTATTTGGGATCTTCTGTGGTTCCATACAAGTATTAGAATTATTATTTTTTTCTTTAACAAATGTCATTGGAATCTTGATAGTGATTGCATTGAATCTATAGATTACTTTAGAGAGTATGAACATTTTAACAATATTAAATCTACCAATACATAAACATGGGATATATTTAAATTTGTTTGTATCTTCCTCAGTTTCTTTTATCAAAGGCTTATAGGTTTCAGTGTATAGGTCTTTTAACTCCTGTGTTACATTTATTCCTAAATATTTCATTATTTTTTATGCTATTGCAAGTGGGATTTTTTCTCTTTCAATTAGTTGTATAGAAACACAACTAATTTTGTATGTTGATTTTGTAACTTTACTGAATTTATTTATTGTAACAGCTTTTTTGGGGGGTGAGTCTTTAGGATTTTTTTTACATATAAGATCATATCATCTGCAAACAAATACAGTTTTACTTTTTTCTTTGGAGGAAAAAGCTTTTATAACTAGTTGGATGACCTTTATTTCTTTTCCTTTCCTGATTGTTCTGGCTAAACTTCTAGTGCTATGTTAAGTAGAAATAGTGTGTAGGCACCTTTATGTTGTTCTGGATATTAGAGGGAAAGCTTTTAAGCTTTCACTGATGAGTATGATGCTATCTGTGGTTTGTCCTGTATGGTCTTCATTATTTTGAGGTATATTTTTTTCTAAGCCCAATTTTTTTTTACCATTTTTATTATGAAAGAATGTTGTATTTTGTCAAATGTTTTTTCTGTATCTATTGAAATCATTATATGATTTTTATCTTTCCTTATATTAATATGGTATATCACATTTATTGATGTGTGCTTCTCAGTGATAAATCCCACTTGTTCATTTTGTATAATCCTTTGACTGTATAGGTGACTCTAGTTTGATAATATTTTGCTGAGAATTTTTGCATCTATACTCATTAGAGATATTGGTCTGTAACTTTTTTAAAAAAATCTTGCTTATCCTTATTTTGCTTTGGTATCAGAGTAATGCTGGTCCCATAAAATTAATTTGAGAGTGTTCTCTCTTATTCAATTTTTGGAAGAATCTGAGAAAGATTGGTGTTAATTTTTTAAATGTTCGGTAGACTTCACCAGTGAAACCATCTAGTTCTGATATTTTCTTAGGGGATTTTGATTTCTGATTTCTTACTTATATTGGTTTGTTCAGATTTTCTATTTCTTCATGATTCAGTCTTGGTTGGTTGTATATTTCTAAGCATTTATCTATTTCTTCTGGTCTTTCCAATTTGTTAGCTTATAATTATTCATAGTAGTCTTTTAAGATTCTTTATGTTTCTGTGATATTAGTTGCAATGTCTCCTTTTCAATCCTGATTTTATTTGGCCTGCCTCTCTCTCTCTTATCTAGCTAAAGGTTTGTCAATTTTGTTTATTTCTTTTAAAATCCAGCTTTCAGTTTGATCTTTTCTATTGTTTTCATGGTCACTATTCCATTTATTACTGCTTTGATCTTTGCTATTTCCTTCCCTATGCAATCTTTGAGCTTTTTTTTTTCTGGCTCCTTGAGGTATAAAATTAGGTTGTTTATTTGAGATTTTTCTTTTTTGTTGTTGTGAGTGTTTGTTGCTATAAACTCTCCTGTTAGAATTGTTTTTGCTGAATCCATAGGTTTTGGTGTGTTGTATTTCCATTCTCATTTGCTTCAAGATATTTGTTTTATTTCCCTTTGATTTCTTCTTTGACCCATTCATTGGTTGTCATAAATGTGCTATTGAATTTCCACATTTGTGTACTTTCTATCTTTCCTCCTGTTATTGATTTCTACTTTCATACATTTTGGTCAAAAAAGATACTTGGTATGATTTTAATGTTTTTAAATTTTTAAGACTTGTTTGAGGCCTAACATATGATCTATCCTGGAGAATGTTCTATGTGCACTTGAGAAAAATGTGCAGTCTGCTGCTATTGGCTGGAACATTTTGTATATTTCTGTTAGGTTCATTTGGTCTAAAGTATAGTTCAAGTCTACTGTCTTTTTATTGATTTTCTGTTTGGATGATCTATCCATTGTTGAAAGCAGGGTATTGAAGTTCCCTACCATTATTATATTGTTGTCTATACTACCATCAGATCTGTTCATATTTGGAAGTTCTCAGATATTATTTCCTTAAATAAGCTCTAGGAGAAAACATAAACTGCTCTTGGAGCTGAAGGAACTGGGAAATTACTTCTTTGGAGGGATAAATCAGATAAATCTTGGAAGGCCACTGATCTGGATCTTAAACCATAAGTGAGATTTTTGAACTTACGACTGCAGGGAGGAAATTCAGAGATGGGGCTGGGGAAATACCCACTATGGACCCTTATAACTCTAGATATCTATGAATTTTTACCTCCAGGTTCTTTCTTTTCCCCCTGTTTATGTCCTACCTCTTCTGATTAAATTTGAAACTTCTCAAGTATTTCTAATTCTTGTTCCTAACACATGTTCAATAAACATTTGTAATCATAATGACTGATTCCTTCTGCAGTTTTATGAGTGTCATAGAAATATGATGTGTCAAGATTTAATCTGTGTCATGTCTAATCTTTGGAGGGAAAAGCTTTTAACTAGTTGGTATCATGTGAGAATGGACTGGGATATATTTGTTTATGTGATAACAAGGATTGAGGGTTTTAAACACAGGTTTCAGGTATGCTTTGTGGTTGCTGCTTACAGAGAGGTAATTATACTATGGCTTTAGTGTCAAGGATAAGGTTATTAGTTGAGACAGAAGTTTAAATATATGCATATGTTGGTTAAGCACCGCAGTGTATGGATATTGGTATGTAAAAGATGTTTGGGATAGGACCAGAATGCCTCTCAAATATAGTCAAGAGTTTTTGGTTGTTTCTCAAAAAGCTAAAACCCATTCAGTTGCTTTCTGGGGTAGGTCATAGCTAGGCCTGTTGCATTGAAGCCTTGAAAGTATAGTAAGAAATAAAAAAGGAAGGATGTGACTGGAGAAGCATGAAATTCCTCCTATAAACATAAGGAAGAATGCAGACTTGGCCTTCCCACTCCTGCCAAGTTTTATGTTGTGTGAATGGCAATATGCCCACAGATCTTAGCTTCTCTGACTTGGTAAATTTCTCACCTCACCCTGGCTGCTGAGGCCACCAAACTTTGGATAGGCCTCTGGAGAAATGAGATATGCACCCAAAGTCGACATATACTTACCACCAAGAATGTTTGATCACATACATATTTGCTGCATGGCGTATTAACTGGTTCAGTGGTTAAATGGAGTGACATAGCAACTCACCTGACTCTGAGTTGCCATTCTCTGTCCATCTTTATACTTGGACTAGTCTTTGAATATTGTCCTAACTCACCTTCACCATTGCTCAATTCATAACTCTGGAGTAATATCAGGAGTGAGAGGGGAAATGTAAACATGGAGTCAAAGAGTTAGAATTCGTTAGATTATCTCCAGCTCTGCTCTTGGCAGAGGTCCTCTAGTGATTTCATTCAAAAATCATTGCTTGGTGGGTGGAAGGAAAGTGTTGATGCCCTTTCTTTTAAACCTTTGCTAACCAGGAAACCTTCAGACTTGTTACGTAGGGTAACCTGGGCTAGGTACATATTTCTCAGACTCACTTTTACAGCCTTAGGCAGTTTTGAAAATCATTTCAGATTTAGGTGTTCAGTTTTGAACCATAAGAAAAGTTGGCGGGCCATGAACTGACTTATAGATAATAGGTTCATGTTCAAAGTTGATGGTGATCCATAAAATTATGCTTGGTTGACATCATGTCTGCTGAAGGAATTCTATGTGACAGGACACAAAATTGGCTATGATTTCCAGGGCTCTAGGGAAGCTCATTGTTCAAAAAAGTTCTTTCCCGACTTTTAATTTATTTTCTAAAATATTCCAAAGCATCCCCCTTCTAGTGTATAGTTTTATCCAGTTAAATTTATTCATGAGGGGTTGGCAATTTTTTATATCTATTGGTCAATATAGGGCCTGAGATCATCAAAGGAAATGGCTACAATAGCAATGGGACCAAAGAAGAAATTCTGGGTTATAGGTGGACAATTTCCCTTTTTCTTTTTCTTTTTTTTTTTTTTTGTGGCAAATATAAACACTATCAGTACCAATATTAGTATATTTATACTACTTTACGTTATAAATGAGGTACCTCAAAAAGCTTGAAATGTCCCTACTTCTTAGGAAGCAAGTGACTAAGACTTTGTTTAATTCTGATGACTGAATTCATTAAATTCTTGGAGGAGAAAATGACTGTGTGCTATAGCTTCTTCTTCTTATTATTCTTTTTGTAATACAGCCGATATTATTAATTCTCCAAAATACATACTCAAGATAGAAGCCAAAGTCTCGAGTTGTCCAGTTAGGAGCCTCTGATCTACTATGCTTACTAAGTTTCTTCTCAATATCCATGGCCAACATCTGGCTTCCAAATGAAAGGCTTTTGTTCCTTTCAATCACTTGCTGATATGGTGAAACTGCATTGTTATCCACAATGACATGACCTATTTTGGAATCAAACTTGACATCCAGTCTTGCATTTCTAATCAAATTTACAATCTGCCTTTCAGCTTCTTCTGAAATCATGTTCAATTTATCTGCCAACATGTTAATGCTGATACACTGGTGAATGTGACAAAAATCTCAAATATGAAAAGACAAGCCACCAAGAAGAAGTAATTTACAAGCACAGATTCCCATTCTCTCAGCTTTTTCTGACCCCCATCAAAGTCAAAGTTAACATAAGCATTCAATAAACTCTGTAATGGGATCTTTATATATGAAAGGTTCCTGTTGAGTAAGTTTGCCCAGACCTTTTAGCACCCGCTGGCGCTTTTGAGCATCTCTTTGTTGAGGCTGCTCTAGTCAAATAGTGAAGAATATGGACACATCATATGAATTACATTAAGACACTGTGGCTGGTAAAGGAAGAGATCAATAATGCCATCGCGTCTTTTGAGGTGGTTGAAGAAAACAGAGACCACGAATGAGATGTGTTCACTACTGAAGACACTGGCATGGCGAACTCAGAGTTATTATCTATTGTGTCTTTTAACTGTGTGAGGACTTCTGTGGCTGCATCCCGATTCTGCATTAAGATTTCAGAGGCCCGTTATCTGTGCTGTAACTTTTTTCTCAACTTACCTTGGTCCAACTTTGCCAGCTGTATGCAAATGCCCTAAAAACGTTCATGTAACGAAATGGTCTGTATAAAGTAGCTGCTCTCCTTTCTGGAGGAATCAGTGCCAAAGGCTTCCCCTGTTTTAAATTGCTGCCATGGAGACAAATCTTATGCATCAGCTTGGTGCATTAGTCATCAGATGTCTAAATACCTGGAGAGAGTACTTTGTCCTCCAAAATGTTTAGACAGTGAAAATATAAAAACTATTTCATAATAAATAGCAATTCAATTAGATTTGAAGGGGGATAATTAATTATAAATGAGGTAATCAATGATGCCTAGTGGGACTTTTGCGAGATTATATCACTAGTTAGAGATAAAACTTTAAATAAGATACCTGATTCATATTTCCACTGCTTCCTGGTATGGTGTTTGATTCATTTGCCCCTCACTGAAGGAGGAGGAAGAGGGGGTGTCATTAGTCATCTTTTGCGTAAGGTCCACTCAAACCTGATGCTACAAAAACATTACAGGAGAGTTATGTGTCATTGCTATGACACCCATATGACCACCAAGACCATAAAGGAGAAATGGAAATTTGAGGGATTGCTTCTTCTCTCAGGGAGCAGCAAATTTGAGAAGCAATGTGATTTGCCCAAGTTAGAAACAGTGTGGCTAACTTGACTTGTCAGAAATAATGAATGTGGATACATAACACAATCTAGTCAGGATCCTCTGGCCCAGAACCTGGACACTGTCTTTGGAAATAGAGAAGAATGGGTATTGTGATTCTTTTCATGCTTTGAATTCTATTAACCTAATTCACCCAGTATTTAGAAGTTCAGGTGCTGTAACTTCCATCTCACCTTTTGCCACATGGCTCAGAACTTGGGCATCAGGACCACAAATTTGGGGGTATTTAAATAGTCCTACCGTTGCTTAGTCAAATCTGAGTAGAAGTAATATTGCTGTTTGAATCCTGGAACCTTAGCAATAGAAAGAATGGAGAATCCTGTCCACTCTTTTTCCTAATTTGGGTGTCCTTAAGTGGTGGCTTCTAGAAATGCATCTAAACCTAAGATTTATCCCTTAGAGACCTAAGATTCTATGCTTTTTAACATCCTCTAAGTAAACTATGACTCTGAATTTCTGATCTAATGATCTAGTGTGGAAATCTATACATGTACATAAAACAACATAGAGTGATAATGGCTATCATAGAATCAAGGTTTATGTTCCAACTGCTTTTCATATTCCTAATTTGAAAGTCATTAGTTTGAGATTAAAACAGATAAAGATTTCTTGTGAAAATTATATCTACCGATTATGTTTAGAAGTCCCTATATATGAGAAGGGTGTATAGTTTGAAGCTACTCAGTGTGTAATTGATGCTACAGTGTGTCTCCTGTAACATGACCATGCCCTACTCCCTCCTCATCAGCCTGGCCCTGTGGCCAGCTTCCTCTGGGGGTGGGGGGCAGGGGAAGGCTGTGGTTGACTAGAGATGGGGAAGAGGGCTGTAGAAGGAGCCAAGTCTGTAGATTCTCATTCCTATAAATTCCCACTCCAAAGTGTTGGGGCTTTAAGGAGGGTTTGGATGAGGAAGGGATGGGGTAGAGAAGTACACATCCTGCCCAGTTGGACCCATCTTCAATTCCAGTCATGCTCAGCCAAGAATCTGACTATAGTGAGAGCCAATCAGGCAATTTATGCAATGTTTAATTTTCTTAAGCTATTGTACTTGTATTCATTCTATAGTTCTGGAACAGGAAATGTGTTCAAAACATTGGAAGCAATTTAAGCTGAATAATTTTGCAATAAATATGTTATATGCCAAAGACAAAGCTTAGGTCAGTGGTCACACCACACCTTGGAATGAAACTAAGAAACAATGGAGGAGATCAGATTTTAACTCTCAGAACATTGGGTTCCTACTCAGAGTTGAACAAAGAGCCTTGGGGCTGGCCAAGTGGTCATCCCTAGAGCACCAGAGCCCTATGCTGGAGTGCTGACTAATTCTCAGCCTCAAGATTTTCCTTTCTTGGAAGTGTGTGAACAGAACATTCATATAAGTAATTAAGAGGGCCAGTAAACATGTGATGAAAAATATTAACTCATTAGGTACCAAATAAGAATTTGTGAATTTGTGTCCTTTTTGTAGAAAAACAGTATATGGTAAGTGTATAAATTTCTTAGGGCTGCTATAATAAAGTACTAAAAACTGGGCAGCTTAAAACAACATAAACTTATTCTCTTCTAATTCTGTAGGCCAGAGTCCAAAATCAAGGTGTTGGGAGGACCATGCTCCATTTATGACTGGGTAGAACCCTTCCTTGCCTCTTGCTGGCATCTCGTGGTGGCATTTATCCTTGATGTTCTTGGGCTTGCAGCTGCGTTTTGCCAATCTCTGCCTCTGTCATCTCATGGCATTTTCCCTGTGTGTCTTTGTTTTCTCTGGCATTTTCCTCTTCTCATAAGGACACTAGCCATATTGGACTAGGGTCTGCCTTGATTTAACTGATCTTAACTTAATTACATCTGCAATGGCCTTATTTTCAATAAGGTCACATTCACAGGTACTGAAGGTTAGGATTTCAACATATCTTTTCCGGGAAACACAATTCAAGCCATAACAAAGGGCATCCTATTTTGTCATTGTTTGTTCTTTTAAATCTGATTTTTACTGGCTATATACTATTTCATTTAAATTAAAATATCTATCAACATGAAGAATTATATGATTACGCTTAGTTTGAGTCAAGGTTTAGAGAACCGAGCATATGTTTATTTTCATGCTACTAGCATATAATTACTTGATACAATTCCCCTTGACTGAGTAATCTTACTTTCAACCAAAGAAGTGGCTTGAGGGACAGGGCTGAGGGCCGATGTCCCTCCATAGGGATGAGTAAAGGCTCATTTTGCAAACTAGTCAGGCCCTGAGCCTCTGACATCTGTAGAGTTTTATAGTCTTTGGGACAGAAAATAGAGTTAATATCATCTAAGTAACAAGCAGGGTAAATTCGGCCCCCCTGTTCATGCCACTTCAGAGAACCTTAGGCCTGAAGAAGATGGTCCCTCTTGTAGGTACTGCCAGCCCCTCTGTGTGCTCTCTGCCCACTCCATTCCACGTGCCCTGAGAATTCAGACCAGCAACTGCATTGACACTGGGTGTTGCACACTTCTGGGCCATTGGAACCCAGCCTACACCAGGTGAACAGCACGTATGTAGGCAGAGCTTCTAACATGAGCTTCTGAGCTCCTCAAGGGCCAGACCAGTGCTGTGCTCATTTTTATATACTCAGGATTAGGACAATGATCTACATATATTGGTGGAACCAAACAAACTTTTGTGTGGCCCTTTCAGGGTTATTCTTGGAAGACTCTGATTATAGACAGCTCATTGTAGAGACCACTCGAAGGGGCCACCTTTTTACCTTAGCAACAATCAAAGCCAACTCCCTTCCTTCTCACCTCCCCCGACCACCCTGTGTTTTCTGTGTTCCTGCTGTGTGTTGTGACTCAAAGGCCTTTGGAGCCCTTAAAATAGGCAAATGGGCACCTGAGCTCACATCCAAGCTGAGCCAGCCCTGGTAACGAATGGACAGTGGCCACTGGTCAGTACAGGTTGTGCCCAGTTGAGCTCCCCAGAATTTTGACAGGCTAGTGAGGAGTATACCTCTGCTCTTCTCTCTCTTCTGGAAATAAGCAGAAAGCATAGGCCATTTTCCTGGGGAAAGGCTCAATTTCTGAGAAAGAGCTGGTGTCCAGAGACACCAGAATGTTCTAGAAAATCTTTCCTTTCTCTTTCTCCTGTGCCATTCCAGGACATTTTTAATGATGTTGTGGTAGATGGTTTTAGTGAGAAAGCCGGCCCTGCCCAGGCTCTGCCCTGTTGGTGCAGCTTACTTAGAGTATCATGGTAACATTGCCGATGGGAAAAATACAGCTGAGCTCCTGTGACTGGTGCTGCTTTCCTAACAACAGGCCTGTGAGCAGACTCCGGTGGGAGATGAGAGTGATAGCAGAAATGATGTTTCCTTTCATTTGCCCAGTGTTTATAGGCTCTGGGCAAAATTGCTTAAGGAGACATCTCCAATTTGAAGGAATAACACTGGTACCATGTTGGAATAGAGATGCTTGATTAATAAATGTATTGAGATGAAAATGTACAGCAAACTGTGGCCTCACTCTCATTTTTTACAATAATCAGGTAGCAAAACATCAGTACTTGGGTGCTGGAAGATGAAACAGCAAGGCTTCAATTAGAATACATTCTTCTTACAGGATCCCCAATTGTACCATGTGTGTGAAAGGATGTTAGAAAGGCTGCCTAGGCAGGGGAGAGAGACCTGGGGTGACTCCAGTGTTTGGTTTGGGCTTGGGAATTGTCTCTTTTTAAAAAAAATTTTATTGATTGATTTTAGAGGAAGAGAGATGGGGGAGAGAGAGGGGCTAGGGGGAGAGAGAGAGGGAAGAGAGAGAGAGAGAGAGATATTTGTTGTTCCATTTATTTATGTATTCATTGGTTGTTTCTTGTATGTGCCTTGACTGGGGATAAAACCCACAACCTTGGTGTATCTGGATGATGCTCTAACCATCTGAGCTACCTGTCCAGGGCGGGCCTGGGAATTGTCTTAATGGTTTTCCAAAAGGGCAGTAATAGTTTGAGAACCTGGATCTTTGAAGAGCTTCTTTGAAATAGACCTGTTATCAAAACACTAACCTACTCCTGCTCAGGACCAGGTTCCCTGCTCTCTTTAAACACACACACACACACACGCACACACACACACACACACACGCACACACACACACACACACACACACACACGCACACACATATCTTTGATTGATGTGCTCTCTGCAGATTTTCTATGGCCATTCTTTTGATGTTTATATTACCATGTTATAATTAGAAACTTTAGCAACTATTGAATGCTTGCCATATATCAGATTCTGTAATTTACTTGCATTATCCCATTGATCCTTCATGGCCCTGCCATGTAGCAATCATTAGCATCCCTATTTTACAGGTGAGGAAACAGAGGTTCAGAGAAGTTACATGATTTGCCTCAGTCCATGAAGATGGCCAGGGGAAGAGCTGAGACATAAAGTCAGATCTCTGCTCCATTCCACTATATTTTGATGCAAGAGACATCCGAGTCTGAGCAGCAGGAACTCACGGCATTGCAGTGCCCCAGGGACGCTCCTGGGCTGCACTTAGGGTTCTGTGGGCATTTGTGTGTCTATACTGCAGAGACACTCAGCACTGGATGGCACTGCTCTGACCTAGAGAGTTTGGCTTTAACTAGTATAGGAAATGCATGCGTTAGTTTCCATTCTTGAGATCTCTGTTTCAGATGAATCACCTCCTGCCTTCTACCTCCTGGCAGTGGTGGGATTGAATGGAAAAAGGTTTTGTCAGCAAACAAAAATCCTGGGGGCAAATTTGCTCACTTCCTCTCCCTCCCTCCCTCCCTTCCTCCCATATTAAATAAAGTTTGAGCACTGTGTGTGTGTGTGTGTGTGTGTGTGTGTGTGTGTGAGAGAGAGAGAGAGAGAGAGAGAGAGAGAGAGAGAGAGAGAGAGAGAGAGAGATTGTGATAGGAGCCTAGGATATGGTGGGGGAATTGATCAGACAATCTCTATTTTCCTAAAGTTGACATGGCTTATTCATTTAACCTTTCTGAAGATTTCTTCATCACAATATGAGAATGACAGTGCCAACTTCAAGAAATTGATGAACATACTAAACTAAGAGAATATATGTGAAAGTACTTTATAAATTTTGAAGTGCTCAAGAAATAAGAACCATTGCTGTCATTTATATCTTAGTGAGTTAATGAGATAGGACCTTGTCTCAACTCCTAGGATTCCTGCCAAGAATCAGCATCTCTTCTCTTTACTGCTTGCTTTCAATTCAAATTAAAACAGTCTTTGAGTTCCTACTATGCTCAAATACATAATCTTATTTAATCCTGGAAGGTCTAGTCAATCAGGAATAAATTTCCAAGGTATAGTTTAGCTCCTTTGCTTTAAAATAAAAAGGGTGACCTTTTATATATATTTCCTACAGCTTGTTTTATCCATTTAGTTAATTATCTTGGACAAGTTTCCAAGTATACCCCGTTCTTTTCAACTTTAAGAGCACTTAACTCTTTTTAACAGTTGCATAGGATTTTATATGGTTTAGCATTACATATTTAATCAGTCCCTTCTTCATGGGCATTTGCATTGCTTCTAATTGTTTCCATTGCAAACAATGTTTTAATGAAAATCCTTGTATACGTATCTTAGTGAATTTGTTTGCATTTCTGTGATATGAAAGTGGAACTGTGGGTTGAAGGGAATTTATGATTTATATTTTGATAGATACTGTCAAATTGTCAAAAGAAGATAGTGTTAAATCTTCCAAAAAGGTTATACCAATTTATATTATTTTTCACTGTGTAGATGAGTACCCCACATTCTTGCCAACATAAGATATTCTCATTTTTAAAGACATTTGACAAACTTATGGACAAAATTCACATTTAATTATCTACTTTGTGTTTCTTGTTAACAAGACTGAGCTTGATTTTTGGCTTTTTTATTTCTTTTGTAAACTACCATTTCATATCTTTCTGCCTTTTTTTCCTATGGATTGTTAATTTTTTTCTTTGCTGAATTGTAGGAGATCTTTATATATTTTGGATGTTAGAATTTGTTTGTTAAGTACACAGAAAGGATTTACTTTTTGTTAATCTTCATTAAACTTTCCCTTACTCCCTGTTCATGGGTATTAATCTCCCTTTCCCTGAGAAGCTCTGTGGGTCATAAAATTCCCTCCCTTTTTTGGCACACCAGGTGCAGAATCTTGGCACTGCATTTTTGAGAAGCGTCTACCATTTAGAATGATATCATAAGGTTATTGCAAAGAGCATAAACTTTAGAGACAGGAAGTCAGATATTGAGTGTTGATTTTATCACTTACCAGCTAAGAGACATTGGGAGAGTTGCTTAATCTTGTCCTTCTGTTTCCTTAGTGGAAGGTAAGATAATAATATTTGCTTTCTCCAAGGACCATATTCTCCCCAAAGGCTGGAGATGTTTAGAAGTCTCTCTTGTGGGAGATTAGGACATCTAAAGGCTTTAAGAAGGAAGGATAGCTAGGTAGTAAAGTTATACAGACCAAGAAGGTCGAGGAACTATGAACAAAGCTTCTTCTGCCAAATTGGCAAATATGGATTTTTTATTTTTAAATTGAGAAAGAACATAAAATAAAACTCATGGATTTAAGAGTTAGATGTGATCAATGTTGAAAATTATACACACATATGGAGTTACCACGCCCAGACATGTAAAATTTCT
Source organism: Eptesicus fuscus (assembly GCF_027574615.1). NCBI lineage: Eukaryota > Metazoa > Chordata > Mammalia > Chiroptera > Vespertilionidae > Eptesicus > Eptesicus fuscus. Next base: position 72,524,440 of record NC_072481.1, read on the forward strand.
ATCCTCCTCAGAAAGCTTGCTGCACCCTCTACATAATTTTTACTTTCAACAACTTTCTGACTTATATGGCAGTATATTAGTTTTCCCTGTATTTGTATACCTATAAATGGAGTCATACAGTATATACTCATTTGTGTCTGGTTTCTTTTAGTCAATATAATATTGTGACATTCATTTATACTATTTCTTATATCAATAGACCATTCTTTTAAATTACTGAGAAGCACTCCATTGTACGGATAGACTACAATTTATCTAATCTCCTGTTGATGGACATTTGGGTTGTTTCCAGTTTTGGTTGCTATGAGTAGGAATGCTATAAAAATCCTCATTATTCTTCATTTCTTTTGGGTACCAGAGTGAACTGGTTGGTCAAGTACATTGTTAGTTTTATCGGAAACTGCCAAACAGGTTTCCAGAGTAGTTGCACCATTTTACAGTCCCACCAGCAATGTTAGAGAGTTCCAACTGTTGTTTGAACTTTTTGATTCTGGCTCTGTTAGTTGGTGTCAAATAGTATCTCATTGGTTTGGCAAGTTGGAATTTAATGTCTTGGTTTTCAATTGTGTGCTCTCTGTCCATATCAATTAATATTTCTCTTTTTCCATGTATGTTGCTTCTCCAATGAGATTTGAAATTCTGCCTAATATACTTCCTTTACATGCTGGACTACACCAAACACAGGGCCTGGAACATAATGGGTGCTTACTATTTAGTAAGGAGGACAGATGAGAAAGGGCTGTCACCATCCAATGCTTTTCAAACCCTTACAATTGTGTTGGTTTTCAAATATCTTAGAAAAGACTGGCTCTGGTTCTCTCTCTCTCTCTCTCTCTCTCTCTCTCTCTCTTTCTCTCTCTCTCTGCCCCCACTCTCTTTCTCTCACACATTCTCTCTCTCTCTCTCTCTCTCTCTGTCTCTCTCTCTCTCTCTCTCTCTCTCTGATAATTAGGTAATTAGGTTTAATCAATAGTCAGGGCTTCTTAGCAGCCCTGACTGATAAGAAAGGTGTGGTGGCAATTTTTTTGTGTCAATATCTGGTCAGCAATAACTAGTTTAGGAGGGCAGAGAAACAAATGATTTGGTCTTTCTTATTGGTTAGCTTCCCTCTTCCACCTCAGTTGGCCTCCTTCCTGCATTTTTTCATTAATTGATGCTACATAGTATACAAATTATTCTTTCCTTTACCTTTTAGATTTTTTTCTCCTCTCACCTTAATATATTCTGTTTTTAAAAACTAAATGGACAAATGAAATAATTTATACTGTTAATTTTTTTTCTTCCAAAAATGGAAGAAAATAGAAAACTATTCACAACCTAAAAATTATCTGAAGATTATCATAGATTGCCTGATAACTTGTTTTGCTCTCTAAATGTTATATAAAAGAATCCATTGAAGCTCTTCTATTTGTTAGAAATATATTTTTTTTTCATTTAAGTTCTGGGTGTTCTGGTCCAGTGGGGAACACCTCAGGCAGGACTCTTGTACAGGCTCCAGCAAGACCTTGCATGAGGACTTGAGACAAATTACTAATCTCCCAACTTACCTTGCGTGGAGGAGGTCATCGAAAGGACAAGGCCACCCATTGACCTGCAAGCTGGACTTAGGCAACTGGAGGTTCCTCACCCAATCCCCTTGTCCTTGGAATGTGCATTCTGCTCTCTGTTCACACAGTGGGAGTTGTCTTCAAGGTCACAACCTTAAGAGATCAATGTGGTGGTGTGACCATCTGGTTGGTATATGTGACTGAACCCAGGTAAGGTCTCTACCTTAACTTTTAAACTTCCGGCAGGCAGGTATAGTATGTGCTCATTTGCATCCTCCCAAGACAAGCCTGGTATATAAGTTCCCTTGCTTATTAAATTTGCCACATACCATCTGGAGCGGCCTGTCTCTTTCTTCCATCTCTCCTTGCCGTTTTTATATGGAAATCTCTGAAGTTGTGAACAAACATTATCTGTCAAACCCTTATCTATCAGTTGTGAGAGATTTGCAAAATATTTAAAACATCAGAGACTGAAAAAAAATGGTAAGGTTTTATGCAAGTATTACTGCCTTTTTTAAACTTTACTTGTGATAATGCATATAACGTATATTATACTTACTCATTCTTCTTGTTTTCTTCCATATATTCAACACATATCAACTGAATACCCACTGTGTGCAGGGTTTCTGCTGGGTGCTGTAGATGTACCTGTGAACTAGACAAGCCTTGTGCCTGGCTTTGCAGCACTCGAACAGTGTGGCCATGACTAACAGACAAGCAATCAGATCATGAAAAAGAGTATATGTGATTAGGACTGTGGCAGATGCTGGCCAGAGCTGTGAGTCCTTCACTCGGGTCTCGGGGTCAAGACAAGCTTTCCAGAGTAAACTGCATCTGACTAGGATGAGTGAATCAGACATATTTAGGCAAAGGGACAAGGGGACCATTGGTTTAGCCAGAGATGGGAGAGAGGAGGTTCCTCCAGGACCTGAAGTTCAGTGTCACTGGGGCTTATGGACGGGGGACAGTGAGGACAGTGCTGAGGGATGAAGTAAGGATAAAGGGAGAAGCCAAATCATGCTGGGCCTTCTAAGTCGTGTTAAGGAGTTTGTCCTGTATCTTAAGAGCAACAGGAATCTTTTGTATGGTTTTAAACAGAGCAATAAAATAATCAGATTTGTTCTTGAAGAAAGATCATTCTGGGTTGTTATGTGGAAGTTGGGAAGGGGTGAGCCTGAGTGCGGGAAAACCTCCTGGAGAGGGCTGGGGTCAGACTTGGGGGCCCCCAGTGAGTGGAGGGAAAGTGGTGGCTTTGAAAGATGGTTTGATCCTTTACGTTATTGCCTAGTTTCCTCAGCAATGGTGGTTGGCCAGAAGACTTGGGAGGACACGGACACGTTGGAAATCCTAATGACCTCTTTCAGTCTCCTGCGTGCCATTTCTGGGGTCAGAATCACAAATTTAGAGCTGAGTGAGACTTAATAAAATCACCAAGATGAATTCCAGGGTGTATGTGACTGTGAGAATTTCTGAGTGTGCCGGCAGCATGCCAATTGTCAAGCTCCTTCCTCTCTGAGCGGCATGATGCTAAGTTTATTCCTCTGAGGAAAAAATATGGGCTACTATTTCAAACCATCAGTTCTCTCAAAGTCTATTGTCCCCGAGTCCCCAGAGGTGATGTTCCTGGTCTATCATATGGCTGCTATTGCTGCGTTCCTTGAGTACTTGGTGTTCAGTAATGCTTCCTGGTTTTTATTTTGCAGGTGGTCATATTGTCCATTAAAATATTCCTCTCCCACCACCAAAGCTGTTATATTGTGTTTTTCTTCATGGTTTCCAAAGGTGAAAAAGGGTCACCCTGTTAGAGTCAGCAGGCTCATTACCCAGGGGTGAACTGGACTGATCTACCCGCAGGAGCTTCCTCTTGAGAACTGGCTTCCCACAGAAAGGAAAAAATGACAGAAGATGATGACTTGTGTACCTGTAGTTTAATCAAGGAAGTTTGCAACCTGCAGTGTTGACATGTAACCTGAGAGCAGAGCTGAGAGACCATTACAATCACCAGAGGAGATTGTCAGCTGTAGCCACAGGCTGTGGATCCCCAACTCTTCCCAGCAACTACAGGCTGGTTTGCTTACCCACGTGGAAGCGGGAGCACCGCGCCAGGGCAGAGAGCATCCTCTGCTGTCTTGGTGAGCAGCAATCAAAGTCCCCAAGTGCCACCTGGGGAAAGCTGTCCCTTTAGCTCCTGAGCCATTAGTTAGGATTTCAGCCTTTCCCTCCTGCTCCTGGAGTCCCTGGCCCTGCAAGTGCAGCTCATCTATTTTTGGCTCACTACATTTCTTTCCTACTCCGCTGTGTTGACATTTTGGATACAGAGTTTCATTTGCCCGCTTGGAAAATGCTTCCCCCCACCGCCCACCCCCTTGCCACCTGGACTTTGGTTCAGGTCTGTTGTTGTACCTGTGGCTGCTGGCCTCTTGGTCAATGCTTTTGCTCATATCCAACCCCTTTGTTTTCTTGTGTCTGACATGATAGATACATAAAGTCAAAGCATGAAAGAAGGCCACTTTCTTTGACTCTGTAATACAGATGCCCACTGGGCTCACCCTGGCTTTTCAAGGTTGAATGGAATTCACTTGAACCTTTCTTCCTCTGGCAGTAGGATGCTTCCAGTCTCTCTGGGGGGATTTTGCATGAATGTAGTGAGATGGGCAGTTTTCCTTCGTTAACTCTGTTTATCTGCTTTGATTGAATTCAGTCAGTTTATTGTAATGATCTCAGCCTCAGCGCTCCCTGTGTGCTGTTCTTTTTCCTTTTCATATTACTCTATGCTGGAAACATCTGCTATGCTCTTACTCCCAGGAATCCTATCTGCACAGGATCTAGAGGGCGCCTGACTTTACCTGAAGCTTCAGAGTTGTCAAGGGAACTTATGTTTTAACACTGCAAATCATTTAAATCAAATGATCATATCCTGTCTGATTTTTTTAAAAGCTCTTAGAGGAGACTGTCACAGGAATTTCTCTTTGGCCTCCTCTCCTCCCCAAACTCCTCTGCTTACTGCTTTAGTTGCTCTACTCAACTGCTAGCTTCCGTGAACAGAGAGGCTGATTGAGTTGCTATTCGGTTTCCTGCCTTTGGGGCTTACTTTCCCCCTTTCAACGAATCCAGTCAGAGTCTGCTGTGTGCTGGGTCAGCTATGGCTGGCTAGAAAGAGCTGATCATTTTCAGGGGTGGGGAACATCTGGCCTGAGGGCTGTATAAGGCCCGAAAAATTATTTGGTCTGGCCCTGTCAAGGCATTAGGGGTGAGTTAATTAAATGTTTGGCCAAATATAGCAGGCTAATTTTGAAGTTGATGATTTTGTATAGCCCTCAAATGATGTTATAAATATCCAAATGGCCTGTGGCAGAAAAAAGGTTCCCCACCCCTAGTTAAATATTCAGAAATTTGGGGACTCTTGGTAGCTTGAAATTGGCCATAGGAAGAGTATTTACACCGCAGAGATTGGCAAGTGCTTACAAAATCGTTCTTTGTTTTTGTTAGTCATTTTAGTTGGCAGACCACCACTTCAGAAAGCTTACCTGTGGAGAAATATCCTTTCACTCATTACCCTTGCAGGCATAAATGGCTGCTATGAATTGTGACATTTTTCTCTTCATCACATGTTCATGGTTGACTCTGCTGCCTGGCTTAGCTGAAATATATAGAGAATGTGCTGGAGTTTTAGATCTGGACATACATGGGTCACTGTTGGTGGGAAGACAAACTGGGTCTAGTTTCCTGAGTTAAGTCCCTTTTTGTGCAGATGTAATGTGACGCCCAGACCAGTGGGGCTAGGCTCACTAAGAAGACATTTGTGAAGGTCAGAGATTGCACCACCTCCTGTTCCTGTGGGAGGATAAAGACAAAGACCAGAAAGAGGAACCGGTAGAATGAGTGTTGAATGCCATACTAAGGGACTTTATCCTTATTTCCTGCATTACTGAAAAGCAGGGACAAGATTGAGCAAGTGGAATTTTACCAAGATTTACCTGTGAATTGGTACAGAATAGGTTGGGATGGGACGTCTACTAGAATGAGGGAGACTATGTCCAGAGCTGTTTTAATGGGAAGCTCTCCACTCTCCCATGTCCTACACTCTTATTAGTCTGTTTCTTCAAAAATTTCTTCCTATACCTCAGATGAGGCTAGCGCAGATCATGCTTTCTTTTTGCGTAGCCTATGCTAAATAGCTCATTAGTGTTCCCAAATGAGACTTAATTGTTTCATTTCTTTATGAAAATCACTGAGGAGAAAATTGCTCTAATGGAAATCCCAATTAGAACCCACTGCCAGTAGCTGCAGGGTCCCATGAATGAGAGATTAACACTGCTTGGCCTTTGACTCTCACTTAGCGGATGTTAACCATTGCCCCATCAACTCCAACATTTGGGAAACTTTAGTCTAGGCCTGGAGTGAAGTTCTGTGACAGGATATAGCATAGTGGGTAAGCTAGTGACCTGGGATGCTGGGACTAATCTGTGGTTTCTGGGCTAGGTCTCCTCCTCCGAAAACTGAAAGCTTTTTAGCGTAAACTGGCACCGAAACTTTGGGGAGTCAATTTCACTGAATCTACTGAGGCTGAATCTGTGTATACTTTATGAACCAGAAGTTCAAGTTCCTGGCATCTGTTCTAGAGAAAGACTTATTCATGGGCAAGGAGACATGACATCCCTAAGCACCCCTCAAATTCACGCCAAAAGAAAGCAGCAAAACGTAGATGATGAGGTCAGGCAGACCTATCATGTGCCATCTCCTGGGCTCAGCTTTCTCACCTGTAAAATGGGAGTAATAATACACAGAGGCTTCTTTTGAGTTTGAGATAAAAAATTCACATAAAGCACTTTGTATAATATCTGACATAAATTTTTAATAAATACCAAGTAATACTTTTATTTTTAAATTGTTTTAATTATATAAAAACGTATTGTACTTGTAAAAAGAAAATGGGAATATTACAGCTACGGCCAAAGTTTTTGGTTATTCATTCTTTAAGCTATTAATTCTCCCCAATATTAATCATTCTTAACCCCCTACTTAAACCCTCCCCCCCCACTGAGGGACAATTACTCTTGACATTTTTGGATGTATCTTTCCTGATCTTTTGCTATACATGTGTCTATCTCTATCTCTATCTCTATCTCTATCTCTATCTCTTCCCTGCCTTTATCAAATATTAAATTCCTACATAGAGGGACCTGTTTTAGATTTTGATTCTTTCCAAATAATCTACTTATTACATTGATCCATTTGGTTCTCTAGTTTTTAATATGTCTTGACACCTGGGAAGGCGGTTCCCAATTCAGCTCTTTTATAAAATTATTTTGGTTATTCTTGCTCTTTTGACTTCTAGAACTAGTGTGAATGTTATGTGAAGAAACTGACTGGATTTTGATGGAAATTATATTGCATGCGTAGATTTATTTTGAGAGAATTGGTGACGATAATGATACTGTTGATGAGGGTGACAAGGATTGATTTCAGATCTCTGCCAGAGCACTTTCTGGAGTTCCCAACAGGACCAGTTAGGCCACTAAAGACGACAGGGCTGGTGATGAGCCATCTTCTCTGTGTACCATTTCTTTCCTTAGATGAGCCTTTTTTCCCTGAATTAAATCTCCTTAGAACACAGCATAGATGAGATCTGAAGACAGTTTTGATTGAGGTCAGACATCAGTCGGGAGCAGAGTGATGCTTATAGCATGTGCTCCACTCAGCCATCTGACCTGCTCACGTTTTCTGAAGGTCACATGGGCTCAGAAGCCAGGGTCCATTCCCAAATCTTACACTGGTGCTTGGGCAGTGAGACTACCTACCATATGAGGACCCCTTTCAAATATGATGACTCTTATGGGAAAGCAGATATTCTTCTAGTAATTGCTGACTGAGAATACATATAATTAAAAAATGCTACTTGAATGAAGTAATTTGTAAATTAAATTAGATTTATCATTCACAAAATGGGTACATACGTATGGAACATATTACTTATTTGGCTATAGATGGTACTTGGTGTCTACCTGGATTGCAGAACACCTGACTCCTATTTCAGGGCATTCTATGATTTAATTGAAGATGAAAGTCTGTCTCATGTCATCCCACTTTTTTGGTCACATCCTGTTATACTCCTGAGACATCTTCCAAACTAAAACTTATATTCAAAATCACCAAACCTTTATCTTGTGTGTGGCTCACCTTTCCTCTCCTATACATGTGTTCTAGGTACCCAGGATATAGCAATACATGTTAGCCTTTTAACCAAATGGCCTAATCATTGACAGATAAAGCCACATTCATGTGTGCACTGACCCCTGGCCATGTAAAAAAGATAGGAATAGTTATGAGTAAGAACAAATGGGCCAATACACAGAAAGCCATCTGTAAGCTGTGAAACATTATACAAATGTTGTTTTGCTACTCAGCACTATAGAAAGTTACAAATGAAATAGCCACCTTGGCTCTGCCCTTGAGACATTTGAAACCAGCTGGAGGCTCAGATCTAGGTGGAACAATTAAGGAGAAATTGCAAGGTAACTGGGAAAAAGCTCCTGAAGATGCAATGAAAGATTGCAGCCTTAAGTGCCAATATAGCACAGGGAGCTGCTGTACTCAGAACCAGCTCTAACGCCCAGTGCAGGTGCTGCAGCAGCCCATTGCTCTGGCCTGGCAGCAGGGTCCCACTACTTCACCTTCCTCTCTTCCTCCTTTGTCTTTAAAAACTCCTGGAGAACTTTTCAAACTGAGCCTTCCAGTTACTTGGGGCCCCTCTTTCTAATTGCTCTTTGCTCTGTGGCTTGTTCCTCCTCCCATATGGCAATATTAAATTCATGCTGCTGGCGGTCTTGGGCCTTGTGCTCTGTGGTACTTGATGCTGATGAAAACAATGTGGAAAAGAACCCACAGCAGGCTCTCTGTCCTGGGCTGCAGTTCAGAGTCTGTGTTTTGATCACTTCATTTATTATGCTTGCATTTTGAAATGGTGAGCACTGGAACCCACTGTTCTTTCATTTAAGAAAGTCCAGGGATGCTGGGCGGTATTCACAGGTAATTAATTTGTCAGGGTAGGAGAAGCAGTCTTACTAAATACAAGCAGGAAAAAAAAAATTCACACCTCATCTAGCAGTTGATTAGTTTTACAAATGATCATGAATAACATAAAAAAGTATGGGTGGGGAGTTGGGTAGTGGCAGGGCAGACAGACCTGTAAATGGATGAGGCTTTACCGCTAAACCTGATGGATTCATATATTTTGCCTCATAAAAGCCTGTAGTTTCCCCTTGTAAATGAATTCCTTGTGGCTACCATATCAATCTCTTAGATAAATAAGTGTGCCTTATGCGGTCCATGTGTGGGCAAAGGAAAGACTTTCTTTCTTTCTTTCTTTTTTATTTCTTTCTTCCCTTCCCTTCCCTTCCCTTCCCTTCCCTTCCCTTCCCTTCCCTTCCCTTCCCTTCCCTTCCCTTCCCTTCCCTCTCTTCCCTTCCCTTCCTCCCTCCCTCCCTCCCATCCTCTCTTCCTCCCTTCCTCCCTCTTTTTCCCTCTCTCCTCTCCACTCCCTTCCTTCTTCAGCTAAATTATACTTTAAATTGACTCTAAACTAAAGATAGCATAAACAAGTTTTCCAAACTCAAAATTGAAAGGCATGGTCTGGTGGTCTGATGAGAGAATATTTGAAATCACCTGGAAAACTCAGGATATAGCCTATAGATATAGATATAGATATAGATATAGATATAGATATAGATATAGATATAGATAGATAGATATAGATAGATAGATAGATAGATAGATAGATGATAGATAAGAGAAATCTCAGCAGATAGGTTGATTGTTCCTCTAGGATTTGGATAATTGACAAGATTCCAATGTCTGGAATTATCAAGAGTTTAGTGTTTGTGAACTGTATGAGTAAAGTTGTCTGGTAAAATCCATGTAGTGAACCTAGTGATACCGTTGTAATTAAGCTAGTTATTAATAAGAGAAAAGGAGCAAAGGGAAAGCCAAATACTATAGGCGTGTCATCTGGGCAGCTTTGCCAGGAAGCTACAACTTTCCACTCCCCAGGGACCCAGCGAAGGGAAGATAGGTGCATGCCCAGTAAAGTTGGGGGGACCAGGGAAGGTGCTTGCTGTCAGTCACACCTGGCAACAGAGGTCATTGGTCAGAATGGGTGTGGCCACTGCAAACTTGGGAGGATTTGGGATATTTAATTCCCTGAACAAAGGCATTCGAGCTTTTGGGCTCTTGGTTTCTCCTGTGCTCTGGGCGTACTGTGCTTGACTCCTGGCTTGCAGGGCTCTCTTGCTCTTGCTTCCTGTATTCGCTCACGTGGCCATGGACTAATGGACTGCAACTAGCCTGATGCTGAACTGGACCTGGCTGCAACATGGAACAAAAACTCTGGACCCTGGCTTTGCTTTTAGCTCTACTGAATCCCCAACTACACTTCTTCCAGGCATGGATTAAGGGAAATGGGACTTGGAAACACAAGGAATTTAATTCCATGCAAATAAAAATCACTCATCCTCTTATGTGAGCCCCAGGAACTTCTTTTTCTTGAGATATCCTAAATACTCCACCCACAGCACTCAGTGGGGAAAGGGATACCTCAACTTCCCTGATGACAGAAGGACAAACCCAATAGGACTCAACAAGAGGATTAAAGTGTGGAAAGCATCTCTTCCTGGCTCCCTCCCACTCACAGCCTCCAAATGTCAATCTCTCCAGTTGGTTTAGGTTGGACAGTCATGGGATGCCACGTTGGCTAAGGTGTCACAGGCCCCTCAGATTCTGGTCTATGATAGAAAGCTAGGGAGCATAGAAGGCATTCATACCTCCCTCAGCTATCAAACCTCCACCTTTTAAGAGAACGAAAGGGGGTGAAATGTTATTTATTTTAGGTTTTTCTCTCTGAAATAAATAATAATACAATTTCCATTCCTCCAAAGTGCCTACTCTGAAAAGGAATTTTATTCTGTTTTTTTTTTTTTTTTTTTTTTTTTTTTTTAAAGAGGACTGTCTGCCTCTGAAATGCTAATTCCTGGTCTCTAAGGGTTCTTATCTGAGCCATCTGTTGAAATGCAGATTCTAAGAAATGGAACATAGATAGCCTAGGCCAGTGGTCAGCAAACTGCGGTTCGCGAGCCACATGCAGCTCTTTGGCGCCTTGAGTGTGGCTCTTCCACAAAATACCATGTGTAGGCGCACACGTACAGTGCGATTGAAACTTCGTGGCCCATGCGCAGAAGTAGGTTTTCGGCCTGGGTGAGTCTATTTTGAAGAAGTGGTGTTAGAACACTCAAGGGGCCAACGAGCCACATGTGGCTTGCGAGCCGCGGTTTGCTGACCACTGGCCTAGGCTATCTAAATCAATTAGTTTAATTCAGTTCTCCAGTGAGTTGCTAAATCAGTGAGTTTTGCTGTACACCTGTCTCCATGATGTGGTTTCCATACCTTTAATTATTCAACTATTGAATATCAAAAGGAATAATGGCGAGGGGGTGGGCTAGAGGCAAGGAAGCCTGTAATCACGTGTGGTATCTCAGGCCAATGCCTGGATGATTGAGCAACCAGCTGCCTGTAGCAGTGGCTTACACATCTTTGTGTCGATTCTCCCTTTTCCCTGCTGTACTCTCCTGCTCCTGGAATCCCACTCTGAATTTCTTATACACAAGTCTCTGTCTTGGCCTCTGCTTTCTGGGGAACTGAAGCTACAACAGGACTATTTGAATCTATTGCTCTCTGGCTTTGCTTGACAATAGTGTGCACGTGATAAATGTGTTTGATTTAAAAATGTTTGGCCTGTGGCTGGTTGACGTGAGGTGGTTAAAATGAGGCCAAGATAATGAATGTGGACTTGAGTGACCCAGTTAGCTTCATTTTGTTCCAGGGCTAGATTTCCATCCTGTGGATATGTAACTTCTCCATAAAGACCATTCATTCACTACCAAACTGTCTGAGAGACTTTCATGTTCTTCCCTCCTCTACAATATGACTCTTACCCCACCAGTCATTGCAAATATTTTCTTAATTTCACTCTTTCCCTCATCCCAGACATCCAAACATCACTCATTTCTTTGGTTTGCATTTCAAAAATGTCTTTTAAAATTGGCCTGTCTTTTTTCTTCAGTGCCCACAATCCCAACCTTTTCTTCCTGGATCATTGTTGCAATCACAGCCTATCTGGTTTTATCACCTGATTATTATTGTGTTGAGGGTCTTCGCCTCCTTCCTTGGTCTTCCATGTTAGACTTCTGTGTCAGAGTGTCTGTCTCAGAGCTTCTTAGGGGAAATGAATTTCCTGAGGCCCCCACAGGAGGAAGGGGATTTGTGGAAAGCTTTATTGATGATATAAAATTAAGGGGGTTTCCCTCTAAGGTCCCATCTCTGTCTGTCTCTCCAGGGAAGAAGTTCAATCGTGTCATCAGCAGGGCTAGAGTTAAGGCCGCTGCCCAGAGTTTCTGCTCCATATGCAAGCCCAGCATCTGGCTAGCTTAGCTTGTGTTCCCAGCTGCAGTACATTGTGTGTGGGGTCCGCATGGCCATGGGCCAGGAGACTGCCTAAGGACACATGGCTATGGAGAGATAACAGGTGGCCACACAGGTAAGGGTGGGTCATGGAGCAAGAGAGAGCAAGAGCCAGGGAACTCTTTGTCTGAGGATTTTAACAGGAGCTTAACAAATTAGCTTTTTAAGATTTCTTGTGCTTGCAGTGGCTCCACCCTCCTAGCCAATAATCTTTTTCCCAGGCTAGACTGACAGACAAGCACTTGCCCTAAATCCCCCCAACTTCACTTGTGCATGCACCCATCTTCCGCTTTGTTCCATCCCTTCCCCCAGTGATCTGCAGGGAATGGACCAGTGGTTCCCTGGGAGTGTGAAGTTGTAGCTTCCTGGTGAAAAAGACCAGATGACCAGGCTTATAATGTCTGGCCTCCCCTTTGCTTTCTTCCTATTAGTAATAGTAATAAACTTGCTAATTACAATAATTTCAACTCTATTCCTAGGAGTTATTCCACTTATCTATGGAGAAAATGTTTGTGTGGGGTTTTTGTTTGTTTGTTTGTTTTTTGCTTTTTGTTTGTTTGTTTGTTTTTTGAGGGAAGGGCATGGGGAAGACTGAAAAAATTAGGAAATTTATCATCCCATCAAAAAAAAAAAAAACAAAAAAAAAAACAATGGTGGTGAATCACCAGCAGTGCATTGTATACTATGTTGAAGAAAATCTTGGCTTGAAATCTCAGATGGTATTTTCCGCCATGTCCAGGATTGCTGGTACATAGGCCATTTAGGAGGAAAGCTTGGATGATATCTTGTTTGGCTAAAATCTGCAGAGCTGCCATCTATTTCTAGAAAAGGGATGGCTTTTACTGGTTAAATAGAGTAACATTCTGCATCTCTAACTACTTGCTTCTAGATAGCCAGTGCCTGTTAAATGATTGAATCTGTGGCTTAGTAGCATCAAGCATTTCCTGTGTAGCTGAGAGGTTGCAGTTCACAATTATCTAATCTGGACTCCACTGAGAAGTGATAATTAGGTGCTAAATGTTAACCGGATTACAGCAGGGATTGCTCCCACCAGTCATTTAACACCTCATCAGGGGTTGGACCTTGGATGTTGTTTTCTATTTACTCTTCCTATGCAGCTGCCTCTTCCTGACCTTTTCTTTAAAAGTCTATATTTCATCTTCCTGTCCAATTTTTGGGAGAGCCACATCTGCTTACCTACTTGATAGAATCAGCATTTACTTGTGGCATACAAGTAAAATCTGTGACTCTTCTAAGAGGGTAGAAGGAGCCACAAAATGTTCTCCAGGAAGAGAATTTACTATAATCATAATGGCAACCATACATTGTTGACTTCCTATGTGTGTGATAACCCACACGTTCTGTACAGGACTGTGGTTTGTGATGTGTTATGTATTATGAGCATCCCCATGCTACAGTTGTGGTAACTTGGGCAATAGGCAGTTTGCACATAGGCTGGATGCACTCAGAGCCCTTGTTCTTAACCCCTGTGCATGCTGGGGCCTCTAACTTACTCTATCCTGGGCACTTGCCCCAATTTACTTGGTACCCAGGATAAAAAGGGAATCCCCATTCCACTCTTCCCTATCAGGGCTTCAGGAGTGAGGTGTGTGTGTCCTTGCCTGCAGTGGGACAGACTGGGCGTGTCTAATGGGTCTGAGAACAAGTGTTTCCATGAAGCCAGCTGGGAAAATTTCCCAGGCAAAAGGCCACAGCTGGGAATTTCTAAGTATGACAGTCTATTGCTGCCCTTTGTGTTCCTTTGAAAATCCACAATGCAGGTTGTAGTAAAGACCTGTAGATCAGTGGGTTAAGTTCCATGGAATGTGAGCTGATTTAGAGAAGTTGAGAGAGCCACAGAGGGAAGTTTGAGGGTATCAATTCAAATATTATATTTATTCATCATTATCTCAAGTCACCTTAAATGTCATTGGCAGGGTCCATGTGATTTTATTTCTATATCCATTATATAACAAAACTTTAAGGCATTACTCATAATGATTACAGATTTTTTTTCTAATGGTGGTGTATTTTTTCTTCTATCTTTACAGTCATAATTTGGTAAATAATAAATTTCCATCATTTTGGCTTTCAACTGTGGACTTTTTTTTTTAAAAAAAGAAAAACTCTATACAACTCAAAGCACTTTATTCTTTTGCAGTAGGAAATCTAGCAGTTCTAGTAATTTTTAGTTTCTAACTTATATTTTGTTTTGAAATTTATCAACATTTAGTGTGTCAATACAATGTATTTTACTATTTGCCTTTTTTAAAAAAAACAAATGCACTATGGTTATACATGTTGATTAGGTTGTTTGTTTGGCTGTATATATTTTTCCTAAATATTGGTGAGCAATTGTATTTTAAAAAAAGTAATTCCAGCCCCCACTGACTGCAGACACTTTCCCTGGTACTGTTTGTTATTCTGAGGTTCGCTAGTCTAGGTGGTTGTTTTCACACTTCCTCAGCATGTATTTTCTTAGTGTTAACCATATATCTGGCTTGATCTTGCTACAAACTCACTTAGCATTTTAATCTGAATCTCACTTAATCCATGTCACTCAGCTGATATAGCCTGCCCATTTACAATGCTGCTTTAATCATTCTGAAAACATTTGGTCATGAATAAAAGAACGCTGCATCTGTTTCAACTTGCAGACAGAGCAAGACACTTTTAAGGAGCTGTTCCGGGGGGCTACTGTAAATTCACATTGACCTTGACTCCTGGTTTGTGAGATAAACAAATATCAAACAGGTTGTTTTTTTTTTTTGTTAAGCTCCCAAGCACATCAAACATTTCAATAAAATACTATTTATCTGCTGAGCTCGACTAATCAACCACAGGAAACTTTTGGGGTCTTTTAGGATCATTTTGTCTTTTCCTCTTTCATTAAAAAACAAAACAAATAAACAACAACAAAAAAACTATTAGCACTTGCTGAGTGTTTGAGAAAGAAAATGGTAAAATGGGAGGAATGAGAGGACATGTTAACTTGATAATTTTTTTTCCCCTCTGATTCAAATGTATTTGCTGTCAAGACCATTACAAATGAACCCTGCTAATGTTGTATTTTCTGAGGTTCAGTGGTGATGCTTGACCTAAAGTTAAAACAATAGCTGTGGGCCTCCTCTCACCCCTCATCCCTTTGTGTGGGAGCTTTCCGCCCCATGATCAGAAACATTGTTGCCATGCACCCTGCTGCTTCTCCCCAGCACCTCTCTAAGCATTGCAAAGGATGCCTTGAGAATATGTATACATCCTATTGTTAACGAAAAAAAACCATTGAAACCTGTAAAGAATTTAGTGAGTTTATTTGAGCCAAACTGTCGACATATGCCGGGAAGCAGAACCTCAATGAATTGAGATAATGCTCCGAAGAAATGGTGGGTTCCATCTGTATTTATACATTGCCATCAGAGGAGGGACATAGGTGAGCTACATGAAATTCATTGGTGACGGATTAAGGAGGTGGGATAAAGTCAAACGGTGGGAAACCCCTGGGATTGGATAAAAAGTAAAATGATGGACACATACTTAGGTGGGTACAGGAACAATGAACATGATAATGAAGGAATTTGAAGTATCTATCCCGGCGCCCACCACATTTGGTTGTGCCCCAGGGGCTCCAGCAAAAGAAGGAAGTTACAAGTTACCCAGACATCTCACAGATATGTTATCTTAGAGGCAAAAAGGCAAATGGGCTCAGTAAAGATCTAAGTTGACCTTTGTCAGGGAAGATATCGGCCTAGGACATGACTGCCCACTATAACCTGTTTGTAGTTAAATATTTAATTTTCAGACCATCCTTTGTGGTTATTTCAGGTCTCTGAGTTTGCAAGACTGCCACGCAGGCCTCCCCTGAGCTTGTCAGGTTAGCATGTGGCTCCTTCCGTTCACACTATGTATCCATCAGGATAGCCTCAGTTATGAAAAAATAATTGCACGGTCTTAGTAGTTTCAAACAACCAAGATTTATCTTTTTTTTTATATATAATATATATTTTATTGATTTTTTACAGAGAGGAAGGGAGAGGGATAGAGAGCTAGAAACATCGATGAGAGAGAATCATCGACCAGCTGCCTCCTGCACACCCCCTACCAGGGATGTGCCCGCAGCCAATGTACATGCCCTTGACCGGAATCGAACCTGGGACCTTTCAGTCCGCAGACCGACGCTCTATCCATTGAGCCAAACCGGTTTCGGCCCAAGATTTATCTTGATCACAGAACACTGTATTGCAGGTGGTCTAGGGGCTCTGTATCTCTTAGGGACTTGCTGAAAGAAGCTCTGTTTGAACTACAAGGCAGAAGAAAGGGAATGTGGTACATGAAGCACCTGCCTGGGAACCTTTTGCCCAGATATAAGTGAGAAAGCATTGCAGCAAGCCCACTGTCCCCTTGTAACCTCTACAGGGGTGTGATTGCCACAAGTAGCAGTAACCAAATATTTGGAATTCTCTTTCCAGACGCATGTAGGATTGAACTGAAACTTGCAGTCAATGAAAAGTGAGCAGGAAGTGATGATGAATACTCAGGGATGGCTACATGATTTGTGAGGTATAGTATAAAATGCAAATATGTGATTTCTTGCTCAAGAATTATTAAGAGTTTCAAGAGAGTGACTGCCATAAGCTAATTCCAGCAGGTCATAAATGCAAGAAGCTCATCAAAAGGTTGGTGGATCTTGAGCCTTCAGCAAGGGCTGGAAAATACATATTATTGCCCGTGGAAATGGCTACGGGCATTTCCCCAAACCTGAAAAGGATGCATAAATGATTGCTTGCTGCCAGAAAGTTGAGGGCATTTTAATCTACATGTTATTGCCTCCTATTGGCCAAACACCTGAATAGCCATAGGCAGTTCCTCCAGTCTGACAATGGATTCTGTATACTAAACCTTGACTTTGATATGTATATCTACCTTGCTTTAGGACAATTTGTGTTAATAAAAAGCAAGGGGTCTAGAGATTCGGGAGAACTTGGTTCCTATAGCCAAGTTCCTCTGGTTCCCCAAAATGCCTTCCAAAATTATGTTTTGTCTCTAGACTCTTTAGTAATTTACAGCAGACCCTTCTCCAGATTCCTGAACCCTTCTAGATGCTGGACAAGACCCCCGGTAAGTGACATCAGAGTTTTAAACCAGACAGGGCACCCTTCTAAATGTGGTGCCCTGTAAAACTGTGCAGGTCTCACATCCACAAAAACTGGACCTGCATACAGCCCAGGAAGGGATCCAGGAAAACAGGTCCTCTATGGAAGCATCTGATGATGCTAATTTAAGGTTGTGTTCTTGCCCAGAGTGACCACATAGAGTCAAGCAGGTTGTCTGCTTATCTCACAGGAGGTGCTTTCAGGATGAGTAAGACAATGTAAGATGAAGATTTTTCCTTTGCAAACCCCTGGAGGGAGGTGGCCTCTAAATTCAAAGCATAATCTTTCCCCAACAGTGATTTAATGACACTAATTACACTCCTGTAGCTGCACTGTGTCACTCTTATAATTTCCTTACAGCAGGAAGGTTGGGAACATCCTCCCTACCCTGACTTTTTTTTCTTTTTTTCTAGACTACTAGAAATTGTAGTCTGCCAATAAGCATTAGGAAGGATTTCCATTTGACTGTGTCTAGTTCAGCAAAGCTAAATTAGAGAACAGGTTTATTGGGGAGATGGGGAAGAGGACTGTTAACTGGAACTTCTGGTTGAGATGAACCCTAGTCTATTGTGTCCCCTCCTAAAACAAAGAGCCCTGGAGAATCTGCCTGGCTTGGGTAGATCTTTATGATTCAGAAATTTTATTTTGATTATTTTAAAATGTAAGAAGGGAAATCTTTTGGATTAAACTTTTTTTGGAGTCATATGCTTGTTTCAATGGCATGAGGAGCAATGCCTCTGCTGTATAGTCTTACTGCCTGATAGGACTGTAGCAGATGCTATTGATTCCCGGTCCAAATCCCCCAGCTCCTGTGGGGACTGGATGCTCACTGGGGCTCACCCCTCAGAACCACTCTGCCTCTCCTGTGGGACTGCCCTTGGCTTCCATTCAACCTGGAAGCAGTTCATGGCCCATGACTCACTGATGGGAGGGTACAAAGGACCAGACCCCTTGCCTCAAGATGGGAACAACTTCGTGGTGTGATTTATGTTCTAGAGTCCTCCATGAAGCAGGCTAAGGCTATAGTTTACCCAAGACCCCTTTCTTTTAAAAAAAAAAATTTTATTGATTTCAGAGAGGAAAGGAGAGGGAGAGATAGAAACATCAATGATGAGAGAGAATTATTGATTGGCTGTCCCCTGCATGTTCCCTATTGGGGATTGAGCCACAACCCGGGCATGTGGACTGGAATCAAACCTGAGACCCTTCAGTCCTCAGGCCGATGCTCTATCCACTGAGCAAAACCAGCTGGGTTACCCAAGACACCTTTCTTGCTTAATTCTCTTCCTTTCCCTACCCCGATTTCCTCTCTCCCTTTCAGGTTTTTCATTAGGGAGAGTCCCTCATAAATCATCTTGGCCAAATCCTGTCTCAGGCTTTGCTTCTGGGGAACTGCAGATGATACAAGAGCTATACCTACTTTATGTGAAGGGAGATTCATTCTGAATAGTCAATTGTCACTGGGTCAGAACTTATACTAAAGGACTAGAAGTATAGGTATAGTCTCTTCCCAGGAACAAGGACCTGATTTTAATGATATCGAAGAAATAGTCTCTTCTTGCCTTTTCCTAGCATGTTGATGGCTAAACATGCCAGAGATGAAAGGATGAAGATACATATTAACATCACTGATGATGGCTGCTCCTACATGGTGTGGGGGCTAAAATATATATATACTTTTCTTCCCACCTTCTAAATTATTCTAGCTGGGCTGATAATCAAATGAACAAAGATTAACAGGAGAAAATCAAATTTTAATATGTACCCACAGGGAATTTTCATAAACATAAAAATTCCCAAAGACAGTGAGGTAAAATTGGGAGGATATAACATTTGGACAAAGGGGAGAATGGAGTCTTAGGCTTCAAAAGTGAAAATGGGCAATTTACAGGTAGTTGAGGAAGAGCAGAGCATACACGGCAGGCAAATTCTTGCTAGCCAACCCAGAAACAATGGGACCCAGGGAGTGAGCTGGGGACCAGGCCCCTGCCTGGAGCCTTCCTATCTATCCTACTTAATTCACGTTAGGCTGAGGTGATGTGCTAAGATTTCCTTCCTAGAACAGGTCTTTCCATATGAATCTATTGGGCAGAAAAGGTGCAGGTTCAAACATTTTTTTGTCTGAGTCTTTTGTTTCTTAATAACCAGCTTGAAATCAAATCCCAAAAGTCAATTTCAGGGTGGTGACATTTTGGTCCCCTTCAATGGCAACCGTCATCACTAGCAGTGCTCCTTCAGAGTGGGTCTCGGGTAGCCATTGTAACTCACCTCCTTCTCCTGTCCCTACTCCATGGGTCCAGTCGGCCATTGATGGTGTGGCAATATCATTGCTAGTGTGCACATTGAGTAAGTGCTTTGCATCAGTCAACTCCCTGAGTCATCAACGTCACTCCATCTGGTAGGTCCAAGGCCATAGAAATAATAGGTGGCCCAGGCAGATTTGCACCTATGCCATTTGGCTCTAGATTCCATTGCCTGGCCGCTCTGCTCTATTGCCTCACAGGTAATAAAGGATGATTCTCGCCCTCTTCATAAGGTTGCAAGGATTAAATGATTTCATATGAATAAAACACTTAGCATCACGCCTAGCACATAGTCAGGGCTCCAAAAAGTAATAATAACAGTTATTATTTTGTGGAAGAGTTTATAGAGATACCAACATTTGGGGACCTGGAATCAGTGTCATCTTAGTCAATTCCTTTTAAAATACCAATGTTTCTGTTCCTGCCTCACTGACCTCTGCTCCTCCCTGTGCTTGTAGGCACAGCCTAGAAACAGGTTTCTTTCAGCACCACATTTCACAAAGTGGTGGTGATATCACAGTGTCCCCATGTTCACACACTCTTACAGTCATTGCTCTTTATGGTTTGGGAGTAACATAAAGAAAGTCACAATTCAGTCTGGCTAGAACTGAGTTGGATATTTTTATTATTTCCAAGCAGAAAAAAAGAACCACACAGGAAATGGGCAACCAACTCATAATCTTATAACTGAGTTGGCAGATTGGAAAAACATCTCTAGACAGAATCGTTGCAATGGTGGTATCTTTAGATTTCACAGTGAGTCATCTGCATCCTTCACCCAGTGAGTCAGCTGTGCTCTGACTGGCACTGAGCATTTATATTTTGGTTGAGTAGGAGCCCATATGACACCTATCCTCGTCAATTGCAAACTTGCCATTTACACCATTTATAATGATAACTTATTGAATTGTGGTGTGTGGATTATCAACTACTTAGAGCTTTTGTAACTGTTCATGAAAGACCTAGAGAAGTTGAGGGAGCAATTTGTTTTCTGGGAAGTGGTTAACAATAAAGTCATAGTGACTAATGAGAACCAGGGCATTCATGAGGACATAGAAATACACCTTGCTGGCTTAGTTGTTCATGGATGCAAATTAGCTCAAGTTAGAAACAGCTGGGAAGTGAGCTAATTTTAAGGTATAATGCTGCTTCAAGTTTACATTTTCTCCCAGAACATATACACTAAGTGGCCAGATTATAATGACCACCCCATCAGTACTTCGTTGGACCACCTTTTGCCTTCAATACTGCGGCAATTCTTGGCATTGACTCCAATGTTGAAAGGTGATGTGAGGAATCTGACAACATGCCTGATGAAGAGCACTGTCCAGTTCTGTGAGATTTGATGGTTGTAGAACCAGCTGCCTGATGCCTCTTTTAACTTTGTCCCACAAATGCTCAATTGGATTGAGATCTGGTGATTGTGGGGGCCACCTAAGCAAGGTAAAGTCTCCCTCATGTTCTCGAAACCACTCCTGCACAATACGAGCACCGTGGCATGGTGCATTGTCTTGTTGGAAGAAGCCATCTCCATTGGGATACGCCATCAACATGATAGGATGAACTTGGTCAGCAACAATACTTAGGTATGTTGTGCTATTCAAACGTTGTTCCACAAGAATTAAAGTGCCCAAATCATGCCAGGAAAACATGCCCCAAACCATAACATTGCTCCCACCAGCTTGAAGGGTTGTATTCATGCATGTGGGGTGCATGCTTTCATGCTGTTTCCGCAAAATTCTCACTCTGCCATCTGCATGATGCAACTGGAAATGTGATTCATTGGACCACATGACTTTTTTCCAATGCTCGACTGTCCAATCCTTGTGTTCCTGTGAGAATTTGAGACGTTTTATCTTGGTAACGGCAGGTGTTCAAACAGGCCTTCGGCTTCCATATCCCATACGATGCAATGTACGGCTAATTTGCCTACAAACGTCAGGTGGTCATAATAATCTGGCCACTCAGTGTACAGTAATAGTTGACTGAGAGTGAGAGTGAAGGTTGTGAAGGTTGTGGGGTTGAAGATGGGAACAGAGGGATGAAATCATGTATAATACATTATGACATTTTAACTGTAACTGTGAATTCATTAAAACATCCTATATAATAAAATCCTAATATGCAAATCAACCAAACAGCAGAACGACTGGTCGCTATGACCCCCACTGATAACCAGGGGCCAGACACTCAACACAGGATCTGCCCCCTGGTGGTCAGTGTGCTCCCACAGGGGGAGCGTCGCTCAGCCAGAAGCCAGGCTCATGGCTGGTGAGCGCAGAGGTGGTGGTGGGAGTCTCTCCAGCCTCCGCTGCAGGTGGGCAGTAAGGAGCAAAGGGTCCTGGACTGTAAGAGGGCACAGGTCAGGCTGAGGGACCCTCCCACTCCCCCAAGTGCACTAATTTTGTGCACTGGGCCTCTAGTAAGTAAATATAATCTTTAAGATAAAGTGCTCAAATCCCACGCAGGCCAGTTTAGTATCTATTTAATTGTCACAATTAGTAGACTTAGTTTCTGATCATAGGACAAGTGAGAGAGAGAGTGTGGGTGGAGCAATTGAAAGGGATCACAGGAATTAGGGAAAAAGTCCAATTGGATATCTCTTCAGTTTGCTGATGACACTTAAACATGCAGTGTTCACTCTCTCTAGGAGAGAAGCCTGTTCGGTGGAAATGTTACAAAGAGATTCAGTATGGATTGGACCAATGATGACATTTTTGTTAGGCTTAGATTTTGTTTGCTTGTTTTGCTTTATCTGCATATGTTTAAGTAAATCATGGCTAATTTGCTTTGACTATCTGGACATATTTTTTTCTTGGTAGTTTTGAAAGAATTAATTTATTTGTTATTAAGGCACCCAGTACAATGGATAAGTAATAGAACAGATATAACTTTACTGCCTTCAAGTTTCAGTTTCTTAATCTGTAAAATGGGGATTACACTTCGGGGTTTTGCTATAGGATTAATTTTGACAGTATATGAAATTCCCTGGGTGATGTGTGTTTACAGCCTAGGTATTCACTGAATAGTACCTATTAGGGTAACAACCATGATGACAGTGAGAATCCTCATTTCTTTTCTTATATGGATAGTGAATCCATATAAGGCATGTTCCATCTCTTTCTTCTCACTGAATGGAAGGTTCCAGTAAAGATAGTCTTTAGCTTCCATTGTATTCTTTATAGTCTCAAGATCCCTCTTTACTGTGATGATCAAGCCCTCCTTGGTCTGAGGATGAGGTATCCACAATAAATGATGACCTGGCTACTTATGTTGGGCTATTTCCTTTTCAAAATGGCATGACAGTTTAGAATATAAAAGCTAGAATTATTAATATAGTGTTTTTCAAATTTGCAGGAATGATAAACTGCTATGATAAGCTTTGAACAATCCTTTTCTCAGTTGGAATCTTGTTCAGAACCTCAACACATGAAACAGGCAGACTCAGAGCTACTCTCATTGAAACTAGTAAATATGTTTTGGGAAGGGAGTTTCTGGGAGGAATGTTGTTATGTAACCTCTCTGGCCTCCACTGTGACATGCTCAAGGCACCTCCAAGGCACTCTTGGACTTAGAGAGCTGGCTGGTGGTCAATTAGGATGACAAAACAAATGGGAAGTAACAATTGAACCTTTATTTACTTCCTGTGATGTTGTAAGAAAGAAGCCAAAAAGAGGGAGGGCTAGTTCTCCCAGTGTCCCATTTCCCTCGGATCAGCACAGAAGTGGGGAGGGGATCTCACTTTTAAGGGACCCCCAAATAAAAGGCTTCTGCTATTTTAAGGTCCTGGGGCCTGGGGAATGGAGAACAACACAAGGCTTCTGAATGGAAGTGCCTAGGCTAGGAATGCAAATATGTATATGAGAAAGTTGTGTGGGAGGGTGGGAAGGACAGAGTCCTTGATAGTAATGCCCTCCAGAGACTTCAGTTCACAAACCGTGCACCAACTAAAGTGGAGACAGCAGCTTGTGTTTGGGCCTAAAAGATTAAACATGGTTTGAAAACTACTGTAATACTTGATAGAATATAGGGTTAATTTATGAAGGAAAGTTATAGTCATTTAGCCTTTAAGGAGAGTGAAGTTTAATACATTTTGTGCTAGTAAATAGTTTATATCTAATTGGCTTAGTAAACTCACTTTAATGTGGCAATTGATATTGCTTTAGAAGACATGCTCTTTATCTTGCTGATGGAAACCAAGATGGGTTTCTAGTGCCTAGAAAATAATTTTTTCATCCACTGTACATGTCCAGACCTTCATGAGTCTTCCAAGAGGTGGACTAAATAACTGTCAACAGTAGCCTAAAATGTTATAGCCTAAAAGTATGAAAGCTCTTGTAAAGGAGATGTCAGTCATTGTTTATTAGTCAATTTCGTGGCTGCTGACTAATTAGGATCAGAGGAAGAGTCTTGCCAATTAGAGTACTTTGCCTCTTGAGTCAGATTGGAAATAATGACTTACAATTATTCAGCATTTATACAGCACTTTTATATGAATAAAATGCACCAATCATTTAAAAAATATTTTTATAGATTTCAGAGAGGAAGGATGAGGTAGAAAGAGATAGAAACATCGATAAGAGAGAATCATTGATTGTCTGCCTCCTGCACGCCCCCTACTAAGGATAAAGCTTGCAACCTGGGCATGTACCCTGACTGGGAATTGAACCATGACCTCTTGATTCATAGGTCACCAACCCCTGAGTCATACCGGCCGTGGGATCATTTTTATTAGGGATGACCATGTACCTTTTGGGATTTCAGTGCATTTGTGTTGGTTGCGAAGTGTATTCAAAATGGCATGACAGTTTAGAATATAAAAACTAGAATTATTAGTATAATGTTTTTCCTCTGTCTATATAAAAGAAAACAGAAACAACCTTAGGGTATGGCATTTCATTTTCCAACTAGTGGCTCTGTGCACTAAATTCATGCATGGGGGGATATCCCTTAGCCCAGCCTGCACCCTCTCCAATTTGGAACCCCTCGGGAGATGTCTGACTACATGGACTATTTGGATTTTGTATTCCACATGCTCCATGTACCATATTTGATTTTACAATTTGAAAAAGTCAAGGACACTGGTCTTCATCCAGAATTTCTGCCTTACCTATACGGTCAATGTCATCTTCTGTTCATAATTTGGATTCACTATCTAATATCAATAATACTAGAGGCCCGTTGCAGGAAGATTCCTGCAATAGGGCTTCCTGCTGCAGTCTCCACCACCCCGTCAGCTTCCCTCCCTTCTCCCTGCCTGCTTCCCTCCTTTCTCCACCCCGCCTGCTTCCCTCCCTTCTCCCCCACCCCACTTGCTTGCTTCTCCACAGCTTTGCTCCCTTCTGCAGTGATTGGCTTCTTTCTACACAATCTTCAGTCTTTGCTCTGTGCCTTGATATGCAAATTAACCACCATCTTGGTTGGGTTAATTTGCATACTCGCCCTGATTGGCTGGTGGGCATGGCTTGTGGGCATAGCGAAGGTATGGTCAATTTGCATGTTTCTCTTTTATTAGATAGGATGTGAGCATGAGGTAGTCCACGTTTCTGAAATTCAATTACATGAATTTTAGCTATTACTTTGCTAAATAAATGGAATTTACATATATCATTTAAAAGAGCATTCAGCTTAATATTAAAAACTCTGGCTACCAAGTCAGGTCTGTTTTCAACTTTTTGCCAGCATTGTAAATTGTTTGTAATATCTGCCGATTTGGGGTTGCATGTCATGGTTATGAATAAATTGGGCTTGTCATACTTTGTTACAATTGCCATAGCATCTTTATATCACTGCTGCATATTTCTGGGACTACCCTCAAAAGATGATGAAAGTATATCATTTTACCAATCGGCACATTGTCATTTTCAGATCTAGATGTGAGATAATCCATCAAACCACTATATTTTTCAACTCTCAACTTAGATTGGCTTGTTTTAATGAAATTTACCCGATTGGCCTCCATTTTTTAATATGAATTGACAATAAACTGTTAATTTTTCTGCATTTAAAATAGGATTGAATGTGTCCCACACAGAAAGATGAAATCCATAATATTGCATTTATGTGACTTGTATCCTTTCATTTTGTCTAATATCATTGTCGATTACACTGTTGTCTCTGAGTCTTAATGTAATATCTGTTCCCCAGCCTTTTTCACCATGTGGAAAAAGAATAGGATATGTCATTGCATTTAATGTAGGAAACAGGATACTGATTTGTTTCATTTTAGTGGCATTCAGATTATTGGGATCTGATTTACAATGAATAAACAAGTCCCTTTCAAAAGGAGGTTCTCTATCTTCATTTCTGAATATGATGGCAACCTCAGTTACATGGGGAGAATTATATCTACCTGGATCACTGTTATGATTGTATTTAATTGCCATTGTTAGTTCCATGGAAGCAATACCTTTTGCTGCTGCTTCAGATTGGGCTTCCTTTTCTACCTCATGTAGCATCTGGTATGATTTTGTTAATTCATTTATTTCATGCATGAAGTTGTTGATGTTGATCATGAGTCTTTCTGAGCAGCCCTGGTTTTCTGGTATTGCTAATCTTTTACTTGTTGCTTTGGCCATATCTAAAATATAGAGTTGAGCAAACTTTTGAGAAACACCATCCAAAGGATGTAAAGTTCCAGTGCAGTGATAAACTTGTCCCTGTATTCTAAAACAGTATGGCCCATATCCTGATGATGATGCAATATTTGCACCCATTGAAGCAAAAGCAAGCTGCAGGACCCCCGCAGAGCCACCCCCTCGGCATGTGGGGCTGAGGGGACCCTGGTGGAAGCCGCATGGAGCAGCAGCCAGGACCTGACCCTGGCGGGGTTGAGGGAACTCCAGCAGAAGCCACGCTTAGTGGCCGGCCCTGCCCCCACTGTGCGTGCTACCATCATGTGATGGCGTTACGGCATGAGAGTTAATTTGCATATTACCTCTTTATTATATAGGATTTTTAGATGCAAGCTTAAATTTAAGTTGAAAATCCTAACTTTAGAATTCATTTGCATATTACTAACAGATTCAAATAAACCTTTGCTGATTTGTTTGTATGTGTCAGAAATAAAATTCGCATATTGGGTAAAACGGTTTTTTTGTAAATTTTGTTCCAGGACAATTAAAGCCAAAATTGCATACATAAATAACTTAGACAAGGTTTTTAGGTTCAATGGAAGCAAGTCTAAGTAGTTGTGGATATAATTCTTTTGGTAGTGTTCTTTTAGTCTCACTGTTGTATATTTAAATGGGTATAATTCTGAACCCAATTCCAATATGTGGGTCCCCCCCCCCCAACACACACACACACCAAGCTATTAATTCTCCAAAACCATCTGAATGTCCTACAATTCAATGAAATTCTGACTCTGTCTCCTTGGAAGTGGCTGCCGAACCCACAGGTTAAGGGCTCAGTCCCACATGACTGCCCCTTCCCCGTAGGACATCAGACACCAATCACAAATTCAGGTTGTTAACTGTGCTTCTGACCCAATAGCTATAGGTCCGAAGTTCCAATGACCCCCTCCTCGTGTTAGATTACTTTCTAGAGCAATTGACAGAACTTGGAGAAACATTTTACTTACTAATTTGACTGGATTATTATAAAAGGATATAACTCAGCACAGCTAGATGCATAGGGTGAGGTATGAGAAAAGGGCTCAGAATTTCCATTACCTCTCTAAGCACACCTCTTTCCCCAAATCTCCACATGTTCACCAATCCAGAAGCTCTCCCAACTCTGCTCTTTTGGGTTTTTATGAAGGCTTTCTTGTACAGTTGGGATAGATTAAGTCATTAGCCACTGTTTTACCTTCAGCCTGGGACTGAAAGTTCAACCCTCTAAGCACTTGGTTGAGTCCCCAGGCAACTAGCCCCCAAATTTAGGTTACTTGAGGGCTTTCCAATGTCATATCATTAACACGACAAATGGCACCTTGATTGCTATCATCACTTAGGAAATTCCAAGGATTTTAGGAGCTCTGCACCAGGAATGGGGATGAAGAACAAATATATTGTGTTTTATTATAAATCATAATATCAAATGGGCATCTTATAAATGGTTATGAATATTGATGGTACCTTTCAAAGATTGCTTTCTAAAAGGGGGAACCATATTAGAATTGTGGGCTTCCGTGGAATACTTGGAACCCACTGATAAACATTTTATATCTCTTGGGTAATTCTATGGCAGGCTGGAGCCATGGGTATAATTAGTCATGCCCAGAAAAAGGTAATCAATAAAGCACTTCCAGCTTGGGAAAAGATAATAACCTCTCTGCTGATCCAGAAGCAGTTACAGTATTTAAAAACCAGTGGTTTAATATTATATTTCTCAAATAACTTTCTGTGATTTCCACATTGCTTTTCTCTTTTATAGGCATAGCCAAAGAGGAAGGTCAGAGTTCTCCCTTGGGTTCTGTCTTGTTTATCTAGTTGGTTAGAGAACATGAGAGAGAAAGAGAAAGGACACTCGCTGTAAGTTGGCTGAGGACACTGGCCTTCTGGAGAATCGGGTTAGCATTTAATTAGAGGTTAGAAGCACAACTGAGTTCAATTCCTGCTAAGTTTATTTTATTTTATTTTTTTGGAGGGGGGAAAAACAGACTTAATAAAACATTTATAGGATTCAATGTGATCCACTTTTACAAAAAAATTTTCACACAGTCTTGTCTTTGCTTTTATGTTATTTTTCTTGGCTCTCTGTTTCTCTAGTTTGGCTCCTTCGATAATCATGTTTGTCAGATTGGTTTTTACTATCACTGTGATCAGGTTTTTTTTGTGGGAATGTTCTTTGCTCCTGCTATGCTTTCTAGATTTTTCTTTGCTGGGGCTGTCCTCCCATTTTTTTTTATTTTTCAACACTGTCAGCTCTTTCTTGACTGCCACTGTGACTTTGTGTATTTGACTTCTCCCCACTTTCACTTTTGTGGTTACTTGATTTGTCTTTGCTCCTGCTTCTACTCCCTTTCCCTGATTCCCTATTTCTACTTCTACTTCTATGTTTCCTTTCTTTGCGTCTGCTTCTACTGTGTTGTTTTTCTTTCTTGGAATCCTTTTCTTTTTTCTTTCTTCCTTTCTCTCTCTCTCTCTCTCTCTCTCTCTCTTTTCTCTCTCTCTCTCTCTCTCTCTCTCTCTCTCTCTCTCTCTCGGTCTTTCTTCCTTTCTTTCCTTTCTCTTACACTCTAGTCGCTAGTGTACTTTTTCTCTTTCTAATTCTTGGTCAGAACCAGAACACCCATGGCCCTCCCGATGATGGCTTCTCCATCTTGATCTTCTTGGGGACCTCAGGGGACTCAGTGATCTCCTTGAGGACCTTGAAGTCTGTGTTCAACATGTCTGTCTATTTCCTCAGTGCTTTCCTTCCCATCTTTCTTGATTTTTCTAGGCCAGTGTTTAATATATTGATCCAAATTCTTCTGATCTAGAACTGAAATTCTTGGAAACAGAGTAGAAAACCACTCCAGTTTTGTGAGAAAAGACCTAAGTATTTCTCCAATGGCCATTACACAGCCTCCACCAAACTTCACATCTAGGTCCTCTTCCTCATCAAGGAAGGATTCAAACCATCCCATAGATCCCAGAGGACTGTGTACCTATGTACATAAGGCCAACTGCTCTAATATATTGAGTCTCTCTTTGTTTTGAGACCCATTGCTTGCTTGAGTTAGCTTCAGAGTAAATAATTTGTATAACAGGCAAAAAACTGCAGAAACAATTCCTCCTGTTTCAACACCTCGAACTTCTACTGACCCCTGTCTTTCCACTTCCTTTTTCCCATGGTTCAACATGTGTGACCTTAAAGTGTATCTCATTCCCCACCTCCTGGTAAGCTGATGAAAGGAAATTGATCAAGATCATGGGCTTGATGAGGTTTGTAGCCTTCTCCTTGCCCCACAGCAGTGGCACATTTCCCTGCTTGCTTAACACCTTCACTTGGTGGCGCCACTGACGCTCTGCTGCTGCTGCCCTGCTAAATTTACCTTATGCATATGGGGAGGATCAGCAAGCTTTGCAAAATGAAGTTAAAAGAAAAAATCAGAGGAGAAGAAAAGGTTGAACAGTTTGCTGTTGTAGAAAAGCAAATGTGAGTTTAGGTTGGTAGGTACTTGAGCAGGAAAATAAAATATAGGCTATTATCTACTTCTGCTTACAATGGGTCACACCCAGATTCCATGCGGGTGTCTACACTAGACTCTACAACTGGGATAGCCAAGAAGAATTTGGAGTGTTCAGAGAAGGTCAAGATTACTTTAATGTTGGATGATAACACTATCAGTAAGGGTAAAAGTAGCCACAATTTTGTTGGTCTGGAAAAGAGGAAGCTAAGCAATAAATGAACAAATCCAGTTCTCCTCATGGCAGTAGAGCAGCAGAATCATATGTGAGTGGACCCTGGGGCATAGTATCTAATCTGCTACTTTATGCAGGAATGCCCTACATAACAAGCCCCAAGTGGCAACCATTTCAGTTGGTGAACCCCTCAGGTGACAGACAGCCTAGCACCACTATGCTGTATGATCAAAATTCAAGGCTTTCCTCAATCGATCCTAAATCTGCCTCTTGGAAGCTTCTCCTTAAATTCAGGTCCTGATCTGAAGAGTTGAGTAGAATGAGATAGTCCCTTCTCTCTGTCATAAAGCAGAGTTCTGTGTGTTTGAGGACAGCTGTCATATTTATTTTTAATATATTTTTATTGATTTCAGAGAGGAAGGGAGAGAGAGAGATAGAAACATCAATGTTGAAAGAGAATCACTGATCGGCTGCCTTCCGCATGCCCCACACTGGGGATCGAGCCCGAAACCCAGGCATGTGTCCCCAACTGGAATCGAACTCGGGACCCTTCAGTCCGCAGGCCGACGCTCCATCCACTGAGCCAAACCAGCTAGGGCAGCTGTCATATTTCTTGCAGGGTTTTTCAAGATAAGCCCTAATCATCACTACTTTACTCTGTCAAATGCACAATTTCTCTCTCCTCTTGGTCTTTTTTCTTTAAACAAATTTCAATATGTCAATGTGTTTTTAAAGTTGTAGCACAGAGAACTGGGCATAATACTGCTGAATAAACCCTGAATAAATAGGACATCAGCTTCCTGCTCTTGCGATCTTCTGCTAAAGAAGTCTAAGGTGAAACGGAATTGATGACAACCACATTACTCCAAATGTGCAGTCGCATGAAGACCCGGGCTCTTTATGTGTACACCGTCATTACATCACAACTCCTCTTATTTTCAGTAGTGTAGAATACTCTGTTAGTTTCCTGTCATTGCTGTAACAAATTAACACAAACTTGATGGCTTAAAAGAAGAGAGATATATTCTTTCACAGTTCTGGATGCCAGAAGCCTCAGGGCTGTACTTCCTCCAGAAGCTTGAGGAGAATCAATTTCTTGCCTCTTTAGGCTTCTAGTGGCTATTGGCATTCTTGTGGCTGCTTCTCTCTGCTTCATCTTCATTAGCCTTCACCTCTGTGTGTATAGGTCTGTCTACAAACTCTTTCTGTCTCTCTTTTATAAGGATAAGTGTGATTGCATTTAGAAACCACCTAGAAAATCCAGAATAAGTTTTTCCTCTCAAGATCTCTCCTGGACAATTTTTTCCTCCACCTATAGACCTGTGACACTAGAAAGTTACCTGTTTTCAAAATACCAAGGCAGAACAGGCATAGGATTATAGTTATAGATATTTCCATTCAAAAAGGGGAAAAAAATGTCAGGAATTAAAGGATCACTCATTCCAAGATAATTCCAAACCCAGCAAGGCAAATTCCATTAGATTTCAATGCATGAGAATAGTTCACTGTGACCTGAGCATTTGCCCTTTGGGACTATGACTCTCTCCTTTGCCTCTGTGCCTGTGGCTCAGGCCTCTGACTCAATTCACTTCTAGTTTTGCCTTTGGGATAATTGTTTCTTTTGCTTGGGTGGTAGCACACATTTGCAACTACTCAGTCAGGAAATATCCTGTTTTCTGACTGTGGAATCTTAGAAGTCTGACACCCTTCTTTCATTTCATCTTATTTCTGTTGGTTTTTGTCATAAGGATGACACCTTTAGACAAGAAGGCCCTCCACAGATCTTTCTTCCATAATTGTATCTCTATTCCTGTCTTGCCTAGATGGTTTAGTAGATCCATGAGTTGCATATGCAATCTCTTTAATACTATCCAGAGGTCACTAATCCACACCCTTGGCCTTACCTTCAGAGGTTGCTTTCCCAAAAGTGAACCTCCTAATTTTAGCACCCTTTAAAATCTAGATAAACAGAATTTCCCAAATCATCAAATCCTGGTACCTTTTGCATAACAGTTCCTCAATTTATCTCTTGCCTCTTGAATTTTACTATAAGCAACAAGAATAACAAAAACAAAAAACCAGGATGCACCTTCAATGCTTTGCTTGGAAATCTCCTCAACTAAATATCGAAGTTCATCACTTACAAATTCTGCTTTCCACACAACTCTAGGATACAATCAGCCAAATTTATGCTGCTATGTAACAAGGATAACCTTTCTTCCAGTTTCCAACAGCATGTTTCTCATTCTTTCTGAGAATACTTTGTTGTGCCCTACCTCCCTCCTCTCCATCTTCACATTGTGTATTTGGTGTGTCTGTCCCAAAACTCTGCCTCTCTCTTATAAGGATACATTTGATTGAACATAGGTCCACCTGGATAATCCAGAATAACACCTCTTTTCAAAATATTTTATCACAAAGATTGCCTTATAAGAGTATTCACAGATTTTGGGGATTAGAAAGTGGATATATTATTGGGAGGACATTTTTGTTTTGTTTTGTTAGCCTACTATATGCCTAAAAATTTGTACAATCTCTACACATTATCTAATTCCTAAGCCACTTCCTCACTTTCAAGTATTTGTTATAGCAACATTCCACCTCTGGTACCAAACTGTATTCATTGCCTATGGCTGCTGTAACAAATTACTATAAATTTGATGACTTAACACAGCGGTCAGCAAATTCATTAGTCAACAGAGCCAAATATCAACAGTACAATGATTGACATTTCTTTTGAGAGCCAAAAACCGACTTCTGCGCATAGGCCACGAAGTTTCAATCGCACTGTACATGCGTGCCCGCACGTGGTATTTTGTGGAAGAGCCACACTCAAGGGGCCAAAGAGCCACATGTGGCTCAAGAGCCGCAGTTTGCCGACCACTAGCTTAACACAATAGAAATTTATTCTCGCACCATTCTGGAGCCAGAAGTTTGGATTTAGTTTGGATTAAAACCAAGGCCTTGGCCTGGCTGTGCTCCCTCAAGAAGCTCTAGGGAAGATTCTGCTCCTCACCTCCTCTGACTTCCAGTGGCTACTAGCACTCTTTGACATGTGAAAATATCACTCCCATCTCTACCTCCAAGGTCCAGTGCCTCTTCTCATCTCTGTGTATTGTCTCCCTCTGTCTCTCTCTTATTAGAGTTCTTGTGATGGCACTTAGGATCCACCCAGATAACCTTGGGTTCATTTCCACACCAGCATCCTTAACTTAATCACATGTGCAAAGGCCCTTTTTACAAATAGAATTCCATTGATTAGGATGTGGATGTCTCCGGGGTAGGAGGTTCACATTTTTCAACTTACACTAAATACTATCATATTCAACCTCCTTTTTCTATAAAAAATACAAGAAGATTTGAGAAGGTAAGTCAGACTCTGGGAATTGGTTTATACTCTTCAAATGAATAGCTGGAGCAAAGAAAACTTTCAGCTCCTACTGTAGTGAAAGGAAGTGACTATTTCCTTGCCCATGGTTTATGCAGTTGATATTTAGAGGAAGTAAATATACTACTTCTTTGATCCCCTACTGGGGATCGATGCTATAACGATCTTGATTAAATCTCGCTATATCTGGCCCTTCATCTTAATGTGTTCACTTATATTGGGTTTTCTCAACAGTGGCACTACTCACATTTGGATTGGATAATTCTTTTTGCTTGGTAGAGGCAGGGAGGGAGCTGTCCTCCTGCATTGTGGGATGTTTATCAGCATCTCTGGCTTCTAGATGTAATAGCACCGCTTCACCCCTTTATGAAAACTAAAAATGTCTCCAGACATAACCAAATGTCTTAGGGGGTGGGGTGAGGGCAAAGTTATCATGAGTTGAGAAACTACCGACCTACATGGGAGCATTTAGATTCAAGGCATTCTTTTTATTTTAAACTTATCATCTCCTCATTTTATTGAAAATCATTTTCGGTAGCCAAATGCTAAGATGTAAATGTTGTAATAATGTTTGTTTGTTTGTTTGTTTGTTTGTTTTAAAGGAACAGGACTGAGGTCAAAGCACTGCAGATCACAATTACCTTCTTCCTGATGGACCATAAATCTACTTTTGGAGCACGTTTTCAATCCACCTAATAATCTAGCTTACATCATTCATGAGGGTCCTTTGAGAGTGCTTGTCAAATGCCTGCAATGTTCCCAGGGACCCTCTGGGAGCGGCTAGGTCCAGCCTTGCCTCCGCTGCCCTGGGGCAGCGATGTTCCCAGGGACCCCTGGAAGTGGCTAGGTGGGTCCGGCCTTGCCTCCCCGGGGTGGTGATGTTCCCAGGGACCCCTGGGAGCGGCTAGGTGGGTCTGGCCTCACCTCCCCTGGGCGGTGATGTTCCCAGGAACCCTGGGGAGCGGCTAGGCAGGCCACTGCCCGTCCTGGGGCCTGCAATGAACCTGGACCCCTCCTGTGCCATCTGGTGCTGCCCACCCCACCGCCTCTCTGGCCAATGGACTGGTACCTTGTGGGCGGTGTCTGGTGCTGCCCGCAGGGCCTCCTCCGCCCCCAATGGACCCATACCCCGGAAGCAAGCCATGGTGCTGCCAGCCCTGCTTTTATATGCAAATTAACTTCCATCTTTGGTGGGTTAATTTGCATACTCACTCACGCTGATTGGCTGTGGGCGTAGCGAAGGTACGGTCAATTTACATATTTGTCTATTATTGGGTAAGATTGCTGTTTTTTGTTAGTCATATTTGGTTCTAGGGTTTAAAATTTCTGACATTATTTAAATTATAGGTCTGTGATTATAGGTTTGTGATTGGTATTTAACACTGACAGTCTTTCTCATTCCAACTGTTTCATGCAGGCTTCAAAAGCTATTCCTCCAGAGATCTGTGTAACCATCCCCATTCTCCCCTTCCTCAAATAGAGGTCTATGCTTGCTTTCATTTAGACAACCAGTCTCATGTCTTTTGCCAACTTTCTTAAAATCTCAAATTCACCTCTAAAGTGTTTCAGAATTCCTTTCTCTGGATATCAAGATTATTGGTTTCTCCAAAAGTTATAATCACTTCTATTCCACCAACCAGTTAGTCAGTTGTATATGACCTGTGTCTCAGCCATGTGGCCTCAGGTAAGGCCCATTATCTGTCAAAGTTCAACTTCATTATCTGTTGGAAGAGGAGAGGAAACTAGATAAGGTTCTATCATATTCAAAATCTTCAAAGCAATGAAAGTATATCATATTGAATAATCCATTTTCTTTTATTTCTATTGAGGTTGGAATATGATGAAAAAGTAGTTGTTTTATAACATAAGGGTTTTAAAATGAGCCCAAAGGAGGGACCTCTAAAAATTGAGGTTTCCCAAATACAAGAACAGATTGAATAATTCACAGAAGAAATGGGAAGACATTTTCTTCTTTGGAGTCTATAACAAAACTATCATTTATTTTTCAAATATGGTTAATTGTTCTCATGCTTAAAAGTAGTGGCATAACTTATTCTTGAGGTAGTGATGATGATTAGAACATAGGTGATATTGGAAAGTAGTAGAAAAATTGACTATTTTCTAAGCACTGAAGTGTTTGGTATCTCTTCATAGGAACACTGGTCTGAAACAGAACTAGAAGGAGGTTTTAGCCCTCTGATTTTCTTGCTGTTCTTCTACATCTCTACTCCAATACATCCTGCTGTCTCTCTTCTAAGTATCTATTCAGACTGGGTTCTCTGTGAGCTCTGTCTTACAGCCCATATCTTTATGGCATGTCCTGTTGAACAGGAAAAAAGTTTGGCTATGATGTAGAAGGTCATTGTTATATACTGACTGACTAGCCCCCTCTCACTTTAAGATTTTCTAGAAGAAGCTGAGCTGTTCTGTCTAGAAGACTGGGAAGCTCTGGCTCTGCATTTCAACTGGGTTAGTTAGAGGACAAGGATGATATCTCACATAGCATAGCAGCCATTGGAAATGTTCACAGAGCCCTACACTCAATTACCTGCCTATTGTGCTATTGAAAATTGGTTTCTCTTATCCTTCTAACAGAAACTGGAGAGTGTTGCTTTCTTATTTTTACTATATAAATGAAATGGTCACTTCTCTTCTTTCTGGCTAAACAAATCTTACCACCCTTCATGAACTCATTTAGGGAAGTTCTGTCTTTGACTTATAGACCCAGTCTATATTTACCAATGCTGCTATGAATTCCTATGGTAGGTATTATCTGGATTAAGTGACAACGCTTTTATAAAAAGACATAAACATTTTATTTTTAAAAATATATAGATTAATGTTTAGTTGTAAGAAATAATACAGAGACACCTCTTCTAACCTTCACCTAGTTTTGCCTAATGGTAACAACTTACTAAAATCACTATCATATAAAAGCACAACCAAAAAATTGACATTGTTATAATTCATTCATCTTATTCTGCAGTTGTATATGTGTGTGTGTGTATTTAATTCTATCACATTTGGAGATTCATATACTCACAATCATAATCAAGGTCCAAAACTGATCTAGCAAATCAAGAATTTTTTCTCTTGCTCTCTATAATCACACTTATCTGCCCCTAATAGCTCATCACTAAACTCTGATAATCACTGTGTTCTCCATGTTTATAATTTTGTTATATCAAGAATAACATATACATTGAATCATACTGTATATAACCTTATGAGCTTTGTTTTTTTTCACTCAGCATAATTCCCTTGAGATTTATTCAAGTTTTTATAAGTATCAATAGTTTATTCCTAATTATTGCTCAACTAGAAGCCCGGTGCACGAAATTCGTGCACGGCGGGGGTTGTCCCTCAGCCCAGCCTGTACCCTCTCCAATCTGGGACTCCTGGAGGGATGTCCGACTGCCCGTTTAGGCCCGATCCCGGGATCGGGCCTAAACGGGCAGTCGGACATCCCTCTCACAATCCAGGACTGCTGGCTCCCAACTGCTTGCCTGCCTGCCTTCCTGATTGCCCCTAACCGCTTTTGCCTGCCAGCCTAATCACCCCCTAAGCACTCCGCTGCCAGCCTGGTTGATGCTTAACTGCTCCCCTGCCAGCCTGTTTGCCCCCAACTTCCCTCTTCTGCCAGCCTGGTCACCCCTAACTGCCCTCTCCTGCAGGGTTGATCACCTCCAACTGCCCTCCTTTGGAAGCCTGGTCCCTCTCAACTGCCCTCCCTTGCAGGCCGGGTGCCTCCCAACTGCCCTCTCCTGCTGGCCATCTTGTAGTGGCCATCTTGTGTCCACATGGGGGCAGGATCTTTGACCACATGGGGCAGACATATTGTGTGTTGGATTATGGTCAATCTGCATATTACTCTTTTATTAGATAGGAGGATAGAGGCCTGGTACAGGGGTGGGGGCCAGTTGGTTTGCCCTGAAGGGTGTCCCGGATCAGGGTGGGGGTTCCCTTGGGGCGTGGGGTGGCCTGAGCGAGGGGCCAGTGGTGGTTTGCAGGCTTGCCACGCCCCCTGGCAACCCAAGTGGAGGCCCTGGTATCTGGAATTTATTTTCCTTCTACAATTGAAACTTTGTAGCCTGGAGTGGAGCCAAGCCTGCTGCTTCTTCCAGGGCGGCAGCCATTTCTGTGGCAGATAATTCCCTTTCTATAATTAAAACTTTGTAGCCTTAAGCGGGTGAGCCCGGCCAGGGTGTGCGGAAAGCTTTGTTTCCCCTGTTGCCGCCGTCAACCCTGGCCTGCTCTCTCAAGCTCCATTCTGCCGCCATTTGTTTGAATTTGTTTACCTTCTATAATTGAAACTTTGTAGCTTGAGTGGAGGCTTAGGCCTGCAATGGCTATCGGAAAGCTTGGCTTCCTCTGTTACCTGGGAAACCTTGCTCTCTGTGGCTGTAGCCATCTTGGATGGGGTTAATTTGCACACTCGCCCTGATTGACTGGTGGGTGTGGCTTGGCTGGTGGGCGTGGCTTATGTAGCGGAGTGATGGTTAATTTGCATATTGCCATTTTATTAGAGAGGATAGTATTCTATTGTATGGATGTATAATTTTTTCCCAGCTTTATTGAGATATATTTGAGAAATCATAATATATATCAAGTGTACTACATGATGATTTAATATATGTCTACATATGTACAAATCCCCACAATCAAATTAGTTCCCACATTATTCACCTCACATATTTACTTTCGGTTGTCCCCTCCCCCCCCCCAAATTCAACACCTATTGAAGATTTGTGTTGTTTCCATTTTTTTATCTGAGAATAATAAAGTGAGCTGCTATCACATTCATGTGTAGGTTTTTATATAAATACTAGAGGCCCAGTGCACGAAATTCGTGCACTCAGGAGTGAGGGGGGTTTCCCCAGCCTGGCCTGTGCCCTCTCACAGTGCAGGAGCCCTGCTATTGATCTCCCCAAAGAGGTAGGCCCCGCCCACCCATCTGGGGCACCTTGATGGATTGCCCCAAAGAGGTAGGCCAGAGCTTGGGGTCCCGCCTCTGTTCTGCGTGGAGCCACCAAACCCGGGCGTCACTGTGTGGGGCCTCCAGGACCCACCTCTGTGGCTCTGTGTGGAGCCACTGGGACCCGCCTCTGCACCATGCACGCAGCATCAAGTTTCCACCCACCTGTACATGCCCACTGGGCACACAGCCTCCTGGTGATGGATTGTCATGGCATGAGGGCATCATGGCGTGAGGGCATGACGACCACATAGGCTTTATTAGTATAGATATAAGTTTTCATTCATTTGGAGTGGATGCCTAAGACTGCAATTGCTGGATCACATGGTAATTGTATGTTTATTTTATCAAAAATGGCCAAATTGTATTTCACAATGTCTTTACAACTTTATATTCCCATCAATAGTCTATGAAAGATTGATTGTTCTCTGCAATCATGATATTTAATTTTAGCCATTCTAATAGTTATATGGTGATATACCATGGTGGTCTTAATTTTAATTTTTTTAATAGCTGGTTATGTTGAATTTTTCATCTTATTTGCTATCTCTATATTCTCTTCAATGAAAATTTCCTTCATATCTTTTGTCCTTTTTCTAATTGGATTATGTTTTATTGTCCAAGTTTGAGAGTTCTGTATATAGTGTAAGTACTAGTGCTTAGTCAGATACGCCTTTTTATTCTTTTGATTCTTCTTTTCATCCTGTTAGTAAAGGCATTCACACAAAAAATATTTTAAAATTTTGATGAAATCCAGTTGTTTCATTTTTTTCTCTTATGAATTTGGTTGGTGGTGCCAAATCTGAGAACTCTTTGCTTAACTTCAGATCTGAAGATTTTCTCCTATGTTTTTTTCTAAACATTTTATAGTGGTTTTTTTTGTTTGTTTCACAGTTAAGTCTGTGATTTATTTTGAGTTAATATTAGGATAAGGTTTGAGGTTTAGGTTGAGTTTCATTTTTTGCCTATGGATATCCAATTACTATAGCACCATTTGTTGAAAAGGGAATCCTTTTCCCATTGAACTACTTTTGCACCTTTGCCAAAAAACAGTCAAGCATAATTGTGTGTGTCTATTTCTGTATTCTCGGTTCTATTACATTGATTGGTGTGTTTATCCCTTTGATAATACCACACTCTCTTAATTTCTGTAGCTATATAGTAAGACTTAACATTGGATAAAGTGATTCTTCTACTTTATTTTTCTTTTTTCAAGATTATTTCAGCTATTCTAGGGCCTGTACCTTTCCCTCTAAATTCTAGAATAAGATGATCTGTGTTCACAAAATATCTTGCTGAGATTTAGATGGAAATAGCACTAAATCTGTAGATCAATTAGGGAGAATTGGCATCATTACTATATTGAGTCTACCAATCCATGAAACTATTTCTCGCCATTTATATAGGTCTTCTTTGATTTATTTTTTCAGCATTTTATAATACTCTCCATATAGATCCTGTACTTGTTTTGTTAGGTTTATACCTAAGCATTTCATGTACTTAAATGGGATTTTAAATAATATTGTGTTTTGAAATGTTGATTTCTGCATGGTTGCTATAAGGGTATAGAATTGCAATTGATTTTATGTGTTGATTTTGTATCCTGTTACTTTGCTAAACTCACATATAGTTCTAGGCTTTTTTTTTTTTTCTTCTTTTGTCCCTTGTGATTTTCTACTGAGAATATTGTGACAATGTCTTCTTTTCTGAATGTGTGTGTTTTTTTTTTTATCAACTGGATAAGGGCTTTGGGGCACTGCATGTTTCTAAGCCACATAAATAGTGGGGCTTAATATATATTTTGTGTGGGAGATCCACCACCATTAGCACCATGACTGTGACTCAGTTTTGTTTTTGTTTGTTCCTTTCTCTTCTTCCTGAAAGAGCTAATTCACAATGCATTTATCTACATGTTGAAACTTCTGTTTTTCCTTGGAGTGCAATGCACTTAATCTATTTAGAGCAGTTCTTATTTATTTACAACTTCAAGAGAACAGTGTCTCAGTACAGATTGAAACTGGGATTTAATTAATGTCTTTACATAGTACTTGGATACTAACCTCTTTTAACTACCAGAGAAATACCTCTATATCTGATTCCATTTAGAGTCTTTAGCAGGTACACAAAGTGCTGTCAACAGTGTTGTTTTTTCTTATGTGACACAGGCAATAATTAAAGTGCTAAAAGCTGTGTATTGACCTTTTTTCAGAGTTCACTTGGGATTAATTGTTGTTCATGGTTTGGTTGAGGACCCTCATCTGGTATTTTTTATTATGTGTGCAATGTGTTTGTATGGATATCATGTTTTTCAAGTATGTGTCATCATTCTTTATAAGAAAACATCCTCAATTCATTTTCTAGTCTTTAAAAAAGATAGTTAATACCTGGCAGAATGTATAAATGAAAAAGAGAACAGATATGAGTGAAGAAATTCTATGATTTAAAGGTAATAAGCAAAGGAATAAAAAGCAACTATTTCCTCAGAATACCTAGCTTGTAAATGATTAATAAAACCTAATAGTATTACTTTCACTTTATTGAAGCTTAATATTCTGTGAATGTCTATGATCAAAAGTTAATATCTAACTTTGTCAAAGCAAAACTGATGGCACTAGATGACAAAATCTAAAATGTTCTTATGGCTTGCTAAGACCCCCTTAATGTAATACTATATGTGAAGAAATGCAGGGAACTCGGGAATTCATAACCCAGAGATCATCTTCCTAAAATAAGATCCCCCCCAAATAAAACCAAGAAAGATTGAGTATAATTTAACATCAGACCTTCAAGATGAAATGAGGGTCAATTTAATTTGACAAATGTATATTCAGTCCTCAGTGTATTCCAGGATTTATAGTATATTCTAAGGCTACAAAGAAGTACAAGACAGATATTTTTCTACATCTATTGAAACACGTGGCTTTCCTTGCAGATTCCTTGGAAAAATATCCTAAATGCATAATACTCAAATTTCAATCATTTGGCATCTGTAATTTCAATGATAATCAAATTAAAAATAACGAGGCTAAACAAAATTAGATATTCCTGAGACCAACTGGCATTAATAATAAATGAAGGAAAGTTAAAAAGCAATAATCTCTCTGAATCTTATCATTCTGAGTATGATTCAGATTCATAAACTTTTAAAATCTTTGTCTTGAGCACCAAAACTTTATCAATGAAGCAGTCAGCACAATATGAACATGATCAATGCAAGTCACATTTCTATGTGTTAATTTCTGGACCTGTTAAGCCAGATATTATTTTTTTTCAAATTGGAAAAAGATGCTATGGTTGATATTTTGGACAGATTTGCTCAGGCGGATGTTGGTATGACATTATTAAAATACTAGAGGCCCAGTGCACAAAATTCGTGCACTGGTGGTTGGGGATGTCCCTCAGCCCAGCCTGCAACCTCTTCAATCTGGGACCCCTCAGGGGATGTCCCACTGCTGGCAGTTGGACATCCCTCTCACAATCTGGACTACTGGCTCCTAACAACTCACCTGCCTGCCTGCCTGAATGCCCCTAACCACTTCTGCCTGCCAGCCTGAAAACTCCCTAACCACTCCCCTGCCAGCATGATTGACACCTAACTGCTCCCCTGCTGGCCTGATAACCCCCGACTGCCCTCCCCTGCCAGCCATCTGTGACAATGTGGGGTGGCCATCTTGTGGCAACTGTCTTATGGCGACATGGGGGTGGCCATCTTGTGACAACATGGGGGCAGCCATCTTGTGACAATGTGGGGGTGGCCATCTTGTGATGACGTGGGGTGGCCATCTTGTGACAACATGGGGCAGCCATCTTGGGACAACATGAGGGCATCTATCTTGTGACACAAGGGCATGAGGGTCAATTTTCATATTACCTCTTTATTATATAGGTTATTAAATTTGGGTCTTTAAAGATTTGATAGATAAGACAACCAGAGCAGAGAAAATCCTACCCCCATGATTTTCCAAATGGAGCCAAGTGAAAAGGCTCAGGTGAAAGAACTATTCATTTCCAACAAGGTCTCTGTGTGGTTGAGCATCCACTTGGGAGAAACAAAGACAAGTGAGCCATAACTGATGCCTTCAAGAAGTTTAAAATTCAGTAGGACAGATAGATTCATGTGTGAGGAGTCTGGCTCCATGTTAAAATGCTATGTATGACTTCTCAGGCGTAGCCACAGGCAATTACAAGGGCTATACCTGACAGGCTTCATGGGGAAGCTGTCCTCCCCACACCAGACCAGGAGCACAGCTAGGGCACTGCAGTCCCCATTAAGAACTCAGACCCCCTCCCCAGTAAGGATTTTTCACATGTTTACATTCCTATCTGCAGTACCTTCATTCCTGGTCTATACCAGATGTCCTCCCCAGGAACCTCTGCCGAGGTCTCTTTACTGGAATGGAGGGGGAATTTTGAAGGCACTTTTGTCCACTATGACTCACTTGCTCCTAGTCCACTTCACTTGCTTCTGGCCCACCTCAGAGTCCATAAAACAAAATTCAGGAAACAATGAGGGGACCCCCAAGTCTATGCTGCTCCCCTTGACCCTCAACCCCTGCACTGCTCCATGGGGGAAAGTGGGACAGGGGAGTTGATGCTTTCTCCAGCTTTAAACTCTGACTTATATGATCGCAGTAAGAGATTAAAGCCTGGACTCTTTTATTTCTGGCTTGTTGCTTTAATGGGCTACTTCACTTCTGACAGCTCAGCTCTATATCTCCCAGTTTAACAGAGCTTTGGCAATGTGGACACAAATAATCACAATAGAGTGAGAGAAGTATAAATAAGGGCATGTGAAAGAGTTCCGAGAGTCCAATGGATGGA
The DNA here is from genome assembly GCF_027574615.1 of Eptesicus fuscus. Classification (NCBI taxonomy): domain Eukaryota; kingdom Metazoa; phylum Chordata; class Mammalia; order Chiroptera; family Vespertilionidae; genus Eptesicus; species Eptesicus fuscus. The sequence goes on from NC_072481.1 coordinate 72,567,425, forward strand.
GAGATTGAGAGGCCCAGGAGATTATAATTCTGCTTGAGCTCAAAGGTGTACACTGAAGCAAAGATACTCCAGGGCAAGGAAGCAGCCTGTGCAGAAGCCTAGGGACTTAGCTACATGGCCCACTGGGAATTTCAATAGAAAGTGTAGAAATCATTGGGAACCAGTAGTACCGATGAGGTCAGACATGTAGGCAGAAGGAATTTGGATTTTATACTCATGGGAAGCTATTGAAAAGAAAAGAAAAATAGATTTGTCACAGGAAAATGAAGATGGCTTTATTTACATTTGAAATGACAAGATTTACAACAATAATATCTCTAGAAGATAGATTACCATTACCTAAAATACTGCACTTGTCCTATTATCTCTAAACAAAATTAATTATACTGACTTTAGGAAATGTAAGAGAATAAAGTAATTGCCTGTTTATAAGCTGTTTTGTCTATTTAGTTTTTTAGCTTGTTGTGTTTGGATCAATTTATTAAAAATAAAGTGAACTTGCCCGGTCAGTGTGCTCAGTGGTTGAGTGTCGACCAAGAAGTCACCAGTTCAATTCAGAGTCAGGGCATATGCCCAGGTTGCGGGCTTGCTCAATCCCCAATAGGGGGCATGCAGGAGGAAGCCTATGGATGTTTCTCATGGATGTGTCTATCTCTCTATCTCTCTCCCTCTCTCTCTTAAGTAAATAAAAATATATTTAAAAAATAAAATAAAGCAAATTTTTTAATGATTTTATTGGCAATGCTGAATATTGGGTAGCTCTATTAACATAGCAAAAAGCTCACCTTTTGGGCAAGCAGAACATGATGACAGAACCTCAAAGTCCCAAATGCACTTATTTCCTGTGGCATTGTACATCATACACACACACAGGCTTGTGGAGCAGGAGTCCTAAGCCAGCCTCCTGCAAGAGGCATTTAGCATTACAGTTAAGTGCACGAGTCAAAGGTGAGATCGCCTCAGTTCCCAGCCCCACTGGTTACTAGCTACAAGACTGAAGAATTTATTTAATCTTTCTTGGCCTCATTTTTCCCTTTCATAAAATGGGAGATAATAATAGTGTTACATTTCCACACTGGGGGTTGGCCATGCCCAAGCATGGTCTGGGACCCTTCGCATGTCAGTCGACCTCCAGGTTCTTGACTTGCACAGGAAAATTTTCAAAACATGAGTCCAGGTGAAAGTGAAGCTAAGTTTATTAAACTGTGGGACAGTGAGGCAAAGGAAGGAACCCTGAAGACAGGATCAGGGGTAAGCCTAGGCTGGGCTACCCCTGCCCATTGCTCCCTGGGTGCAAGTCTAGAGCTCAGGTTAGTAGAAGCAAAGTAAACGCCTGAGGAAAGGGGTGGCGGGTGTGCCAAAGAAGAGCACACACTGGAGTTCTTTGTCCTGAGGATTTTCTCTATATCTTATAGGTGGGAATTTTAGGGGAGATCCCAGGGGAGAATTACATCATAATATTCATTAGATCTCTAGGTGTGTTGTTTAGTATGCTGATGTACCAAAATGAGTGTAGAGTGGAGTCAGGGGTCATTCTCTGGTTAGTTTCACTTCTATCTTGGACTAGCCTGGCTCTAATTTTTTTGTTTTGTTGTTGCCATCTATCTCCCTGACTAAGGTGATTTAAACCACCTGTTCTTAAGTGTCTTTGGTTAGGAAGGATAGTTTTAAACCACCTGCTCTTAGGTATCTTTGGTTAAGGAGGATATTCTTGTGATTTATCAGCTGGCTGTTAATCACGCAGCCTTTCTGAGGCCATTTGTTCAACCATCTGTCTCAGTTTCCTCATTCCATGTGCCAGGGAGTTTTCCTAGTTTTTTACTAACCTGCCTCAATAATGCCTACCTAATAGGATTGTTGGGATAATTATGTGAGTTAATAAATGTAAATAAAGCATTCAGAACAGTCTAGAAGAGAGGAGATAAGTGGTTACAGAATGTGATGTAGAAGAAGGAGACCTCTGTTTCTGTAGGGGTTCGTGGTCTAGCAACTTAGATTTTCAGAACTGGCAAACTGGTGATGAGAGCGGAACTAAATATGTTCCAGTGGGAGGAGATGGGAGATAATACGGAGTGAATGTAATTGGAAAAAGGCAGAAGTGATCTGGCCTCTTTTCTTGAAATTTCAGGGTTTTGAGGAAGGTAGATAATTTTAGCTTCCAGAAACAGTGCTACTCAGGGAAGTTTAGGACAGAAGAGTTCAGCTTGTTTGAAGGTGGAGGCAGGGGGAAACAATCAAATAGAGGGGAATTAAAGATGCTTGAGAAAGAGAATGCTTTTAAAATAATGAGTAAAAGATTTTCAGTTGATTTGTTTTTTTTAATTTTTTAGTATGCATATTTTCAAGCAATTGTCAATATTTTCCAAAATTTGTTTTATCCTTGCATTGAATAAAAAAAGTTGCCAAAGTATTTTGAAACATCCCAGATACCATATGCATTTATCTCATAATAATTTAGTATTCATCTCTAAACTAATAAGGACTTTTGTTTTCATAAGCATAATGCTATTATCAGACCTAAATGCTAACACCAATTCCTCATGATCTCAGTCCACATTAAGTGTCTTTTGTTGTCTCCAGATGTCTTTTTACAAATGGCTTGTTGAATGCGGCATCAATATAAGGTCAATACATTGCATTTGGTTATTTCTTTAAGTGTCTTTCAATATCTAACAATCTTTCCCCCATAATCCTTTTCTCCCATGCCATTTATTTGTTGAAAAAGCAAAATCATTTATATTGTAGAATGCCCCACCTTTTGGATTTGTCAGATTATTTCCTTCTTGTGTCTTTTAATTTATTGAAAGGCAATACATGATGGCATAGATTCAGAGAGGAAACATTTTTCCCCCTACTACAGAAGCAAGAGGGACAAAATGATTGAGATGGAGAGGAGAAAGCTGTGCATTTCATATTAAAGGGCTTCAGTCACTTTAGTAAAATGGAATGTAAGGTCATTATTGAGATAACAATCTGAGGGACCATAGCTAGGAGTTTGAGGGCCAAAGATTTGGAATTGAGTTTGAGGATTGGTGATTGGGAATCAAAATGAGATGTATTAAAGGCTCACCAAGGAATAATGAGAACTACAGAGAGTTGATTAGCATTGCTTTGTGTACAAACAATGATGTTGTTTTCTTGACCTTCATTTCCCGTGAGTGGCCTCCAGCTGTAGGGTTCACGCAGGATTGATGAGTGCCACAGTGGGTAGAGGTGTGGAACTGGAAGCAGATTTGTAGTCATCAAGGGTGCAGCTGAGTAAAAGGCTGAAATGGTTGAGATGGGAAGAATTTTGTGCTAAAGATGCTGATGGACTATGAGAAAGAGGAGATAAAGGGCCAGAGAACTCAGTGGAAGAAATGCAAAGATAAACACGCTGCTCAGGAGGGCTCACCGTCAGTGAACTAACTTCAGATGTTTATGAGGTTGATGCGTGACTGAAGGTGTGAGTACCTGACAGAAAGTTGGAAGAAAGGAGTATGGGGTAGTCACAAGCCTGCCTCCCACTCCCACTTTACTACCACTTTGCTTGTGACCTCAGGCAGTTCATTTATTCTCTCCGAATCTCAATTTCCTTTATCACAAATCGGGAGTAGAAACTACATCACATCAAGTTGTGGGAAGAATGAGTGAGATATAATATGCAGAGCTTCGATGGGTCTGACTTAATAAGCACTAACAAAACATCAATTGCTAGAACTGACAAGGTCAAGAAATCATGAGGTCAGCGTGTCCTGTAGCCCAGGGGGTAAGCTGTGTGTTTAAGGATTGTTGTCCATTATGAAGTCATTAGTACTTTTGAAGGGAAAGCCAATAAAAAAATAAAAAAATTAAGAACTCTAAATAATAATCATCAGTGACAATTCCGGCAATTTGAAATCAATAAAGCTAAAAAAAAAAAAAGGACAGTTGTTCATACACATATCCTCAAACACACATACAGTGTGCCCATTCACACTGTATTCATGCCTACAAGTCCATGCTTTAATGTGTTCCAGACTGATGATGGTTGTTTTGTAATCTCCTCTGATTTATAGCCATCCAATCAATAATTAGGTATTCTGGCTGGGTAAGCCAGATAGTCATGAATGTAATCAAGGCTGTTTTTTAAGCAATACCCCCCCAAAAACAAGCCTGTTTGCAGATTCCACTCTCCTATCTTTCAGTATTCACAATGTAGCAGAGAAATTCAGAAGAACCTCATCGTGGTAAAAGTTCATTGAATATTCAGTACATATGGGAAGTCACAGAGAGCACTACAATTTAATCAGGCACTTCTGATTAAGGTAAACAATAAACAGAACATCTCAGAGAAAAGCTCATTTCTGGCTAAGGCCGAGTTCTTAGGGAAGGTTTAATAGGGACTGGTGAGACGAATCCAACAGTTTCCAGCTCAGGCATTTTTTGAAACACTGGAAGACTGATCTGCGAGTTTATGAATATAAATGTACCAGACAGTCATCTCATAAGCTGCACAAATGGTCTTGGCTGCCGCTAAGTGGGTGGGAAGTGAACGGGAAAGAAAGAGAAGGGGGCTGCTTTGTTTGTGTGGTAAACAGTCTCCGACTGATGAAAAATGCTGGCAAGGTTCCACGTTTTGAGAGACTTGCAAGAATCTCCTGCCTGTGTTTTATCTTTGGGTGTTGCCATGGCTACTGATGGAAAGAAATGAAACCCGAAAGGTGGAGGGAGGCAGGCAGATTAGGGGGTGGAAGAAATGGGGAAAACAATCTCAGCAGCCAAGCATCTGGGAAGATTTATGGTTGAAGGTCTTGATTGCTTATCCCGCTGCATATACTGCATGTTCAAACATCTGTTCTGACGCCAGTTACCTTTTAGAATAAAGCTCCATAAAGGACTGCACTGCCGATTAATCCACCTGCTCTGGTGCAACTTTCCTTACATTTCTTATCAGGGAAGGTAAAAAAGTTAGCAAACTTACCTTCAAATCTCAGCTTTGCACTTCCCAGCTATTTGTTTTTGGCCAAGTTATTTAACTTCCTGACGTTCCAGGTTATCCACTACTTCTCACTGTTGTAAAGAAATCACAGGTGCGAAAGCTCTTAGCACAGCACCATGAGTTGTAGCACCCACTTTAGGTCAGTTTTTATTCCATTCCTTATAAAGTAGTCTATGAGTTGGTTGTGACAAGACAGTCCACTTGTCCGTTTCCCCAGTCTTCTTTCAGGACCATGCACATATGGAATCGGTTTCATTTAAGTGATGTGTTATGGCTCATAAGAGCTGGTGAGCGAACAAATTATACCCTCAGCTTATCCCTGGGCAAATCTCCCCCTCTGGTCAGGCCTCACTTAGGAACAAGGCATACTCCATCACTGCTGGCTGCAACATTCCCACCCAATCCTGATACTTTTGGGTATAAATAAGAATTTTATAAACATCTTTTCTGTTACAGTGCTCTTATCTTCACCTCTGATCGACAGGAAATTGGCAGTGGCATTTAACCTAGTTTCCCTTTAGCTGGTTCTGCCAAGTGGTTAATTTTATTAGCAACTTAAATGCAGTAAGATCATTATTTCTATTTAAAAATCCTTTCATAGAGTGAGTGTTGCCTTTGAAATGTGAATACTTATCTCCTCTCATCTCAATTTGTTAGTTTATAAATATGGGTTTTCATATGCCGTACTAAGTTTTCATAAGGTATACAAATGAAGGGTGTCCACTATTTTGAGCATCTTATTAAAATAGACACAGAATGTACTCCCCTTCTCTTCACTAGGGTAGCCCATTATTTTAAAGCGTGCTGTTGCAGGTATTTTAGATTTTTAAAGAAGTAATCTAACCTCTTCTGGAGAGTAATAGTAATGCATTGTTCCCACATATGTTTTCCCCTTACATCTGATAAAATGTTTTTTCCCTTTTCTGTACTGTCAACATAACTGCTGAATCTTATCACTTAGGACAGTGTTTTCCATACTCCGGGATACAGCCTGTTTATGAGCCGTGGAATCAATGTGGCGGTTGCAATGAGTATTTTTAAAAAGTGAAATGGACTAGAATAGAAAATACCAGAGTCCAATATACGGGGAAGGTTAAGTACTGCTTCTTGACATTTTGCTTTAGTTATATATATACTCTCTCACACATGTACATGTGGATTAAGGCTAAAACAATTTCTTTCTTTCTTTTTTTTTTTTTTTTTTTGTAACTATTGATTTCTGGGATGTAGTCCAAGGCAAGTGGGGAGGATTATTGGAGTCAGGCAAGGTTAGGATTTTGCAACAAAGTTTTCATCTCCCTCACGGTGTGAGAATTTGTGATACCTATAAAGTACAGACATTCGTTTGGTACTGGAATATTTCTTAGAATTTTCCGCATTCGTTTTGGACATGCTACCATTTGACCAGTTACTAAGGTTCAAAACATCAGGGTCTCTTTTTCTCCTTTTTCTGTTTCTTATTATTGATTTCAAATCTGTTGCTGGCTAATGATGACTCTACCCTACCTTACCCATCACAACCCTCCCTTCTCTACCTTCATTGCCCCACCTGATTCCCCCATCCCCCTCATTCCTAGATCATGATAGTAGCTTTCTTACAACCTCCAAATTTTCTGCTGCCCAATAAATTATCCTAAAATATAGTTCCAAATTACCACTCCTATGCTTAAAACCTTTCAGAGCTCCCCTAATGCCTAGTCAATTTCAAACTTTATTTCCTGCTATTTAAGGACCTCATGATCTAAGGTGAGCTTACCTTTCCAGTCTTGTCCATTGCTCTTGTGGCCCACACTCCAACCAACTGGAACTTGTTCTCCTTTGCTTGTGCCACCCTCATCTCCATAACTCTTGTTCCACATGGTTCTTCCTTCTTGGACACATGTTTCCTTATGTCATTTTACTCCCAGTTCCCTAAATCCATAACTTCATCTCTTGTTCAAGTTTATGGCCAAATACCACTTTTCTCTTGATTTGTTTCTCCAGGCAGGACATCCTTCCCACCTTTGAACTTTCATTGCATCTTATCTATATCATCTGAGGAAACATTTAGGCTATTTTGATTTTAGTTGTTCATGTACATGACTTGTCTGCCTTTAGATGAAATCACTCTTCTTCATCTCCTGTTTATCACCGAGTCTTGTAATAAATAGCACTGATTATGTATTTGCTGAGTATGTTTGTGGTCTAAAAGGGTTAACTATTTCAAAACTACCTTGTATAGTACCAGAAATTATTCATCATATTGGAAGGATGAAAATCATACAAATCTGAGAATAACTATTCATCCTTTTACCTGCTTTCAGAAACCTCCAAACTGTTGCCTGACATATTGGTCCTTCTCAACCCATTTGCACATATAATTAGTCTTCTTCAGTCAGTTATGCGGCATCCTGCCGCATCATGCTAATATGACATCTACCAGGGCCAACAGCAGCGCCTCCTGCAAGATTTCAGTATTGTCTCTGGCTTGAACTTTTGGTCTTTTGAGTAATGGTCTTCAAAGTCTTGTCCCTGGATTAGCAGCATCAACAGTACCTGGAAATTTATTGGAAATGCAAATTCTCTGCCCCCAATTGGATGGCCTGGCACACGGCTGAACAATCTGTGTTCCAAGTCCTTCCAAGGGATTCTGATGCTTGCTGAACGTTTGAGCACTTCTGGTTTAGACCTCCCACTTCTCTCCCCCACCCATCACTCTCTCTCTCTCTCTCTAGCTTGTATGAGTTCTGAACACCATTGCAATGTGAACAAGGGCCCCAAGTCAACCATCTCTACTCACAGATGATTATGCATCAGAAAGAAAAACAGTATTGCAAATATACTGAGAATAAGGAGAGCCAAATTTTTGGAAGCAAAATTGGATATAACTAATAAACCTATTCCATCACTCACCAGAAGTTTTAAAGTTTCCAAAAAGCCTCTTCAAAATCGTCTTTCTTAACCCTCCTTCTTAAACCTGCATTCTTTGTGTACTACCACTCAAGATAAATGACTTCTCATCCAATATTTCCCATTACTTACTCCCTAGTTGTGTAACAGAATTTTGTTTTCCATCACTAGTTTTAGAGTATTAGCAACATTGTAAGTTGGGCTGGCTTTTGTAGACTTGATTAGGGCTCTAATTTGCAATTAATATCATTGCTTCTACAGGGAAATGTAGTCTCAGTTCCAAAAATCTGACTCACAAAGCATTGAAAGGTGGCATTGGGAACTTGATGTGCTGGGAGAAGATACTGTGCTTTATCAGGTTGTTCAGTTTATATTTCAGATATGAAAAATTGACACCAAAACATATCTTTCACTGAGAATATTGAGGAGGCATGGGTAGAGCAGGGTGGGCAATTGCCTATGTCAGAATCTTTTCCTTAGGTACAAAGAAATGCTGACTACCACTTCTCCTGGATCTTTCCTCATTATATTAAATCTTTGTATCCTGGTGAACTATAAAGACCACTGAGGGAATGACATTTTCAGGTCTTTTTAGTTAATTTTATTTGAAGTTTTTAAAAGAGGGAGTAAATGTGAAGGAACTGGGCATCTGAGGTAGTGGATGCATTGCCTCAGGGCCTTTGCACCTGTTGTTCCCTCTACTGGGAACACTTTCTCCTTCAGTCTTTGCTTGGTTGGGTCCTATTTTATCATTTTAGACCCACCTTAAAGATCTTGAAGAAGATTTTCTCACACTACTTATCTTAATTAGCTCTCACTTCCCACTTTATTTTCTTCATAACATTTATCTCTACCAAAATTATTGTATTTTCTTTTACTTGATTATTGTCTTTCTTCTACACTGTGATGTAAACTTTATGAGCATAAGAACCTTGTTGGTTACATTTTCTGCAGCTTTTCCACTGCTTATAATATGCCAGACTTACTGTAGATGACCAATAACTTTTATAAAAACGAATTAAATAAAGAGATGAGAAGAAATAGGAGGTTGTATCCTGGAAGAGGCACTTTCTGACCCCACAGGCTTTAGGAATCCATCACAGAGAAGTGACTTTGAGAACTGATTCACATTCTGCCTTGATATAGCTTTGAACATTTGAACCTTAGTTTTCTTATCTGATGATGATTATAAATACTTTGCAAGGTTGTTTTCAGGCTAGGGATAGAATACAGAAGATGTTTAGTATAGTGCTCATATCAGCTATTGCTACTAAATGTTTATTCCTTATTTCTTCTAGAACACAAACTAGTGGGACAAAGATGGCCTTGTCTGTAAATTTTTATCCCCAGGGTTGGAGATAACTGATGTGTTTATTATTCTGGTACCATTTTTTTTTTTAAAGAGACTTATTTGACAATATCCCTCGACAGTAGAAGTTGATGATAGACTGTCATGACATTTCTTACCCTCTTCCTTTTACTATATTCACACCAGGTTCAGGTGTTCCAGAAGAATTGCAAATGTTTTTTTCTTATACAAAAGCTCTACTTGAGTCAGATATAAATTTCATGACAGGACACATCTCTGAATACATGCACTGTATATGGACAACAGAAATGTTCTTCCATAGAACTTAGAGTAGCCATTTCATTTTAAGGGGATTTTGGAATAATAATAATATTGTTGAAATTGAGGATTAGAGGACTTTTTTGAACTTACATTTGCATACAAAGCACATCATTTTTGTACTAAGATCTTCTTTACATAGGATAACTGAGGCAACATGTGAAGAATTGAGAGATATTATAAGGGTAGACTAAAGTCACCTGCTAAGCAACTCTTTGTCTCTGTTCCTGGTAATAGTTAGGTCAACTTACTGGCTGCCTATAAGAGAGCACATGTTCTAATTAGACAAACAGAATAAGATATACCAAGATCCTAAGTTCTCCATAATGCAGTTTAAATGCCAAAGACAACAAGCTATCCATTATCTCCATTCAGCATTTTACTGGATGTCCTAGACAGTGCAATAAATCAAGAAAATGAAATAAACATTCTAGAAGCATTCAAATAAATAAAAGAATTAGGAAAGAGTAAAAAAATGTCCTATTTGTGAATATGATTGTGAATATAAAGTACTCAGTCCTGAACAGATAAATTATTTGAGTTAATAATTAGCAAGTTTTTAGATACAAGAACAATGAAAATTAACCACATTTCTATATTGCAAGGAGACAGAATAGTACATGGAATTTGAAAAATAGCATAGTCCAATGTGGGTTGGTAGTGACAGGGGTTGGGGATTGCTTTCTCACAAATTACTTTGGGTTGCAGCCATCTTCCATCATAGGTTCTACTACCTACAGGGTTTACCTTTCTCTGCTTGCAGATGGGAAAAGTAAGAGAAAGATTATTTGGCGGGGGGGGGGGCGGGGGCGGGAGGGGGGCGGGGATCTTTATAGACCACATTCCATTGACTAGAAGACAGTTATATCTCACTATAAAGGAGTCTGATAAATTTTGCGTAGTTAATTGGGCAGGAGGGAAAGTAATTAGGTTTTAATCTATAAATAAGAGTTTTTATTGTAACTTCTCTTAACAACTTCATTATTAGGTAGATCCCCTGTAGATATCAGGGAGAAAAAAATACACAGTTCCTGTAAACTTAGAAGAAATATAAAGCACTCTAGATGACTGATCTCTGCATTAGTTCTTTCATACAATTCTTGTTTCAATTCTAACAATTTTCATGAGGACGTCAATGCATTTGTGGACTAAATTGTCTATTTAAGAAATAAGTGAAAGCTACTTCTGTGTGACAGTTACTATGCATAGATTTGGTTGTTGGACAATTAATTCCACAGCGGCAAAAACATCGATGAATGTGTTGCTGTGTGTATTTTTTGTTTTTTTAATGGATTGAAACCAATTTGCAGAATCAAGCCATATGCTAACTATTCTTGCTTCTATCACTGAATGAATTAGCTTGTGAAAGTGTTTCCTGAGCTAATGAGGCAAACATTTTCTTGAATTCAGCTGGAAAATAAATCCTTAATATTATTATCATTTCAAGAATGAGGAAAGCAATGAGAATAAGATCATCAAAATTTGCTAAAGCAACCACCATAGTTATGGACGTAAGTTTTTGGAATCACCAGTAGAACAGTGAAAACAGTGACTTCGTGATAATAACTAGAAAAATTCATGAGCAATTTAAAAAGCCTTATTAAAATGCCCTGGCCTGTGTGGCTTAGTTTGTTGAGTGTCACCTCATGTACAGAAAAAAGGCCACCAGTTTAATTCCTGGTCAGGGCACATACCTCAGTTTTGGGTTTGATCCCCAGTCAGGGTGCATTTGGGAGGCAGCCAATTGATGTTTCTCTCTCTATCACTCTTACTTCATCTCTCTTTAAAAATCAATAAAAATATATGTAAAAAAAATAAAAATATTATTAGAATGGGAGTGAGATAAGAATAGTTAAATGTAGCACCATGAAAGAGAGTCCAAATAAAGCTTTGGAAATAGATTATCCTACCTAATAATAGACAAATATGCAAATTGACCATACCTCCGACACACCCACAAGCCACACCCACATGCCACACCCACCATCCAATCAGAGAGAGTATGCAAATTAACCCAACAAAGATGGCTACAACCACAGAGAACAAGGTTTCCTAGGTAACAGAGGAAGCCAAGCTTTCCGCCTGCCCTTGCCAGGCCTAAGCCTCCACTCAAGCTACAAAGTTTCAATTATAGAAGGTAAAAAATTCAAACAGAAATGGCGGCAGAATGGAGCTTGAGAGAGCAGGCCAGGGTTGCCCCCTGCAACAGGGGAAGCAAAGCTTTCCGCACACCCTGGCCAGGACCACCCACTTAAGGCAACAAAGTTTCAATTATAACCCCAACAGAAATGGCTGCTGGCCGTGGAGGGAGCCCCAGGCTTGGCTCCGCTCCAGGCTACAAAGTTTCAATTGTAAAAGGAAAATAAATTCCAGATACCAGGGCCTCTGCTTGGGTTGCCAGGGGGTGTGGTCGGCTTGCAAACCACCACAGGCCCCTCGCTCAGGCCACCCCACGCCCAAAGGGAACCCCACCCTGATCAGGGACACCCTTCAGGCAAACCAGCTGGCCCCCACCCCTGTACCAGGCCTCTATCCTATCTAATAAAAGAGTAATATGCAGATTGATCATCACTGCAACACACAATATAGCTGCCCCCATGTGGTCAAAGATTCTGCCCCCATGTGGACACAGATGGCCACCACAAGATGGCCAGCAGGGGAGGGCAGTTGGGAGGCACCCAGCCTGCAAGGGAGGGCAGTTGGAGGTGATCAACCCTGCAGGAGAGGGCAGTTAGGGGTAACCAGACTGGCAGAGGAGGGAAGTTGGGGGAAATCAGGCTGGCAGTGGAGTGGTTAGGGGGTGATCAGGCTGGCAGGCAGAAGCGGTGAGGGGCAATCAGGAAGGCAGGCAGGCAAGCAGTTGGGAGCCAGCAGTCCTGGATTGTAAGAGGGATGTCCGACTGCCCGTCTAGGCCCGATCCCACCAGGATCGGGCCTAAACGGGCAGTCGGACATCCCTCCAGGGGTCCCAGATTGGAGAGGGTACAAGCTGGGCTGAGGGACAACCCCCCTCTGTGCACGAATTTCGTGCACCGGGCCTCTAGTTTGTTTAATAAAATATTAGAGATTTTTGGACCCATTATTTAATCTCTGGGTATAGTTTTTTTCCCCTCATCCTATTTAATAAAGAGGTAATATGTAAATTGACCCTCACACCCTCGCACAAAGATGGCTGCCACCATGTGGTCAAAGATGGCCACCACAAGATGACCGGCAGGGGTGGGAAGTTGTGGGCAATCAGGCTAGCAGGGGAGGGCAGTTGGGAGGCACCAGGCCGGCAAGGGAGGGCAGTTGGGGGCGCCCGGGCTGGCAGGGGAGGGCAGTTGGGGGTTACTGGGCCAGCAGGGGAGGGCATTTGGGGGCAATTGGGCCCAGCAGGGGAGCAGTGAGGCATTGATTGGGATGGCAGAAGAGTGGTTAGGGGGTGATTAGTCTGGCAGGCAGGCAGGGGTCCCAGATTGGAGAGGGTGCAGGCTGGGCTGAGGGACAATGCCCCCCCCCCCCCGCCCCCAGTGCACGAATTTCATACACTGGGCCTCTAGTATTTGAAATAAAGGTGTTGGAAAGGAGAATGAAACTTGAGGGCATTATGCTAAGTGAAATAAGTTAGGCAGAGAAAGAGAATTACTATGTGACATCACTTATATGTGAAATCTAAAAAAGCTGAACTCAGAGAAACAGATTAGGATGATGATTTCCAAGGGTTGAAAGTTGAGGCAGTAGAAAAGGAAGATGTTGCTAAAAGAGTATAAACTTCCAGTTATAAGATGAATAAGTTCTGAGTAACAATGTACAGCATAGAGATTTTGGTTAATACTGCTGTATTACGGTATATACTTAAAAGTTGCTAAGAAGGTAAATCTTATCATTTTCTCACTAGGAAAAGGATTTAGTAATTAGGCGACATGATCCAAGTGTTAACTAATACTGTGGTGGTAATCATTTTGCAATAGAGAAGTGTATCAAATCAACATGTGTATACTTTTTTTAAAATATATTTTTATTGATTTTTTACAGAGAGGGAGAGGGATAGAGAGTCAGAAACATTGATGGGAGAGAAACATCGATCAGCTGCCGCCTGCACACCTCCCACTGGGGATGTGCCCGCAACCAAGGTATATGCCCCTGACCAGAATCGAACCCGGGACCTCTCAGTCTGCAGGCCAATGCTCTATCCACTGAGCCAAACCGGTTAGGGCAACATGTGTATACTTTATACTTACATAATGTTATAAGTCAACTATATTTCTACAGAGTGACATTGGTTTTTGTTTGGTAAAATTGTATTTAGTATTTTCATCAATCTTTAAAATTATATTTGTGATTTCCCTTTTGTACCATCTTTGATATTCTGCTTGGACATCAATGTTGTAATTGCTTTATAAAAAGAATTTAGATTTTTTCATATGGTATTCTATGAAAAATAAAGTAACATTGAGTTTTGAAAATTTTATAGAATTCCCTATGAATTACTTTATCTCTGGTGTTTTTATCTCTGGAAAGTTTTAAAAATATATTCTGCTTCTCCTGGAAATTAGGATGGTTAATACTTTCTATACTTAATGGGTCCCATTTTGGTAGACTGTACTTTCCTAGAATATTATCTACTTCATTGATTTTTGTGAATTTATTTGCATAGAAGCCTAAAAAGTAGCATTTTATTATTTTTACAATTTCTTTTGTTTTAATGCTTCTCTTTTGTAATTTATTAATTTGTGTATTTGTGTTTTCTTCCTCTTTATTTTCTGATTAAGTTAGCCAGTGATTATTTTGTTAAGTTAAATAATTAATGTTATAATTAGCATGTTATTATTTAGCACTTATGTTCTCATGTTTATTGTTACCTTCAGTTTGATTAGTTTTGTTTTACTTTGTTGTTCTTTCTCTAGCTTTTTAAAAAATTTAATTCATTTGTTTTCATTCTTTGTTACAAAAGTATTCTTTAGAAATTCTGTAATTTTAGTTTTTATTTCCACTTTTAATCAAGAGTTATTTAGTAAAAAAAATTCCAGGTGACATGTGTTTAAACATTTTTGTTCATAATTTGTAATTTTTCATTGTAGTCCAATTGCAGCCATTTCATAATATTTAAACTTTATAAACTTGGTGGTACTTTCTTTTTAATGTAATATATGACAATTTTTATGAATGTTCCATGTACATGAGGTAAAGTTGTATTCTTTGTTATCAGAAGATAAAATTCAAATATATCCATAAGATTGGTTATATTATTTAGGCTTTCTATATCATTTATTTGTTTTCATGTGTTTGATTTGTCTTGTACTGAGAATAATGTGATAAAGTCTTCAATTATTCATATGTTTCTTTACATGTCTACTAACATCTCTTATAGCTTCTCTTTTACAAAAGTGATTACTTTAAAAGGTGTTAATATGTGAATATATCAATATTTATAAATGTTTTATCTTCAAAATGAGTTGTCATTTTTAGAATTAAAAAGTGTCCTTCTGGATCATGTTAATGCTTTTTGATGGAATTCTACTTTATCTGGTATTAGGATTACCGTTTTTGCTTTCTTGTTGTTTCTACTTGCCTGATATACCTTTGTCCATTCTTATAAGTTTTGCCTTATTGGGTATGCCTAGGTGTGTCTCTTGTAATCAATATATAGTTGGGGTTTTCTTTATAAACCAAGTGGAAAATAATTTTTAATAGATGAGAGGAAATCATTCAATTTTATTGGCTGTTCATGTTATTTGGTATATATATTATCTTATATTCTCTCTACATAGGGTGCCCCCTCCCCCCCAAAAAAAATGTATACACACTTAACAACTGATGGTTCATTGATGTTTCTTTCTTTTCAGATTTAACTCATTGGAATTAATAATTATTCTAAGTGTATACATTTTTTGGGACACCTTATATTTTTTCTGTTCACTTTCTAAAGTTTCTTTTGAAATCTAGAAAACCTTGTATATCTAGTTACCTTTGTATCTATACTTGTCTTCAATTAAAAAAATAATGTCCCCAGGTTCCTTATTTTGTTTAACCTTTAATTTGTGGTTTGTCAGTTGTAAATGGTATTGTTTAATTCTCACTTATTGGTAGAATCAATAACTTTATTCTACTTTTCTCTATCTCTATACTTTTACTTTGCAAAGATAATAATTGTACCATTTATATTATTCTGTAACCCTTCTTTTATCTTTACTTTATTATTGGATCAACCATTAAACCTATATGGTTTTTTTACCAATGTAATTGATTTATATCCATTGTTTTACTCTTCAGTGTAGAAGTATTTTAAGCTGAGAATTTAGCTCTGATCATTGCTTTAAATGGAATCAGAATCTGATATTCAGTATATTCATTATTCTTATTCTTTAGAAACGTGTAGTCTTTGTTGACAAAGTGTGGGGTCCTCTTCCCCACTAGGTGCTGCAGCCTAGTCATCCCATCTTTACTGGGCATGTACCTGTCTGCCCTCTGTCCAGTCCCCTTCCCCCAATGTTTTGTGGAAACATGTCTATATTGTCTGGCCTTTCATTTGCTCCTTTCCAATTATTGATTATTAGCTAATTACAATGGATATTTGGGCAAGGTTTCTTCAGCCATTTCTTGGTTGTATATAACTCATCTTTAAGTACGACTTATGGACATAACATTCTCTGAGTTCTTGCAAGTTTAAACTCTAATACTGTAGCCTTGATATATATATTTTTTATAAACAAACATGTTTAAATATAATATTACTAGAGGCCCAGTGCATGAAATTTGTGCACTTGGGCGGTGTCCCTCAGCCTAGCCTGCACTCTCTCCAATCTGGGACCCCTCAGGGGATGTCCGACTGCCGGTTTAGGCCCAATCCGGTTTAGGCCCTGCAGGATCAGGCCTAAACCAGCAGTCAGACACCCCTCTCACAATCCGGGACTGCTGGCTCCTAACCACTCACCTGCCTGCCAGCCTGATAGCCCCCTAACCACTTCCCTGCTGGCCTTATTGACACCTAACTGCTTCCCTGCCAGCCCTCAACTGCTCTGATCATTGCTTTAAATGGAATCAGAATCTGATATTCAGTATATTCATTATTCTTATTCTTTAGAAACGTGTAGTCTTTGTTGACAAAGTGTGGGGTCCTCTTCCCCACTAGGGGAAGTTACCTTTGTATTTATACTTGTCTTCAATTAAAAAAATTGAAGACAAGTATAAATACAAAGGTCACCCCCAACTGCTCTCCCCTGCAGGCCTGGTCACCCCCAACTGCCCTCTCCTGTTGGCCATCTTGTGACAATGTGGTGGTGGCCATCTTGTGATGACATGGAAGAGGCCATCTTGTGCTGGCCATCTTGTGACAACATGGAGGTGACCATCTTGTGATGTGAGGGTGTGGGGGTCAATTTGCATATTACCTCTTTATTATAAAGAATTGTTTCACACTTTTTTTTTCTTGGTCTTTGTATAAGGGCCACTTCATTCTTGCCTTGCTTTGCATACTGATTTCAAGAAATGTGGTGCCAGTTAAATTCTCTTGCCCTTGTAAATTATTTATTCTGGAGCTCTGAAGATTTTTTTTTAAATATTTAAATTTGATTAGCTTTACTAGAATAAATTTTAGAACTGATCTTCCTAGATAAATTTTCTCAGTAATTAGTTGGCTTTTATGTAGATTAAGTTTTTTATTTTATTTTTGCAAAGGTTTTTTGAATTATCATCTAAAATAATAGACCTGTTTCATGTCATTGTTTTTCTTCTTTAGGGTCTCCACTTATACATATGTTGATTTTACATTGCCCGTTTTTCATTTCAACCCATTTCTCTCAGCCTCATTTTAAAAACAATATTTTTATTTTCTTTGTTGGTTTTATATTTTTCTTCACTGCTCCTCATAATAATTCAAATCTATTTTGAATATTATATAAGCACCATATAATTGAGCTTACTTTATTATAGGATATTACTTTCTACTTCTTTCCTGAAATCCACCAGCTCTTGTTTCATTTCTTCTTGTTTTAGCCCCCATTTTAGTTCTTAGATTTAAAAATTTTAATTTTATATGTCTTTATGTATCCCCAATAGTTTAAGGATAATAATTCAGCTTTGTTTGTTGTGTCAGTTTACTTAAAATTTATAATTATTTATTTGAAAATTCTTTTTCAGCTAAAATTTTTAATTTATTTTTTTATAGTAGCTTTGTGTACAAGAAACCTACAGGTATCCATATATTTGTTTGATTGGCTAAGCTATTAGAGTGGGGTCCCATATTCCTTGTCCAAGGTTGCCATCTTCTGTTAGAGTAGGAGATTGCAGTTTCTTTAATAGGTGGTGTGGGGGTGTGGCAGGGAGGGGCAGTAAGGAATAGGGTTGTGTGTGTCTTTCCTATTTCCCTTTAAAAATGTTGTCTGGAAGGATTCTAATGTAACCTTCTTCATTTTTTTCTTTCATCAATTTATCTTTCCCTTTTATTCTCTTCTCCTAAAAAAACATTTCAAGACTGCCTCCTTTTCAGCACTGCATCCTATTTGAAGTTCCTTCCCTGCAGTCAGTGCTCTGATCCTCCTGTACTCTATCAATATTTCATAACTTAGGTGATGCTAGCTTAATTATCTCCCCTTCTATCTTCTGCACACTTTTTCTAGATGCTCTTCCTTCTCCATTTCTGCTCCTCCCCCAATCCTGCTCTCTGAATGGGCTAGAGGGAGTTTTAGAGAAAGATTGCTGGGATTGGTAATTCTTTTTCTAAATACAGATACTTTGAAATAATTGTGACATTTATCCTCTCTATATGTTGAAAGTATAATATTTTTGTGGATTTATTTGCATTATATGTTTATCTGTATAGTTCTTTTCTGAGGATGTGTGATATAAGATTCATATTTAGGTAGCTGCAATTATCTTGGATTTCCAGAATCAGCTCCCTTAACTGCTACAGCCCTCATTAATACTGATCCTTTAAATTTTATCTGCAATTTCTCTTTTGATCGGCTCTGGTATAATTTTCTTGAGCTCTGTTTATAAAACTGGAGAAATTACTCATTTTGCATATACTAGCCCCATGGATATATGCAAATTTGCCTTCTTTGTAAGCTTCAGATAAAACACTGCACTGGAATATACAAGCAAAGCAGACAATTAAAGAAATCCATTCAAAACTTATATGCAAATCTCAGATACCTGTGCATGCCAGTTTAGGTTAATGCTGGGCTGTGCTGTATGGAATCATGTATCTCCTCCCAACTGCTGATAGACTCTGCTAGAATGTGTATGTGTGTGTGTGTGTTTGTGTGTGGCGGGGGGGGGGGGGCGCAGAGATGGTCTCAGAGGGAAGGTGACATTTGACTTCAAATTGAAAGGGTAAGCTGGATCCTTTCAAAGTGAACAGGAAAGGGACAGGAAAAGACATTTAAAGCCGAAATTTTACTTGATGAAAACCATGAAGGTATTAAATGCTTGAACTGTTTGCACAGGTAATCTCAAGTGGCTTTAACACAAGTGGTTGAGAGTGGGGTGGCAAGGTGTGGGAGGCCTGGGGGGGGGAAAGAGATGAGAAATGATGCTGGAACAGTGGCTGGAGACAAATGTGAAAGTCTTTGCTTGCCATATCACTCACTCACAAAGAATAATATCATCCAGGATTGCATTTTTTAACTAAGAAAAATGAAAAAAATTAAACACCTTTTGCTAAACCTGATATATTGTTAGGATGATAGATTTGTAACCTTAACACAAACTGTTTTTCAGGGAAAACAAAAATGTATCGAGTAAGTCTATTTTCAGAACTAGTGAACAGTTTTTTGTTTTATTTTTAGCAAGTGGATATCAGTTCATTGTTGACAAAAGCTGGTTGATAAAGTTTAATAGTTTATTTTAAATACCAGTTTGGGGACATCAGAATGACCAGGCGTTTGAGCAGGGGATCTTTCTCACTTAAACAAAAGTCCTCCATTGAATGATTCCTTAAGTCCTGTGGTGTTGACCTCTTTAACCTTGTATCCTCAGTACTCAGTGTGGTGTAGACCCTAAAGAATAATAAATATGAATTGAAAATTGAAAGAGAGAGAGAGAGAGAGAGAGAGAGAGAGAGAGAGAGAAGAGAAGAAGAAGAGGAAGAAGAAGAAGAAGAAGAAGAAGAAGAAGAAGAAGAAGAAGAAGAAGAAGAAGAAGAAGAAGAAGAAGAAGAAGAAGAAAGAAGATGGAGGAGGAGGAGGAGGAGGAGGAGGAGGAGGAGGAGGGGGGGGGGGGGAGGAGGAGGAGGGGGAGGGGGAGGAGGAGGAGGAGGAGGAGGAGGAGGAGGAGGAAAGAACTTTTCCTTTCTTGAGAATGTAAGACATTTGAGCTTAAGACCTTTTCAGTGTTCATGCTTTTGAACACTTTAGAACATACTTTAAACAGCTTATTCCTCCACCTCTAACTAGAGAGCTATGAACCTTATAAATGAATGTAATTTATAGATAACTAGAGGCCCGGTGCATGAAATTCGTGCACAGAGGGGGATTGTCCCTCAGCCCAGCCTGTACCCTCTCCAATATGGGACCCCTCGAGGGATGTCCGACTGCCCGTTTAGGCCCGATCCCGGTGGGCAGTCGGACATCCCTCTCACAATCCAGGATTGCTGGCTCCCAACTGCTTGCCTGCCTGCCTTCCTGATTGCCCCTCACTGCTTCTGCCTGCCAGCCTGATCACCCCCTAACCACTGTGCTGCCAGCCTGTTTGCCCCCAACTTCCCTCCTCTGCCGGCCTGGTTACCCCTAACTACCTTCTCCTGCAGGGTTGATCACCTCCAACTGCCCTCCCTTGCAGGCCTGGTCCTTCTAAACTGCCCTCCCTTGCAGGCCGGGTGCCTCCCAACTGCCCTCTCCTGCTGGCCATCTTGTGGTGGCCATCTTGTGTCACATGGGGGCAGGATCTTTGACCACCTGGGGGCAGCTATATTGTGTGTTGCTGTGATGATCAATCTGCATATTACTCTTTTATTAGATAGGATAGAGGCCTGGTACAGGGGTGGGGGCCAGCTGGTTTGCCCTGAAGGGTGTCCTGGATCAGGTGGGGTTTCCCTTGGGGTGTGGGGCGGCCTGAGCGAGGGGCCTGTGGTGGTTTGCAGGCAGGCCATGCCCCCTGGCAACACAAGCGGAGGCCCTGGTATCTGGAATTTATTTTCCTTCTACAATTGAAACTTTGTAGCCTGGAGCAGAGCCAAGCCTGGGGCTCCCTCCGAGGCCAGTAGCCATTTCTGTTGGGGTTATAATTGAAACTTTGTTGCCTTAAGCGGGTGGGCCGGGCCAGGGTGTGTGGAAAGCTTTGCTTCCCCTGTTGCCGGCGGCAACCCTGTCCTGCTTTCTCAAGCTTCATTCTGCCACCATTTGTTTGAATTTGTTTACCTTCTATAATTGAAACTTTGTAGCTTGAGTGGAGGCTTACGCCTGGCGAGGGCAGGTGGAAAGCTTGGCTTCCTCTGTTACCTAGGAAACCTTGCTCTCTGTGGCTGTAGCCATCTTGGTTTGGGTTAATTTGCATACTCTCTCTGATTGGATGGTGGGCGTGGCTTGTGGTTGTGTTGGAGGTATGGTCAATTTGCATATTTGTCTATTATTAGATAGGATTAATACATATATAATAACAAATGGGGCATAGGATAGGTGCCAAAGGTCAAATCCCATTCCCTACATTAAGATGGAACATTTGATCCCATAGGGCACTGATGAGGGGGGCTAAAAGGAGCCAAGGAAAGTCACCTCCTCTCTGTTTTTTATTTTAGCATTTGTCCACAGTTGGCATGGTCTAAGTAATGACTCATTGTTTGAGTTCTAAAATAATCTGAAAAAACTATTTTTAAAAAAGATAGGAAATTCACATGCTCTTCTAAGAAACACTCTAGGAAGAGTCAGAAATAAAGGAAAGTTTATTAATTTTTTTCAGGATACCCAGAGTTAAATGACAATCTTAGTCAGAAAGGGAAAGAAATAATTTATGATACTTATTAGATACCCGTAAGTATAAAACTTGGGGTTTATATTTTAAACAGAGCAAATTAGACTCTACCAAGGATAAGAAAATAGTTAACTTTGTGTTTGAGATATTTTCCCAGATTTAGTCAATATAAATATCACCCGTTTCCATATTAATAGAGATAAGAATATTCCTGAAAATGCAAAGTTCAATTTCTCCAAAACAGGATGATATGTGATTTTCAAAATATTGGACTATATGGAATTTTGTCGAGTTAACTGTGTGTCTGAGGCCTTCCGGAGCAGTTCTCCTGGGAAGGGGTTTTACTCAGAGATGAAAGGCACAAAATTCAAACTTTGGCGTGAAACTCAGAACACATGTGAGCAAATTGTGGTGGGACTATGGTGGTTGTCCATCGCCAGCAACTTTTTTAGTCCATTGCCAGGTTACCAACTGAGGACACCCCCAATATGTGTCCTCACATTTTGTTGTTGATTGGCAGAGCCCCACCTCTCCATCTCCCTTCCCCCCCACCACCTCAGGTCTCCCTTCCTGAAGGGGAGAAGTGTGAGACAGCCCAGTGATGTTCACTAGCAGTCCACTGTACTGCTTACCACTTATGCTAAGATAGTGAGTAAAAATTGTCACTTCAATTCTTGACTATAACAAATTGATTTAGGGAGTGAAGGAAGCCTAGGATACAAAAAGGATACCGGGGTGTGTTGTTACCTTCCAAATTCCTTTTCTGTAGTTGATAAAGAATACTAAAAACAATATTTTAAATTTATTTTTATGTAATTTTAAATATTTTGATGCAATCAACAAAATAGTAACCAAATAATTCTGGATGTTGGATCTGGATGTTGCACCATTTCGTGTGTGTGTGTGTGTGTGTGTGTGTGTGTGTGTGTGAGAGAGAGAGAGAGAGAGAGAGAGAGAGAGAGAGAGAGATTCATCTGTGTTATGACAATAAAGCTTGCCCTCAGAAAATGCAGGGTGCCTTACGTTGCCTGCATTGCAGGAGTTGGTACTTACTGCTCCAACACTCTGGCTGTTTGTAGCTGTGCATCCACTTCAGAGATTAAATGCTATCAGGTTCAATACCTGTTTCCCCTTTGACCACGGTGGAGGAGCTTTTCAGCTCCTTCCTAGGCTGTATTATTGCTCTGGATAGTCTCTTTAATGGGATATAACCCAACTTTGAGACATTACTTTTGTTCAATTGACTCAGAAAATCATGGTATGGTTTGTTCTCTCTCTCTCCTTTTTCCTTTTCTTATATCCCCCAAATGCAGGGAAAAGAAGAAAAATGATGAAAGTTTAGAATTAACAGGCACTGAAAAGAGGGACTGAGATCATGAGTTACTAAACCAATTTTTCTGCCGAGAGGGTGTAATTCAGTGATATTTTTATAAATGCGACTCAAGCTGTGGCTTTTGTAAGAGATCAGGAGCCACATTATAAAAGAGGGAGGGAAGGTCCTAACTGCTCACCAGCGAGATGGTCCTACTTTCACTGGTGAGGTTAAAGTAACCTCAGGGACCCTCATGCTCGGTATTCATCTATAAACTACTCAACTGGACAATGAAACCAGGACAATTAAACAAAGGAGAGCATGTACCTACCCCTGTCGTTGGAGGTTAAGAACAATATGAAATCTCTATGCCTTGGTGTGCAGTCTGAGCAGAATACTGGGCTTTGCCTTAGAAAACTTGATTTGCTTATGAGAACATTAAACATGTGGTTTAACATCTTGATTTTAACTTGGCTTTATGTTTATTGGGTCAAAAGTTAACCATGTCAGGGTAGAAAAACATAACTGTTTTATTTTTCAGGTCAAAATTCATTTTATTAATTTAGGAACATAAAAATGTATTATGTATAAGTTGATTTTGCTGCAAATTATCACAATCAGTATATTACATTTCCGAGTGTAATTCTAGTTGTCAGGCAATAATTTTAAATCTGTGGTTGACTTTTAATTTATTGAATTAAAAAAATGGAACTTTAGCTGTTCAATTTTTTTTAACATGTTCTTATTGGTTTCAGAGAGAGAAAGGAGAGGGAGAGATAGTAACCCAGGCATGTGCCCTGACCAGGAATTGAACCGGTGACCTCCCAGAGCATGGGATGAGCTCAACCAACCAAGCCACACCAGCCAGGCTCAGCTGTTAAATGTTAAGGAATCTCTTGAATTTGTTGAAAAAAAGCAGTATCACCCACACCTGACTTCAATAAGGCCTCTGATGTTGTGAATCTTAAAGGCCACACAACTTTAAGAAAGGAAAAATGTAACTTTTAAAGTGACAAATGACAAGTTTAATGTTATATTTTGAAGCAAGGTCAAGGATTGGTTACTTTGACCTCTCAAGGTGATCTTATAACTTGGGATAGGGCTCCTGCTAACATCCCAGACTAGAATATACACATTTTACTAAGGACCTGAGTCTAAATACTGGCTGACTTTGTAATTTTGAATGAATTACCTGCTTTTCTGAGTCTCTGTATTGTTATCTGTGAAAAGAAAGTTAATACCTAGTCACCATGCAATTAAAAATGTTCTAGGTAGCCCTAGCTGGTTTGGCTCAGTGGATAAAGTGTTGGGCTGAGGACTGAAGGGTCCCAGGTTCAGTTCTGGTCAAGGGCAGGTACCTCAGTTGCAGGCTGTTTATGTGACTGATATTTAGTGTCTTTCCATATGATCAGAACATTCTATTTTCTTTTCCATGAACATTTTTTCAAACCTTTGCATAACAATTTTTTAGGAGATCTTTATATATTTAGGGCCACTGTTGGGGCTAGTGTGGGAGGCAACCAACTCATGTGTCTCTCTCACATCAATATTTTTCTCTCTCTGTCTCTCCCCCTCCCTTCCACTGTCTCTAAAAATCAATAGAAAAATATCCTTGGGTGAGGATTAACAAAAAAACACACGTTATAGGTAGAAACATTCCCTAAAATTGTGATGCCCGCATCCCCCAAATAGCTGAGTTGCTTTGGGAAATCAGCCCAAGTAAGTCTTTAACGTGGCTACTCCAATGAACACATCTAACCTATAGCAATGTTTAGTTATCCCAACTTCAGAACTGGAGAGACAAGCCTATTATGATATTTGGATACATCTTTCCCCCCCACTTAGCCCTGGAACATACAAAGGTACCTTGACTGATTCTCCATTGATGCTGAGGATTTACTACTGTCTAAGGTAGTGCTACATAATAGTTATGTGCTTAAGCTCTGGAATCCGATTCACTTGGGTTCTAATCCCGACTCCACCACATATAAACCACATGAAAACTTAAAATCACTTAACTTCTCTAAGTCTCTGCGTTCTGATGTGTCAAACACTTATAATAATAGCACCTACCTCATAGAGTTTTTAAGAGGGTGATAATGCATATAAACATTTAATGAAGAAATTTGCTCCTAATAAGCATCCAGTAGGCACCGGCTACTATTACCACTTTTGTTACTATTACCCTCCCTCATGAGGCTGCTTGTTCTGTGTCGTATGCATTAGCAGTTCCATCTCCGTCCAATGCAGAGGCTTCTCCTCCCATTTCTTCCCCCTCCCACCCCCCCGCTTTAATGAGATATACCTGACACTTGACAATTGTATATATTTAAGGTACACAGCTTAGTGATTTTCTATACATATACATTGTGAAATAATCACCAAATCAAGATAATTAACATATCCATCACCACACATAGCTACTTTTTTCCCTTTTTCTTTGTGGTAAGAATACTAATGATATATCCTCTTAGCAAACCTAATTGTACAATACAGTATTATTATAGTCAAATTGGTGTATAGTAGATCTTCAGAACTCTTTTTAGCTCACAAAACTGGAACTCTATACCCATTAAACAAACAAACAAAAAAACCTCTCCATTTTCTGTTCATCAGCCCTCTGTACCCACTGTTTCACTGTTTGCTTTTATGAGCTTGATTATTTTAGATTTCACATATTAGTGAGATTGTGCAGCAGCTGTCTTTCTGTGTCTTATGTCTTGAAATGTATTCTTTTTAAAAAAACAAAACCCTCACCTGAGGATATATTTATTGATTTTAGAGAGAGGAAGGGAGAGAGAGGAAGAGAGAAACATTGATGTAAGAGAGAAACATCAATCGGTTATTAGTATAGATAGAGGCCTGATGCATGGGTGGGGGCTGGCTGGTTTGCTCTGAAGGGTGTCCTGGATCAGGGTGGGTATTCCCTTGTGGGGTGGGGAGACCTGGTCGAGGGGCTGGGGCAGTTTGCAGGCCAGCCACACACCCATGGGGTGAGGGTCCCCACTGGGGGGTGTGGCTAGCTTGGGAAAGGGGCTGAGGGCCATTTTCAGGCTGGCCACACCCCCTTCAGGGTGGGGGTAACTGCTGGGGTTCCTGGCCAGCCTGGATGAGGGGCTGATGGCTGTTTGCAGGCTGGCCACACCCCCAAGCAGGGACCCTCACCCCATCGGGGCATGGCCAGCCTGGGTGAGGGGCTGAGGGCCGTTTGCAGGCCCCTCCCTCAGCAGCCGGCCAGGGCGACCCAAGCCTCCTGTGCGCTAAGGCCGGCACCATGGCCATCGCCCATAGGCCCCTCCTTCAGCAGCCGGCCCAGGCAGGTGGGAAGCTTGGCTTCCTCTGTTGCCAGGGGTGACCCAAGCCTCCCGCCCGCTCCAGCTGGCTCCGTGACCACCGCCATCTCTGTCTTCCTAATTTGCATATTCCCTCCTGATTGGCTGTGAGCACCAAAGAGTGATGGTCAATTTCCATATTTCTCTCTTATTAGTATAGATATCTTTTCTACATTCATCTCTTAAATTTTCTCTTTCCTTTATAACAATCTGCATTTTATTCTGGATAATTTTATTAGATTCATTTTCTAAAAGACACATTCTCTCTTCTATTGTATCTATTCTGCTATCCTTCCAATGTATTTTTATTTCAATAACCATCTTTTTCTTGTTAAACCTCACCTGAGGAAATTTTTCCATTAATTTTAGAGAGAGTGGAGGGGAGGGAGGGAGACCCCCCTTCCTCCCCCCCCCCCAACACACACACACACACACACACACACACACACACACACACACACCAGTCGTTTGCCTCTCACATTCACCCTGACTGAGGTCAGGGATTGAACCTGTAATACAGCGAAAACCATCTTTTTCATTACTATAATTTATCTTTTGTGTTTTGTTTTAATCAAGTCACCATGTCATTTTGAAAATCTCTTCTACTTTTTTGCCTTTTTATTCCCATTCCTGATTTTATACCTTTGAATATTTTAAATATGCATTTGAAAGTCTCTATAAAGAGAGGTTTAGGTTATTGTATTGATTGAGTCTCATTAGGATTGTAATATGCCACTCTGAACACATCTTCAGTGATGATTGTTTGCAATAGCAGTCCAAGATCTCTAGAAGTATTCCTACAGCACAGTTGGGCATTTGCTTTCTATAGGAAGATCTCATGGACTTCACAGGAACCTGATTTGTTTTCCTGCTAAATTCTGAACTTGGAATCATACAGTGAATTTGGTACATATTTGAAACTCACACAAATATACAGTAAAGGTAATTGGTGAAAAATGTGTGCAATTGACTATGTTCTTATCTTTAAGCTGTAGCAAGCATCTCTGCCCGATGTAGGTTGGCATGGGGGAGTTTTTCTGGACCCTGTTTCAGAGACAGTGATTACTGCTGGTACTTCAGTTCCAAGTTGCTGGGCTTACAGAGTCTGCAAACGAGACATCCAGTTCCTTCTGGGGAGATATTAGACCTAAATCTCCCTTGATGACCTTGAGAATCATCTGTGCTTTAGTTTCCCATTTTTCCTTTGACTTTCATTTCCTCCTCATTTCTGGAGCTTGAGGGTGATATTGTGTTACCCATTTTGAGTTTTAAACTACATTATAAAGTTTTTTTCTTTTAAAATACATTTTCAGCATTCTGGAATTTTGGGAGTGAGAAGGTGGTTTCTTCTCTATCAACTCCAACATACATATTGACCAGGCATGGATTTGCAATTGGACAGTTGAGCAAAGCAGAATATGTGTTTCTGGTTTTGAACACATCTCTCTCTATTTAGGTCTCATTGTCATTAACCACACAATTGATTAAGTATTAGGGGTTTCGTGCTGAAGACCAGGTTAGCATAAACATTTGTGTGACATGACCTCTTGTGCAGATTTTTATAGCCAATTTCTCAGGGAGCCCTTTTGAGAGAGCCTTTCCTTCTGACGAATGCTTCCAGTGCCAGTGCATGTATCTGTAAGAAAAAAGCAGACCAAACACTGTTATTATTCACTCTGCGGGAAACGCTGGAAGAGCTCAATGAAAGAAATGGCAGCCTAAAATTAAAGATCCATTTGGTGTGCGTGGTGTGTGTTCTTGACATGTATTTTCAGCCCTGCTATCAGTAAACTCGATGACTAATATTTTATACAATGTTACAAATATAGAAAGACAAGTTGGAATCAGTGTAAGACGAGATGGTAAAAAGTCATTCATAAATCCAGGGATTCAATAAATGATGAAGATGCTGCAATGGTTTGTAAAGGTTTCACTCTGATGTTTCCAGGTACCATCTTTTATGCTGCTGCTGGGCTTATTGATGCTCTGTACAATGTCCGAAATAATCCCCTATTGCTCTTCAAACTCTGATTTTAGCTTCTTGATTTATCTTCTTATGTGGTTAGTCAGGTTGGGTTGAGTGAACAAACAATGAGGGAAGATCCTGAACAGCTAAATTTACAGTTTACAAACCCATGAATGTCAATCTTTCTGTATGACACAGTAATACTTTTTTTATGGATTTCAAAATAAAAAAAAAATGGGAGAAGTTGGATGCCTTGTTTAAAAAATAAGAATAGGACAATAATAATCCTACCTAATAAAACAGTAATATGCAAATTGACCGCACCTTTGCTACACCCATAAGCCACGCCCACCAGCCACGCCCACCAGCCAATCAGGAGCAAATATACACGTTAAACCAGCAAAGATGGCAGGGGGGAGAGGGCAGCACCCATGCCAGTGAGATCCAAGCCATGATGGTGGACTGGGGCAGGCGGTTAGCACCGGCAGCCGGCTGACCAGGTCCGCCATCACCGATCATGGACCAGGGCAGTTGGCATGGGTTAGCTCCTGCAGCTGCCTGACCAGGTCCCGGATAAGGGCTTCGAGTCAGCCGCCACTGGCAGCGGCTGACTCAAAGCCCCTATCAGGGATCATGGACCAGGGCAGGCAGCGTGGGTTAAAGCCCGCAGCCGGCTGCCCAGGTCCGTCATCACCGATCTCAGAGCAGGGCAGGCGGCATGGGTTAGTGCCCGTAGCTGCCTGCCCACGTCTGCCATCACCAATCTTGGACGAGGGCAGGCAGCGTGGGTTAGCACCCGCAGCCGCCTGCCCAGGTCCCGGATAAGGGCTTCGAGTCAGCCGCGGCCAGTGGCAGCTGACTCAAAGCCCCTATCAGTGATCATGGACCAGGGCAGGCAGCGTAGGTTAACGCCAGCAGCCGGCTTCCCAGGTCCGCGATCACCGATCTCAGAGCAGGGCAGGCGGCGTGGGTTAGCGCCCGCAGCCACCTGACCAGGTCCCCGATCACGGATCCAGGTGGTGTGGGTTAGCACCCACAGCCGCCTGACCAGGTCCTGATAGGGACTTGGAGTCTAGCATAACAAAAAGAATAGTCAGCAAAAGCAGGAGACAAGGTTTCATAAGTTCTCCCCCAGGTCACCACTGTTCTCTTATACATTTTAATTATCCCAGACTTTGCATGATGGGATTTGATTTGAATTATGCCTGATAGAGATTACATGGCATGAATTGCAGGCTCATTCTTTCTTTTTGTGGTTGCCTGACTGAGAAAGGCCTTGGAATGAGAGAAGGCACTTTTATTTTCCTTTTTCATTCTTTAGAGGCTGAGGAATTACAGTTATATGAAGAACTTAGTGAGAGAATGAAAGTCTCATGCTGTATTTTTCTGTAAGTTTTATCATGTGGACTATCAAAAACTTGGTGGGATCCTTTTCAAGAGGTGTTACAAAAATTATGTTGGAATTAACATTCAAGAGTAAAAGGAGAGAAGTGAGTGGTGGGTAAAGGAAAGAACTTTGTCCTAGAAACCAAATAGAAGCCACATAAACATTCAGATTCTTACTCATTGTGCTTTGGAGGTATTAAAGGATAATTTTTTAAAAAGTTAAAATCATGACTCATAATCTGTATAGATAAAAGGCTAAGTGACCAACATTTGTCCATCCGTCCGACCAACCAGTACATAAGACGAACTGGAAATATAAAAATAAACTTTGACTCGCACACGTGCCATACATATAAAGTTCTGGCTGGCGCTAATTTGAATGTTGCATTTGGTGGGAAAGTTCTTTTCAGAGGGGATTTTTGTGTTGCCATGCTATACAATTGGCCATAGTACAAATAAGTTTTAAAGTACTGTAGTGTTTGGGGATGTTTCAGACAATTGTCTCTTAAAACAAATATGAGATGAGAGGATTCTGCTTATAGTGAATGGTTAGTAAAACTTGGAGATGGCAAACTTGATAGCAGTTTTTAGTTTACGAATGGATATTATTGAAATTCCCCATGAAATTATTTTTAATGGATCTATTATTAAAGCCACCTTTGGAAATAGTATATCTATAGATAATATTAAAATATATCTAAATATGCAATTCTTTATTCAAAAAATGAGCACGTTCAAAATTAAATGAAGAAATTTTGGATATACTTGATGGAGATTTTCACGCCTATTTGAGTGATGATTCCATTGACTCAACAGATGATGCTGAAAAGGAAAATTTTCCTATTGAATTTCTTAATAGTATTACTTCTTCTGGAATGCCATGTAATAAATTAAAATTGAAAGTGGGTGCAATCATCATGCTATTGAGAAATCTTAATAGTAAATGGGGTCTTTGTAATGGTACCAGATTTATTATCAAAAGATTGTGACCTAACATTATCAAAGCTGAAATATTAACAGGATCTGCAGAGGGAGAGATTGTTCTGATTCCAAGAATTGATTTGTCCCCATCTGACACTGGCCACCCATTTAAATTAATTCGAAGATATTCTCCTGTTATGCCAGCATTTGTGATGACTATTAATAAATCACAAGGACAAACTCTAGACAGAGTAGGAATATTCCTACCTGAACCCGTTTTTGGACATGGTCAGTTATCTGTTGCTTTCTCTCTCTCTTTTTTTTAAAGTATTTTAAAAATATATTTTATTGATTTTTTTTACAGAGAAGAAGGGAGAGGGATAGATAGTTAGGAACATCTATGAGAGAGAAATATCGATCAGCTGCCTCCTGCACACCTCCTACGGGGGATGTGCCTGCAACCAAGGTACATGCCCTTGACCGGAATCGAATCTGGAATCTTTCAGTCCACAGGGCGACACTCTATCCACTGAGCCAAACCAGTTACGGCTGTTGCTTTCTCTTGAGTTCAAAGAGCATGTTACGTTAAAGTTAAAGCTGTAAATACTTTATCTCAAGGGAAATTAGTCAAGCACTCTGAAAGTGTTTTAACTCTTAATGTGGTATACAGGGAGATATTAGAATAAGTTTAATCACTTTATCAATCATTATTTGCATCAATGTTGTTTTTATATTATGAGTTTCTTATTGTTATATCAGTTTGTTATTGTTATATCATTTTGTTATTGTTTACTTATTAATAAATTTATGTGTTATTTTCATATACATTGTACTCATTTCCTTTTATCTCTCACACTTTTATTATAGAGAAAGGGCAAATAGCAATATTAAAATATTTCATCTAATTAATTCCCTTTCAATGTGCACAAATTTCATGCACCGGGCTGCTAGTAATAGTAATAATAGGACATTAAGTGCTTCCTGTGTACCAGACATTTTTGTAACTGCTGAATCCTCACAACAATCCTGAACAGTGTTTATGAGAAGGATAGGTGGGAATTTGGGCACTCTGAGCACAAGGTGTGCAAAGAACTGTTAAACAAGTTGGCAGGTGCTGAGAATAGGAATAGTGCTCAACGTGAAGTGTGGAGAGATGAGAAGCAGGGCCAGACCAGCAAAGATCTCATGTTTGCTGAGGAGTTTGGAACTTGCCTTCTAAAACAGGGGTAGACAAACATTTTCTTTAAAGAGACAGATAGTAAATACAGGGTGTCCCCAAAATGTATATATGCTTTAACAGCTGATAGCTCAATTTTAAAAATGAAATGTATTTTAATAAATACTGCCTTTATAACTATTCAAAGAGTGTGTATAAATTCCTTTTTTAAGACACCATATATGTTAGGCTTTGTGGGCCATGTCATCTTTGTTGTAGCTGCTAAGTTCTGCTGCTATCCCATAAAAGTAGTCACAGATAAATATGTAAACAAATGGGCATGGCCATGTTTCAATAAAACTTTATTTCCAAAAGCAGATGGTAAGTGAACAGCATCTGGCCAAAGGCCTATTATTTGCTAGCCCGTATTCTGGAAAATGGTGAACCACTAAACTTTAAAAGCAAATAAAGCATGAGGCATGTATTGCTTCTTCAAAGAGAAGGCGTTCCCCACATCACATTTAACTACTGCCATTAAATTGAGGCAAATGTAAATTATTTTTCCCACTCTGTCAAAGATGAATGCTTCCATGGGAGTAATGGTTAGGGCCTTTCTCTAGATAGAGTGACCATAGGTCCATGTTTGCCTGGTGCTCAGGATTATAACTAATAGCACTTTCTTTCGCCTCAAAAGTTTCCCTGTTTGGAGAAGTCACTTTATTTTAAACCTAACAGGGGGTTCACTTTAGAACTTCCACGTAGAGATAGCCACTGGGGCTCATCTTTCATGGGTGGTGTCCTGGGTAAGAGCAATGGTCAAGTACAGTTCCACCTGGAGAGGAGTCCCGGCCAGCTCTGCTCCCTATTGACTGTGTGATCTTGGGCTAATGCCCAGTCGCTCCAAGGCAAGATTTGTTTCATTGAAAATTGGGGGTAATATGTCCTTCATTAGGGCTATGTGAATATAACAGAATGATGTTTGTAAAAATTCATGGGGGGGAATTATTCATAAAATGCAATCCAAGTCAAAGAGAGGTAGAATTATAGGGGGGGAAGAGCTTTGGGTCCAGACTGGGAGGGCTTAACCCATCTCCACCATGTAGAGTTCATTAAAGCTTGCAGAAACCACAGCATCTCTCTGAGCCATAGAACCTTATTGGGACTAATAATACCACCTCTTCAGAACTGTTGTAATTATTAAGATAATGTTGTGTACACTGTCAAGCACAGTGCCTGGCGTATAGCTAGCACTTGGTAAAATGCAGTTATTACTTTCCAAACAATTACATGCCATATTGAAGCTATTATGTATCTTTATTTTGCCATGTGCCTCAAATTGTTTACCCAGATTGTGATGATGATATTGATGACGATGATGATGGTAATAGTAACTTATTGAGCAATTTTAGGTTATAGGCATTTCTAAATGGAGCATATATTATGTATAGTCAAATGTGGCTAACTTCATCTGACTTTTGAGGCTTTGATAAGCACTATACACACACACACACACACACACACACACACACACACACACACACATATTCTATATAATAAAAGGCTAATATGCAAATTGATCAAACGGTGGAACCACTGGCCACTATGACATGCACTGACCACCAGGGGGCAGACGCTTAATGCAGGAGCTGCCCCCTGGTGGTTAGTGCATTCCCACAGGAGGGAGTGCTGCTCAGCCAGAAGCTGGGCTCACAGCTGGCAAGTGCGGGAGCGGTGGTGGGAGCCTCTCCTGCCTCTGCGGCAGTGCTAAGGATGTCCGACTGCAGGCTAGCCAGCAGTCAGACATCCCTCAAGGGCTTCTGGACTGCGAGAGGGTGCAGGCCAGGCTGAGGGACCCCTTGAGTGCATGAATTTTGTGCACAGGGCCTCTAGTGTATATATTTCCTATATAATAAAAGCCTAATATGCTAAGTGTCCAGTTGTTCGTTCAACCAATCAAAGTGTAATATGCTAATGATATTCTAAGGCCTCTCAACTGCTCACTAGGATGTGCACTGACCACCAGGGGTCAGACAGTTGACCGGTTGACCAGTTGCTATGACGTGCACTGCCCACCAGGGGGCAGATGCTCCGACTGGGGTCTGGCTAGTCAAGACTGAGCGAGATGGACCTGACACTCCCTAGAGCCCTCCCATAGTCCCTCCCCAGCTGGCCAACCTCCCGCACCCCCCTCCCCAACCCTGATCGTGCATTGGTGGGGTCCCTCGGCCTGGCCTATGCCCTCTCGCAATCTGGGACCCCTTGGGGGATGTCGGGGAGCTGGTTTTGGCTTGATCCCACAGGCCAGGCCGAGGGAACCCACTAGTACATGAATTTGTGCACCTGGCCTCTAGTGTGTGTGTGTGTGTGTGTGTGTGTGTGTGTGTATATGTATGTATGTGTGTATATATATATATAGATATATCTATATATCTATATATATATATATATATTGATCCAAGAGAGGAAGGGAGAGGGAGAGATAGAAACATCAATGATGAGAGAGAATCATTGATGGGCTTTCACCTGCACACCCCACACTGTGGATTGAGCCTACAACCCAGGCATGTGCCCTGACTGGGAATCAAACTTTGACCTCTTGGTTCATCAGTTGACCCTCAACCACTGAGCCTTACTGGCCAGTCAATAAGCACTTTTGAACCCTTGATTTCTGGGCCATTATTGGGTCCTGGCATAGCTCCCCATGGTTTTCTTTATTAGGGAAGGCCAGATGAAATCACAGTTTGAGGAAGCAGAGCTGTGAACACCATGCTATTTCTCTCCTAATGCTTCTATCATGGCTGCTTGAAGATCTGAAAATAATTGGTTGAAACTGTTACCCACTTTTAGCCTTTTATCCAAGTTAGACAAGTATGTGGCTCCAAATAACACACACTAAAAATGGCTTGAATCTAATAAATAGTCTCTTTGGACATGAGATCTGTTGTCCTTCCTCCTTCCTTGAGAGGGAAATTACAATCTTCCAAGATTCTCCTTCTATTTCTATAGAATGTGGGTGCTAATTTGAAAGCAGACTCATAAAATGGAAGCAAATAGGCTAATTAGAAATATTTATGGGCCTGTTAGTGAATATATGTCTAATTGAAATAACAAGACTCTCCCAGAAGGGGAAAACATTACTTTGGTTGCAGGAATAATTAGCTTATACTGTTAGACTGAAATAAGATAAAACCCTTTTTATCCAGATAAAATCCAATATTTCCTTGATCAGACCAAGGTGTCTCCAGGAGGATTCATTAGTATTTTTATTATTTAATTTTTATTATTTTATCAAAGCCAGACTTGTACATTTCATATTTCTCTAAGATACTCACTTCTAACTTATCCAGTTGATTATTTTGGTGTTTACCTCCATATCTCTAAATATTAGGTTTACATTACTTTTTTTACATAAGTTCAAGATTTTATTTTTATTAAAATTATGCATATGCATATGCTTAAAAGAGTCAAATATGTATACATTGCTTATTAGTAAAACTAGCATATTTATGTTGCACCACCCCCTTCCCACCTTCCTAGAGGAAACCATATTTAGTTCTACTTCCATACCTCTATTTGACATATTTTTGCTACTTATTGACCTTTTGTTTTAAAAATTACTTATTGACTTTGCACTTTGGAAAATAAGATATCCTAATAGTCCCATCCTATGCATGCATCCTTCCCATTTCCCCTGCCTTTCAATAGTTTTACCCTAATTTTGGATAGATCAGCATTCTGTACTTATGTTATCATGACTACATGAAAACTATTCATAGCTGAGCCATGTAATATATGTTTTTTTAAATTATTTTTGCAACCCTGCAAAATATTTGTATTTTTATAAATAGTTTTAGGTTATCTTAAAAATGCATTTGCTTGATTTTCTTTGGATTTAGCATTAAACTCTCCCATACCACTATGTTAATCTGTTCTAGGTAAGTTCTTTCACATCTGGTATTCCTTCAATTTGTCTTCTGGAAAAATCATTTCCCAGAGCCCACTGACATGTCCACATCTGGGTTAATTTCTCTATATTTCTGTTGTCATCCAGAGATTTTACTCCACCTCCCTCATTTTCACCTTTGCCTTTCTCATGTATTGAACCCTGTTTCCTGGATCCACAGTCTTCCTCTTTATTGACTTATTACTTCATTTTGATTGATTATAATTTCAGTAGTTTCCTGAAAAAGGTAGAAAACTATATGAAAGATAGGTTATTTGATATTGTGCATGCTTAAAAATGCATTTATCTTATTGTTAAACCTAATAAAAAATTGACCAGGTCAGAATTCTCAGAAATACATTTCTTCAGAATTTTAGAATACATTTTATTATGAAAACTAGAGGCCTAATGCACAAAGATTCGTGCAAGAATGGGCCTTCCTTCCCCTGGCTGCCGGCACCACCTTTGCTCCAGCCCGGAGCCTCCTTTACGCCTTCCCACACTGCCCAGAGGCCCAGAGGCCATGGCGATGATGCAAGCATCCGGCCCCACCCCCTTTCCACTGGGCACCTTGTATATGCAAATTAACCCTACATCTTTGTTTGATTAATTTGCATACTCACTCCTGATTGGCTGGTGGGCGTCATGAAGGTATGGTCAATTTGTATCCTACTCTCTTATTAGTGCAGATATCTGAATATATCAAAAAGCAGATTTCATGCCGAAACCGGTTTGGCTCAGTGGATAGAGCGTCAGCCTGCGGACTCAAGGGTCCCAGGTTCGATTCCGGTCAGGGGCATGTACCTTGGTTGTGGGCACATCCCCAGTAGGGAGTGTGCAGGAGGCAGCTGATCGATGTTTCTCTCTCATCGATGTTTCTAATTCTCTATCCCTCTCTCTTCCTCTCTGTAAAAAATCAATAAAATATATTTAAAAAAAAAAAAGCAGATTTCAAAGAAATTCTATGTGTTCATTAAGAACTACCAGCTTCCATAACTACTAATATTTTGCCTATTTTTTTTTTCACCTATCCCTCCACGTACCTTTTTGTTTGTTTTGCTGGAGTATTTTAAAACAAATCCTAGACATCATATTATTTTACCTCTTGCTGATTCAGAATGAATCTTCAAAATAAAATAAAGGGTGTTTCCTTGAATAAGCACAATGCCATTGTCACACCTAACAAAATTAACAATTTTTTTATATCACCCCCAAACAAGTCCCTATTTAATCTTCTCTGGTTGTGTGGGAGTAAAAAAATACTTTTTCCTCTTACCTTTCTAAGTTCTTCTGGCTGGGCTAATAATCAAATTAACATGAAACAGGTTAACAGGAAAAAAAAATCTCCCAAATTTATTATGGATGAAGATGCTGAGGTGCCACAAGAGTGTGAGACCTGAGGACATATTGGGCAGGGGAGGCTGACATGTCTTCCTGGAGCTAAGGAGAAGAGGGAGGGATTGTGGTTTGGGACTTCAAAGCGCAGGAAGGCAATTCACAAGGAGATGGAAAGCGAATGTTTGGTAAATAAATATTTGCTGGGCCATCTTTAACAATGGGACAGAAAGAGAACTTTGAACAAATGTGTCTTGCTAGCTTCCTCTCTGTCACATACTAGTTTATATTAAACTGTAGTTATCTGTGATGCTATCTCCCTTCCTAGAGCAAGTCTCTAGCTAAATTTCTTTTAGGCAGAGGAAATGTCAAAGATATTTTCTAAATCCTCTATTTCTTAAAAATAACCAGCTTAAAATAGTCAATATCCCAAAGAAGTGTCAAACCGCTCCCCTTCCTTTGTCTAGAAATGTCTTTTATAGATGCTTTGTTTGAATCAACCCTCCTCCCCCTCCCAATTTCTACTCATTGTATTTGGTTATCATATTTTGAAGTCTCTTTTAATTCCCAGTCTCCTCCTCTCCCATATTACACCCCCCCCATACAATTGGCATCAATCAGACAAGCCACATTTTTCACATTTATGTCCAGAAGGACTATAGTCCCAGGCATTAGCTGAGGAGCAAGCACTGCCTTCAGTTCTACCAGCCAGCTGCAAGTCAGAATGGACTTCCACCCAAAATTGGGTCCTTCTATTTAGAACTTCTGCCCCCTAGTGAGTTTTTTTTCCTGCTGATATTTCTAGCTCCACGCTTTCATATACCTATATCTTGTCCTGTTTTTATAATTTAAGCTCAGGGATTACAGCCACTGCAACTGCTAGATGAAGTTAGGCAGATTTCATTTTGTCTGGATTGGTTTTCAAATGAGGTTGGATAAATTAAATTATGGTCATCTGTAGAGGAGTGGATGAGAAATAATAATTTGGATGCATGTCATAATGTCACAGCAGCACAGGGTTCTCTGGATCTTTTTTTCTTCATACTCTCTCTCTCTCTTTTTTTTCCCCCCTCAGATGAAAGAGTTCTGTATCTCTTCTCCCCACACAAGCCACCACAAGCCAATGTCCAGCTTATTACAGGAAAGGGTTACTTTTACAAACCGGGCGTGCAGTCAAAGGCATCTGAGGGGCTCAGCTAGATGGTTTTTTCAACTTTTTTTTTTTTTTTGACAGCTTTAAAGGGCCTTTTAAAATTGCCAGGAGAGTAGATTCATATTTTTATCATTCCACCTGCATAGCATTTTAGACACATTTATATTCCTGAAAGCATAATAATACATAACATTTAGCATTTAATTTATGACTCCTGCCACATCTGGTATAAAACTCCTTCTGAAGCAATAAATCAACCTCTTCATGTCAAATTGCCATTCATTCTTTGACCTCCTCCATAATTTATGGTTTGTGAGTGCAAAATGGAAGAAGAAGCTTAAACCAAGTGGATTTTAATTAACAATCTTAGAAAATTCAGAAGAATATTTGCAATTTATTCATGAGGGGAAAGGACTGTTGCTAGAAAGAATGGGGGCGGGGGAGAAGCTCATTTCCATAGGTATAAATTGACATCTATTCTGGTTGCTTCAAAACCACAACATGATTTTTCTCTACTTAGAGTTGGAAAGACAAAGTGATTCTGATAGGAAAAGCTGTCCAAGTTCCTAGGACAGAAATCTATTTTGTAGGAGAGATTTTGAGGGAGAAGAGTAGGGGGAGACATGTAACCATCTTCCGCTTACAGCTGCCTTTTTCAGAGTTGCCTGGCTGCTGACACGGTGGGTGCCTTTCATGTCAAACAATTTTATTTCTAAGCTTTTCACAGTTTGTCCTAAGTAGCTTCTATTAGCATTGTCCTGTCTGTTTCCTTGGCAACAGAGCTGGTCAATTTAGACACCATTTAAGAGCTGTGGAAAAAGCCGCAGCCAGCAGTGTGATGGGCAAAATTACAGAGAACAAGCTGAATACAATCCTCGCCTGAGGAGATGCATTTTCTTCCAGGGCTCATTTTATTTTAATTAAAATCAGAAAGCTTTTTCAAACAAGGCCCTAGATTAAGCACAGGCCAGAGTAATCTATTGTACAACCATTGCAGCTGCATTCCTTAATGTTATCTCTTTAACCTAATGGATTGCTTGCACTTTTTCAAATAAACAAGGAGAGAAAACCTGGGAGCAACATGGTAGCTTCTTATTAATGGATAATATAGAGAGAGAATGAAGAGACACAACTTTTTCATGGTTGGAGCCATGTTTAAATGGAGCACAAGAGAACCTACAGCTATACATACCATGGTTACAGTTTATCATGCATGAGAAAATAAACTTTTATATCATAGGTGGCCTCATTTGCCATTTACCTCATTTCATTGGTTGTGGTGACTTTATGTAGACCCCTTCCCCCAACCCCCTCAGTGAGCTTATATGAATCATTTTGAACATGGAACCAACTAGAACTCTGAAATTGTCAGGACTGAGTTTTATGTTGATAGTTAGCTTGCATCCACAGATTTTTGTGTCTAAGACAGGATAAATCACAATCTATGGTAGGGGCAAACTTTTTTCCCAGGAGGGAATATATTAAAAATGCCTTGTCTTCTGGGATAAAAAAAAATTATTTTAATTTATATGTGTGTATATTTGTAAATTCAACAAGAATATTTATTATTTCTATTGGGACTTAAAGGTAGCTTCAATATCAATTTCACTTTAAGAAAGTTGGGCAAGAGAGTTTGTATTTATGAATAGGGAATTTTTACTAATGTTGTTTGTACTATGGTGTGTGCCCAGGGATATAACAGGGCTTATATCTTTTAAGCTTTTAAATTAGTCTCATCTAAATGGAACCCTGTAAAGCAGTGAATGCCTCTTCATTGAAAGTATTAAAGCAGAGACATAAATCTTGTTAGTGGAGATATCTTAAGTAGGATTCATGCCCTATTAGAATGCTAAATTTGATGACTTCTAAGCTTCCTTCTTACACTGACTTTTCAGAATCTTTTTCAGGATTCTTCCAGAAACTGTACATATGCACATTCTCCAAAGTAGCTCACGAATTAGGGAAGGAAAATGCTCCTGTACTTCATCTTTCACAGTTATTAGGGATTACCCTTCACCTCTTTCTGCAGGGATCCTTTGCTTTTCTGGGGAAAATACAGAAATGTTCATCTCCAAGCTTTTTGGATTCCTCTCTTACCTTATTAACAAATAAAATTAATGGCTCTGTGTTCATGAAAGTTCTTGATCAAATGCAACTATGATCATAGAGTTTTGCAATGTCTCTGCATCCTCCTCCCCCACCCCCCCAATTCAGAAAGAATCAGCCTGAATCATGTTTTCCATTGAAAGGGTTACTGGAGCCTTAAAACCATTCCAATCAGGATCTCCATGGCTAGACAACAAAGATGCCAATTAATGTTGGTTGTAAAGGGAAACAGCAGGGCTCACCAGTCATTTTCCCATATGGCCCACAGGAACAATTAGATACATGGGCTGACATTTCATCTGAGGTATTTACATAATACTCACTGTGGTGATTGATAGGAAGGAGGTACATGGATGTGACAGACTGACAGAGGATAAGGGCAGATGTCGTCCATCTTTTTCATTGTGATGACTATTTTAACGAACAGACCAACTCATGTCTGCAGTCCATTAAATCATTTGACAGTCTAAACATCTGGAGAGTAGCCCTGGGAATTAGGTTTGTCAGGTGAGGACTCTGGCTGACAGGGGGACTGTGTGGGGCCCTTCTGGGGCTGCTGATTCTGGAGAGAACCATAAGCTGCCCATCCCAGGAGACCCTGCTGTCCTTGACACCAAAGGCTCAGGTGTGGAAAAGATTTCTGCCACCAAGATGGCATCCAGCTGAGAGCACTCGTCTGTTCTTTCACATTCTTTCCGAATTCTTCTCTCCAGTGTCCAGTCTCTCTTGGTTTCCTGAGCTCTGAACCACATTCATTGAATAACCTTGAGAAAATGACAACCTTCCTAGCCTCCTGTTTTCTCATCTGTGAAATGAGGATCCCTCCAACTCCCAGTTCCCTCTCCCAGTGGAATAACTCTTTCTGAAAAGCATTTTGATCTCCAGAGGGGAAGGTGATATATAGCAACATAGATTTATATTTGATTCTGTGCCACCCGCAAGTTTAATTTGTTGGTCCCAGCCTGCCTCCATAAACAATCGAAGTGTTTCTCGGTGTGTGTAACTAGTAACACCGGAAAGAGAAAGCTTTACATTTCCAAGTGAGGAGAGCTCAGTGTCCTTTTCTCATGCCCTTGTCCATCTAAACCCGGGTTTCTCAGCGTTGGCATTGCTAACATTTGGGGATGGATAATTCTTTGCTGTGAGGAGCTATCCTGTGCATTACAGACTGTTTATTACATACCACTGTCAGCCTTCCTTTCTTTCCCAAGTTGTGACAAGCAAAATTATCTCCAGACATTGCCAGTGTCCTCTGAGGTGCAACATTGCTCCCAGGTGAGAAATCTGATTTAACATGTGCTTGAATGGCCACCCCAGCAACTTGAGATTGGGCTTGTGCTTGAATCTTGCCTAGGCTGGTGCTTATATAAATTAGCTGGTAGCTTCCAAGGTTTGAAGCAAACCCAAGATAGCAAAACAAACCAACAAAGCCCCATTTTGTGATTGAGTACAGCTATTTCTATGATAGTATCCTGGCCTTTCCCCCCAGTAGATTACTGCTGTCTTTCATAATGATGAGGACAACAAGCAAGGGGTGCTGTCCTCGGCACCCTGAGCTTTTCTTAGAAGAGACTAAAGGAACTGTTAAGGTCTATGGATTTGAAATCTAAGGATTGAAAACAGACATCCAGTCTTGCTATATGAGACACAGTCTGCTCCACTAATGTTGTTGTATGTTTTCTTGGAAAAGCTTCCTGCTTCACAGTTGTAGCCCATTAGTTGGTTTTGTATCCAACAGCATACCCCATTGATTATTCTCATATTCCGGGTTTGACAGAAAAGCTTGCACTGTGCTGGCCTGCATAATCTATAAACATGTGTAATCATTGTAATTAAGTCATAAAACAATCAGGAAGGACCCTGGTGAAATAACTAAGAGATGAAATATTGCATCTACCACAGGAGGCCAAATTTGGAAATTTGGTTAATTATTCTGTCTGCT
This sequence comes from Eptesicus fuscus, assembly GCF_027574615.1. NCBI lineage: Eukaryota > Metazoa > Chordata > Mammalia > Chiroptera > Vespertilionidae > Eptesicus > Eptesicus fuscus. Next base: position 72,609,342 of record NC_072481.1, read on the forward strand.
AACTGAAAATGCTAGGAATAGTTTTTGAGAAGCAAAATTAAATATATTTGGAAGGGGATCCCGTTTCTGAAAGGAGCCAAATATTTAAGAATTAAAAATTTTTTTTTCCCTCAAAGAAAGTGCCAGAAACCCATATTCACAAAATACTACAACTTACCTACTGGAATTTAATGACAGCTTCACATTTTTTAGAAAACAGATGTGAAATCAGGAGCGTCAAAAAAAAATTCTCTTGACAATCAGAAGAGATTCCAAACAAAACCCATGACTAAGGTTTGTGTGGTAACCAGTCAATTAAATATTTAACTTCTTCACATCCATTTGGACACATCCATTCATGACTATCAACTCTCAGGGAGGAGGAAACACAGGTCCAGGAAGCAGGTGCCATGTTGTCTGGGCAGACTCTCCAGTTTCAGTGTCAGGAGGATGGTCTAGAGCAGTGGTTCTCAACCTATCTAATGCCGCGACCCTTTAATACAGTTCCTCATGTTTTGGTGACCCCCAACCATAAAACTATTTTCGTTGCTACTTCATAACTGTAATTTTGCTACTGTTATGAATCGTAATGTAAATATGTGTGTTTTCCGATGATCTTAGGCGACCCTGCTAAGCGGTTCTCAACCTGTGGGTCGCGACCATCGGAAAACACAGATATTTACATTAAGATTCATAACAGTAGCAAAATTACAGTTATGAAGTAGCAACGAAAATAATTTTATGGTTGGGGGTCACCACAACATGAGGAACTGTATTAAAGGGTCGCGGCATTAGAAAGGTTGAGAACCACTGGTCTAGAGGTTAATGTGGGCTCCAGGTGGATATATTCTTTTGGTTCTTTGTAACTGACTAGAAAGAAGAATGGCTAGACGAAGAATAGGCTAGAAGGCTCTTTAAAACCTAGAGTCCGGAATAGGGGTCCTTTTACCTACTTCTCATGACAGTCAACCCAGCACCAGAATCTGATTGAAATAAGACAGCTATATAATAAATACTCGCTTGACATCTTCATGTCTTCAATAGATTTTGCAGCATTAAGCAAAACAACATATAATTAAACCAATTTTACCACAGGCCAATTGATATAAACAAAAGTTAAGTTTCTATGGCATCTCATCAATGTGAAGCGACATTGAATGAAACAACTTTATTTGAGGACCTGATGCAGTTGCCTTGAGTTAAATAAGGTACTTGTTATATACTAACTACAAACAAGAATATCTGGCACAGATAGGCACTCTAGAGGTATTAAATATATACTATTAGTGTTGAGAAAAACAACTGAGGTTTTGGCTCATGATATATTTTGGATATACTTAAAAAAATACAGAGATTGCCTGAAAAAATGAAAAGTGTTCTTTAAAAAATTTCCACCCCTGTTATCTTCAGATGGTTGTTTCATTGTCATACTATAGCTTTTAAATAGTTCTGTGAACTTAGGGCTTACAGGTTTGGTGGCATAATAATGAATCCCTGAGGACTGACACTCACCCCTGTGGTCTGTCACACCATGTCTCTGGATCTGTGCTTACTTCAATCAGTTCTTGGGGGCCAACACCTTAAACTGGGCCTTGTTTCACCATCTCACAAATATTTAGCTCATTCAGGTGAACACACTGCTGAGAGTGTGGCCAAACCGGTCTCTATTCACTCACCAACACTGCTGGAGGAACCAAAGTACAGGGTGTTCCAAAAAAATTAACAGCTGATTGCTCAATTTTTAAATGAAATGTATTTTCATAAACACTGCCTTTATAATTATTCGAAGTGTATGTGTACATTTTTGGGGGACACCCTACATATTCTTTAAGTGGTTGGTCAGTTGTTTACCTTTTAAAGATTGACTAGGACTTGGACCTTATTACTCAGCTGTTTGGTCAGGTTATTGTTCAAGAACTCAGCTTATTGTTCTTGACTTCCAGAGGAATGGTTGCCTTGCTTGATGATGATGATTATTTTTAAACATTTTTTTTAATTAAAAATTTTCTGCCCCTGCAAGTTACTGATTCTATTATTCTTAGTAACATGCTTTGGGAATCCTTTAAGAATGTTGCTGGGTTAGCTATGTCAAGGAACAGATGATAAATTGGCTTCCAAATTTAAAAGTGATGTGGCAATATTTTCTCTCTTCATCACCTTTGCATCATTAAACTCCGTGTGCACCCAGTGTGGGACTGACTGGGAACCTCTTTGCCTTAACAGGTCAAGGTGTCAAGTCAGGCTCCTTTATGACTTTTGAATGCCGGCAATTCTGTCCAAAAGTCCTAAAATAACAAGGGACTCCAGGATGAATCATCTCAACTTATTTTAAGCTTCCAGTTTCCACTGAGTAACTTTTATAATTCAGTTCATCTAGCTGGGGAGAAGCCTAGCCAGTAGGGCTGTGACCAATCAGGGTTGGAAACTTGATAATGAAAAGAAGGACTTGGTAAAAGCAAACTTTTTAATTTTAGAAACAAGGTCAGCTTCCATTGTTGGGCCAAGCTAGTTGCCATTCGTGCAGAAAGAGGCTGGGTGCCTGTCGGAGAGCGAAGAATCCACAGTCAGAAGCTGCTGGATTCATGTGATGCCGTGTTGACCCATTTCATGTCGTCAGAATTAGTTCTTTGGAAAGATACATGTGGAGCAGCCTAAAAACATCCAAAACACGAACCTATTTTTCTTATAAAACAATAAGGGCATTCGGTAAGGAAACACTTGCTTTTTGTTTTGTTTTTTTCTGCTCTTGCTTTATTCCTCTTTAAACTGGTACTGCTTTTCTCCTTCCTCATTAATAAGTCTCTGTTTCCTATGGAGGAGAATAAATAAACATTTCCTTTCTTCTCACAGAAAAGCCTGCTACTTATATGTATGTCCTCCACTCACTCTCACTTGTGATTAAAAAGAACCCCGCAGTGCCCTGTTCAACCAGCTGAAGGGGAGACAGGAGTTCTCTCCTGTAAGCATGTGGAAGCGTGGTCACACATTTTTTTAAAATATATATTTATTGATTTTTTACAGAGAGGAAGAGAGAGGGATAGAGAGTTAGAAACATCGATGAGAGAGAAACATTTATCAGCTGCCTCCTGCACACCTCCCTACTGGGGATGTACCCGCAACCAAGGTACATGCCCTTGACTGGAATCGAACCTGGGACCTTTCAGTCCGCAGGCCAACACTCTATCCACTGAGCCAAACCGGTTTCGGCCACACATTTTTTTTAATATCACCATTTCATATGAATATTGATGGAATGATCACTCTCAGTTGTTCCTCTGGAAAATAGTCACTTTTGAAAACCTCATATCACATGGTGGTCTCTTGAGATTAGAAATTAAACTGGAGTTCTGGGGTCAGAAATAAAACTAAGAAAAACTTGGTTAGATGGTTAAGGGAGATGACCTCCTTTCATGGCGTGTGGTAGTGCCTCATTCTCTTGTGCTAACCAGGCTCCTTAGAAATGTCCCAGGCCGCCAAATTGAATTTCTCCTTTTTCCTCCATGCCCCACTTGAGTACATATCCATCTTATTATCTATTCCCTCAGCACTGGTATTTATTTTACAAAGTGGCATCATTTAAACTGAGAAGTTATGCTGATAGAATTTACATCTGGAAAGACTAACAAGGAATTCTTAGTCCAGCCCTTCATTTTATAGAAAAGAAAATCAACCAAGTAAGTTAAAGACTGTGCTCAGTATTTCATGATTTCTAGAGAAAACCCTGACCCTGGAGTCTGGGTCCAGGTCTCTGCTCTTCTCATGGCTACGTTAGCCTTTCTGATTTACCTGTGGCTGTTAGTCCCCTTCCCAAGGACTTTTATATATCAAGAGGGTGGATTCCAGAGCACACATTCCTGGAAACTGAAGGAATGACTCTAATGGCAAGAACTTGAGAGATAGTAGCAGGCTGATTTGGGTGCTCTTTTATCAAAGAACAGGTATTTTGGAGAACAGGATTTGGGAGGCCTTCAAATTCACTCTGCCTGGTGACTGTAAGGTCTGCCCAACACCAAGGTTGGCCACAGGAAGGTGCTTCTTAGTCCTGGCCATTGTTCTGTAGTAAGCTTTGTGGAAACTGTCCACCCAGATTTCTTGTCATGAAAAAATTACAATCTTTGACCTTAATTTCCTGGTAATTAAAATTGAATAAGGCAACATTTTCCCCCCAGTTCCCTTTGTTCCTCAAAATATTTATTAATCCTACCTAATAATAGACAAATATGCAAATTGACCGCACCTTTGCTACGCCCACCAGCCAATCAGGGTGAGTATGCAACAAAGATGGCGGCTAATTTGCATATCAAGACAGCATAGAAAGAAGCCAAGAGCTGCAGAAGGGAGCAAAGCTGCGGAGAAGCAAGCAAGCCGGGGGTGGGGGGGAGGAGAAGGGAGGAGCGGAGGCGGGGCCGGGGGAGAAGGGAAAAGCAGGCTGGCTGGCCGAGAAGGCAGGGCGGGGGACAAGGGAGGAGCAGAGTCGGGGCCAGGTGAGAAGGTGGGGAGGGGGAAAAGGGAGGAGAGCAGGCAGGGCGGGGTAGAGTGCAGCAGGAAACCCTATTGCAGGATTTTTCCTGCAACGGGAACGCTAGTTAAATATATTTATTCTTTGTAGAAAATTTGGAAAATACAGAAGAGTTGAAAAAAATACCAGTGAAGCCAATCACTGTTAACACTGATATTTTTCCTTTCTGTTCCATTTCTATTCCTTTTCAAGTTAAAAACTAATGGCAATATTTTCTTTTATTTTTTGACAACTTTTTCTCTGGGTGTAAAGGTAATATATGCCAATTCAAAATTGGAGAATGAAGATAAAAATAAGAAAAATATATCATGAATAAACTTGCGCCCAGAACTAGCCTGAGTGACACATTTCTTCCTAGCCTCCTAACAATAACAAAAAATACATCTTTCCCCATTTCAGTCCTTAGTCCTAAATTAACCAGTGTAAAGCTAAATGGAGTTTCTGATGTTTTCCACTTGGGTAAGATGAAGAGCTTTCAATTAGTTGCTAAAATTTGAGGCAACACTGGATATAGGTGAGCTCTCATTTCAAGAGATGAATTCAGTCCAGACTTTATAATGGTTCACATTTTAAAGCCTATGACAGAACATCCTGAACACAGCAGAGGTGCATTCTAAAATGTCAAGAATAATTGTAGCTTCTTTCAGCTAGTTTTTTTTTTCCTTTTAAGAATGCCTGGAGACAGGGCAAGGAGGGTCTTGTTATAGGTGGGACTCTTGGTAATATATAACATGAAGGGATCTCTTATAGAAATGATGCTCATAGCTTAAGTGCACTCTAAACACTCTATCTAGCCCATTGCAGCTGCACGCTGTCTCTGAGTGAGCACACTCTATTGTTATTCCTGGAACACCAATGTCTTATGTGTTTTCTCACTTTTCCTCTGCTTGTCTCTCTTCCTTCCAACTAAGAGGACAAAGTGCATTTGAACACAGCTCCTCTAATGGGGCCAGACTCTTCTCCAAATGTACCTCCTGCTCAGCTTGTATCCTCAGACTGGGGTATACTTGTTTATCAACGGATAACATACAACACTGAACATAGTGTGAAACAATCCCTACTCATGCACCCAACAGAGGGGCTCTCTCTGAGTTCCAGGGGCAAACTCTATTTTTATTACTTCTTTGGCACTGGTTTTTATTGGGGGAAGTAAAGCTTAGAACATATGTGGACATTGTTCTTCTACCTGTCCCTTCTTCATAGAAAGTTGTGAATCCTATACTTATTTTTCCCACTTTCCTAAATTCCCAAAGACTGCTTTGCAGTCGAGAGGAAACTGTATTTTATTCTCTCCCTACTCAGTACCACAGGGGTGCTGCAAAATTTAACCCAACTCTATGGCAATCAAAACTCCCATTCTCCTTCCTCTACACATAGTTTGGTAGTTGCATCTTTGGCCACATAAAGGGATGCTCATTCAGATATCAGTGAGATCCCTGTGTGGGCACAGCCTGCTATGTCTTCCCTGGATGGGAGGTCATGGGCTTTCAACTGGTTCCCACATTAGCCAAAAGAGTGAGTCCTCTCTAACTCATGTTGGGATAATAATAACCTGTCCCAAGTGTTCTGACAGAGAGTATATGGACTCAGTGGGGGCAACTCATCATTCTCAAAATGTATCTCTGTTCCCATCTTTCCGCTGACAGCCCACCTCCTCCACTACGTTGACTTTCTTCTAGTGAAGAAAGAAAAACACTGGTCAAGTGTCAGTGACAGATAAAATAAAGGACAACATTTTCTGACATTTGCTGCTAGGATCACCAGACAAGTGAATTAGTCTAAGTCAATGGTGACTATTCCCTGATTGCTAAGAGAGGATTGATGGATTCCTGTGAACTTGACATGTACTGTCTTTGACACATATCTCTTCTGCTCCAGAGCCAGTGACATGAGCAGCTCTGGCTTTGGATGGTTGACTTTCAACTGATCTTGCATTTCACCCTTAATATGCTTTTTACAAGTATCTATCTATATTTTTTTTAATTTCTCTCTTTCTAGCTATTTATCTGTCTCATCTATCTCTTCATCTATTTTTAAATCCACTATTGGGTTTTTATATTCACTCAAAAATTAAAGTATAAAACAGATGACACCTGCAGAATTTGTTAAGAGAAATGAAATGAATGTCTGTGAGTTGTTCCCTGTTCCTTGTCACCTGTGCCTTAGTTTGGAGTGGAGACCACCTGGTAAAACCAGCTCCAGCTCTATTCATGGGTATTTTTTTTAATTTTGTTTTTGTATTTTCTAGACACAATTATTGCTCATAAGTGAAAGATCAGTCACTTTGAGTCCTTTAGGTTTATTTCAGTTGTGTGTTGAATTGTAAATCTCTGTTTTTATATCTATAATGTGATGGGCAGGGGGAGCATCCACACAACACATGGTGGGATGTGTAATTTAGCACATTGTCAAGTGTCTGTGGTCAAATTGATATTTTGGATCACAGAGAGCTACCCAGAGAGGTGAGCAGTCATTTAGAGGTTCTGATCAATCTGAAATGGACAATCTGATCAAGTGATAATCTGACTAATGCAGATGCTGAGTAACTCTTCTTCTTGTAGCAACAGATCCACAGCTCTCTTTAATAGAGTAGAGAGGTATTTGCCCTGATGATTTAGATAATTATTTCCACTATTCAACTTACCTGGGACAATGCATAATATGTTCACCTCCTCTTTAAAAAAATTAATTTTAAATGTTAGTAATTATGATTTCTGTGACTAATCTTGATGACCTCAGGCCTTAAACAAAGACCTAAGTTGCTTTGGGTATATTGTCTTCCTAACAATTTGGAAGACTATATTATATTCAGCAGTGCGATTAAATGACTATAGATAACAAGTGACCAACATACTAATGTGATAATTTATGAGAACAAAGGCAATCTACTTATTCTTAGGTGCATTAACTTTTTTGTGTCCTTCCCAGGCATCTGCTGGCACAATGAATAGGTGGGACTTTCTAGAAGAGAATAAAGGCTCTCTAACCAGTGCTATACCTAACTACAGTTAAATCTGAAATTAGATCTGGGACGACAAGCCAATTAAAGTATAAATCATAGAAATAGGTAAATTCTGATCATAAAGCCAGGTAAGCTCAAAAAGGGCTTTCTTTGAGAAATCCTCTACATTACAGGATGTAGAACTGTAATTTAAATAAGGACCCAACATATTAGGGACAGTTCTTAATTACATTAGTTTTGGAAAATAATTAATAGGAATATATGCACATCATGCAAGTTATCTTGTATGTAGTGATTTGCAGGACCATTTAATTCATGGTGAGCCAGAGTTCATGGATCCACAGAAGGCTAAATTGTATTGCTTAGTATAAAATCTAATTGGGCATTTTTAAGTTTTATGACCTCCAGCACTATATGCTTCTAGGAAATGAAAATGGAGTGTTCTATTACTCAGAGATCATTTTATAGAATACCCAGTATATCCTCTATACATTTATAGTGACTTTCTTTTCTGTTATCCTCCTTTTCCTTCAACACAAAATATAGAGAGAATAAATAAACTATTGCAATTGTTTTTGAGCTTTACAATTAGCAGGTTTAGTATAATGTAAGAATTTTGAAACCAAAGGATTTGTACAACGAACAGTATTTTTTTCGTACTGTTATAATAACAGAGGCTTTTGATATTAATTAAGAAATGCAGTTTTCATTTATTGTCTTCTTGGTTAGTAGCCTACATTTAAGAAAAGTGACATAATTGAAATATTAAACTAAAGGGGAATGCTGATAGAGGATTTGGTTTTGGTGCATGCTTTATTTTGTGATACATCAGTAACCTTTGCAAAAATCTCCTCCTGTCAGTAGCAACATTCAATCTCACACAGCATACAATGCAATTTGTGTCACTCTAGATGCTGTGCTAAGACGACATTGCCCTAAGTGCTCTGAGCAGTCAACCTTTACTGCAAATGAGTTGGTTCAATATGAGCAGACTGGAATAAGAGCTGATTTAGTCCCATGATCCACCAAGAACCTCGGGTATATTCAAAATCAACTATGGACTGCAGGATGCTGTTAAAAACATGTGGCTCACTAGGTTAAAGTCATATTTTTAAATAAGCCTGCTGGGAGTGGGCTGCCATTCATGGCTCAGTGATGTTACAAATGGCTTTTCAACTGGAAGTCACTTCCTGTGCTATTTCCAAAATACTGTAAAGGGTGTAAAGAGCAGGAAGAGAGGGGAATTTTATATTTTAAAAGGTATAACCTGTGAGAGAGAGTTTTGGGCATTTGCTTTGAAACATTTCCAGTCTGAGGCCTCCTGAGAGGACAGAGACTGCCTTTCTCTCTCATTAAAACTGCAAGGACAGCCTTCTGGAATTCACTAGTGATTGAAACTGATATTTGTTTCCTGTACGCTTTTGTTTTAGACTAATAAGTTTGACTTCTCCCTGTAATTTTTAGTGCTTTTTCTTTATCTATATTTTATTAGGTGCCAATGGGATGAGGGGAGATATTAAAAAAAAAAAAACCATGAATATTGTCCTTAGGAAGCTTATGAAGCAGTTGTCTTGGTCAAGAAGCATTGAAGTCCAACATCTCTAAATTATACTACAGATTTTCCTACCTGGTGTATAGTTGTTTACTCAGAACTATAGTGGGTGGAAAAGAGAAGGCAGATTCAGAGTCTGGAATTTGCAATCAAGGTGAAATAAAGGGTAGAACCTGTCTCCTCACTTTCTGTCACCTGCTATCATAAGTTTTGGTTGGTTCTTTGAAAATAATGATTATTTTTCTAGAGCCTACAAAGTAATGTGTGAAGAAGTTAATCAATAACATCTGTAAAGCTGTGAAGACTGATGCGTTTTTGTTTTGTCTTGGTGTGTGTGTGTCTGTGTGCGCGTGAATTGTCAAAGTTTTCCTGTTTCTGTCAAATATTGGTGGTGGGGAACATAAAATATCTAGTTTTGATGCCAGTTAGAGAGTTACTCTTTGCGCTAAAGTGGATGAAATATTTCTTCCATTTAATATGTTTATTCAGGCATGTTTATTGCCCACCTATTAGCTGTTGGGCTGCCTGGTGAACTAGATGAAACAGTCCCTTCTCTTGGATCTTATGGTCTGAATATGAGACCATGATTGATGACAAAAAACAAGGATATAAAATTAGAGGGAAGCCACTCCCAGCTGAAGAGATAGCCTACTATCAGAGCTATCTGATGGCAGATAGCTACTTTGCAGAGCACGTGGAAAAGGATACAGCTATATTCTTGGTACAGAAGAGGAAAGCTGCCTCAACAAAAATTCATGTCATAGTTTGTAAAAGTTAAAATCTCAACCAGCAAAGAGATCTTCAGTGTTGGAGTCTGTTGGATAAATACGGTGGTTTCTTTATATATGTCCAATGTTTTACTCTTTGAGATAACACTGTGACACCTTTATAGATCCATACCATTCATTAGATACACACTGTAGCCACCTTCAAATGTAGCTCTTATGAATTATTCTCACTGTGACCACACAATCTCATTACTCAGACTGACCAGAAAGCAATTCTTAGAGGGTTATACTTATGTATAAGGGAAAGCTTGCAAATCTTGATATGTCAAGGGACCAGGAGATAGTGGTCCCCAGCCTCTGGCTAGTAAGTCCTCTGCTTCTTTCTAACTACCCACAATGCAGTTCTTATACATGGTAAAACCTTATTTTAAAATCCCAACTCTGTGGTCAGTCTATGTTTTCCCAAAGCGATCTCTAAGCTATTGTGCTTAATTGTCAACTAAGGAGGGCCCCAATGGCAACAGAAACATGAGGTAAGCCTGATGTATGGGAAGGAAGGGAATGAGAAGGTCCTTCCATTAAGGAAATGGGTTATAGATATCCACTGAGTTCAGCCATAAGGAGTACTCAGAGATAGTGGTCTACACTCCTGCTTGAGGAATTTCTATGGTAAAATGAATATAAAAGATTCTGGTTTTTTTTTTTAATGAACATGTTTTATCTTATTCATCTCTAGAGAAGGATTGTGGACACTCTGAATTAGAGTCAACCCTATCTAGTCTGGTACTTTAGTGGTCAACCACATCTGTTATACAACTATATCAGTCAGGGTTCTCCAGAGAAATAGAACCAAAGGATAGATAGATGATAAATGATAGATGATAGATGATAGATAGATAGATAGATAGATAGATAGATAGATAGATAGATAGATAGATAATTATGAGGGATTGGCTCATGAGTTATGGAGACTGAGAAGTCCTACAATCTGCCATCTGTAAACTGGAAGCTTAGGAAAGCTGGTGATGTAGTTCCAGTCCAAACATGAAGACCTGGAGCCCAGGAGAACCAACGGGGTAAGTCCCAGTCTGAGTCTGAAAACCCAAGAATCAGGACCCTGATATCTGACAGCAGGCTACTGGAGGCTAAAGCAAATAGCAATTAGCATCAAAAAGAGACATTGGAAGGCCAATGGACTTTGATATTCAGCAGAGCTGAATATCAGCACTGCCCTGCTGTGATTGCAATGGCTCGAGGCTTTTTTTTTCTGACCTGATAATCTTTATATTGTATATCAAACTTTACTTTGATCTGCCTGTATGCATTGCTAAAGGGCAAATGTGTATTCAAAGTGAATAAAAAGGAGAAGGGACACACCTCTTCAAGAAAAATGTTCCACCTGGCCCCCAATGCCTTCTAAATTTATATTTTTTGTGAAGTGTATTTATTGTGTCCTTGGCCCTCCTTCAAATCATCCTGAAACCACTGTGAAGGTCGTGAAGGTCGTGGCAGCAGGCGACTCACATGACCCACATAACCCACAGTCCTACTCAGGACCTACCTCCCCTCTGGCACACATAGCTGAAACAAATGTTTTAGAAATTATATTTACTCATATTATGTAATTCACTCAAATATTTTCAGTTCTATTCTGTTTAAAATTTTTAAGTGCTAGTTAAGACACACCTAAGTTATTTTACCATCTATTAAAGGGTTAGACAGCGGTATGAAAAACACTGCACTTAGCCAGGATGAAAGACAGATTCTATTCTGGGTGATAGTTTGGATGGACCACAGGGATCTCAAACTGTAAAGGACATTTACCAAAATAATGGCTACAAGAGTTATGATGGTTAATTTTTATTTTTTTTCTTTGTTTCTTCCAGGATCTTCCACATCTTCTAACATAAACACGATGTCATTTGACAATCCATGCACTTCATTAAGTTTGCCAATTAATTTCCTTATCTCAGCTCAGTGAGTTTAACCTTTATTCCTAATTTTTTTCTCTCTTGAAAATTAATAAAATGTTGGCTCATTCTTGGAAAATTATTTTTTCCCATTAAAATTTTTAATATCTGTTTGCTAATTTTTCATTTCAATATAAAAACAGAATACACAGGGGAAAAAGCAATAAGACAGGACTTACTTGAACAAAGGCCAAATGTGAGCTGGTGGTCATTCTGCCCATTCTGCCAATGGTATTCCAGTGAAAAGCAGAATGGGAGAAAATAAATCCACATTCCAGTAATGATAGAAAACTTTTTTTTCTTGACAAAGCAGAAGTTACTTTAATGCATGCAGCACACTATGGTATTTTCTGTTTTATCCTTCTTGTTTCTTTGTTTGTTTGTTTTGTTTTTAATTTAAATTCTTTATTGTTTAAAGTATTACATATTTCTCCTTTTTCCCCCATTGACATCTCCCCAGCCACACCCTCCCCATCCCCGGGGCATATGCTTTCACCCACACCCCACTTCCACCCCGTGTCCATTAGTTATGCTCATATGCATACATTCAAGTCCTTTGGTTGATCTCTTGCCTTCCCTCATAGGTTGGACAGTCTGTTCAATGCTTCTATGACTCTGGTTCTCTTTTTGTTCATCAGTTTATGTTGTTCATTATATTCCACAAATGAGTGAGATCATGTGATATTTGTTTTTCTCTGACTGGTTTATTTCGCTTAGCAAAATGCTCTTCTGTTCCATCCATGCTGTTGCAAATGGTAAGAATTCCTTCTTTTTTACAGCAGCATAGTATTCCATTGTGTAGATGTACCAAACTCTTATTTTTATGAATTAGAACAAAGGATCCATTTGGAGATAGTTATCTTAAGTCTGCAGAGGAACTTTCCAAAGAAGCTGTTCCCACAGAAAGTGCTTACTAAGTGGGAAATGATTAATGAAGCATGATTGTTATTCTTCAATATTGAAAAAAATATACTTCATACCAGGTTTCACTTTTTCCTTTTGCTTTCTGATTTGGAAAAAGCTAAATTTAAATTTCTAGTGGTCAATATTCCTAATACATTATTAAGCAATATAATTTTGACACAAAAGATACATGTAATAATTTAAAAAATTATAATAGAAAAATGACCAGGAGATCATTTACCAAAATAATAACTGCATAGGAGTCATGGGTAATTTATATTCTTTTTCTTTAGACTTTTTAGTATTTTCCATACCTTCTACTATAAATATTTAGTTATTTGATAATCAGAAGACTAAAAATAATTTTGCCTTTTGATAAGCTTTTGACAATAATTTGCTTATTCTTTTGGCAAATTTTAATAAAATCACTAAAAAATATAACATGAGATAAAATAATTCTTTGAAAAGGTTGAAAATTTTCATTTATTTACCTGTAAGCTATAAGTAATAAATACTTTGAGATCAAAAGTTGTGCTCTTATTTCTAATAGTTTCCAACTGTCTAACCTAGCACCACAGATTTATCTCTTTATAATAAGTGGGCCAATAATGTCAAATGTAATTGAAAGTCAGGATTTTATTAACTTCTACTTTTCCTAAATCTTCAATTCTCTAGTTCTGTAATAAATAAGAAGTGTGAATTGAAAAAAGTTTGATTAATTTTTAAACATACCAAAATATATGAATTGAAGAAAGCTTTTACATATTCATGATTTTATACTCTAATTATTTGTATTGCTGTTGTTCACATCTGTAAATACTATCTTAGACACTCCTTGAGAGCAAGTTCATGACCGATACTTGAACGCAAATATTTTAACCAAGATTTTATATATGACTAGAGGCCTGGTGCACAAAATTTGTGCATGGGGGGGGGTGTCCCTTAGCCCAGCCTGCACCATCTCCAATCTGGGACCCCTCAAGGGATGCTTGACTGCCCATTGAGGCCCAATCCTGCTGGGATCGGGCCTAAACAGGCAGTCAGGCATCCCTCTCACAATCCAGGACTGCTGGCTTCCAACTGCTTGCCTGCCTGCCTGCCAGCCTGATTGCCCCTAACTGCCATCCCCTGCAGGCATAGTTGCCTCCAACTGCCCTTCCCTGCAGGCCTTGTCCCTCCTAACTGCCCTCCCCTGCAGGCCTGGTTACCCCCAACTGCCCTCCCTTGCAGGTCTGATCATCCCAACTGCCCTCCCCTGTAGGCCTTGTCCCTCCCAACTGCCCTCCTCTGCAGGCCTGGTCCTCCCCAAACTGCCCTCCCCTGCAGGCCTGGTCCCCCCCAACTTTCCTCCCCTGCAGGCCTGGCCCCTCCCAACTGTCCTCCACTGCAGGCCTTGTCACCCCAACTGCCTTCCCCTGCAGTCCTGGTCTCCCCCAACTGCTCTCCCCTGTAGGCCTGGTCTCCCCCAACGGTCCTCCCCTGGAAGCCTGGTCACCCCCAAGTGCCCTCCTCTCCTGGCCTGGTCAGCCCTAACTGCCCTCCCCTGAAGGCCTGATTGCCCCTAATTGCCCTCATGCAGGCCTGGTCACTCCCAACTGCCCTCCCCTGCTGGTCTGATCACCTACAACTGCCCTCCCCTGCTGGCCATCTTGTGGCGGCCATCTTGTGTCCACATGGGGGCGGCCATCTTGTGTGTTAGAGTGATGGTCACTTTGCATATTACTCTTTTATTAGATAGGATTTTATCTATCAGACTTGTCTATGTAAGATCTTTAACAAGTTCTAAAACAAATAAAGTCACATCTATCCACAAAGGATGAAAATTTGCTTCAGTTCCTTGCCTCTTCTCAAGTGCACCATGTGTACTTTCCGCTTCCAAGATTTGAGCCTTTGGGTAGGCTGTTGTCTTTCCCATTCTCTCTCTGTAAGTCTTACTTGTCCTTGGAGGCCTAGAAACTCCTGGTGAGAACAAGCTGTGATCTTCTTTATGCTGCTATAGCAAGTAGTTTATCATTTATTTTACCACCTATCTCTTTTTTTTAGTACATATCCATGTATAGTTTCAGTCTTCATATAAACTATAGGTTTCTTGATGTTTGGTCTTCAGTGTCTATGAAAATATTTTGTTCATGGTAATCTGTGACAACTAATTTTTGAGTAAATTAAAATTATATGAGGATAATGAAACAGAGGCTTATTATACATGTAATGAGTAATAGAGATATCTTTGAATAAGTGTGTAACTTTCAAGTTTACTACCTTGAAGGAATACAATATTCATAAAAATGTTTACATTTTTAAATGTGAGTTAAAATATTATTTTATGTTTAAACATCTTAATGAATGCTTGCTCTGGGCAAATCATTGTACTGGATATCATGGGACAAAATTTAATTTCTCTTCCCAAATATAGTTTAAGAAGTTAATAAATTGTTCACATGAAAATAACATTGTATATGTTAAGTACCAACGAGCATAATTTGTTCAGAGACTAGAAAATCCAACTTAAGGATAGGTACACTGGAGAAAGCTTCTCCAAATGAGGAGGACACAGTTTGATTCCTAAAGCTTAAAGAGTGGGTAAGATTTGATGTGTGTGTGCCTATGTGTATGTGTCTATCTGTGTTGTGTGTGTGTGTGTGTGTATGTAAAAGGATGAGTCTTATATTTAGGCATAGAGAGCATGAGCCATGTTTCTTTCTGGTTCTTGAAGGCACTGAGCTGCTCCAGGCCACAGCTTCACTATTATTGTTCATGTCTGAATAAGAGGGCCTTTGTTGACACATGCATGTTCTTCCTATTAGTTCTTTTTTTAAAAATATATTTTAACTAGAGGCCCGGTGCACAAAATCTGTGCACAGATAGGGTCCCTAGGCTTGGCTGGCAATCAGGGCCAATCTGTGCGACAACTTGAGGGGTGATCGGGTCCCCACTTGCACTCACCTTGGCCTGGCGCTGTCTCCTTGCCTGCTCCACAATTCCGCTGTGGTCCTGCTCTCATCAGGGCCCATCGTAACTGGCAGCACCTCCACTGTCGCCCGCTGCCAGTGTCACGTCGCAGATGGCTACCATGTTCTGCACCACCCCCTGGGGGTCAACGCACGTCTAACTCCTGGTCAGTTGAACTCCTTCCTGTGGGGACAATTTGCATGTTAGCCTTTTATTATATAGGATTGATTTAAGAGAGGAAGGGAGATAGAAACATCAATGATGAGAGAGGATTATCGATTAGCTGCCTCCTGCATGCCCCACACTGAGGATTGAGCCTGCAATCTGGGCATGTGCCCTGACCAGGATTCTAACTGTGACTGCCTGGTTCATAGGTCGATGCTCAACTATTGAGCCATGCCGGCTGGACCTTCCTGTTCTTGCTAACGCACTATAAGCCAGAGTGGTGAAAAGGGCACTTCCTAATGTTTTATGAGAGAAATGTAGAAACTTACCACCTTTCTTAGTGAAAGCCCCATTTTCTGAAGGTGCATTGTGAAAGGAAAAAAAGGCAGATACACAAGACATCCAAACTTGAAATGTAGTTCTGTTGAGATAGTCCTTCTGCTTCCCTAAAACAGTGATCCTCAAAGATTCCATGCTCTGGAGACATACCTACTTTAAAGGAGGCTGGGCTTCAGAGGAGTTAAGGAAGTATGGAGGACAAAGGAAGGCAACTAGTAGAAGATAGTTCTTTATTCTGCTTTTAGAATGAACCGTGTGAATGTTTGAAGACACAAGGGAGAGAGTGATGGATGAGATGCAAACAACACTTGCTCTTTGCAGAATGACTCTGAGTGAGCTGAGATGATGGTCATTGTGGAAAGCTTAGAGATTTCACAACCACCAATACCATTTATAGACCTCAAGCATGCTTAATGCTACTTTGGTTTGCTAGTATTTTTGTAAATAGTTCCATTCTAAGTACTTACAAGAATATCTTGTGGTATAAGGAGTCAAAATGGGCTGAGTTATTCATGGCTCTCACAGGTAATCATGGTAGGTTACTTAGTCTTTTGGATCCTCAGTTACTCCTCATGTAAAATGTAGAGATTACATTTACCTTCTAGAGCAAATGTATGCAAATGCCTACTGTTGTTGGTACTTAGAGGCACACAATAAAAAACTACAGAAAATGACAATTAAGATGACAATAATAATAATGATGCCATCAAGTGGGTAATTGAAGGCTGTCAGGGTGTTCTATTTGAGTTAGTGAGATGTGCTCTCCCACAAAGAATCTTGGGTCCTGTGTGTCAGTATCAGAGTCCCAGCATGCACATTCTCTCCTGTGGCACGTGGCATGCCTGTGGCCTCTGAATGGAAGGATTGTGGTGGGCATTCAGGAGGTGACCAGTGGTACACCCTGCCTCCTTCTACATTTGGTTCAGCTGTTTAGAGGGCATATGCCCATGTCTGGAGGAAATATAAAAATGTCCTCTCAGTTTTCTAAATTCTTTGAGGCACTTCCCACATCAAGGAAAAGTTAAATAGTCATCTGTGGCTGCTCTGCAGGCGGCTGCCTCCCACACACAGTGTTCAGAGCTGAAGGAGGAGATTCTGACCCACCTTTCACTGGAGTTGAGTCATTTTCTTACATTTATTGGCACATGCAAATACAGAGCTTCTGGAGGCCTTGTAAATGATTTCCCTTCACTTCAAAAACAAATTGAATTTGAGGTACATTGAAAGTTCACCACGTAACTGAGACAGTGCTCTATTATTGACAGAAGAACGCATTCCTTCCTTCACCAGTTCATGCTTGGCAAACGTTGAAGTCATCTGGGAAGGCAATGGATTAAAATATTTATTTAAAAATACTGAAACTGAAATAAAAAATGGAATAGGCTGTATAGGCATAACATACATATGGATCAAAGTTTCAGTGAGATTTACTGACACTTGTGGATTAATGAAATTATATTATTTTTGTGTTTGTAAGAAACTTAGACATCAGACATATACCAGGAAATGTTTGGGAAGAGGGCTGAGCTGTTGGGAAATGTGGCTATAACACCACCAGTTAATTTTTGAATCTCAACAGGCCAGAAGGGAGGTCTTTTTAGACAATCACTATCTTTTTTGCCTATTTATTTTTAATTACATTTATAGTTTGAGTAAGGAAAATATGCATATGGTTTAATATTCAACTTATAAAAGTTATACAGTGGAAATATTTCACTCACAACCCCTTTCCCCAGCCTCCCAGGTTTCTTTCCGTGTGTATTTTTCATCTATGCTTTATGTGTATGTAAGACAATGTGGGTGTTTATGTGTTTTTGTTAGACATTGCCAAAGCACCCTCCATAGAGGTGGGACCAATGTATAATACCACCCATATAGAAGTTTCTATTTCTCTCCATCCTTGCAAAATTTATATTACTCCTCAGCTGGCCAGCATAGAATTCTGCCTTTTCATTTTGCCCCAACAAGTCCCTGCTTAACCCCCACACAGCAAATGTACTTAGGTCTTTCCTCTAAAAGTCCTGTGTCTTTCCTGATATTTTCATCCTTTGAGGATATTTTATGTAATATCAAAGGAGTGGCTTTTAAAATCAGAGCTTTTTAAATATTCTAAACAGTACAGCACATTTAAAAACCTGGGCTCTGGAGACAGTTACATGGATTTGAATCCAAACTCCAATACTTACTAGCTGTGTGGGTTTAGAATCATTCTTTCACCTCTTTGAATCTCAGTCCCTCATATAAAATAGGGAAAATAACTTGCCTTACTGACATCCTGTTAGGAATAGATGAGATAATGCATAGAAAGCATATGGGACTTGGAAGATACATAAAAGATAGTGTTGTGAGAGCTATTATTAATAAAATCTGTGCCACATGCCATTCAGTGAAGAATGTGTTATATATAAACAGGCTTAGGTTACATGTCAATGGCAACAAATGGGGTTTACGTTTTAAAGGGAAACGTTTGTCCTTGAATACAAAGACCACGTGATGAAGAATCAAGGTGATAGAGAAGACAAACAGGCACTGACTTGGGGGTCACATTGTATTTGTTGGTTGTGGAAAAAACACACACAATACCTATTGATGGAGCAAAGCTAATTTTATTAGATTTAGTGCAATAAAGAGGGAACGCTATGTAAGATTTTCTCAGTAATGTCTCAATAGCTGCCAAGTTAGGAAAGGATATTTATAGGGATTTGGGAGCCTGGCTGGGGACTTTTACCAATTGTGATTGGACAGAATTTATGACATAAGCTTTGAATTGGTGACCATAGTGAGATAGGATCATGAAGTAAGCATTATAACATGTAACCACCCAGGTGTATGTATTTGCTAGAGCAAATAGCTATTATTTTTGCCTGTGTCCAGTATAGTTTAGAAAATTGGTCATGGGAAATTAAGAGAGTAGGATGTTTTGGAAATTGGGAAGAATGTTTGGTCCCAGCACTGTCTTACACAGGGACAGGAAGGTAGACTTTGTCTTAAAATTGGTTAGCACAGTCAATTATGTTGGCTTCTGTTCTTATCCCAAATTTGTTGCAAATAAGACCTGTAACTTTGGGCAAGGCACTCAATATGCCGCATACTTGATCCCTATTTAGTGTCCAAAGAGCCTAGTAGAAGCTCTGTCTTTGGAGGAAGATGACGTTGAGGGCAGGAGGTCAAATGCAGAGAATCCTGGGCCCTGGAGGAAATGAGAAGTGAAGAAGACCATGTAATTTGAGTGGAGATCTAGAAATAGTGCTGTTCAATTAAATGAAAAATTTGAAGAGAATGAAAATGTCAAAAATAGGGTAGAATCAGGTGAAACAGTTGGGGTGAATCATTCAGAATCAAAGACTGAATGTAGAGTTTGTGCTGAGCCAACATTCTTCATGCTATCATTATGATGTTTTGGAGGTTGTTCTGGTGATTAAAGGAGCCATTCAACCTGAATATAACCTCAAGTCTTATTTTGCTCATCTGAACAATGGGTATGAAATGACTTAACCTACCTAACTGGCATTGGTTGAAGACATCAAATAAGATAAGAAATGGAACATGCTTTATCTATAATAATAAAAGTATAATATGCTAATTAGACCAGACAGCCGAACAACCTTCTAGACGTCATTCCGGTCATCCTTCCAGACGAAGCCACCATGTCAGGGGCTGAGGCAGAGGTGGCTAGGGGGGATCAGGCAGGCACCAGAGTGTTAGGGGGGATCAGGCAGGCAGAGAGGTTAGGGGGGATCAGGCAGGCAGGCAGGTGAGCGGTTAGGAGCCAGCAGTCCCAGATTGTGAGATGGATGTCTGATTGCCAGTTTAGGCCCTATAAGCAGGCAATCAGACATCCCCCGAGGGGTCCTAGATTGCGAGAGGGTGCAGACCAGGCTGAGGGACCCCCTCCTCAGCACGAATTTTGTGCACTGTGTCTCTAGTATATTATAATGTTCTTTAACCTAAGATGTGAATATTAACATTTTAATTTTGCGTCTCTATTATTAAGGAGAGTTTTTGAACTAGGAAATTTGTTTTGTATACCTTGGGCAACATCATATGTGGAGCTTCCTTTCCTAATTGTATATAAGACCCATCCAGGTTGTAGGATAGAGTGCTAATATGGGGAAAGATAAAAAGTCTTTGATGTTCATCAGGCAATACATGGTTGAGAGAAGTAGGCAGCTGGCCGAAATTTTTCCTAAAAGAAATACTACTTGAAATTTGTTTAAATTTTACCCACTTATATCAGGAATAATGATACATTTCAAAAAATTCTGATTCAAATAATGTTTATTGAAAATCTGTACATGTTACAGCACTGCACTTTTTATATCTATTATCTTATTAAATTCTTACAACTGTATGTGAGGTAGGCATGATTGTCATTTTTCTGAAACAGTATTTTGAAATGTTTGCTTTGACAAGGATATTTCCATTGTTAAGATTCACTGCCAGGAACTGTACGTGATGTTTTATTCTGTATTGAAAGCCATTTTTCTCATGCTATATAGTCATAGGCTTAAAATGTCATGCCCTGGACTTGGTTCATAGAGCAGCAAATGGCAGAACTGAACAGAGACCAACTGTGGAGCGTTTGACAATTTACTTTAAAATAATGATCTCAGCCTCTAAAGGGAAATGGCTTCAGATATAAACAATTTTGCTTGGTGAAGTCCAAGGACAAGATAATGTTTATTCAGTCACTTTTGGCCCTCCGGAGTATAAAGATAGATGATCAAGAGAAAGGAAAGAGACATTCAGACAGGTCAGCATTCCCTAGCTCCTGGCCCGAGTGTGGCTTTTCCTTTTTTCTCATATCTCCAGCAGTATTAAATAAATAAAAGTCTATTTAGTTAGCACTCTAAGTAAATTCCATAAAAAAAGGATGGTCACATGCACAGGGCCTGATACAGGAATTTGGCTGTATTGCTTTTTTCTGTTCTAAAAGAAGAAGAATGTTATACCTCTGCACCTCACCTTAAAGAGTGTGTTGTGTGTATGTGTGTGTGTGTGTGTGTGTGTGTGTGTGTGTGTAAGGAGAGAGTAAAAGAAGCTTGCATGATTCTTCTCTTACATGGATGGGGCATTAGTCACACTATTTCGGGGAAGTAGCATTTTGGATGTGCAAATGGGTAAGACTTTTAACTCCGTTTTTCAAATGAAAGACAGTCCTGCTAATTTGGCTGCTATTAAAGACTAGTGCTTTGAAATTTGGTTGTATGCTATATATGTACTGTGAACCTACCTGTAAGTTATCACATCAGTTTGTGTTTTCATTTTCCCTTCAAAAATTCCACTCTCATTAAATACTACCCCAGCAGTGCTTCCCAGAGGATATTCTATGACCCAGAATAGAAGCTGCATGGAAAGAGGGTGTGGTGGTTAAATGTTTTCAAAAACATTAGGTTAAATGAATTTGAACAGATTTCTTTATTTCAAAATTACTCAAAGTGTATTTTATGTTTATCTGCATTTGGAGTCTCCAAGATTAGAGAATTGTGTGTAGTCTTTTTTTTTTTTTTTTTTTCTGCCCCCCAAATCTGTCTCTGATTCCTAATACATTTTTTTTTTTTAGGAATTATTATAAATCATTTTTTTAAGAGAATGCTGCTGTAAAACAAAAGCCAGATGAATAGTTCCAATTTGGGGTGCTCTGTTTAATTGTGTAGAAAAACAAGCTTGTTTACCTGGCATTTGAAAATATTATTGGTTACTTTTACATGCATTGTACTATGGGCTTAGGTTTTACATATGCTGTTCCACAGGCTATTGCTCCCTATGTTCTGACATTGTTACATACTTCCTCCAGATGGAGGAGGTGCCTTGATTATTTCTTCATGACAGATAATATTGGGAGAGAAAAGAAAGTACTATGTTTCTACCCAATGATTATTTTTCCTATAAATAAAAATATTTGATTGAAATATGTTTCCTCTTAAAAGCTTATAATATTGTGCAAATAAATAAAACATAATATTATGCGAATAAATAATTGTACAAATAAATAAAACATAATGATATAACTCAAGACCAACAACTTCAAAAGATAATTGTTTTTTACTAAAAAACTTAAACTCTGCTTAAACTAACGCAGATTTTGATTCCTAGGCTTAGCGGTTTGTATCCACCCTTCCACATCAATTCATATTTGATGAATTATTGATTGACTGGATGGAAATTCTGACTTGATAAAAAACATAGCCTGCATATGTCTCTTCTGGTTGAAAAGAGACCAATTAGATGAGAAATAAGAGTATTATGAATATATAACTTATGAACAAATTTGAAAACTTGGATAAAGTGTCATTTATAAGTGATTACATATATATACATGTAATTTCTATATATATATATATATATATATAGAAATTAAAGAAGAAATAGAAAAATATGAATAAAACAATCCATGACAAATAAATTAATTTGATATTCAAAAATCTCATAAAATAATTCTGGTTCTGGAATTTTCTTTTTTACTTTTTTATTTTTCAATGAAGTTGCCATTCAATATTATTTTATATTACTTTCAAGTGTAAAATATAGAGGTTAGATATTTATATAACTAAAGAAGTGATCCTCTCAATAAATCTAGTACCATATACATAGTTACAATATTATTGACTACTAGAGGCCTGGTGCATGGATTTGTGCACTGCCACTAAAAAAGTATTTGAAAGTGTGTGAGTTGGTTGAGGCAGGAAATCACCAGGGTAGGGTGGGTGATGTTCACCAGATTAATGCAGATTCTGATTTCACCATGTGTGGGGAGACCTCAACACAGGGACAATGACGGCTTTCCCTCCAGCTGTCATCCTGAAGCTACATAACTCAGTCTCTCCCTGTTTCTGGTGCCCCCTGAGCTGCTGTCTCTCTGCTGGAGCCCAGGGTAAATCCTTGTGAGCAAGTGAATCTGTTCTTGGGCCCTTTAAGAGGATGCCTATTTCCAGCAGCCTTCTATCTCACCTGGATG
Organism: Eptesicus fuscus; assembly: GCF_027574615.1. Lineage (NCBI taxonomy): Eukaryota > Metazoa > Chordata > Mammalia > Chiroptera > Vespertilionidae > Eptesicus > Eptesicus fuscus. Next base: position 72,632,366 of record NC_072481.1, read on the forward strand.
AATGAAGTTCCTGCTGATTTTTGCAGTCAGATGTTGTAGGGGCTCCTCTTCTTAGCACCAGTGCTCCAGGCTGGGGAGTCTATGTGGGGCTGGGACCCTCACTCCTCAGTGGAAACTTCTGCAGCTGAGATATCCCTCCCAATTCTCAACCACCACAAGTGGGTGTAGAGCCAGACTGTTTTGCATCTTCATCCCTCCTACCAGACTCTATGTAGCTTCTCTTTATAGCCTTATTTATAGGACTTGTGTTTGGCTAATCTTCAGATGGTTCTCCAGGTTGATTTATAATTTAGCTGTCATTTTAAAAAATATATTTTTTATTGATTTCAGAGAGAAAGGGAGAGGGAAAGAGAGATAGAAACATCAATAATGAGAGAGAATCATTGATTGGCTGCCTCTTGAACGCCCCCTACTAGGGATCGATCCTGCAACCCGGGCATGTGCCTGACAGGAATCAAACCGTGACCTCCTGGTTCATAGGTTGACGCTCAACCACTGAGCAACACCATCCGGGAAAGCTGTTGTTTTGATGTGGTTATGGGAGGAGGCAAGCACAGTGTTCACCATCTTGACCAGAACTACTGGTTCAGGAAGTTTTATATGTGAATTTTGCTAGAGTTGTAAAACATAGGTAATTTCTGTTCTGGGGAAACAAACAAACAAAAAAAAGGTGAAGAAATATGTAGTTTATTTTATTAGGTTATTAAGTTGGTATATATTTTATAATAATGCATGAAAATAAAATTATAGTGCAGTATTACTTTTAACATAGATTCAGAACCCTAAATAATACATTAATTACAAAATATAAAAGTTTAAAGAAATGAACAGAAAGTAAAATAGGATTACCTTGGCTGGGTGGCTTTATAGGTTGGAGCATTCTCCCATACACCAAACAGTTGCAGGGTCAATTCCAAGTCAGGGCACATATCTAGGTCATGGGTTTGATCCCCAGTTGGGACATGTATGGGAGACAACCAATTAATGGTTCTCTCTCTTTCTCCTTTCCCCTCTTTAAAATCAATAATAATAATAATAATAATAATAATAAACACATATCCTTGGCTAAGGATTTTAAATAAAGTAAAATATGATTTACACAAGGAATGGAAATCTAGTTCACATTAAAAAATGTATTAATCTAATGTACCCAATTTACAGATTAAAGAAAAAATTATATAGTTATTTTCTCCAGTTACAGAATAAGCAAGTTAATAAAACTTGGCATGTATTTATGGTAAAATCTTTTGCAAATTAGGATTAGAAATGGATGTGCAAAAAACTATGGCATAGTATTTAATGGTAAGACTTTAGAAGCATTCTTATTAAAGACAGAAGCACAATAAGTGATTTTGCCCTAATATTATGTTAGAGAGAGACTATTAATAAATCTATATTAATATTTTAGTCTCATGATAGATAAAATAGTGAACTCTTAGATCCAAGGATGCATGAAACCATAATCATTTCAACAAATGGTTTTGAGATACTTGACTTTCCATAATAAAAAAGAAAATAAAAATAACATTTAAAATGTTAGAATAAAATATTCTAAAACATCATGAATGAGCACAGGATAGGATTTCTTTAACTAGATACCTTAAGAAGTTATAAAGAAAAAAAATTATGTGTTCTAAATATACAATTAGTACTATAATATGCTTAAAAATTCCAAACATTCTAAATTTATTTATATTTTCATCTAAAAATATAACATTTAATATTATTGAAATGCTCTTATATGTAAACTTTAATTTATATAAATTGATACACTTTAAAAAATTTATAAAAGTCCTAAATATACATTAAAAACTTTAATATAAATTAAAGTTCTAAACATTAAAAAATTCAACATATGTTAGAATTAAAATAGTAAATATATTTATGATTGCAGGATAAGAAAGAATTTCTTAAACCAGATGCCTCAAGAAGTTATAAATTTAGGCATTTGATATATTTTATAGAGATTAAAAAGTTCTGCTCCAAAAATACATGACAAAGTTAAAATAGGAGTAACAGAAGATATTTGCAGCAAACAAAACAGAACAATAATCATAAGCCACAAAAATATAAATATGTGCTACAATCTGAAAGAAAAAGGTAAGCAACTGAGTAAAAAATGGGCAACATATATGAATAGAAACCATAGAAGTGAAACTTGAAAGTGGTAACAAATATATGAAAAGATCATTGACTTCATTAATAATCAATGAAAGCAAAATGAAACATTGAGGTTTTTATTTTAAACCCAATCAAACAACACATTACAAATGCACAGAAAATCCAGCGTCAGAGAAAATTTGGGAAACAGGAACTCTCAAGCTAGGCAAGTGATAGTATAAAGTGTAGAACACCATGGCAATATCCTATATAATAAAAGCCTAATATGCTAAGTGTCTGGTTGTCCTGTCGGCCATTCAACCAATCAAAGCACAATATGCTAATGATATACTAAGGCTGCTCAACCACTCGCTATGATGTGCAATGACCACCAGGGGGCAGACAATTGACCTGTCGACCAGTTGCTATGATGTGCAATGACCACCAGGGGGCAGATGCTCCTACTGGTAGGTTAGCTTGCTGCTGGGGTCCAGCTGATTGGGACTGAGCAAGATGGGCTGGACATGCCCTGGAGCCCTCCCACAGTCCCTTCCCAGCTAGCCAACTAGCGTTCCTCCCTAGTCCTGATAGTGCACTGGTGGGGTCCCTCGGCCTGGTCTGCACCCTCTCGCAATCTGGGACCCCTAGGGGGATGTCTGAGAGCCAGTTTCAGCCCGATGGCGGAATGACTGGTCACTATGATGTGCACTGACCACCAGAGGCAGATGCTCAATGCAGGAGCTGCCCCTTGGTGGTCAGTGTGCTCCCACAGGGGGAGCGCTGCTCAGCCAGAAGCCAGAAACCAGGCTCACGCTGATGAGAACAGGGACGGTGGCAGGAGCCTCTCCCACTTCCGCGGCTGCGCTAAAGATGTCCGACTGACAGCCTAAGCCATCAGTCAGACATCACTTGAGGGCTCTTGGACTGTGAGAGGGCGCAGGCTGGGCTGAGAGATGGCCCCCCGAGTGCACACATTTCGTGCACCGGGCCTCTAGTCTATTACAGGTGAAAATGCATATTCACTATGACCCAACTATTCAATTTCTGAACATACGTCCTAGAAAATTCTAGGGTACATAACTGTGCAATTGACAACATTATTGTAAGAGGCACAAACTCTCCTCAAATTCTCATCAATAGGAAAATGGAAAATAAGTTGTAACTCTGAGTGGCAGGCCCACATGTATTTGTTGTATTAGGTTTGGTAATATTCTGGGAAAAACGTGTTTAAAATTACAAATAAGAGATAGTCATGTATCAGCACAATGACACATTGGGTTGAGCATTTAAAAATATATATCATTTTTCATTACTCCACTTCCCATCACAGTTTCAGTGTATATTAGCATCCGGGTCATTTAAAGCCAGACTTGCAGTTGTAAGTCTTTTAGAAACAACTATTCGATTTGTATTTATAACCCTCCTCTACTGGTTTCCACAACCAGTATCCTGTAATCTTCCCTGGAATATGGCTCCAGTTATCTTCTAAATGCCATCTCTTCTCAAGCCTGCATGTACCTCAGCATGCTTTTTTTTTTTTTTTTAATAATCCGATAATCCAGGATTACCAGAACAAAGTTGTTTCTTTATAGAAGTACATATCAAAGGAACTATAAAAAGCTTACTTTGAGTGTCTCAAAACAAAGTTAGGAAATATCACTTGGGTGTTGTGAAAAGGAAAATAATTTTTATTGATTGCTCAGTGCAGTTGTTGAAATTTCCTGTGAGGCCAAAGAATGACAGATCATAACACTAAGAAATTTAACACGTATGAGGTGGCTTGGAAGTGTGCAGCTTTGAAGGGAAATAGATCAGTGTTGTCTTCTTTTATTTGTTTCTTGGCTGTAATTTATAAAATTCCCAAGTCTGAACAATTCTACCTTTCTCTCCAAAAGATACACCTGTGTGGCAGTTAGAATTTCGTAAGAGAAAAGGCTATTCTTGAATCAAGGGCTAGGACTCTCCCAATTCAGAATAAAGGATGGGACTTCTTTCTGGTCAATTTTACCCCAATATCTGATCAGTTAATTTCTGAAGGGCGATTTCTCTCTCTGTATCATTTTATTTCAACCAATTTTAATGAATTGCCTAGTATGACAAAGCATTGCACATTAGTATAGAGTTAAAACTCTTTTTCTACATTTCAGATATAAGAGTGGTTACTGAAGGGGTGAGCAAAAGTAGGTTTAATGTTGTGAGTACATGAAACAGTTTATTCTTGTATTATGAATTGTTATATTACCTATTGTGAACAACTGTAAACCTACTTTTGCCCACCCTGTATTTTGTAAAGGATTTATTTTGGGGATTTTTATAATAAAAAGAAAGTAGTAAACCAACAGGGCTTCAAAGTCCTCACTCTTCAATAGTGAATATACTCGTTAATCCAACTTAATGAAATGGTACCAAAAATGTAGCAAATAAGGGTAACATTTACTTCCTTAATATCTATTTTATTGGAACATTTCCCCAATTTCCTTGTGCTGAAAGCCATAGGATTAGGCAGGAAGGAGGTTTACAGATCCCATCAGATTTATAACTATAATCCAGGGACTTTTAGTATTATTTACCATTTCTTTTTCCTACAAGGCTTCGTAAATGAAGCCTCCATCCTGTTGTAAGGAACAAAGGAAATAATAGGGCATCAGGGATTGTTGCCTAAGAAAGAACTGCAGAATTTGACCTTGCTTTTTTTAAAGCTAACACTTAGCCTTCACAGATATTTTATAACAGGAGAGCCCTCAGTTTTATATCAGGAAAAGACCTTCAGGTCTGTACCACCTGGGGCTCCATCTGTTCACTTTCTATTATGATGAGAGACCGGGGCCCTTCTTACTGGGCTAAGCTAAACAAAAGGTATTTCTCCAGTCACCAACTATAGAAAAAACTGAGCCACACTGAAAAAGAAAAACCCACCTAACTGAAAGCCACAGTATGTGTTTGTGATTTCAACTATTGTGAGCCAACAGTTATGCACATTCGCACACGTTCGGATCTAGGCCAGCAGGCCATTTGTGCCTGGCATCCTTTTTTCAGAAGTCTGAAAGCCTCATGAATGGTGAGGGCTCAAACCCCAGGCTGTATTCTTGCTGTGGAACCTTTGTGGATTTCATTCAAACTGATAGAGCTTTTTGAAAAAAAAAATTTTTTTTTATGGTTTCAGTTTCCCGAGGTTTTATTGATAAAGATAACTATATGAAGAGCTATATTAGTGCAGGAGATTTTCTTTCAAAGAAACATTTCAAAAGCCATTATGCAGGAGCTAGAGAGAGAAATGTCTGCCTAGTCTCTGTTAACTGTGTAATAGAAAGTGTTACATTGTCATTCAAAACCCAAGCACACCTCCTTCTTCTGCCTTTTGGAGCCTAGAGAAGCTCTGTACTCGTAAATCATGGAGTAGGAATAGCATCTTCAGTGGGTTGAATTGTGTTCTCCTAAAATTCATGTCTCCATGGTAACTCAGAATGGGACCATTTTTTTTAAATAATGTCTTTGGCAGATATAAATAGTTAAGGATAGGGAGATGAAATCATCCTGAATTTAGAGAGTCCTTATAAGAAGAGAAGACACTGAGACACAGAGAAAGCCGTGTGAAGATGGAGGCAGAGATTGGAGTGAGGCTTCTACAAGCCAAGTAATGCCAAGGGTTGCTGGCAACCATCAGAAGCTAAGAAAAGGAGGCATGGGACAGTTCCTCCCTCAGAGATTCCAGAAGGAACCAGCCTCTTGACTTTGGACTTCTGGTCTCCTGAAATGAGACAATAATTTTTTCTTGTTTAAAGCCACCCAGTTCCTGGTAATTTGTTATGACAACCCTCGTGTGTGTGTGGGTGGGGGGGGGGGGTCGGAAATAGCATCCCACATACAGACTCGTCTTCTAAGGAAAAGTCTTGACCCCTCTCCCCTCACCTTTTTTTGAGATATAATATTTCAGTGTTCTGGGATATATTTGGCTAGCACATCACAATACAGAAGGCCTTACCTTTAGCTTTGATTCTTTAAAGATACAGTCACTAAATCTAAAAAGGGAGTGGGAAGATGCTATTTGAGAGCTTTCCTTCAGTGGTGCATCAGCCATTTAGGGCCAAAGGATCCTGACAACTGAAAGTTGCATTGTCTGGGGTTTCCATTGAGAAAGCTCTTTCCAGTGCCACACATGTGTATAATTGGGCAATGGTTGGGTAATGGTTGTATGGCTGAGACACACACACAAACACACAGGGAGGAATGGAGAGAGAGAGAGAGAGACAGAGAGAGAGAGAGAGAGAGAGAGAGAGAGAGAGAGAGAGAATGTAAAGGAGAGAGTAAGCTTAAAGAAATGCATGGAATATAGAATACTCAATACAGTAACTATTATTATTGGTGTTGCTATTGTCCATTAGCCATTCAATCAACAAATAAATATTAAATATCCACTCTGTGCCAGATGCTGCTTCAAGTTGTTGAGATGGAATAGAGAACAAATGCGAAGCTTCCACTCTTGATGAACTTATTTTCTAGAGAGGGAATGTGGCAGCCAGAAGAGTGACCGCCCAAAGATACACATACCCTAATCCCTGGAACCGATGCATATGTTAGGCTACATCGTAAAGGGAAATTAAAGTTGCAGATGGAATTAAGATTGCTGATTAGCTGACCTCCAGTCAGGGAGATTATCCTGGATTCTCCGGGTGGGTCCAATGTGTTCCTTAAAAGTGAAGGAAGGAGGAAGGAGGAAGAGGAGAATCAGTGAGAAAAAGCTTTGGTTTCCGCTCCATGATGAACACTAATGTTCTTCCTCAATTCCAAGGTCACCAGGGTCAGAGAAGTAAATAAGCAGGAATGTAGAGATGACCCAATCCAGTCTCTTTATACAGAAGAGGAAACGAAGAATTTAAACAGCTCTTCCAGGGAGAGGTATTTGGTAGAAGAGGAGGGTGGATTTAACGCCATCTGTAAGCTCACTGTCAGTCCTATGTTTTTTCCACTCTATCAGCTGTCCCTTTGTTCCACAAACTCATTCTTTTCCTCCTCCTTTCACACTTTATCTCACTGCCCAACTAACTCCTCCACCCCATCCAAAAGAACTGCTTCAGACTGGATGTGTAACTGGATTTTGTTTGGTTTAGAAAGAAATTATTCATTTGAGTGAATAGAAAACTATGGGAGCTGTCAGGGTGCCTTTAGAAATCCAAACATTTTTAAATCCTGGAATTGGGTAATAGGTAAACAGTTTGAGAAATGCTAATTAAAACTACAATGAAATATCACCTATAACTGTCAGAATGGCTACCGGTAATAAATCAACAAGCAACAAGTGTTGTTGAGGATGTGGGGAAAAGGAAACTCTCATTCACTGATGGTGGGAGTGTAGATTGGTGCAGCCACTATGCAAAACAGTATGGAGTTCCTCAAAAAATTAAAAATGGAACTGCCTTATGACCCAGCAATTCTATTCTAGGTATATATCTGAAGAAACCCAAAGCACTAATTTGAAAGAATATATGCACTCCTATGTTCATTACAGCATTATTTATAACTAGTGGCCCGCTGTACGAAATTTGTGCATGGGGGTGGGGGAGGTGTTCCTCAGCCCAGCCTGCACCCTCTCCAATCTGAGACCCCTCGAGGGATGTCCTACTGCCAATTTACAGGGATTGGGCCTAAACCGGCAGTTAGACACCCTTCTCATAATCCAGGACTGCTGGCTCCAGCCGCTCACCTGCCTGCCTGCCTGATTGTCCCTAACCACTCTGCCTGCTGGCCTGCTTGCCCCCAACTGCCCCCCCGCCACCAGCCTGCTCACCCCCAAATGCCCCCCCTCTGTCCTGATCACCTCCAACTGACACCCACTGATGGCCTGCTCACCCCCAACTGGCCACCCTGCTGGTCTGCTTACCCCCAATGGCCCTGCTCCCCATCAGCCTGATCACCTACAACTGCCATCCCATCCTGGCCTGATCAACCCCTGGCAACCCAAGCTCCCAGCCCCTCCTTTTTTTCTTTTTTTTTTTCAGCGCCTCCTTGAGTGGAGGCCAGGGCCGGCTGGAAGCAGGTATCTGGGGTTTATTTATCTTCTTTAATTGAAACTTTGTAGCCTTGATCAGAGGCCAGGGCTGGCCAGGGCGGGCGGGAAGCTTGGCTTCCTCCATCACCAGGGCAACCCAAGCCTCTTGCTTGCTCCACCTCTGTGGCCGCCGCCATCTTGGTTGGGTTAATTTGCATACTCATTCCTGATTGGCTGGTGGGCATGGCTTGTGGGCGTAGTGTAGGTACGGTCAATTTACATGTGCCCATTACTAGACAAGTAGATAAAGTTTTGGTACATATATATAATGGAATATTATGTGGCCATAAAAAATGAAATCTTACCATTTATGACAGCATGGATAGATCTAGACCAGTGATGGGCAACCTTTTGAGCTTGGTGTGTCAAACTTCGCCAAAAAACTGAGCATAACTTGGGTAGTGTGTCACTTTGAGGAAAAAACTAACTCCAAGACTCTAGTCGCAAACGTTTCATCCTCAGGAGCAACAAATGTTTCATCCTCGGCATGCGGCTGCGTGTCATCAGTAATGGCTACGCGTGTCAGTGCTGACACGCGTGTCATAGGTTTGCCATCACTGATCTAGAGGGTATTATGCTAAGTAAAATAAATCAGTCAGAGAAAAACAAATATAATCTGATTGTACTCATATGTGGACTCTGAAGAACAATATAAATGAACAAACAAAATAGAAACAGACACATAGACACAGAGAACAGACTGATGGTTGCCAGATGGAAGGGGGTTTGGAGTACAGAGGGAGAAGTAGAAGGGATTAAGAAGTTCAAAGTGTCTCTGGTGAGGGAAAGCATGCACCTCCTGATGTTTTTTGGGTAGAGGACCCTAGAAGTAAACTTTCAGTGACTTGTGTACTTCATCTCTGTCTCCTGCCCCAGGGATTTCCACCATGTGATGTCACCTTGCTCAGACTTTATGTAGCCACATACTAGTATGTAGCAGTCCAATACCTTGAGCACTTTGCTGGCCATTCCTTGATCTAGACCACTCAACACACCTCTGACTTGGGCTGACAGTAAATATTTATTTCTGTTCTTAGCAGTCTTTGAGAACATTTGAGCTGTTTTAGCTGGGCCTTTGTTTGTAACAGAACCTTAGCTCCTCAATATAATTTTCTGTGACCTCTCCTGTTGCAAAGACCATGAGTATAGACTTAATGATCTGTTCTTTTTTTGGCAAGTTCCTGACTGTCTCAGGTATTACTTCTGATACTCTTTGCACTTTACTTCTCTTTCAGCAGAATTACTTGCTTTCCTTTTGTGCTATGTACCTGATTGTACTAAACTTTCACTCTTTCAATTGGTTCAGAATTAAAAAAAAAATTATTTACTTGACTATGGATGGGGACTTATAGGATCTATTGCCTAATTTAGCACTCCATCCTTGTCTCTTAGTTCTTCCCCGTTGTTCACTAAATCCCACCCCTGCTTGCCTTCTTTCATATTTTTGACCAGCCGAAGTACTTCCAGCCTTAAAGCCTTTCCACTGGCCTTTTCCTGTGCCTGGAATACCATTTCTGTTGACGCCATCTCATCCCTGATGCATTAGCTGCCCTGACTCCATTATGTCAAGCAGGCTTTTCTCAGTTACAAAACCTTGCCCATCTCTCTCATAACATATATTATGGTCTTTGTTTGATGAATGTGTCTCTCCAATGCTAGCATGTAGTTCCATGAGGATAGGGACTCTATCTTGTTTCCTGTTTTATTCCCAACCTAGTACATGGCACATGGTAAGTGATCAAGAGCATGTGATGTTTACAAGTAGAAAATATGGACATGGATCAAATATTTTGACTCATATATGGTTATCAGCTGTGTTACACTCTCTACAGGAAAAGGTTTAGAGCTTTGTGGACATTAACAGGGAGTTAGGGATGGCTTCCCTGACAAAGCAATATTTATTCTGCCACCTGAAGAATCCTGGTAAAGGCAGAGAGCATTTTCCAAGTGAGAGGAAAGAGCACATGACCTGTGATAGGAGGGAGCATGTGCTGAAGTTCAGGGTGCCAGCCAAAGACAGACAACAAAGAAGAAGATGAACAGACGGTGCAAATAACTTTTCTCTCTCAGGAGATTACAAACTTTCTAGATGGGGGCAGTGAACTGCGGGGGATTAGGATGGGGTGGGCAATGTTTGTTTTCTTGTATCTCTAGTACAATGCCTGACGGATAGAAGGAGCTCAATTAATATTTAAGAATAAGGTGATTGGAGTTCAATAATTACTCAGCATGGAGAATAGCTATGTCTGTAGGGAGCCTGACTCCCATAATTGTTGGTGAACAGTGTCATCAATTGCACCTAGAATTCTGTATGCTATCAGCAAACCTTTGTCATCACATCATTTTATTCCTTATCATCTCAGCAGTCTCAACTTTTAGGAAATGTCCAAAACATTAAATGGGATAATCTGGCTAAAAAGTGAATGTCATGAAAATTAGACTTTTCCTTACTGTATAGAAGAATATCTAGTATTCAATGTTTAAAGGCAAAATAAAGCTCTGATTTGTGCTTTGGTTAAGAAAAAATAATTCAAGTTACTACCAACAAAAATCTCTCTCTCAAAATCTCATTTATTTATGTTGTTAAAAGTATTTCAAATAGTCAAATAAATTTGTTTAAAATGAAACAAAATAGAGATGAAATGTTTTCCTCTTAAGTCAGACATCGCATTTTATTTGTCAGATTGCAGTTCTTTGAATATGTTCTTGCTTAGTTAAAAATTTAAGAAGATTGGGAAAAGCCAATAGACGCAGGTACCAAGAATTAGTAGGAACATGCAGTCAATTTATTGTTTGAGTAATAGTAAGGCTAAAATATTTTATAAGAAGCTTTGATCTAGAAGCCACTCTCAACTGATTTAAAAGTGGAAGGTATTAACATTCACCAAATAAAGGGATGTTACCCATTTATTTTAAAACTCGTTTCACTTGGTCATTGCTATGAAGGTCAAATTAGCTATAGTCAAGAAATGCATTCTAACAGGACAAAATGGAATTGCACACTCCTATTGCCATGTTTAATTTGTGCTTTACACCTTAACATTCAATATGATAGAATGTTATTAAACTATGAAGCTGGCATTAATGAGGTCACCCGGTTCATACAAGGCTTTTGTGTGGCATTTATTGACTTGACTGACTTCAAAAATTATACTCTGAATAATATTTTAAATGAAAGTGAATAGAAATGTCCTCATTTTTCATCTTGAACATGGAGTTTTAAAGGTTTAAAAGAAACCCTTTATCCCATTTCCATTTTAAACAAACGTTTTTCTTCTTCTTTTTTTTTTTTTACTTTCTTTTTTCTTTAATAACATGCCACCAAGTGCTCATAAAAAACCTTAAATAGAGATTTAAACTTACAGTTTATTTTGTGGTGTTATTTTATTATACAGTTTGTATTTTTTAAAGTTCTGGTAATGATCAGATAGAGATTAGTTAATATAGATTATAAAATTCTCATTAAATTTAACTAGTAACTAATGACTGTTACTGATATCTAAATTTGGATTAATGCCAAAGAGAGAAGATTGAAAAATAATACTTTTATTATAAACTTGATTTCCTGACCTATTAATTATTTCCCTCCCCTGTGTTTCTTTTTCATGTAGGTATGACAAATCCTTTGGCATATAAATTTTAGTGGGTATATAATTCAACCTCCAAAGCATACTAATAGACCAAAAAAAATCTGTTTATTAAATATAGTGATTGACCAAGATTGATTCAAATCATATGTATGTAAGTGCAAATAATTTTCTTGCCCAGGAGACTATCTTAATGCTACCAAACTCTAAGACTGAATGGCAATATTTATGACTGACTTAGAAAAATGATTTTTATATTTGGAGAGCAAGATCAATGCTTTTCAATGAACTGAATG